>NW_006399758.1:16562340-16655011 GCF_000299155.1 Elephantulus edwardii | reverse complement strand
GATTTCCTGTTATACAAAGAAGCAAGTAATAGGATGATGCTGGAAATGATGTGATGGCTATTTTTTAAAAACTGTAATATACTCACCTTATATGGTATAATCTAAAACATTATAATAAATATTAGTTGAGGGCCTTGAGAGTTAAAAGGAAGTTTCCCCAAAGTACGTTCTGCTTCCAGGTTATAAACAGATGTTTTGGCAGATACAATACTTCACTCTTTCTGTTGTCTGACTGAGGATGTGTGGTGCCAGAATTCTTGAAAATTGGTTTTTCTATCCATTTCATTAGCCTCCATGTGGGAGAGGGACCCCATGGACTCCAGCTTAACTGCAGACACACGGTCTTACAAATCATTAATAGCTGGGACCAATATAAGAGAGCGAGAGCTTTCCATAATGTGTGGGGACTGTGAAGACACTGTTGGAAATGGTGGTGGAGAGAGGATGAAGAGACTGTGGCACTACTGTGAAGTAATTCTGGCAAGATGTAACCAGAGAAACCTTGGAGACGGAGTCATAGTTAAAGGTTTTGATTACTGAATGACTGAATGACTGAATGTAAAACTGACTTGCAACTATCTATCTCATTGGTTCTGTTTTTGTGAAGAACCCCAAGATACTTCCCAAACAACAATCTAAGAGGTCATGTATGATGCCATACTTAATTACTGAAGGGAATTTAAAGAGAATAGTCAGGTTAACTAGCCAGAGAGACACTGGGCAATCTTGTTTCTTCCTATGCTTTTGGAGTGTGGTAGGGCATGTTGGAATTTATTTCCTGGGATCAGCAAAAGTCCCAAGGTATACTAGCTTGGAGATAGATAACGTCTTGATTTATACCTCCTTTACCATATCAGAAATGCCAAAATTATACTATTTAAATATGCAGCTAAATTATTATATTCAGGTAGGTCTAAGAGCAAAATGAACACATCTTTTCAAAAAAGTAATGCAAGAATTTTAATTACATACAGGATTTGAAGAATTACTAAAGCATGCACTAGAAGAAATAGAAACAAGAACTCAGAAGGAACTTGCAGTAATTAAAGAATTAGTAGTAAACAAACACATTTTAAAACTGTGTCCACACCTAAAACCATGCTAACAATATTATGTAAAAAGCAGTGTAGCAAAATTTTGTACAACTTGCCATACATGCACAGATGAGGAGAGTCTAACTTGGATTTGGTAATAAAGAAAGAGGACTTTTTACATTAATTGGCATAGAAAGAGTAGGAGTTTTGCAAGCAGCAAGGAGAAGACGACAAAGGCAGAACTCCCTATCTATTAAAGTGCATGGCCTGGAAATCACATTCATTCACAAGTAGTTCAATGGGGAATGAGAGACTAGAAGCTGAGGAGAACAGTAATTAAATCTGCTCTTTGTGCTCCCAAATCTATGTGATAAATGTATAAAAACATGACAGATTATGATAAAAACTCCCAGAGAGAAATAAAAAAAATTAAATAAAAATATCAAATTTCAACATTTTTGTGCTTTCTTGTCTAGATTATATTCATTGTCTTACTTTCTCAAAAATCTCCACTCATTTTTTTCCTTGTATATCCCATGAGTATTTGTTATCCCAGAGACACCATTTAGTAGAAAGCAAAATTCCCATTCATGGAGGTAAAGCCTTCCATTTTAGTAATTAACATTATTTCAGTTCACAGTTAGAAAATGGATTTGAAAAGTGCACGTGTCTTCACAGGCAAAAAAACCCCAAACCAACACAAACAAAAAACAAAACAAAACAAAACAAAAAACCCACCAAAATGCATCCAGTAAAAACAGAGGGATCTAGGAAAAAAACAAAACGCAAAATACAACAGAACAACCCACAAGATATATGAATGAAATGTAATGTAAATGAAAGACTGTATACAATATAATGTACTAGCATTAAACACATTGCATATGAATGATAAAAATGTTAATACAAATTTAAATATCTAAAATAAAGTTATCATGTGTAGAAAGCAATAGCCAATTGAACAATTCACTTGTAGGTAGTTTTTCATTTTTTAGAATTTGCTTTCCTCTTGCTGCAAAAGCTGCCTGCCTAGATTAAGAAATACTTCACCTCATAAATTCTTAATGTTTAGTTTAGCTTGAAGAGCTGACAAATGCAAGATCTTGTGAGGATTATGGTGGGTATTAGGATTTAAATACAAGCTAAGTGATTTCCTTTGGCTGTGATTCAGAATGAAGCATCCACAGGAGAACGCAGAGCTGGACACAGGCACTGAGAAAAGGTCAAGTTTGCATGTCTCCACCTGAGGCCTGTCCTGTCCTTTCCCTTCTTTTCATCAGTTGTTTGTTCATGATATTTCTAATTTTTTTCTCTACAAAAAACTTGTTCTTTGGAAAAGATTTCTTTTTAGGGGTGGGAAGGATTTTATAAACATGATCATGTTGTTGTCAGGTGCCATCGATTCAGCTATAACCTGCAGAGACCCTATAACAACAGAGCTGAACCCTGTCCTAGTCTCTGTCCTCCTCACCGTCTCTGATATGCTGAAGCCCACTGTTACAATCACTGTGGCAATTTATCTTGTTGGGGTCTTCTCTCTTTCTCTGAACCCCCACCTTTCCCAGCACAATGTCATTTTCCAAAGACTGGTTTGTCTTGACAAGGTATTCAAAGTATCTGAGACAAAGTTTCACCATCTTTACCTCTAAGGAGAACTTTCTCCAAGATATGAATACCTACTACTTGGTCTTATTCCCTTTTGTAGTAGGAGACAGTAGTCTGAACTTCGTATGAAAGAACTTGAGCCATGAGTCAGTGAGACTGTGAGGAAAATCTTAGTCTGAGGCATTCTCAAATTTAACACACAGTTCTTTGCTTAGCCTAACTTGTGATAAATCTGCCTCTAAACCTATGCTTCAGAAAATGGCACTATCTTATTTGTCCTGGGGAATCAATGGTAATAAAAATGTTACCTATTTGTTGTGATATAATTTCAAGGATCATACAGATATGTAGATTTAACCTTGATCTTTTGATTTAACCATCATTTCAACGTGCCGCCTCAAAGAATATCAGTATCAAATTATTGTAGACAGTGATGATGTGACACACAAGTTTATAAGGAAGCTTTTGCTTTCTTTTGTTTCCCCTCCCCCTCTTAATCAATGGGGGACTGAAATCCTGAGAAGACTAGAATTTATAATGAATACTCATTCAGTCACTAACCTGAGTCCAAAATACATTTCAATCAATTCACTGAAATTCATGTACTCATTTCAAACAATCAAATTAGCTGAACTGTTTCATTCATTTAACCAACCAACCAGCCAACCTATCAACCAATATTTATTTGTTCAATGTTTAGTTTGTGTCAGTTGTGCATGACACACAATGATGTCACTCCTCAGCAGTCTAGCTGGATAGATGAAATGTACATGAAATACTAGGGAATACAAATTAAGATGTGAACTATGTGGAACTCATAGAATTAAAGATCATTGTTCATATTTCTTCATGAACCTCATTTTATCTTGAAGAAAAAGTCCTTATTATATTATTGTCAGGTTAATTCTGACTTATGGTGTCCCTAGCTGTATCCCAATTGAACTGTGCTTCCTGAAGACTTTTGAAGACAGGTTTTTTTTCCAACAGTAAGTCTTCAGACCTTTCTCAGAGATATTTTTGAGTGAGCTCCAGTGTCTGGACACTTTAATCCACTTCCCACAAAAAAGAATATTCTCATCTTAACATAAAAGAGAATCACAGCTATTGAATTAGTTTTACTAATGGATAGTTCCCAGGGCTTCTACTGCCACACCTTCTCCCACAAAGTTGATGATGGGTTAAAACCACCCACGTCCTGGTGAACAGCCAAGCAGGTTGGTTCTTAGATGCTGTTGAGTTGGCTCCAACTGATAGCCAGCCTAGTGTAACGGAACAAACCTCACTGGAATCCAGCACCATCCTCACCACTAAAGCCTACTGTGGCAGCTACTGTTTCAACCCATCTCATTTAAGAGCTTTCTTTCTTTCACTGACCCTCTGTATTTCCAAGCTTGATATCCTTCTCCCGCCACTAGTCCCTCCAGATAAAAAGTCTCACCATCTTTCCTTCTAAGAGCAATTTCTGCCCTTCTACAATAGTTCTGTTTTCATCTTTTAGAAGTTCATGGTATGTTCAAAATTCTTCATTGTAATCACCATTCAAAGGCATAATTTCTTCTTCAGGTTTTTTATTCTCTGTCCCTTACATACAAATGAAACAAATCAAAACACTATGCTCTGGGTCAGGCAACTTTAGTTTTTAAACTAATATCCTTGCTCTTCAGCTCTTTAAAGAGGCCCCTGGCAACAGATTTGCCCAGTGTAATAATTGTTTTATTTCTTAACTGCTATTTTCCATGGGTGTTGACTGTGGATCCAAATAACATGAAATGCTTAACAACATCAATGTTTTTTTCCATATGTCTGATGTTTTTTATTGGTACATGTGTGAAACTTCTATTTTATTTATGTTGAGATATAATCCATATTTAACCTTCTCTGGGTATGGTGATGAGACTACTCATAATTGGACAGAAATTTAAAGGAAAAGGTTTAATACTCATATACATAAATCATTGAATACCATTTTCCCCATCCTGTTCCTTAAAGTCCTTCAGGAGAAGAACTTCAAAAGACTTTCTGAGGATTATATTTTTAATGATTTTGGCAACATGTGTAAAGAGATGCTTTCCCCCCACAACACTCTGACTATTCTTCATTTTATACATGTGTAGTGTGACTGCATCATGGTTATTGGTCTGTCATTTTGAAACTCTGGAAAATCTCACATCTCATTCAAACCTTTCAGTGATGCCTAACAGAGGTGTTTTTAACACCAATAGAAATGCCATCAAAAGTAGGGAATCTACAAAACAAACAAAACAAAGCAAACAGCAATGGTTTGAGTAAATAGCTGTTACTTCCATACACTGATATTGTTTATTCCTTTGAAGAAAGTTATTTGTTTGTTTTTTAATGTTCTCAATTCATTCCCTCTTCCCTCATTCTCATGCCTAACTATTAGATACTAAACCCATTGCTTGCCCAGCCAATTCCAGTGCAGGGTGAACATCTGCCATGCTTCTGAGTCTGTAAATCTCTACAGGAAAAGAGTACTTACTTTCTCTGGTGAATTCAAACAACCGGGTATTTGGTTATCTGACCAATACATAACAATAGTACTAACCAAGTAGTAGTACTGTATTATAGAAGGCTCAGAATTATACTCAACACTAAGCTCATCATATTTCTACACTGCAATGAAGTTGACAATTCTTTTGCTGAAATTCAACAGTAAATATGGCCAGCCACTGGAAAATATCACACAAATGATCCACATTCTCTTTAAATACTGCTAGTGAGAACATTTGTCTTCAACTAATTTACTTTAATGAATACAGGCTAAATAGGCATATTTACAAGCTGTGAAGGTGGAACCTCACTCCATAGTTTTGACTTGGAGCCAAGCCTTAAACAGAACAAGCAATTGCTTTTGCCCATAGGAGCATTTATTACTTAATATAGTTGCCAGATTCCAGATATTATCAATCACAACTAATAGTCCTTCTTTGGAAAGCATTGTTGTATATTTAGTTCAGGAATTATTTGCAAGCTCAAGTATAATTCAAAATTCTGTTAGGAGTCAGAAGCATCATTAGATTCTTTCACAAAGCATTCATTACGCTTAAATATCTTGAGAAGAAATCTTTTTTACTATTTAAAATATTTACTAAATAACCTTGTTGCTAGCATGATTTGTATGTTTAATATAAACAAAATGTAAACAAGGATAAAGAAAATCAAAAGAGCAGCTATACTTGAAATACTGTTCAACTGTGAGAGACTTTAGGTTAATATGCAAATTATATATACACAAATATGTGAACTGACTCATAGCTGACCTTTCAGTACATTTTCAGAGGCAGTAAATCATATGGGAAGAGAAGGTCTATTTTCCTCCTGTGGAACTGTTACTTGGTGGTGGATTAGAATTGTCTTTAAGCTGGAAATGCAGCTCCTTACCAATAAATCACCAGAGCTCCATAATTTTATATACACAATCACTGATGAATTTGTGTGTGTGTGTGTGTGTAGTATTATATGTATATTGCTGTCACTCAAGTAACTTTATCAATAAGCCCACTCCAACTCCCTCATATGTAACAAGACAAGTTTAGGCAGGTTCTCCAACATCCTGTGGCCTTAGGAATATAGAATCCTATGATTCTATGATTCTATATATCAGAATGTCCCACTGGTAATAGAAAAAGACCTAAGAAGCCAACACTAAATTTTCTTAAAAAGAAGAATCTACGTCATCAAGGTATCACCCTCATCTTAAGTTCTTTACTTGTTACTTTTTGAAAATATTTCCCAGATGTTATCACTTGATGGACAAGTGTGACAGTTTGGAAGGAGAGAAGAAAGGAAGAAAATATCTACAGACTGAAAATTACATAATCTTCTTTTCTTCTCTTTCCCCCCAAAATCTTACAGATAAATAGATATAATTTTACTGCTTCTTCACTGACACCATAGTACCAAGGCTTTATTTTCTCATTGGTTGCTTGGATTTTGATCAAAGAGAGGGTCAATTGTCAAGAATGGAATTGACCACGTACGTACACAGCTGGCTCTTCTACCATACCTGTGGGCTACAAGGCTTTGCCCAGTGCTCGTGTAGCATTTGTTGAAGAAATTCCTAGGTCCCACCCTCTTTGATACTTTTGTTGCTTAAAGACCTCTGAACCTCTCACCAGAGAACTAACAGCGGCCAAGGAGTGGGAAATCAGTAACACTCTAGTGCAAAATTTATTCCTACTATTTTCCTAAATGAAACCAAACCCTCTGCCTTAGAGTTGATATTGACTTATAATTATCTTATTGTTATTGTTGCGTGTTGCTGTCGAGTCAGAACTGACCCATAGCTGACCTGGCCAGCGGGTTTTCGGAAATTGCACAGGAGGAGACTGCCCATCTTTCTCCCTCGAATAGATAAATGTACCAACTTAGCTGTCAAAGACCTCTTTTAAAGTGCTAAAGAGCAGGAATGCCAGTTTAAAGACTAAGGTGAGTCTGACTCAGGCATAACATTTTCAATCGCTTCATATGAATGTGAAAGTTGCACAATGAATAAAGAAGACGAGATGATTATATGCCTTTGAACTGCACTGTTGGTGAAGAGAACTGCATGTACAATTCACTGCCAAAACAACCAACAAACTGGTCTTAGAAGGAGCACAGCCAACAGTGTTCTTTAGAGCAAAGGATGGTGAAATTCTGTCTTAGATGCTGTGGACATATTGTTAGGAGGAGATGGTCCCTGGAAAAAGGCACAACACTGGAAAGGATAGAGGGTCAAAGAAAGAAAGGAAGACCTTCAGTGAGATGGATTGACACTGTGACAATGAATCTAAGTGAGGCTGAAGCAGGACTGAACAAAGTCTGATCTAGTGTACGTAGGAGGAGCATGATGAGTCAGAGACGACTGGAGGACACCTAACACCACTTATTCATATGATTTCTAAAATCTATAAACTCTACCACGGTTTTCTCGTGCAGAGCAGCTAAGGAGTTCAAACTGTCGACCTTCTGGTTAGCAGGTGAGTGTTTAACCACTGAGCCACAGCTCTTCCATCTCTTTTTACAGGTACAGTATTTTTAATTCAAGTTTTTCTTGTAATTGAAAGTAAAAACTTGTTTCTCATTGGTATTTTTGTCTAATTTTTTCATATGGGAAAGTATTTTGGGAAGGTGAAGTGCTTTTTCACACCCTAAAAGCCATCTCTTTGGGCTCTGTGTTAACAAGCTTTAATCTCTGGTTGTTGTTGTTATGTGCCATTGAGTCACCTGAAACTCAGTGATTCTATGCACAATAGCTTTGAGCTCTGTCCTATCTTGAGCCAATCTTATTGTCTCTGACAAACCTGTCCTTATTACCCCAGTTACTATATCACTCCATCTCATCAAGGCTTCTCCTCTCCTGTGCTGCTCTCCACCCTTCCAAGCATGATGTCCAAGGACTGGTCCCTCCTGGTAACATACCCAAAGTATGTGAGACCGAGCTTCAAGATCCTTTTCTCCAGAGAGCAAGTTGGTTTCACCCTCTCTAGAACAGACCTATTTGTTCTTTTGGTGGACCATGGTATGTTCTCTTCTCCAGGACCACAACTCAAAGGCATCAATTTTCCTTTTAACATCCACAGTCATTGTCCAACTGTCTGACATATAGCAAGTAGTTCCAAATACCATGGCTTGTATCAGGTGCAACTTAGTCTCTACACTGACTTCTTTGCACTTCAGCACTCTGGAAAGATCCCTGACAGTAGACTTTCTTCATCTAATGTATCTTTTGATTTCCTGGTTGCTGGTTCCAAGAATATTTACTATGCAACCAAGTAAATGGAAACTGTTGACAATCTCAGTCTCTTCTCCATCTATCATGATGCTGCCAACTTGCCAGTGGTGGGAATCTTTAGCATACCTTCTTTTAAAAGAAAAAAAATTTTACCTAGAATAGTGAGATTGATAAGATATGTCCTAATAGCTGAGACATTTTTCTTCCAAAGAAATCTCTGATACCAATAATAAAAAATAACTACAGGTATTATCTGTTTACTTGGTTCATTTTTTTACCTTAAATTGTCCTCCATTTTGAATATCAATCATAAAGCCAAACTGCATTTGCCACCTAAATTTGGTCAGTTCTAGAATGAAGAAGAGAAGAATAAAAATTGGTTGGAAGAGAGAGAATAGTAGAAAATGGATCTGAACGCTAAGAAAGCTTTTTTGGGTGTTTCAAACAAAACATCTTGTCAAAACAAAGAAGGAGTAGCCAGGGTTCAGTAGCAGATGAACAAGAACATTTGTCATGGCTCTTTAATAAGAAGAGCTAATCATTTTAGGTTCCACTAAAGGAATTATGGAAACTGGTTACCATGCTGAATTTTAGAGATAGCAAATCTTGAGCCAGGTCCAAAATAGCAGACAAGCCTTCAGTTTTCCGTAGCCAATATGAAATAATCTAATCTTGGTCTACAGTCTCATTTCCAAACAGGCTGGACCAGATGTATTTTGAAATTCGGTTTTTGTTTTATAAATTATAAAAAGGCAATATGGTACAAGGACTGAATATTGCATATGCCTGTAATAAAAGAGTATTAATGCTTGTACAGTGAAATGCTTCTACATTCACACTAGATTGTATAATTTCATAAAAAAATAAAGGTTATTCATAGTCTTTTATCTGTTTGGGCCAAGTTTTGCTATCCCAAGTGCAAAATGTGGGAAATCTTTATGTCTTCAGTGTGTTGGCATTTGGAAATTGCAGATAAAGGACTGTTGACCTATATGGTCATCTATATCATTGTAACCCTGAAATATTATCTAAGCAGGATCAGTGATCAAGTAATGTACATATTGACTTGCATTTAAATGCACTGAGAAGCTGTAATTTCTGTGAAACCTGTATTTCAGTCATCTCTGCACACTTTCCATAATATATTTTACCACATTATCAAGATTTTGTTGGCATGTGAACAAACCAAGAGATGAAGGGGTTGGCAATCTGTTTAGTAAATGACTACCACGCACACCGAACATACTCTGCATATTAGTACATACACAGCACTATTCCAGCTACCACACGACAGGTTAGAGTGGTTCCTCTCCTTCTTAAACTAGACAAATAAAATGAAACATGCTGGTATCTAGATAACCATCTTTAGGAGAATCTGGAAAGTCTATAAAAAACACAGCAATTAGTTGAGTTAAGACTCTGTTATACAGTGATGCTTGTGAATCACCGGTCTGAAAAATAAATAAATTGTAATGCTATAACCTCATCTTTCTTAGGTGTGGAGACCTTTATCCAGGCTGAGTACCAAGGCAGATGTCCAGATTTCTCATGGGAAATTACCACCATTTTTTAGGGTACATATACACAATGGCTTTCATGAGTAAAAGAATAAATCTTGCTGGGAAACGATTTGATCCCAACTGCTTCTAATCAAGGTATTTTTATGAAAGCCCTAATCCTTATCTATAGCAAAGCACAAGAAAGAATAAAAAAGTCACTTCCTAGTGACTGCTTCTTATTAGTACAAATTCAAAATACTGTGTTAAAAAATGGAACTCCATTCCTCAATACTATTTAAAATTGTGAAGAGAGTGGATTGGGGTGTCTGCGATTTAAATAGTCAGGGTGGCAGAAAGTAACTATAATTTGACTATGAATCATGTTGATGCTAACAGGAAGATTGTGACAAGGAGACAAAGGGACTCTGCTGTCCATTATAAACCACCAAATCGCCTTCAGATAAATGCATCTTGTCTATTGAGTGGAAGCCACCTATCAGGTCCCCCCCCCCAGCAACCTGCTTTGTTCCTGGTAATGAAAATGCACTTGGTATAGTACTAGCTGCCTAATTCATTAGCACATGCCTGCTTGAACCACCTGCTGGGTGCTGGTCACGAAGTACAGAGAGTGAAAGCAGACATTCTTTTTCTAAAATGTTTGACCTTTATTGCAAATGGTTGAAAATCTTACTTGTGGATGTGAGATGCTTCATACACCAAGACCCAGGGTAACCTTTCAAGCACACTACAGAGTAGTGCCATAGAAGAGTGCTGGTATTTAAAGAGTAATGCTGGTGGCTAAGTCCACAGGGAGTTGCACTGCTAACCTAAAGGTGGCCAGTTGGAATCCACCAGCAACACTGTGAGAGAGAGAGACAGGCAATCTCAATCTCTCCCAGGCGATTTAGAGCCTCTATAAACCCACTGGAGAGTCGGCTATGAGGCGGTTCTGACAATAAGAGAGACAGTATTCGAACCCTGATGATACAGTGAGTTAAGCATTCAGACGCCAACTGAAAAATCATCAGTTCAAACTCACCAATCACTCATTAGGAGAAAGATGAATCTCCAATAAGATTTATCACCTCGGAAACCCAACAGACAGTTCTACTGTATCCTATCGCCTCATTATGAATTGAAATCCACTTGATAACAGTGACTATTCATCCCGATCCAAGGTCCTGGAGTGTTAAAAGCAGTTTGGCTGCAAACCCAAAGGTTAATGGTACAAATCCACTCAGTGGAAGCACAGAAGAAGGGGATGGATACCTGTTTCTCTAAGATTACAGAAAATAAAACTCCATGAAGTGTTGTTATTGTTGCTGTGTGATGTCAAGTCAGAAGCGACTCAGAGCTGACACTGCGGAAGGTTTTCAGAGGCTGTACACCACACAGGAGGAGACTGCCTAGCTTCCTCCCATGAAGCAGCAGGTAGATTTGAACCACCACCTGCCTTTGGGTCGGCAGCACAAGTCCTCACCACCAGGTCACTCGCACTCCATGCCATACTCTGAATACAGGGGACTGCCATGAATTGAAGTGGTGGCGGCCTAGTGGCAAAATACTACATTTCAACCCCAAAGGCATGTGGTTCGAATGCACCAGCTAGTTCACGGGAGAAGGATGAGCCATCTTTTCTCATGAGATTAACTGCCTCTGGAGGATCTCTGGGTCGGTTCTGACTTGATGGCACACAACAACAATAACACCATGGTAATGAGCTTCAGACTGATTCAGCATGGCTGCCTGGGACTGGCGTCTTTCAGGGAGGAAAGAAAGAAGTCTCAGTTAGCTTTCTCCTCCTCGTGAACATCTGCCTCTGCTTACCAGAGACCAGAACACATATGCAGCAGCATTGTACTGTGGGATATTTAGGCATGAGGATGGCAATCGATGCAATACATCTTTCAAAATTAACTTTCTCAGTGTGGCAATCCAGGCAGGGGACAGGCAGACTGTTCTTTTAAAAATGTTTGAAAGCACCAGCTGACACAGACGCCCTACTTTTATATCAGGAAGCTTTGTAATTTCATATGAATGCTCTTTGGAAAGAGCAAGGGCACTCTAATTGAACCAGTCTGAGTGATAATAGTGGGAGAATGTTTTGAAATGGCTGAAGTCAAAGTTTCCATCTAAGAATAGAGTGGATGGGCCGCTGTGATGTACCGACCAAGGCTGGCTCTTCTTCCCCCAAAGCTGCCTGCACACGTTGGGCCTCTGCTCACAAGCTGAAGCACTTTTGAAATGGTAATGCTGTTTGCCAGCTTTATGGGGAAAATACTAGTACATCAAATCTATGCTAGTGTTGATAATGAGACTGCTTTTCTGTCTTAAAGGGCTATCTAATTGCTAATGTAAACGTCCTCTATTCCAGACTACAGCTAAGAAATACTATATGAGCAGTCTTCCAAGTCGGCCCAGCAGCCTGGGAAAGGATGGAGGGATGGAGGAGAGTCGCCTTTAAGAAAAACCAGCCTCTATAAAAAGAGCTGGATCAAAAGTAGACGCCCGATCACACACCCACTGTGGTTGGGCTGACAAAAATAGCCACTTGCACAGATTTAGTTCACTTCAATGTCAGGCTTTCCCTCCAACCACCCTGCCTCCCTCCCGGTTCCAAGTCCTTAAACAATTTCTATGGTGAATTCAGGGCTCCTAGCAGGTGCGTCAGAGTCATCTACACCAAAAGCTATGGCGACATCAGAGGCTAAGGCATGAGGTGGCTGGCTGAGAACACGCCTCCTCACTGCTGTGACAGGCCCCTTCCTGGGGAAGGATGGTGCTAATGCTAACACTGAAAAGCACATCAACCTACCAAGTGTCAGGCCCAGTACCGAATGTTTTACATACACCACCTGGCTGAGCCCTCCAACAACTCTAGCTGCCATAGTCAAGATTATCCCTGGTTTACCATTGATGAAACGATGTTGGTGTTGTTAGGAACCCTCAAGTCCAGTATGATTCACAGTGATTCTCTGTACAACAGGTCTGAATCGTGTGATAGATCAGATAAATAAATTGCTCAAGGGCACACATTCAGTTCTGTAGAGACAGAATCTGTACTTCTGATCACAAAATGAATGTTCTGGTTGCTAGGCTAGGTTTCCTCTTGTTTGGTCAAGAATGCAGCCTGGTCATCCTGTTTGGTACCTTCTTTGGTTGGGTGTGCCCATCACCTTATGTTCTCACTCCACTTCAACATAACTCTTGTCTGTAGCCACTTTAAGAAATAGGATAGAAATGAGAAGAAATAAAAGGACAAAACTTTGCCAAATACCTCATTTATTTTACACCTGAACTTGGCCTAGGGCACATACCTTAACGGTGATGAATGAAGTTTTAGGTCTTAGTGTAAATTCTGCCCAGGACTGAATAACAAGAACAAGACCATTCCCAGAGACTTTCCTACTTCTTGTCTTCCTTTCTCGTACTCATTCATCTGGTTTATTATTAAGCATTTTCAACACACCCAGCACAGAGCGAGGTGCAACACAAAGATAAAATTGAGGTACTCAAAATGTTTACATTTTTGTTGAGAACACGGAGTAATTACTATTGTTACTGTTAGGGGCCATCAAGTCATCTATGACTCATAGCAACCCCGTGACCAATAGATCTGAGCTTTGCCCCCTCCCGTGCCATCTTCCTGATCTTTGTCATGATCTGGTCGATTCATCTCATTGAAGATCTTTCTCTTTTTCACCAACTCACTACTTTTCACAGCATGATGTCTCTCTTTAAGACCTGGGTTTTCTTGAAATTATGCCCAAGGTAAGTGAGATGCATTTCACCATCTTTGCCTCCAGTGCATACTCTGGTTGTAATTCCTTCAAGATAGATTTGCTTGTACTTTTGTCAGCCCATGAGATAGTCAATATTCATCATCAACACCACAATTCAAAGTTGGACAAGGGACAGGAAGACTGCAGAAGAATCGATGCCTTTGAATTGTGGTGCTGAGTAGTTACCAGTAGGTAATAATGTAGGTTATGCCTCCTATGAAAGGATATGACTATGGATACCAAAACAGTCCTTATGATAAGCAAATAGTTCGGCCATTGTTGTAGTTGTGTGCTATTGAGTTGGAATTGACACACAGCTTCAGTGAGATTTCAGAGGCAAAGCAGTAACTCTTACGGGAGGAGATTGTCCATCTTTCTTCCAAGGTGCAGCTGATGGATTTGAACTGTATACCTCGTGGATTGCAGTACAACTTCTTACCACTAGACCACGAAAGCCCCCAGTTCAGCCACAGAGAGGTACAAAATACTCTCATATGTTTTCTTTTTAATTTTATGCTTTACATGTAGGATTTTGGAAGCAGGAGTGGCATCTGCTTCCTAAATAACTTGCCTCAGGAAACTCTATGAACTTTGATAAATGTCGATCGTTGTAGAGGGGCTACAGGTCACTATGAGTTGTGCTCCACCGGAAGGCAATCAACAACAACAACAATAATGATATTTAATATTGTAACATGGTAGAAAAACAATAAGTCGAAATCACTCTTGTGTAACATATCCTTTCCCCCAATGCCACTGAATCACTAGAAATAGTGACGTAAAAATTTCAGTCACTGTAAACTGAGGTCCAATAAAAACTTTGGTGTTTTTGCTGTTTTTTTCCCCCTGTTTGTTTTTCTGGGTGGCTTTTCGTGTGTGTGCACCATCAAATCAGATCTGACTGGTACAGGAGGAGATTGTACCTCCTCCAGCAGAGCATCTGGTGGATGGATTTGAACCATGCGCCTATGGGATTCCAGTGCAGCTTCTTGTCATTAGGCTACCTTAATAAAAAGCTTTAAGGACTTGTTTAGCCACCTACTAGGTATCTCAGTTCTGCTGATCACATTTTCTTGTAAGAGCTCAATGGCCTTAGCATAGAAGATGATCAGGGCTAAATTGTCAAATGTCTCCTAGAAGCTTCCCAGATGTGGAGATTCCCACTAACGCTGGAGTGATAGAGGGCTATTTGACTGTAGTTTGTAACGCAAGGATGTCTTTGCCACAGATGTCCTGGTGAAATGTATAGTTTTTGTTGACACTTGGAAACTGTAAAGTATACAGCTCTAACTAAGGAGTCACCTTCCAAGGAAAGAGTTACTCTTTGCACACAGTAATGTGCTTCTGCAGAAACAACTGTGGAAGAAGAAATAAAAAGCAATTATGGCAGCGAAGCTCAACTCCCAAGAGCAACAGATGAAAAGAAAACATCTGTGGGAAAGAAACTAGATCCTGTGTACCACAGAGTCAACTGAATGAATGTGGTAGCTGGGACTTCCAAGTGTGGCATTCTCTTGGCATCTGAAGAGGAAGAAGCCTCAGCGGGGAATTCAAATGCAACTGTGTGCAAACTTCTTCCATCCTGTGAAGACAAATTAGCTAAACTTATAGGCTCTCCAAGATGCCACCGTGACTTCAGCAGAGCCAGTCTCTAGGCAGCTGGTTCCTAGTAAAGCAAAGAAGTCCCAGACTCACAAGATCTGGATGGCAAAGATCCAGCTTACCAGGCATGCTTTCAACGAGTCAGCATTTCTAAATCAAGTCTCTGTTCAAACACACAACACTTGTACTAGAAGTTCAGTGACATATATTGACTTGTGATGCATTTTGCTCTCTTCTCTTAGCTCATCCCTCATAGCTGCCTTGAGAGGGATGGACCTTATCATCCCACATTGCCTGAGGGGTGACAGAAGCTGAGAAAGGTTAAATGATGTGTTCGCACTCAGATTACACATGGCCTCCCACTCGTGAGTCACCAGCACCTTCAGCAAGCGGCCTTGCGTTTTCAAACCAGCTCTTTAGACTGGAAGCTTTCTGTATTCGTTTTGAAATATGTTTTAAAAAGCACAGCAATACTTGGTTAATTGGGCAAACTGTCTTGGCAGTTCCACGTTTAACACACAGTGATGACTGATGTTCAAAACGACGACCAAGGATCTGTAAAGTCTTGTGAATCATTAAAAAAGAAATTCAATTATGCCTAACATGGTTTGGTGTATTTTATTGTATGTGAATGCTAAAACAAACACTTCCTTATTGCTATATAAACAACTTCCCTGCAAGTGGAATATTCAAGGAGGCAAAACATTTCCTCTTTTGAAAACATAAGGTAATATATGCCCAGTACCACATGCTTTCATCTTACTCTCTTTTCTCCCACAACTCGCCCCTTTATTTAGTTGTCCACATAAGAATACCTTTCAAAGTATGCACTGCTCACCAGGATCCTACAGGAAGCCACATCTCACGCAGCTTCCAACAGTGAGTGGGGTGGTACAGCAAGACGGGAGGGAAAGGAAGTCACCGGCTGGTCAGGAAAGCCACAGCTGTCATCACTATTTTATAAAAGGGAATATCCTCAATTGGTATAAAAATCCCAATGGTTCATTTACAGTCCAGATGGTTGTTTCATGAGTGTTATATCTGAATAATTTCTTGATTGTAAAATTCTAAGAAATTGTCTTACGTGGCTGGATTTTAAAAGTTCAACCTCAAAGCTGATTATACCTTCTGACTGATGTTTTTTTTAAAAAGTCCATATGCTATATTTTTTCACTCTCTACATTTTTATTTTAGAGATGACTTAACACTGACATTAATGGAGGTGATTCAGTGTTGAAAGTAAAAAAAAAATACATAAAACAGTTAATTGATTTTTTTCCCTTCAAATTTCACTGTTCATTGATAGGGAAAATATTTAAAAGTGACATTGATTGTGAAGAAACTAAGCTTAATGAATTAGTTTATGAATTACTGCCTTATTATAGATTCTTAGGACTTTTATAGATTTTAAGAAGCCAATCACAATAGGTAAAAATTAACCAATCATTAAGATAAGCATTATATATTCTGCTCTTTCTTTAATATAGTTTTAGTATTCAATTGACATTTAACTTGAAATTAAAACAAAGTAATCTAGATTTCATCAAAGCATATTTCAGACTTCCAATTTAAAATTTATTGAAATAAGTTTGGAATGGCGGTTGACTGCTTAAAAATGAGGATCTGAAGAAGAGATGTGTGAAGCAAAGGCAGCAGTGTATTTTGGGGTCCAATGTTAGTAACTGTGAGTTGACTGTGATTCATTCGTGGTTCTCCAACAGTGAAAGTATTTTTTATACTTCAAGACAATAAATTTACTAGATTTTCATTCTTAAGAGGGTATAAACCAAATACCCTGACACAAGTACATCTATATAGCATCCAAAGTCATTGAAACAAAATATTCATTCATTTGCTGGTCAGGATATCCCTGTTAAAATCTGCATTTAAGAATTGAATATGCTCTTATGTTTCTTACTTTAATTTCCTTTATGCCTAAAATTCTAGAGCTGGAGTCCAAAATAACATTTGAAATAAAAAACCAAAACCAAAACCAAACAAACAAACAAACAAACAAAACCAGCCACCATAAAACAAACACCCAATAGGAAACAGAAGAATGGAATGAATGACATAGGTGAGCACTGCTGGCAGACAGAACAACATGCTAATGAAATTGTTATTTAAACCTAAGAGCCTGCTGCAGAAGGTCAAGGACTGTAGTCTTCAATATGGATTGAAGCTCAACATCAAGAAGACAAAGATCATTATAACTGGGCCAAAAGGTAGCACCATGATAGATGAAGAAGAGATTGAGGTTATTAACAATTTCAGTTTGCTCAGCTCCATAATCAACACTATTAGCACCAGCAGTCAGGAAGTCAAAAGACAAATTGCATTGGGAAAATCCATTGTGAGGGAACTTTCAAGAGTGCTTAGAGTCTAGAGACTAAGGTGCCCCTGATTCAGGCCATAGTCATTGCAAATATTTGTTATGCATGAGAGAGTTGGACAATGACTAAGGATGACAGAAGAAGAATTGGTATCTTCGAGTTGTGGTGCTGGAGAAGAGTCTTGAACATACTACAAACCTCCAAGGAAGCAAATATGTCTTATCTTGGAGAGGGTAAACCAAGTTTCTCCTTGGAGGCTAGGAGTTTGAAGCTCTGTCTCACATACTTTGGGTATGTGGCCAACGGGGACTGGTCCTTAGAGAAGGACATCATACTTGGAAGTGTGGAGGGACAGCACAGGAGAGAATGAGATGGATTGATACAGTAACTGGACCAATGGGGGTAAGTGTGTCAGAGTCAGTGAGACTGGCTAAGGATAGGGTAGGCTTCAGAGCTATTGTACATAGGGTTGCTATGAGTTGCAGGTAACTCAATAGCACATAACAACAATAATAAAAGTCAACTACAATTTAGTGAGCATGTATTATGTGCTACAAGAAGAGTTCAATGATTTTAATCTCTAGCTACTCTGTGGGAGAAAGACAAGATAGTTTTCTCTTAAGATTTACGTCCTCTGAAACCTGACAGAGGGCCACCATGAATGGGAATCAACTTAATGGTAGTGTCTTCGGGGTCATGGTTTTCACAGGACATTCTGTTTCACCTTCTCCATCACTATATGGTGCCTGGGTCTTAAAAACTTGTAAGTTGCCAACAACTATCAATTTGCATTGATGAAAGAGAGTCAGGAATATGATATGATGTGCAATGTGTGACTAATTGCCTCCATGAGCATCTACCTGTCTTTTTTGCCATAAGATCAATCTGTGTGGTACCTGGATACCATTACTCAACATTCTGACCAAAGATTTTGAAGAATAATTATTGTCAAGAATGAGAAAAATGCAGAAAAAAAATTCATACCATCACTGGATCCAAATTTTATTAAATCATGGATGCTGAATAAAGTCATGAAACTACAGTCCTAAAATAATTTTTTAAACTTCACACCCATAAGGTTTTCTTAGATAAACTATCAAATTCAAACAAAATTTATCATGTTATAGTTGGAACCAACCCATAGCTGACTGGCCAGGAGGCTTTCAGAGGCTATAAAGGAAATTAGTCACCTTTTTCCGAGGAGTAGCTGGTGGATTTGATGCATCTTTTTTAGGATTAGCAGCACAACTCCCCACCCACTAGGCCATCAGAGCAGTTTATCTAAATGAACAAAGAATGTCTGCCTCAAATATTGTGCTCTTTCAGATCTCTTATCTATTTGGGACCAAACTGACAACTCCAAAGATTAGACCGAACTTAGGCGGACTAACCATTTGAGAAAAGGGAATGACAGAGGTTGCACAAATATGAAAATGTACTCAGTCTCACTGAAATCTATACAAAGAAGCATGAATCGTTTTCCACTGCGTATACTCTCTAAAACAACAATAAAATAAAATTGTTAAACTCCTTCATTTTAGAGTCAATATTTTGAACTAGATATTTAGTAAAAAATTTACAATTCAGTTCCTCCTTCCAAATGAAAAAAAAAAAAATCAGAAGAAATTCTGGGAGAATACAGTTGAACCATTTCTAGAATCCCTAGAATTGGAAGTAAAGAGTTTCTCTTCTTTGCACAATTTCTTGCCTGAAACGAGATTCTGATAAAGGGACAACTGCAACAGCCCCAAGAAAGAAATGACTTTTTTTGTTTTCTGTAGTTTTTAACAGGTTTTCAATCTTCCCATTTTAGTTTAGTTTTGCTTGCTTTTTGGGGGGTACATAATCATGGTATTTAAATAAAGTCTAGAAATGGAAAAATGTGTTGCTGAGATTATTTATGTGTATTCCAACACTCTGCATTCAGTTAGCAAGTTAAGGAATTTATTATACATTTCTTACAATAATAGCACATGTATTTTTTTCTTATATAATAGCTCCAACCCATCTTCAATGTTTTGCTGAATAATTTTAATCTGTGGCTTATGATTTCTTTTGCTTGTTATTCCTTGCGACTTAACTCATATATGAATTTGTGAACAATCAACGATTTTAGAAGCAGTTCATGAAATTCAGCCATTTCACCTTCCTGATGGTGGTGTGGTCCACATGGTGGTGTAGGGAGTGGCACTGCTGACCAAAGGTCATCCCTGGCAGTTCAAATCCACCAAGGGTGGACTTCTCAGCTGGAGAAAGAAGTGCAATCTCTTCTTGTGTGGTTTACAACCTCAGAAACCCAACAGAGGGTCTGCTATGAGTGGGCTCTAACTCCATGGCAACAAGTTTGATGGCCACTTTATATAGCCCATCCCAATGCAAAAGAGCAAAGGGAACTGATCCATGAAAACGCTCAACCACGATCTTGCTAATCAGGCTCAGGTTTTCCCCATTATTTTTAAATGAAATGCCAGGTTGGAGGTCATCTAGCAGATGAAAAGATTGGCTTTGGAACATAATCTATAAAAATGCTCCCTTCTTATGATAATGTAGCACAACTATACAGATGCACTATTATAATTAGCAGCATGACAGAGAGAAGAAATAGAAGAAGGGCTGGAGTCTTGGCTAATGAACTTAATGCGATAGCCAGAAGATAAAGCACTCATCACTGATTCTGAGCTTGCAATGTTATTGTTAAAGTATTTGATGGCTTGACATCCTTTCAAATTGCGTAGAGTTTCTGTATACAGGTGAGTGCACTGGGGATTTGAAAAAGGACTCAGAGGAGGTGTAAAGAAGACAAGTCATATCTTTGAAACAATTCTTTTTTAAAAAAATTCTCTTCATTTTGTTTCCATTTCTAAAGGTCTCTTTAGCTAATTAAAAAAACCCTTCAGATTCTACTCATTAAAGATGTTCTTGCACCATTTTAGCTTACTAGCTTTTTCATCCAATGAGCAAAAGATACCAGGAAAATTGGCAAGTGAGTAGTGATGTGGTAAAAAGCAGAAAGGGAGGAAGCCAGGGCTCCCTTGAGGTGGGCTTCACCTTGCTGCTGCAGCTTTGAACTGTCTCACTGTCTCAGGAGGCACTGGCTGCAGCAGAATATTCTCAGTCAACATAGGGAAGACCTCTGGGCCAGGCCACTATCTCCCCTTAGCTCATTCTCAGTGTCACTCCCCAGAGTGGGTGTTGAAATCTCTTTACTGACTTTTACACTACAAAAGTAAAATAAACTTATTACTCCCAAAAAACTTGTCAAATACAGCATAGTGTAAATAAAATGTAAGAAAAATAATCTATCATTCAGAGACAATTATTTATCAACATACTTGGTGCATGACTTTCTAGTATTTGTGTTTGTTTTAAACATAGGTGTTGTGTACATGTGCATGTGAAAATAAAACGGCAGTTGCACTGAGCCAGTTCTTACTCGTGGCCACCACTTTTGTGTCAGTGTAGGACTGTGCTCCACATGGTTTTCAGTGGCTGGTTTTCTGCAAGTAAATTTGCAAGTCTTTTTTTCTGAAAGGCCAGTGGGTGAATTCAAACAGCCCATCATTCAGGTAACTGCCTGCGTCTTTAGCATTTGGATCTTGCAAGGACTCCATAGTACATGAATTTCTATTTAAATGTATCACATTTAATAGTATTTTGTACTCTGCTTTATAATTCCCAAGATAACAAATATTTCCCTATACTACAAGTTTCTAAAATATTTTTTAAATGACTGAACAAAAGTCTTCACACAGATTTAGTATCATTTATTTAATCAATGTTTTACTGCTGGTTATTCAAGTTGTTTTAAACTTTCATTACTATAATGTTTAGATAAACACTTTGGTGGGAATATAAGTTTTTAAAGGTAAAAAATGTTACATTAATTAATAGACTATCAGACAAAAGGATATGTGTTTGATGATATTTTGCTGTTGTTTACCAAATCAGTCTAGTATAATCAAACTACATTGAGTATTCACTGAAAATTAGTTTAGCTCCCAAATAATACCTAAGTACATGCTAAATATACATTGCTGTAAATAAAAAAAAAAACACCCAAAAACCAAACCCAAACAAACCCTGAGAATTCCTATATCCGAAGAGTTTGCAATCAGAGTTGAAGGATAAGATTTAGGATAAGGGGTCAAATAAACAAACAAGGAGTCTCAAGTACTCTTTTTATTCAGTCCTATTTGGGCTAATTCTTTTCCAGCAGAAAGTAAACTTTTGAGATTGTATATATATATACACACATATATATATATCTTAGCTGTCTTCTAGAAAGCATATAAAGCTCCCACAGGTAAAGGAGAGCAACGACATCTCCAACCACCAGTTCATTTTAGAAAACGGATCAAGCTTTCAATTGGTTCACTCACTGGAATGCCTGTTCTTCTCTCTGAAATCATGAGTAATCAATTTGCTGGCTTAGTGCCCAGAAGTCTTCCAAATGACGATAGCATTGTCCTTCATTGAAACAAAGTGAAAGAGAGGAAGACGTGCCTTCTCCACACATTCCCTCTCTTGAGGTACCATGGAGTGAAAATGTAAAAATATTTAATATCAATAGCCTATTCTTTTTTATTTTGGAATGATCTGGGAAGGGAAGCCAGTAATGTAATAAAAAATATGGAAGGCCCCATGGTACACAGTTCTACTCTCAAGTTGGGGTTGTTAGGATTTGGAACTTACTCAACACAAATGGTTTGGTTTCTTAAATGTATATGCACATATAAAGAACAGAAACTTTTACAACAAATTAAACAAAATATGCTAAAAATAGTATTTTAAAATGTTAATAAATAGTCTCTGGATAATGAAACTACAGATTATTTTCCTTAAAACACATTTTATTGTAACAGAAAGTATTAGGACTGCAGAGCCCTTTCCTTCTTCTCCCAGAATGGCTACTGAAAAGAATTTAATCACAGAAAACAGCAGTTGTACTTTTCTTCTCTGTGACGCATATGAAACTATCCTACCCCTTTTCCTAGAAATAGTTCTCTGAGACCCCAGCCCACTTCCCTATCTTGTAGAAAAGATCCGTGAGCATCTCTTTCCCCAAGTTCCTTGTAAGAGTATAAAACCCCTCTCTAACTTTTAATGGGGGTTGGTTTTCTACTTGAGAGCCCGCGCGGCAGTTTCTCCTCAATAAACTGTCTTTCTTGGCCAGAACTGGGTTCTGTCCTTCCTCAGTGACTTTACATTTATGGTGATGAAACCTGGGAGAGGCACCTGCCAGGAGTTAACAAACCCTGATTCCCAATTCCCAACTTTCTCTCTCCTCTCTCCTCTCCCCTCTCCCCTCTCCCCTCTCATCTCTCTCTCTCTCCCTTCTCTCTCCCTCTCTCTCCTTTCAAGCCTCACCCACAGAGACTAGAAAGCTCTCCCATGCTTACTGCATTGGGCTAAATAGGTAGAAACAACCTTATAGAAAGAAATGACTTTTTAGTGATTCTGTGCCTGATCCATGCAATGGCTTTTTCAATCACTTGCTACACACCTGATAGTTGGACAATGAGTAAAGATGTCAAGAATCAAATCCTGTAGAGAGGAAGCTCCCACTCACTTGCTTTAAGTGTGGCTCTGAAGGACACTTGGCCAAGGTGGCCCACATCAGGTCCTCGTGGCAGACAGGACTGACAGGCCCCAGCTCCCAGCTGGAAACAAAGGAGGACACTTCAACGATTTAGATCCTCCCAGAAGAGCCGTGGATGAGCATTAACATTACTGGTAAGTATATTCATTTTCTCCTGGACACAGAGCCTACTAATTGGTCCTAAAAGCCTTCTGAGGTCCCAACTCTTCTCACTATCTCTTAGTTGTTGGAATGGACAGAATACCTCATAAGCAGTTCCTTACTTCACCTCTACCTTGCATGTGAACTTCCGAGTTGTAAAACAACCCAGTGGTAGATGGAATTTGCTCCAGGACTTAAGAAGCATAAATGACATAGCTGAGCCTCTACATCTTGTGGTTCCTAACCTGTACACTATAATAGACAAAGTGCTAGTCTATAGGCCTTTTATTGTAAGAACCACCTTCCCTCTGTAACTTGATTTGTGCCACTACTAGAACCTCTACTCGGGATATTACTGCTTATTAATTTTTGACTCATGTACTTTTAACTTGTTAGTTAAATTTGTGTCTTCTAGGTTGCAACACCTCCATGATACATCTTCAAGGATATGAACATGTATGGCTAAGCACAATTAATAACAGTGCATCTAAATTCCAAAATCAATATAATAGTCTATGTGTTTCCTACTGCCAAAGGGGCCCTTTAGAGTAGTGAGAGAAGATATTCACCCTGAAACCTACAGCGTCCCTTTTCAGCAGGAAGTAGCTAAGAGAATATGCCATCCCCTTTTCCTTATGAATCAGGGTGAAGTCTCTCTCAGGGAGAAGTGACAGGGAATAGCAAAGGACACACTGACAAAGGAGATTAATCAGAACTGGCTTTGACAAGCACTATGGCAATTGGACAATTAAAACAGACATTCGGGGAGGGGGAAGATGAACGAACTGGGGAGGAGGGTAGAGAAAACAGTGCAACAATGAATGAATGAGAACCCAAAATCTCTGTAAATGTTCATTAAAACGAATAAAATTTAATAATAATTAAAAAAAAAGAATCAAATCCTTTGAGTTGTACTGACGAAGAGCACTGAGTAATCCATGGACTGTCAAGAGAACAAACAAGAATGTCTTGGAGACAGTACAATCAAGATGCTCTTTTGAAGCAAGATGGTAAAACTTCATCTCACAAAGTCTGGATATGTTGTCAGGAGGGGCCAGTTCTTGGAAAAAGACATCCTACTTAGAAAGGTGGAGGGTCAGCAAAAGACTGGAATGACACCAACAAGATGGACTGACATTATGACTGTAATAGTGGTGGTGTTGGTGTTGTTATGTGCCCTCAAGTCACCTGCGACTAACAGCAGCCCTATGTATAACAGCTCAGAACCTTGCCCTATCTTGATTTAAGTCTTACTGACTCCAACACACCTAATCCCATTGCCCCAGTTATTGTGTCAATCTATCTTATCCAGGCTCCTCTTCTCCACTGTCCCTCCATCCTTCTAAGCATGATGTCCTTCTTCAAGGACTGGTTCCTCCTGGCCATGTGCTCAAAGCATGTGAGACAGAGCTTCAAAATACTTGCCTCCAAGGAGAAACTTGGTTTCACCTTCTCCAAGACAGACCTACTAGTTCTCCTGGTGATCCATGGTATTTATGTTCAATACTCTTCTCCAGCACCACAACTCAAAGGAATCAATTCTTCTTTTGTAATCCTTAGTCATTGTCCAGCTCTCTTATGCATAGTAAGTAATTGTGAAAATCAAGTGGGCTCAAGTATGTCAGAGATGAAGAAGATGGCTCATAACAAGGCAAAGTTCATATTCATTGTTAATAGGGTTGCTATGAGTCAACTTGATGGCACCTAACAAGAAGACTATTTTGTACAAGTAACTGTATCATCTCTAAGGTTAAAAACAAAAGTTCAATGAAACCTATACGGCATTGATGCAAAAAGTCTGAAATTAAAGCAATTTCTTAAGATGATAAATGTTTCTGTCAGATGATAACCAACAATCTTGTTCTAAAAGGAAGGAAAAGTGATACACTTATCATGTGTTTGGTATTATGCTAGATTATTTCTACAACATCTCTGGATACTGTCTTCTGTAGTGTTGCCAGACTCAATAAATACAATTGCAGAACAACAAATAAATTTAGGAGTGGCAAGAAGTTTCGTTGGACTTCCAAAGGTATGTGGTTCAAGTCTACCAGCTGCTCTGTGGGAGAAGAATGGGCAATTTCCTCCTGTGCAATTAACTGCCTCTGAAAACCCATCAAAAAGTCAGCTATGTTGTTATGTACCATAAAGTCAGAATCAATTCATAGCTGGCCATTGAGTGGGTCTTCAGAGGCAGCAAACTGCACGAGAGGAATAGCTGGTGGATTTGAACCGAAGCCCTTTCGGTTGGCAGCGCAGCGATTTACCACTAAGCCACCAGAGCTCCCTGTATGCAAAATAGTCGTTTATCGGAAGTTATACTGCATCTGTTATTTTATCTAGTAACCTCAAATGTAGATGGTGATCCACCTTTCATTGTGGCAATAAAACAGCTAGAAAAAATACTTACACTCTGAAAAAAGGAAAACAGGGAAAAGATGAAACTATACTGAGAGGTTGCTGCTGATCTTAAAAGATTTAAACCCTGCAAACTAAGGTATTAGTCCTTTTCCAATATTCAGCTTCAAAATCTTATGACATATTTGGCTCAGCCTCATGGTCTTCCTTTGAATTTAAGTTTTTCCAAAATGATACATTCACTCTTTTCTATGCCTATGCCAAGACACACATTAAATGGAGAAATAGCTTTACAACTGACATTGAAATATTAATTTGCTTAAAGATTGATTTTCCTGGCCATAACCACTCACTCATATTTAATTTAAAGAGCTGTGGGTACACAATAAAAATACAAAGCATATGGCATCCTAAAGTAAGATTATGAAATACAGCCATAACACCATGACAAGACAGAGTAAATAAATGAGCAAGAGAATACTGTATTTTTACACAAATAACACTCATTTTATGCTTTTTGCAAACTATGCAATCTTCTCATGAGTTAGTTTCCTATGCATGTTAAATGTGCATTATGTGTGTATATTCAAAAACAGCTGAACAGTACATAGATAAGGCATTTCCAGAAGTTCAGGTGGGATTTAGAAGAGGCCTTGGCACCATGGATATCATTGCTCTCAGATAGATACTAGCTGAAAGTAAGGAATACCAGAATAATGTCTATTTGTGCTTTATTGATGATACAAAGACATTTGACTGTGCGGATCATGACAAGTTGTGGCTGACATTGAGAAGAATGGGAATCCTAGAGCACTTGATTGTGCTCATGAGGAGCCTATATCTGGAGCAGGAGGCTGCTATGCGAACAGAATAGAGGTTTGGAAATGGCAAGGGAATGCATCAGGGATGTGTTCTGTCTCTGTAACTGTTCATTCTATATGCTGAACAAATTATTTGAGAAGCTGGACTCTCTGACGAGGAATATGGCATCAGGATTGGAGGGAGACTCATCAATAACCTATGTTATGCAGATGATACAACCTTACTTGCTGAAAGTGAGGAGGATTTGAAGCACTTGTTGCAGAAGATCAAAGAATGTATGGATTGCATCTAAATATCAAGAAAATAAAGATTCTTGCCATTGAATTGATAGGCAGTGTCATGATGGATGGAGAGGAGATTAAAACTGTCAACAGCTACATCTTGCTTGGATCCACAATTAAGACCCTTGGTATCAGCAGTCAGAAAATAAGGAAGACACATTGCAATGGGAAAATCTGCTGCCAGATTATTGAGTAGTAGTGATGTCAGTTTGAGGACTAAGGTATATCTGTTTCAGGCCATAGTCTTCCCAGTTACTAGCTATATACCTGAGACCTGAATGATGAATAAGGATGACAGAAAAAGAATTGATGCCTTTGAGCTGTACTGCTGGAGAAGAGCACTGAACATCCCACAGAAGGCTAAGAGAATGAATAGATATGTCTTGGAGAGGGTGCAGTTGGAGTTCTCCGAGTGAAAGAATGATAAGGCTTCACCTCACATTCTTTGGATATGTTGCTAGGAGGTGCTATTCCTTGGAGAGGGACATGATGTTGGGAAGGGTAGAGGGTCGACAAAAGAGAGGAAGACCCTCAGCCAGGTGGATTGACAAGGTGACTGTTGCAATGGGCTCTTGTGTGTCAGGAAGTTTGAGGATGGTGCAGGCCAGGACTAGGTTCAGATCTTTTGTTCATAGGGTCACTATGAGTCCTACTCAACTAGATGGCACCTAACAACAATAATAAATGTTTTATGTGCATGTGAGAATTCTATGCAGAAAAATTTGGTATCTGAGATCAGAAAAGAAGCAGCTCCAATTTACAAGGAAAAGATAGGGAGACTTTAAAAAAAAAGGGAAAAGATGGAAACATTGTCAGCCAGCAGAGAGTGAAGCAGTATTCTCCATTTGCCCCAGTGATTGGTATAGAAAGTGATAAGGGGATTAACACATGCATATACAGAACTTTAGCTCTGCTTTCTAGCCTCTTCAGTTTTCTGCTAGTGACAGAAATCTGGTTTAGAATGTTCCTCTACTGATGGAGTTGCCGTTAGGTGCCATCAAGTCAATGACAACTCACAGCAATCCCCCCAACAACAGACCGGATCCTTGCCCTATTCATGTGCACCTTCTCGGATACGCTCAAGTCCACTGTTACACTCACTGTATCAAATCTTCTTGTTGAGGGTCTCCCTCTCTTTCTAGCTACTAAGTCACACAATTGATTACTCCCAATTTCAAAGGGAAGGACAGACATTCCAGTGAGAAAACCAACTGAAAGTCTGATCCATCTGACTTCCTCTCAGATAGATATGTTTTTTCTCTTGGCAGTCCATGGGATGTTCAGCACTCCTCTCTAAGAACACAACTCAAGGACATCTGATGCAGCAGCGAGATCTTAGTGTTTCTTGGTTCTCTACAAGAGTGCCTGACCAACAGATGTGGACTGGTAAACACAACAATGTCACTGGGGCTTTGTGGTTAGGGCCTGTAGATTATGACAACTGGGAAGCAACTCCATGCAGCATTTGAGGTTATGCATGTGGTAGGTGGGTTAATTGCCAAAGGAGAGCTTGGCACCCTAGATGTCAAATCAGCTACCTCAAGGAGGGCTGAATCCATGGTTTCCTTGGTTCTGAACCACAGGTTGCCACCAACTCTGGGTTTTATTGAGACTACAATTAAAAACCTTTCCAATTCTCAGAGCATTTCTACAAGTGTCTGGGGATGAGATGCCACATGAGGTTTGTAAAGGGATAATTTCATGATGGAACTGAAGAAATCAAGATGACCGGAAAGAAAACTTAATTGACAACAGTAGTGCGCTTTCTTTTTTTTTAAAAGGTACACACACACACACACACACACACACACACATAACAAAACATCTGCTATTTTAATACTCTTCATGAGTATTTTTTAATTAATGACATTAATTATGTTCTCCAATCATTACCATTATCCATTTCCAATTTTTTACATTACAGTTACCAGAATTTCTATGCCCTCTAAGCCTTGGGGGGTTGGTTTTCGAATGAATACTAAGGCTTTTAGCTTCTTCCATTCTAGTGATATCCCACTGTATGTTTCAGTTCAAAGAAACACCTCCTGCAAAGCACGCGCTCAGCAGGCACTAACACAACCATTCAGATGCTCCACTTCAGCAAGGCGTGGAGGGTGAATAATTGAAGAGGAATTTCACTTCTGTGCATCTGCTTGCCCAATTGCCAATTTAATTAACTAATCACTTCATAATCAAACAGTATTAAAAGCAAACACCCCAAATTATTAGACAGTATTCAAATCAAAATACTTCTCAACCCTCTTAGGCAAATGTTAATTCTCCACATGAGGATATGTGCTTTCTAATATCACTGATGTCAAAGGAAGAAATTAAACCAGCTCTTCAAAAAGCAGTTTAATTTTAGAGTGACTGATGAGAAAAAGATGGAGCTCTTGCTAATGAATGAAGTCTTCTAGACATTTGGACTGGGAAGGTGTGAACAGAACATTAATAACACATCTACAATAATATCTGGCCTTCTCCACTGGAAGCTCTAAATGAAATTGTTGGATTTAGGAATTAGTAATGTTGTATTAAATACAGTCAAAGTTGTCAACAGACATCCAGGAAGGCTTATTTTAACTGGAGTTCCTATATAAACCTTAATAACAGAAATTGTCTTCAGAACACAAACATCTAAAACATGACCTTGAAGTGTGTGTATATCTAAGGTCACTTCAGCATCTACTGAGGCTCAGAAACTGTGTGGACTAGACAGAATAAGACAGACCCTGGACCTATAAAACTTACTGTGTAATAAGTGGATGCTGGGCTGCTGTTATTGTGTATTGCTAAGTTGGAACCAACCTACACTTGACTCTCCAGTGGGTTTTCAGAGGCAATTAATCAGATAGGAGGACATTTCCTGTCCTTCTCTTGCAATATGTGGATAGACACCAATTCAATGGTTCCACAGGCTACAACTCTGACACATACATGGTGGAAAGACACTCTGAGGGGTCTGTAGGTGTCAGCTAGGCAAAGAATGTGGTAAGAACAGAGAGCACTCTACAGACAGAGACTGCAGGATAAGAGAGAACAAGGACATGTCAAGGATGGAAAGGAAAAACCCCAGTAAGTGCAAGAGGACAGCAGGAGGGCGAAGATCTTGAGGATGTGCAAGGCTTTCTCTTAATTGTATGAGCAACAAGAAGCCATCAACATATTTTAAGAAGAGGTTTGGCAGATTTTTTTAGCTTTGACGATCATCGTCCCTGCAAAGTGAAGAACAGAGTGGACAGAGAAAAGCTCATGAGGAAGTAAGTGCTGTGGTACTGTTTCTTCGAGAGGAAGATTTCATCTGAAGGTGAGTTTAAAGAAGTTGAGGAAGACATGCTCTAACAAAAATGAGAAAAGATTCTTAGGTAAGTTATTATAACCCAAGTAAAGGTTAAAATCCAGAGCCACCATCCAACTGTGAGTTTGTTCTATCATGGTGCTGGGCATGCTACCATGATGCTGGAAGCTATAACATAAGTGTTCCAAATACAAGCAGAGTTACCCATGGAAGGCAGATTTCACTGGAACCTGTGTAGTTTGCTTCCAGACTAAGACTAGGAGTGTACTTAAAAATTAGTCAGTGCAAACTATGAATCACAAAATACTGTCTAATATAGTGTTGGAAGAGAAAAGACTCTTGTGTTGGAAGGTACTCAAAATACACTGCAAAAACAGACTTAAGGTGTCACCAATGGTGAGAATGGCATAGGATCAGACAATGTTTCACTCAGGTGCACAAGGGATCACTTGATGGCAACAAATAACATAGTCCACAGAGGTTTCTTCCACATCAGATGAGAAAATAGGAAGAAGGATAAACGTCATCCATTCATAATAAGTACATTTCACTCTTTCACATACCTTCCCAGAGTAAAAAGTCAGAGTCATCGTCATGGAGTTAGAAAAGCAGCTCACAGCTGGCCCTCCAGTGGGTTTTCAGAGGCTGTAAAATATCTTGGGAAGAGATTGTTCGTCTTTCTCTCATGCAGAAGCCAAGAGGTTCAACCTATCTGCTTTGGTGTTGATAGCACAAATCCTTATCTAGTGGGCCACCTGAGCTCCTCCTCCCCATTGTGCTTGTGGTTGTTGATAGGTGCCGTTGGGTTGAGTATGACTTATAAGGACCCTATACGCAAAATATCTGAACCCTGTTCTATCCTGCACAATCCTCACACTTTCTGACACACAAGAGCCCATTTGTAACAGTCATCGTGTCAATTCACCTGGTTGAGGGTCTTCCTCTCTCTCACTGTCCCACCCCCCTTCCCAACATCACATCCTTCTCCAAAGAATAACACCTCCTAGCAACATGTCCAAAGTATGTGAGGTGAAGGCTCATCATTCTTTCCTCCAAAGAGCACCTGCTCCGAGACATATCTATTCATTCTCTTGGCCGTCCATGGAATGCTCAGTGCTCTTCTCCAACACCGCCGCCCAAAGGCATCAACTCTTTTTCTGTCAGCCTTATTCACTGTCCAGGTCTCAGATGCATAGCTAGTAATTGGAATGGTTATGGTGTGAATCATTCACACCTTAGTTCTCAAACTGATATCACTACTCCTCAATAATTTGGAGATGTCCCTAACTGCAGATTTCCCCATTGCAATGTGTCTCTTATTTCCTGACTGCTGGTACCAAGGGTCTTAGTTGTGGATCCAAGATGAAGCTATTGGAAGTTTCAATCTCCCTTCCATCCATCATGACACTGCCTATTGGGCCAGTGGTAAGAATACACTTAAGAATGGAAGATATGGCACAGATCACTATTTTTCAACGTTTGGTTGTGGAATGACCAGGAAGACGGAATGGCTAATAAACCCGGCCTTGGCCACCTTGGCCAGCACATCAATGTCAACCACCTTGGATGCCTCAGAGCTTCAGAGATTTGGGTTGTTTTTTCCACAACATAGACTGGAGGTTGTCTCAATTTTTTCTTTTCACCACTCATATCCCTCCTATTTCTAATTTTCTAATAAAATTCATTTCTTCTAAAGAGTTTTCCTTTTGTCTTTTTGGCTCATTGTTTTGCAATTAGAATTGATTTTCTTTTCCTTTCTCTTTTTTTACGCCACTAAAGTACTACAAATGCCAGCTGCCACCACCCACTCATGACTTCTCCCTGCTATAATATGACTGAGCACGAGCAAAGGAGGAAAGAGTTTAACCCTCGGGCCCCAACGCGCCTTTCTACTTTTCAAATAAAATGAAATCTGTAGGAGGATATTCAGAATGACTTTAGGCAGATGGAAAATTAAGGGGTAATTTGAATTTTTTTAAAGAAAGAATCTGTATGGTGGGAAAACCCCAACTACTCTAGAACCCAAACCAGTAAGCTTTCAGCTGTTCATGTATTAAGCAAATTTTAGTGATAGATGTAGCAACATAATTTAGCAGATGAGATTTCAGGTGAGAGGAATATCTTTTTCCTCCGTATTTTAAAGATTAAAAAAAATGATAGGGTTTTATGATAAGTTGTTGTGTAACACAGTGTCGGAACCGACCCACACTCGACCTTCTGGAGGGTTTTCAGTGGTTGTTAATTACACAGGAGGCGGTTGCCCATCTGTCTCCCACAGAGCAGCTAGTGGTCTTGAACCGCATGCCTTCAGGATTGCAGTTCAGCTTCTTCTCGTGAGGCCACCCGAACAGGACAGCAGAGACCACATCTTCTCCTTGTATCCATAGGGGATTCGGGAATTTGGAGAAGCAGAGTTCTTCCTAACGGAAGAAGCAGATATTCTGAAGGATGCTAAGTTTGTGGCTAAAATCAAGTTAAGCCCAAAACTGTGATTGGAAACACTATTCCACATTCCTCCCCAATGCTGTCCAGTCAGAAATGACTCCTAGCTGACCATCCTGAAAGCTTTCTGAAGCTGCAAATAACATTCCACAATACTTGGTGGTACAGAAGTAAAGACAATGCATATTGATGCTTATCACGTATTTTGCATTGCATATCATGACTATTACCACAGTCCTTACCATACAGATGAGGCAGATACTCAACTCTACTGCATGACAGAAAAGAAAAAGTACCTTCAATTCTGACCTTACCAATCAATGTGTGTCCATCTCTAAGACTTAATTTTCTTATTTGCAAAAAAAGCATTTTTTAATTTTTATTTTTTTGTGTGTGTGAGGATAAAGTGAATTCCTAACTTGGTGGGAATCAAACATTTCATTATTAGAGTAAACGAAGTATGATGCACATTGAGCTTTTACCATCACCTCTGGCATCTCAGAAGCACCCAATAAGTGATAGCAATTACTGTTCTATTACTACAAAAGAAAACCATAATGAAATACCACTCCTGGACGTTACAGTAGCTGCCCAGGAGAGAGCTGGGCTGTCAAGAGTTTTGGGAACAAAATGCGTATCCCAGGATAAAAGAGGCTGCAACAGCCTGTCACTGAAATAGCAGGAGACAGTGGGTAAGGCGCCGACTCCCACTCCACCAGCAAAACTCGGGGTGGGCGACACAGCCTGATGTAGCACTTGGCAGCACGGCTTTCATTACCACTGTTCACAAATATTTCTGGCTCTCTGCCTCCTGGGCTCACGGCAGGATTATATTTCCTGGCTCTTGCTCGGTTATGTAGGGCATACAATGAGCTCGAGTCAGTTAGTTGGGAGTGGATTGGAGTGCAAGCACATCTGGGCCAGTGCTTTTAATGGCAGTGCCGGACCCTACAGGCTTTTCCCTCCCTCTGCTGACAAGGCCAGCAACTTTCTAGATGGTGGCTGCTCCATCAATGTGGACCCTGGAATGAGGATGATGTTGGCAGCACCCCTCACCCAGCCATAATGAGCCAGGAACAAACTCTAGGCATTGTGGTCCACTGAGGTTCTGGTGGTGTTTGCTATTAATATCACTTGGTCCCTCAATGAGATGGATTGTCACAGTGACTGAAGCAATGGGAAGGTTCCTATGTGCTGTTGCCATGGTCGCTATGCACCACCACTGACTCCTTAGAGCCTAGCAACAACAAAGTCCATCCTGATACACAAAGGAACTAGTATTGTTAAACAAACAAATAACGTTTCAACCTCCAGCTACTTAAATCACACTTCGAAGTCATTGCTTCTCCTTCAGAGAAGACCATACTTTAAATTCCATTCTCTCTTAAAATTTCAGTGATTGAACAGAGGGAGGGGCGTCCACAGCTCTCCTGCCACCCTGGAGAGCACCGGGCCCCTCTCACTCTGCTCCTTTTATTTAATAAAACAAACAAACAAAAAACCAACAAAAAAAACTACCAGAAAAATAAAATATAAATAGAGAAAAAAAAAAAATTTCAGTGGAAGACCAGGGGCATATTTGGATGTTTAATTACATCTTGGTTAGGAAAACCTTCTTATTTGGTGACAGGTTGGAGTTTCCTTGGCAATACTGAAGGGCCCTCTTTCACTTCACCCTCAGTATGACAGATGGTGGCCAGGCCACCTCAAGATCAGGGTGTAAGAGGCTGACCACTGATGAGGTAGGTGGGCTCCCAATGCTCTTCCCTCCCCTTGTGTGTGTGTGTGTCTCTCTCCGTCCCTCCCTCCCTCCCCCTCCCTCTCCCTCTCTGTCTCTCTCCGTCCCTCCCTCCCTCCCCCTCCCTTTCTCTCTCTCTCTCTCTCACACACACACACACACACACACACACACTCTTTCCTACCCCCTTCAAAATAAACAAAGACTTAATAAGGACTGAAGTGTTGGCACAGTTCATAGGGAGTTGCACTGCTAACACAAATACCATGCTTCTCTGGAAGTTCAATTCCACCAGCAGGGAAGACAGACAATCTCTTTGCATGCAATTTCCAGTCTAGTAGGACCAACAAAGAGTCCGTTAGGAGTCAACTCAGACTCCAGAACAATGAATTTAAGTGAGTTAATAGTCCCCAGAGCAGGTCATTTACTGGATCTCATTATTTAAGCCTTTGGATAAAATATTCAACATACCAAATATTGGTTTTCTAGTTTCAAGATCATTGGGAGACCTGAAAGTAGAACATCTGAGATTTGAAGGGAACCAGAAGGCATAACAATCCTCAGACTGCCAACATTTCTTCATGTTAGCGTCTCTCAGAGACATTGGTGAAATTTAACTGTGTCACTGGATTGAGGTGGATTTAAGTTCATTCATCATTGCCCCCAAGTACCTGCCAGTTAATCCAATCCTGAGGGTGCTGGATCAGAGGTAAAATGTTCTGATGGCCTGGAGAAGTGCTACAATATATTCCCTGGAGCTGGAAGGGTGGACCAAAGGCAGGAATCCTTAGGGATGGGTTACTACTGAAAAGCAAAACCATGACAAACTCAACACTTTCATTTTCTTGAGGATCATTGTTGTTGAGTGCCATGGAGTCAGAAGCAACCCACAGCTGACCCTCCAGTGCGTTTTTAGTGGCAGTAAATCACACAGGAGGAACTGCCCATTCTTCTTCTCCTCCCTGCAGGGCATCTGATGGATTCGAACCATGTGCCTTTGGGACTGCGGGCAGCTTCTTACCATTAGGCCATCAGTGTTCTCTTTAGCAAGGATCAGTGCAGTTATTTGCCATACGTGAGCAAACGTCAGAAAATAATTAAGCATTCTGAGAGAAGCATTAATGCATTCTACGCACATGGTAATTTACTAAGCAATTCTGTCACCATCAAATAGAGCCACACTAGGTGAACAGCCGAGAGGCTGAAAGTATCTGTTTATTTAAGAAATTTAACCCAATTTCAAACAATTTAAAGAACTGTTTCTTTTACCCTTGCTTCATGTCAATGAAAACCAGAAAAAGTTTTAATGTTACAAAGAGAAAGACAGAGACAGACCAGGTCTTTCTTTTTTCCATTTTTCTGGTGAAGAACAGTGCTGTATTTCTATTCTTCTAGAGGTACTTAACCAGAGGGTTAAGGTGAAAGTACTAGATGCTTGTTGAAAACATACAAAGGCGTGATACGTAATATTTGTGTATAGACAGGGCGCAATTATAAAAACCTAAGCAATGTGCCACTTTGTTCAATGTCCACCTAGTGGCCCCTTAACAACTTGGCAGTTGCTACAGGTTAGGATACTGATATTCCCTGGCTAGAAAGGTGATGCTGACAAAGAGTTTGACTTCTCAATCACACAGTTTCTAGATAAAAATAGGATTAATGCTGTGTGTCATCAAGTTGGAACTGACTCACAGTAAATCACATGGGAGGAGATTGTCCATCCTTCTGAAGAGCAGCTGGTGGATCTGAACTGCATGCCTTTGGGATTACAGTGCAGCTTCTTACCACTAGGCCACCAGAGCTCCTCTACGGCATGTAACAATAACATATACATGAATAAAACACAATGTAAATTAAAGGCTGTATAAAATACAGTGTACATGACTAAAACACAAGGTATAAAAATTACTGTATGTAAACCAATAAAAATATGTAAAAAAATGACGTATGCTAGATTGTCATTCCTTATATGATATCAGACTTTCAGAAAAAATTGCTTCCTCTATTACAAAACATATAGGTGGAAATGGGATTAGTTGGTCCAAAGGTAGGAACCAGGAAAAATATGTGACCACTTATTTCTGATATAAAATGAGTTTGTTTTTTGTTTCCCTGTTGAAGTGTTAGGAGAAAGAGAACATTTATGAAGATACTGAAGTCAAACACTGAAAAGTAATTACCCTTTTTACTATTAAAGATAAAATATCTGAATAATTAACACTGGTACAAAAAAAAAGTTGAAAAGGGATTTCAGACTTGTTCCAGCACTTGATGGGAGAAGCACTAACTCTGAGATAATGCACTAGAGAATGGTATTCCCCCAAATCAATGACAACTTCCAGTCCGTACTCAACTGTCGATTCTTTGTCATACCCAGGACAAGTCATCTGAAATGACTTCAGCAAATAAGAGCAAACTGTAAATCCACCTTCACAAACACTCAGCCATTTCACATATAACCTCACTGTTGAAATGATGTGCTTTCCAAACACAGAAGAAACTAAGCCCAATAGGTAACACATTTTCATTTCTCATTAAGAAGCAAAATATCTCTCACCACGTGTGCTGGAAATGTTTCATTTTCTCTTCTATCATCCTTCTCCATATTGTTCTGGGGCCTGGGTGGATACTGAAATGACTAGCAAGGCAATCAATCACCTAAGTCTTGGAGAAAATGTGACCAGAGTGCTCCTTAGAGGCTACGATGATGGATACCTCATCTTGCATACTCAGAGCATGGTGTTGGGAGGGGCCAGGCCCTGGAAAAAGGCATCATGCTTGGACAGGCAGATCAGCCAAAGAGAGAGAGAAGACTCTTAACAAGAAGGGAGAGGCTCACATAACTTTAACAATGAGCTCAAGTATATCAGAGATGATGATGAAGGCACAGGATAGGGCTAGGTTCAGATATGTTATATATATGGATAAAACAATGTAAATTAAAGGATCCCAAGGAGTTCACAGGGTTGCAATGAGTTATATTTGATTCATCTGTACCTAACAACCACCCACTTCCTGTTGAACTGGGCAATGGGATCTACGAAGGAAAGTAGGATCCTCATCCAAATTTTCAGCTCCTGGTGAGGAGTTCTCTTCACCGAGTCTTCCCTGTGTCTGGATTCTGTCTTCCTCAACCATTCAGGCCTGAGGGTGGGAACAGACCCTACTGGTACTCCAGCCTGTGGTTCCATCCACCTTACTCTGCCTTTGTGGAGAGAGTCTTTGTTACATTCTTTTCAAAGTACTTCAATCTGAGTCAGCTGTGTGGTCATTTCCTGTCGTCTGAGACCCTGATTGAGAGTTTATCTGAAAGTGAAAAAGTTTATTTTTATCTTGGTGATTTGGAAATGAAAGAGAAATAAACCTGATGGGAGAGGGGAACCACTTCAATTCATATTCTCTATATGGTTAAGGAGTTGTGCTACCAACCCAAAGACAAGCTGTTTAAATCTGCCAGATGCCCAGTGAGAGAATAATGGGCTGTCTTCTCTCATGCGATTCACAGTCCCTGAAAACCAACTGACAAGTTAGCTACGAGTTGGTTTCAACTCAAAAGCAATGAGGGGCAGATGGTCAGAGAGATTTCTTAGTTAGACAACATATCACTTTAGTTCTTGAGATCTGGATTAATTCTTTATGGACCTTGGAATGCTGATTTCACTCTGTGCCTAGACAAGACGGGTTCATGTTTTCTAACTATCCTAGAAGAAGTACCTCCACGGTGCTCCTTCGAAATGAGGATGGTGAGACTTCGTCTCCCAATACTACGGACATGTTATTAAGAGGAGCTAAGTCACTGCTGTGGAGTTGAAACCAACTCAGAGCTGACCCTCCAGTGGATTTTTGGAGGCTGTAAATACAGAGAATGTCTATCTTTCCCCCTTGGAGCTGCTGGGGGATTTGAACCACCACGGAGGGTGCCATTTTTGCATTCACAGTACAACTCTATTCACATGCCACCAGAACACCCTGGTAACATATAGGATCAGTAAGAAAGAAGATCCTCCCCAGGAGGCTCTGACATAGTGCCTGCAACAATGGGTGTAAGCGCAGCAGAGATTCTGAGGAGGCACAGGATTGGAGCAGGATTGGAGGGACTGACTTTGGCATCTGACGGCAACACACGAGCTGTTATGGGCATGTCTCCTCAGTGTCCCACTTGCTTGAGACACGGAGATTAGAAAACAAAATCTACTCAGCTAAATCAAACAACAAACCAAACAAACAAAAATATGCTGAGCTTAAAGACCAATGAAGACATGATCAGGGAACTCAAGGAGAAAAGAAACATGGGAATAATTAGGCGGCTCTTTCAAAGTACAAAATATCAGCCAATCATTCTTCATCCCTTTTGGGCTCCTAAGAACTTAAATTATAAAGCAGGGAACTTAACGAGAAATGTACAAGTAGAACCACTTTCTACCTGTCAGTTAGGGTTAAGGTTATTACCTTTTTAAACACTTCAGTGGGTTAGTAAGAAAAACTGCAAAATTACCCTCTGGTGGACGTTTTTGAAACTTAGGTCATTACTTCTTTGGATTGGTTTACTTCTGATACTGTAAAGCAGGGTTTGAGATGAAATAACCTCTCAAGGTCCCTTGTTAGCCCATAAAATACTAATCAGAAAGCACTTAAAAGATAATGTGCATAAAAGGATACCAAGTGGGTTTTAAACAAAGGTGTCTGCTGAGGCAGCATCACCAGGAGTGGTTTCGGCACAAAACTAGATGCTCAATGGGTAGCCACACAGCCTAAACATACACAGATTCTTGAACAGGTACTGGAGCTCTGGATGATACAGCACAAAAGCAACTTGATGTTTTCACTATGTTTCTGTTTGTTTGTTTGAGCAGTATGGAACGCTTAAAGCAATGTGATACAATCCTTACAACAAACTTCTGACAAGTCTGCTTTTCACTTCCCTTCAAAAGGGCTTTATATTATATATAAAAAAACCAAACCAACAATTAATCTTTAATTTTTTTAAATTTTGAGTCAAACAATGAGCACATAAGTCAGTGTTTACACTTCTCACAGAGTGTTCAGCACAGGGACATGCGCAGATGGGAGCAATATGATTCAGGAGATGGTAAAAAAAAGCTATAAATCCCTGTGTCTATATACACGAGTGGAAACCTGGCGCCGTGGCATTAATTGACAATTTACTCCTCTGAGGAAATGAAAAAGCAAATCTGATGTCTGAAGGATTCACAGTCATGTCAAAAGAAAGCGCTTTTATCCAATATGGGTTGCTTATGGATTGTGCTTACATATTCTTTTTCATTTGTATTTTTAAATTGTGATTAGTGGTTCGAAACAAACACTGAGTCAAAACCCATGATGCACTCCAGCCTACAGATCCATAAGCAAGTATTAATAATCAGCCATCCAGGCAATGCTGCACATTATTTTAAATTAGGACATCAGGTAGGAAAGGACCAGAGTTTTCAGAAGGGTTTTTAAGGCTCATTTTGAAGTTTCTCCCATCTCTTGCTGACAACGCACAGGACCCCTTGCTCAGTACAGCAGAGCAATGGAAGGTCTCAACAGTTCCTTATGGACACTATGGAAACATAGTTCCCACTTGCCTGTGCCCCTTCCCTAACCAGATGTTCTCAGTTTTGCCTTTTTCTGTTTTCCATTTCCAGCAAGCTCTTTCTCAACCCTCAATCCCATTCACCCTGTTCTCTCTTTGCTTCATTTTTTTGGGTTCTGCTTTAGCTTTGGATGGGTCTCCTGTGGGCACTCTAAAACACTGTTCCCTCAACAGGCAGACCTAAAGCTGACTCTTCCCAACTTGAGGCCTGCAGATGTAGAATTGAGCTTGGTCTCCTTCCCAGCCCAAGCCCCTAAAATATATCCTGGTAGACCTAGGTCCCTGACTTGCTCCTATGAGTCTAGATGTTTCTGGCAACCTATCTAGCACATTAGACCTTTAATGAGTGAGTCTCTTCTTTTTCCTTCCTTTTCCCCAGAGAAGATTGTTGAGGCGCCACTATCTATTGCCAGACTTCTTGGTGAGAAACATCTTGTGTGCCACATGCCAGACAAATCAACCACGACACTTCTGAAGGTCCTTCCTTGTGTGGTCTACTGTGCTCTTCAGATGCCTACTCCACTTGAGCTGACTGCCTTCCTCTACCTTCAAACCAAAATCCATTTCGGGGGGTCATTAACATCTACTGAGTCGCCCTACACTGCAGCCAACATTACAGCAGACAGGAGAAACTAAAACGACCTACAAGTGGGATTCATGTTTTCAAAGCTATAGTTTATAAACAGCTCTCCAACATCCACTAAGGAGATCCATTTTTTTATTTCTTCCAACGTCCTATTTATATAATCTTTACATTCTGTCAGAATTACCTGATTGGACTATTTATGGGCATTTTTGACAGAACTGATGGAAGGGGATGGCTAATGCTTATAAAGTCAAGATAATCAGCTAAGTAAATGCTCTCTGAACCTGTGAAGAATTGTCTAAAGAAACAGGATCCAGGGATAAAAAATCTTCAGTGAAATCACTTGGGTGGCAAATCATTTGAGCTCAAATCTCTACAAAAGATTAGGTAATTAACATATTAAGAAATTGAGACAAGATATCAGAGGGGTTCATTCATGTTGAAAGAGATCCGTTGAGCTAAGATTTAAACCACATTTGGCTTTCTTTAATTATGAGAAATGTACTTTCTTTTCTGAACTTTCCTCATCTACAAAATGGGACACTTATAGAATTCATTAAATGAGGAAAAAAATGACACTAAAATATTCTATAGACAGTGAAGAATGAGCTAAATGTTAATAGCCATTATCTCCACTCACTTTCGTGGTGCCCTACAACCTTTACATAAAAGGTTTTGTGCTCAATACATGTCATCGACTAAATGACTGATAAAGTAATTTGGACCTGAACTCTCTCAATTAACTCTAGTAGCAAAGGTCTGTTTTTTCATGGTCATTGACATGAGGGCATTGAGGGTCATTGGCATCAAATGGATTTTCCAACTGTACACTGAGAATTCAAGTACAAACACATGTCTTTGACCTAGTTCTAGAAACTTTTTACTAGGTTTAAATGTGTAAATACAGTTGTAACATAATAATATTAAGAGTCAGAATAATAAGATGATATTTGAAAGGATTATCTACTCTCTATAAAAGTTTTCTTGTTTAATTGAGTACTTCCTCTCTAATTTGCATGCATAGTTTTCAGGAGAGTTAATGCCGTGATTCGGCCCCTATCAATCACCTTCATAACTAATTGTAATGAGAAATTTGAGTCAGATTGTTTTATTCTATTCTATGAAATGGGGAAACTAAGATATGGCTTAGATGTTCCCCTCTCTGCTCTGACCTCAGTACAGAAGTGCACAACCTTCCAGAAGCTGGAATTATTGGCAGCCTGTAGCTCTCAGCTGATATCCTGTTTGTACACTGCCTGGCGCTAAGCATTGCTCAAGGTCGAACCTCTGTCTCAGGGTAGCCTGCATCCAAGGACTGGCCAGTGTAGGGGATACAGACTCAGCTCGCTCACTGTGTCAAGAAGTAACTCTGAAGGGCCACCACTGTTGGCCTCTTAGGGGACTGTGTTACAGGTCAACTCCCTTCTCTGCCCAATCCCGTTCTTCTCACTCCCCACAAGTGTTAAGTTTGAGGACACTCCACATGTTGCCTGCTTCATTGCCTATGAGGCTCCCTGATGACTCGGGGGATATGCACTCACCTGTCAATAGAAAAGTTGGTGTTTCAAATCCACCCTGCAGTTCTGTGAGAGAACAACCTGGTCATCTACCGCTGTGAAGATTATAGCCTAGGGGGCAGTTCTACTCCATCACATGAAATTTTAAAAAAGATTCCACTTTAAAAAATTTTTTTTGTTATTATTATTTAATTTTACCAAGACTTTGTATTTCCATTCATTCATTGTTACACTTTTCTCCTTGCCCACCCCTACCCCCAGTTTATAATCATTCATTTCATATTGTCTTTCCCATCACCCATCTTCAAAAGTGCGTGTTACCTATTTATTAATTTTCTATTTTCCTCCACTCTCTTCCACTTCCTGGTGACCATATTAGAATGATTTGCTCAGGGTAAAACCTTTCTTAAGCTTCTTATAATAGTGGTGTTATACAATATCCATCTTTCAGTTACTGACTAACTTTACCCAGTGACCTATATATTGATCCATAGATGCTGCATTCATGGATTTTGTAATTGTTTTTCATTATGGCTTATTAGAATGTACCATAGTTTCCCTATCCATTCATTCAGTGATGAACATTTGGTTTATTTCCATTTCTTAAATATTGGGAATAAAGCTGCAATAATGAAAAGCAAGTATACAAATCCAATGGACAACATTACTCTCAATGAAGAGATATGAAAGGCATTCTTCTTGTGAACAGATGTTAGACAGGATGGCCCCTCTCATTCTCCTACTAACACTGTATTGCTAGAGCAATAAGGCAAGAAAAAGAAATAAAACATTCAAGCTGGCAAAGAGGATAAAAGGCGACTTTATTTGCAGATGATATGATCCCATATACAGAAAAGCAGCAGGAAAATCACTGCAGTTAGAACAATTCAGCAAAGTGGCAGGGTACAAGATCAATATTAAAAAATCATATAGAATTTTTTATGAGTTGAAACAGACTGAAGGACATGTAACCACTGTCTCAGGCTCACAGTGTGCTTCTCCTGTAGCTGGACCCGCCATACCTTCATTTCCTTTGGAAAGCTGCTCGCATTCTCATATAAGGGCCATACTATCAAAAGCACTACGGCAGAATTCATAATTGTGCAGAAAATAGTAAAGCTAGGAGAAGAGGCGGCTCATTTCCATCCTCGGCCCACCTCCACACACTGACCTTCTGATAAAGGAGTTATTGATATTTGCAGATGAGCTCCACATTGCTGCTCCAACAAGGTGAAAAGCAAACCAGCGAGCTTCCTTCCCGGAACCAGGCTGCAGATATGGCTCCTTAATGTTCCCTGTCATCCTGGAGATGAGGGCAGGTCACTGTGAGGACGAGCAGTCCTAATGATCTGCACAGAAATCTAAAGGGACAGCAAGGCTGGGGGCAGGATCTCTGGAAACCTACAAGGCTCTTAACATCACCCGCTAGAAACTGGTGACCTGGGTCTTTCACAAACACCCCTGAGTCCCTCCCTTCTACAAGGAACACAACTCTTTCTTCAAAGTCATTGTCTGCCAGGCTTGCAGGACTCATACATACACAGAATACAATATTTACCAGCTCTTATTTTTCTAGCCAATTCCTGGCAGAAGCTGGCTTTTAAATTAAATGGATGGTACATCGTGGTTCAGTTTCTCCACATCATTTCTTTGCCTTTGAATGTGAGAGCATGAGCCAGTAGGGGCTTGATAAGGTCAGCCTTGCCCTCCTCTCTGGTGTGCGCGGGGTCCAGGGCTTCTGAACGGCCACTAGCAAAGTAATTGACTGGATGTCCTATTTTCAAGCCTCTGGGGGAGAAAAAAGAAAATGGAAATGGAACTAGACTTTTCACCAAGGCAAAAACTGCAGCCAGGCCACATGCAGACATGTCCCCACACAGGAGATTGACAACAGAAACAGGTACAGAGTTTTTAACTGCAGTCACGGTTTGTTCAGTGCCATTAGATGATGGACATTCCTACTTGGGTTCACAAGCTCCTGTCCGTCCTGGTCTCTCCTGAGAGTTCCCTGAAGACGAACGGCTTGAGGGTGAGGAAGAAACCAAGTTCACTGGAAATAATAACACTGAGTACCTCCACATTTAAAAAAAGAAAATAATCCCAGGAAACTTCGTTTGGGAGATGTGCACCAGTTTTTGTTTTGTTTTTTAACTTTTTTTTTTCCATTTTGTTGCTATCATTGAGAAAATACACATCAACAAATACAGCAAACACTTTGATGGTTCCCACAAGCACCGTTTAGTGACACTGATTACATTCTTGGAATTGCAGAATCATTCTCACCCTCTGTTTCTGATGTGTTCCTCCCACATTAATAAAACTCACTGCTCCCTCATCTTCCAGGTTGGTATTGTAAATTTGATGTCATGTAGCCAGTTTTTAAAAGACCTAACACTCAATACAGAGATGTTTTTCTAAATATAACTCTTTGCATTTTATTTCTATTCTAGAGATATTTTTTAAAAAGAGATCTATTTTTATTCCCATTCCAAAATAAGGTGGCCCAACAGAGTTTGGAAAAAATCAAACAGTACAACTAATCACACGCTAGTAAAATCCTGCTGAAGATTATACAAAAACAACTGGAACAATATATCAACAGAGAACTACCAGAAATACATGCTGGGCTTAGAAGAGGTTGTGGCACTAGAGACATTACTGTCAATGTCAGATAGATCTTGGCAGAAAGCAAAGAATACCAGAAGAATGTCTATCAGGATTTCATTCACTATACAAAGGCATTTGACTATGCAGATCACCACAAATTGTGTTGAACTTTGAAGAAAATGGAAATCCCAGAACACATGACTCTTCTCATGTAAAATCTATACTCAGAATAGGAAACAGTCCTCAGAACAGAGCAAACACTGTATGGTTCAAAATCAGGAAAGGAATGTGTCAGGGATGCCTCCTGTCTCCATACCTTTTTAGTCTATAAGTAGAACAGATGATTTGGGACGCTGAGCTTTATGAGAAGGAATGTGGCATCAGTATTGACAATAGTATTGGAGGAAGACTCACCAACAACCTACGTTATATAGATGATACAACCTTGCTTGCTGAAACTGAGGAGGACCTGAAGCGCTTCCTGCTGAAGGTCAAGGACTGTAGTCTTCAATATGGATTAAAGTTCAAGGTCAAGAAAACAAAGATTCTTGCCACTGAGCCAACTAGCAGCACCATGATGGGCGGAGAAGAGATTGAGGTTATTTAACAATTACAGCTTGCTTGGTTCCACAATCAACACTCTTGACACCAGCAGTCAGGAAATCAAAAGATTAATTGTATTGGGAAAATCTGCCGTCAGGGACCTCTCCAGAGTACTGAGAAGCAGTGATGTCAGTCTAGAGACCAACGTGTGCCTGATCATATTCTTTGCAATTACTTGCTATGCATCAGAGAACTGGACAATGACAATGACTAAAGAAGAATTGATGCCTTTGAGTTGTGGTGCTGAAGAAAATCTTGAACATACCATGAAATACCAAGAAAATAAGTAAGTTTGTCCTGGAAAGGGCAAAACCAAAGTTATTCCTTGGAAACTCTGAAGCTCCATCTTCGATACTTGGGGCACATGGTCAGGAGGGACCAGTCTTTAGAGAAGAACATCATACCCTGGATGAGATTGACAGAGCAGGAGAGGAAGACCCTGGATGAGATGGACTGACACAGTAACTGGGGCAACTGGGGTAGTTATGTCAGAGCCAATGCGACTGGCTCAGAACAGGGCAGGCTTCAGAGCTGTTGTCACTATGTGTCATAGGGGACTAGACAACAAATAATAACAACAAGCTACACTAAACTATTGTTTTTTCTTAGAAATATTTTGGGAAATATTTTTTATTTACATTTTAATGATTATTTTAGCATGTTAGTGTCAGGGTCCATCCAACCTTCATAAATCTAGGATATCTGGAGTTCAACCGACTTTGATAGTCTGCTCTTGATATCTCACCTTTTGACTGGGATTCTTCTGAGATCACTGATTAAATTGTTCAGTGATGGTGACCAGACCCTAACTAGTTCTTCTGATCTCAAATCAAAACTGTAATTATTCAAGAAAGCAATTAGTCACACATTTTATGTCCTTCTCCTAGTCTTGACTCTTCTTTCTCTGTTGTAGGAAAATAGAGATCAACTGATGTGCCCTGGATGTCTGCAAGCTTTGAAGACTTCAAACACTTCTCAACTGATAAGGAGATAGAAGAGAAGAAGTACTAACCATTTCATTAGGCCAATTAACTGGTGGCCATTGAAACCATGACCCTAAACTTCCAAGCCAACACATGCAGCCCAAGAGTCTTTTGACTACATAAGCAGCCTTAACAGACACTCTTTGCTACTGCTGTAAATATATCCATCATAGACGTTTTGGTGATTCTGCTTTTTACTGGTGTACAACTTATTGATTTAAATTACAATAACTGGCTTGTAAACTAACTCTTAATATCATTTTTCTATCACCAGCAAACCCTTTCCCTTTATCCTCCTCTTTCCTGCCCCACATAATCACTAATAAAATGCATTCTCTCTATATTTTGTCTTTTCTTATCTTCTTATATAAGTGAGGTCATAGAGTATTTGCCCTTTTGTGATTGACTTACTTCATTCAGCATGCCTTCTAGGCCCACTCATGGTATGGCATATGGGAACACATAGACTTCATTTCTTCTATTGACTGAGGCATTCCACTGTGTGAATTCTGTCTTGTTTATTCATTCAGCTGTTAATGGGCATTTAGGTTGTTTCTACTGTTTGGTTATTTCTAATAGTGCTGCAATAAACACTGCTATTCAAATATCTGTTAGGGAATATTATGTTTTCTTCTCTCAGCAATAAGAAAGGTGATAGTTAAAGAATGTCTAAATTTTTGGGGGAGGCTATGTATTTTACACAAAGTTAAGACAATCATTGTAGAAAGTGTTTTAAATGTATATAATCAAAAAGAAAAAAGAATTCATAGTGTCACTTTCTAGAAATAATCATTGCTAATGTTTTGAATAGCATTTTCGTGCACACAATCTTACACGTATTTTCTAGGAATATCTGGGTGGTGCAAACGGTTAGCACATTTGGGTGCTAAAAGAAAGTTTTAAAGATTGATCCCACCCAGAGGTACTTCGGAAAAGACCTAATCATATATTCCCAAAGGATGCGTCATTAAAAACTCAGGGGAGCACAGCTCTATGCTGACACACACGCACCAGCACAAGTAGGACTCAACTTGATAGCAAACATTTCTTTTTTCATCCCACAGGAAAAAGTACTGCTTTGTAAGGTTTTCTTATATTTTATATATTATATTTGCCACCATTTAAAGTATTTGTATAGTACTTTCTTTTGTTATAATTATTTTGAATCATTTTACCCATTGCCCTGCTGTTGAGTCAGTTCTAACCCACAGTGACCCTAAATCCTTCTAAATAATATTCTTGTAGCTAAATGTCTACACGCATTAACAAACACATGTTTATATCTTCAGAATAAAGTCTTAGAAGAACTATTAAACATGACCCCTCTTACATTAATTTTGCCTAGTCTAACTTACCTCTTTCTCCAGTGTGAGAAGTATGAGAAAATGGAACTAGGGCACAGTTGAAATAGAACAAACAAAAACTATGTAAAAAGATTTGTATAATGCAAAATAACTACAACTCATACCAAATCAATCTGCACAGTATTCAGTTGCTGTTGGACGCAGGACTGGTATTATTACTAAATAACTTGGTATTATTAATAAATAACTTGCTTACTGAATAATTGCAACCACTAAGGGATGTGCTTGCTTATAGGGAATTGGTTTAATCTCTTAAACACTGTTTGTGAAGAAAATGGCTATAATATTTTAATGCAGCAATTAACACAGTCTGTCTCTCCATGAAGTGTATTTGTGCTTTGAAATGTGTGAGCCCAATGAGTCTCAAATGTTAATATGCACATGGATCTCCTGGAGGGTTTGGCCCACACCCGCTGCAGAGCTCCAGCCCCACAGTTCTTGGTTCAGCAGGTATGGGCTGGGGTCCAAGTGTCTCCAACAGCTGTCAGGTGGTACCGAGGCTACTGGTCCAGCAGCATACTTCGCAAATGAATGTTTTAGAAGAACACATTTAAAGGAACTACAGCCGTGTTTAAGGAGCCCTGGCGGTATAGTGATTGCTTGGTTACTAACTGGAAGGCTAGTAGTTCAAACCTATAAGCCACTCTAAGGGTGAGAGATATGACCGCCTACTTCCACAAAGAGTTAGAGTCTTGGAAACTTAATGGGACAACTTTACTTTGCCCTCATGCTGTGTATCATTGAGTTAGAACTGCCTCATAGCTGATCCTCTAGAGCGTTTGCAGAGAGAGTAAATCGTATAGGAGGAGACTGCCCTTCTTTCTCCAACTGAGCAGCTGGTGGATTCGAACTGCATGCTTCTGGGTTGGCAGGACAGCTCCTTATCACTAGGCCACCAGAAGGTCTAAATGTACTCAGTGGCAGTGGGTTTGGTTTTGGGTTATCATTGCTTTTATCCAAATATTATCTATATTTTTTCTTCATTATGGCTTTTTTCTTTTTGTTTTTCTTTATCCTTCCCTTTTCCTTCACCACCCCCTCCACCCATCAAATTATATGACCCCATGATTAATAACCCCTGCACCTCCTCACCCATATGCTTCCACCCTCCCCCAACCCCTAGATCCTCATGCTTATTCTACAATCATGGTTTTCTGCAGTATTTGTCCTTGTAGGATTGAGTTAGTTCATTCAGCATAATGTTCTTCAGTCACTCTCAAGTCAGGAAATAATCATATCCTGGTTTACATGCAGAGTTCAGAGAGTTCATATACATTGTTTTTCACACCAGAGTCTTCCCCTTTCCTTTTCCAATCCCTCCCTCCACTATGTCACTTTTTTAATGGGAACAGTTGCTCAAACTATTCTGCTTTACAAATCAGCATTTTCTGAAACTGAGTTGGCATCAGGTGGATGCTCATGTTTAATGCAAGGTCCATAAGTGACTAGAAAAGATTTGGCTTGATTGGGATTCTTTGAAAATCTGTGCATTACAAAGGAGACTTGCCCCACATGGTTTTCTTGGCTATAGCTTTTATGGAAGCAAATTGTCAGGCCTTTGCTCTGTGATATCAGTGTGTGGATTAGAACCGACAGCCTTTTAGTTTTGTAGTCAAATGCAAACTGCCTATCCTCCTCAGGGAGCACTTTTCAGATCAGAAAGCTAAGGTATGTTTCACATGCTAAGGCAAATGAAATTTCTTTCATTACCTGTTGTACCAGTCTGTCTATTCTGACTGTGGACCTGTAAAGGCTACAGCAAAAGACAGAATAATAACTTCAGCAATAAGGGAACAGTGGCATTTACACTGATTAAATTACAACTTAATACAATCAATATTTTTCATCTGTGCAAATGAATGACTAGGATGATATATAAAGTGACATTCAAAGTTTCCTGGGAAGGTACCACCATTTTAAAAGTATGTAGGAAAGAAGAAAATTAATTAATTATAAAAAGTCACTAAATTTTAACTGCTTTCCCCATAGACTAATATGTTGAGAAAATAGCACACTTCTCATTAGATGGAAAAGATAATTGATGATTTTTTTTTAATTCAAATGGAACATTTTTAGTATGTTGCTAAAATATAGTGGGGTGGATTATTTTAAAAATTACTTCTTATATAATAAGCCAGGAAGCTCTGGTGGTCTAGTAGTAAGAGTTTGCTGCCAACCCAAAAGCACATGGTTCAAATCCACCGACTGCTCAGCTGGAGAAAGCTGTGTTATTTACTGCCTCTGAAAACCTGACTCTAGAGGGTCAGCTAGGAGTCAGTTCCAGCTCGACAGTATACACAACAACAAACTAAGGCTACTCCTTTTTAATCTCTGGGCTTTGCTGGCTTCTAATTTCCAGTTTCTTTGTGTTGTTCTCTTTCCCATTCAAATCCTTCTTGACCTCTAGCTGAACCTCCAGGAGGTTTTCAGAGGCAGTTAATCACATGGGAGGAAACTGCCCATCGTTCTATGGCAGAGCAACTGGTGGCCTCAAACCATGTGCGTTCAGAATAGCAGCACAGCTTTCTGCCACTAGGCCATGAGAGCTCCATGTTGTTCTAGGGAACCACTCATATATACCTCTCTAATGGTCCTTTGAGTCATTTGAGATTGTGCATATAATCTCACTCTCTCATTGGCATCAAGTTGGAACTGACTCATAGCTTCCTTTTCTTGTCCTTTGGTTTCTGAGACTGGAAATGGCACAGAGATCACCCATCTTTCTCCAATGGAGCTGCTGGGAATTGAACTGCTAGAGGTGTGTAGTACTTGGTTTAGCCGTGCAACTTCCCATGGACTAGATAAACAATGCCCTCACACGTGTAATAAAAAAAATGCACATGCACTACACACACTCACATATGAACACACACACATAAAGATGACGGAAGAAGAATGAATGCCTTTGAATTGTGGTATTGGCGAAGAGCACTTAACAGCCCATGGACAGCCTGAAGAACCAACCAGGCTGTCTTGGAGAGAGGGAAACCAGGTTGCTCCTCAGATGTAAGCACAGAAAGTTTATCTCCCATACTTTGAGCATGTAGTCAGGAGGGGCGGGGTCAGTCTTTGGCAAAAGACATCATGCTGGGAAAGGTGGGGGGGGTTGTCAGAGAAAGAGAAGACAATCTTCAAACAGTGGGGCCAAGTCTATTAGAGATGGTGAGGATAGGGCAAGGTTCTCACCTGTTATTCATAAGGTCACTGTGAGGCCTACTTGACTAGACAGTAATTATAACAGTAACTAAAAACAACACAGAGGTATGTGTGCACCAAGTATAGAGCTCTGATGGCCTAGTGATAAGGAGCTGTGCTACCAAACTGAAGGCAGACAGTTCAACCTACCAGCTGCTCCACAGGAGAAAGATGGACAATCTCCTTCTATGTGATTTACTGTCTCTGAAAATCCACTGGAGGGACAGCTAGGGGTCGATTCCAACTTCACAACGCACAATAATATACGCATGTGTGTGTGTATGTGCGTGCACGCGTGCGCACACACACACACACACACACACACACACACACACTCTTTTTTGTCTCCCTGGAGACAAGTCCTCTGAGAGAATCCTCCTTTACTGAATTCTAAAAGCTGAAAATAAACTCTGCCTTATGAATGATCCTGTCACTTGCACAACCCTCATGCTCCTTGGCATAAACATTTTCCTTTCTCTCCTTGCTAGATTACTAATCTCTGCAGGGCAGGATCAAATCTAATTCCTTCTGACTTTAGGGCAAACAGTCAGTCAGTTAATATAGATGAAGAAGTCCCCAGCTGAAAAGTGCGAACTCGTTATCTTGGTTAATTAAGAAAAATTTATTTTATAACATGTAACCTTATCTCACAATCATGTGAACACAAGAAAATGTGTCATATTCTAGACTCTATTTATTTGAGCACTTGTCCCCTACTTTTTGAAGTAGACATTTCACTGTCAAGTAGCAGGAGGAAAGAACTGAGATAAACTATTTCTGATGCTAAAAGAGTAAACTTTTTAGGTAGAAGAAACATAAATAACTTCCTTCTATTTCAATCAAGATGTGAAATTTTTATTTCCTTTTTTGAATTGATGAGAGGAGTAGGGAAAGCAGGAGAAGAAAGGTTGGCAGCTATTTATGACTAATTATTGAGCTAACTCATAATAATGTCAACACATGTATGTTGGGCATTTATGCCAAGTACAGTCCTATTACTTAACATTGAGTATGTCATTTCTTCCTCAAAACTTGCTCTAAATTGGGTATTTCATGAACCCTTTTCATAAGATTATTGAGTTTTACACAGATAATAAACTTTAGGGACAAAAGTGTAGGTGTTCTGTTTTCAGGGGGTAAAAAGAAATCAATTTAAGAGCTTAAATACAGAGTTCAATAAATATTAATTATGCATTTTTTAAAATGTACTTTTCCCTCTTAATAAAAGATGGGTACACAAATCCTCTTTTCATTTTAAAATAATTTTTCAAATGGTACAACCAACTCTGGAAAATAGTCTGGTGTTTCCTAAAAAAAAAAACCAAAAAACAAAAAAAAAACCAAACCAAACTGAACACAGAAATCCCATATGATTCAGCTATTCTACTGCTAGAATTATACCCAAAGGAAATGAAAACTGAGACATGAACAGAGATCTGTACATCTATCTTTAAAGCAGCATTATTTACAATACTAAGAAAATGGAAAGAGTCCAAATGCCCATCAACATACGAATGGATTGAGAAATTTTGGCACATGCACACAATGGAATACTATGCAGCAGTAAGGAATAACAATTTCATAAAATACTATGTAACATGGGAGAGTCTAGAAAGCATTATCCTGAGTGAACTCAGTTTCATAAGGACAAATACGGTTGCATTTATAAAAATTTTATTGTAAAAAGAGAAGGTTAACTAGTTAGATGTGTATAAATGTCCAAAAGGGGAGGAGGAAAGAGAAGGGGGCAGAAAAAGGGAACAGTGAGAATCACTAGGATAGTTGAGTTTAGTGGGCAGATGGGGGTGTAGGTGTGAAGGAATAGGAAAGATTCAGTGGGGACTAAAACTGAAGGGGTAATAATAGGCATAGATCAATAGTAACTAATTATTTAAAATACAATATATATGAATGTATGAAACACAATGTAAATGAAAAGATTATATAACATACAATGAATATGCATGAAACACATTGTAAGTCAATTATTGTATGCACACCAATACAACTATATATCTTGTATTTTAGGGAGCTTTTGTGGCCTAGTGGTAAGAAGCTGAGCTGTCATATCAAAAGCGGACAGTTCCATGTCAGCTGTTCTGAGGGAGAAGGATGCAATTAAACTGTCTCTGAAAGCCCATGGCACAGGACTACAACAGTAATAATATCCGATATTTTATCATATCTAACGGGAATTGAAAACACTGCATCCCCCTGCCTGCACCTCTTTTATGTTTATTAAAGAGCCTTGGTAGCACAGTATATAACTGAACAGTCAGCTGTTTGAATCTACCAGCCAAGGCCTGTAAAGATTTATTGTCTTGGAAACCATCACTATGAGCTAAAACTGAGTTCATGGCAGAGGGTTTTTTGCTTGGGCTTGTGGTTCTATAGAAGTCATCACCTTCTAGAACATTTTGATCAAGTTTCCCCAAAACGACCGCTACATAATGGATTTATTTTTGGTTGTTAGAATGATAACTTAAGACAGGTTTCTTTTAAGATGCAGGAACATAGCCACACAGTATTTAAATCTTAGCACTTCTGAATATTGAGAAGGGCTTACTTTGGAAAGACAAAAGGAAGCACATATTTATGTGAGGGAACAGATGTGGACATTTAACATATGCAAACTCTGATTTGACTTGAAAAGCCAGTCTTCTTCCCAAGGCCTTATGAAAAGCAAAGGACTCTGCATACCTGTAAAAGGATATTTAAAGAAATGACCTTTGCAGAATAAACAAACAAAAATGAAATTAGGCCTAAGGTAATTTCATAACCTTTAATAGTTCATAATTTAGTAATGATATAATTATTCTCTTCCTTTCTTGAAGAAAACTGAGAGGGAAACATACATATTTAATATTAATGTTTTTCCCCTAAGGTACATATTTCATTTGGACAAATATTTTACATTACATATGGAATAATGGTCTATTTTATTCCAAGATTTCTTGTGGTTCAAAAAAACAGAAGGTTGAACTGTAAATGACTATAGTGTGTTAGAGGAAAACAGAGAACGAAGATCCTTTACTCAGTTTTAGATCAACAGAGTTGGTCTTTTCTTATATGCATGCAATAAGAGAGACAAAATAATTCTCATTGCTTCTTTCCTGGACCCCTTTGCACTATTCTTCCCTTGAGGTGTCCAGTCCAAATTGAAATTTCTTTCTAATTGGGAGAAGTAGTTTTTCTCAAATAAAGCTAAAGCAACTCAATTTTAAATTGTTCCAGGAGTATTTCTAGAATAATATGATCCTCCTCTATATTTCTGAGCCCAGGACCAATGTGAACCAGAATGACTGGCATTCTGCTTTTATTAGCACCTAGAGCTTGCCCTCTCTCTGGCTGTGGGATGGACCCTCAGGGCGATGGGCAGGAGGATTTATTCTCCCTTTGTGATGCAGTCTCTCAACAAGTCCTGCAGAACCCTGGACAAGGGCACAGGAAGGACAGAGACACATAACCAGGGGGATGCAGTCCCTGAGTGATATAAGTATCATTCACAGCAGGCTTTTCTGGAAGGATTAGGAGGCATCTAAAGAGTACTCTGCAGAGAACACAGGCACAGCAGGGCTAGGCAAAGTGCTGTGGGATGCCCACTGACTCCAGTGTCCCACCCTCCCACGTGAATACAGAGCGAGAGACCCACATCCACAATGTCTATACGGAACCAACCACTGACCTGCCAGCCTCAGATGGAAGCAAACAAAAGGGCGGGAGCACTTGATTGATCTTCATTTGTTCTAAGCTGACGCTGGCGGCCAAAGGTGGCTGTCAGAGGCATTTTATGACAATCATAATGTTTTTTTTAAAAGTTATAAAAAATTAGTTGCATGATTACACTATCAAACAAATAAAAGAAACCCAAAATTTCATGTGATAATTTTTTCAAGTTCTGTTCTTTGTTTTAGACATCTTTCTGAGAAGTTTCCAATTATCTAATCTCAACTTTTTTTAACCATTTTAAATTCTAAAATATTAACACACTTTAATTCAGTGAAAAATTCAAGAGTTCAAGTCAACAATTCCAAAATAATGAAAAACTCTGGTAATAAGAAACACAAGCTTCGAAATAAAAGAGAAAATGGTTTCAGACAACCTGTGAGATTACGTGTGTGAGATGGGACAGCAGTAATGAACAAAAATAACTTTGGTGAAAACACACAAGAGTTAAAAAATCGGAGTGTTTTATTCCACAGAACAGACTTTGGATTATCCACCATTTAGAATGGGGGGTGAGGGAAAGGAGTGTAGTACTCAAAACACTAACTTTCACCAAAAATAGCAAGCTGTGGTGCTAAACACTGTGACACTGATTTGTCAAATGTGATAGTGGTTACCCATGCTGTGCAGTGTTTGGTGGAGTTCCTCAATTAAAACAAGCTTGGAAGCAGGAATGGCATCCACTTCCGAAATAGCTTGCCTCCAGAAACTCTATGAACTTAGAGAAACAATGAAAGGTATACAAGTGTTCAGATCTTTCGTTCATAGCGTTGCTATGAGTCGCCTCTGGTTCTCTGGCACTTAATAACAACAACAACAACATTATTCTTGGGGGGAAATACACAGACACACATATTTTCTTTCCACCAATTAAGAGACTATCTGTGAGCAAATGCTTGCTTTCCCCCCCTGCTAATGTTTTCCAGATTGACATTTTTGTAAAATAAAACAAAAAGTAACTAATGAAAAAAATAAAGATGTATAAAATATAAGCCTCTAATTGTTGAACATTAAAAATTACTTTTTATATGAAATTCATATAATAATCTGTTAAAGTGAACAACCAAACAGCAATTATAACCTTCACAATATCACACAATTGCCACCTCAATTTAGTTCCAAATATACTGCCATCATTCTAAAGGTAGATCCTTACCTAAAAACCAGTTTCTTCTTACGCTCTCTTTCCTCCAACTTCTAGACAATCATTACTCTGCTTTCTATCTCTCCAAATTTATTTACTGTTGGACTCCCTGATATGCAAAGTCAGCATGGGCTTTCCAGTGCTTACTTACTAAACAGCAGTAAAAAATACTCTGTTGTTATGTGCCATCGAGTCGCGACTCATAGCAACCCCATGTACAAGAGCCCTAAACACCGTCCCATCCTATGCTAATCTTGCTGTCTCAAACACATTCATTCCCACCACTCCACTCACAGAATCAATCCATCTTATCGATGGTCTTCCTCTCCTGCGCTGTCCCTCCACTTTCACAAACATGATGTCTCTCTCCAAGGACAAGTCCCTCCTTGCAACATGCCCAAAGTATGTCAGATGAAGCTTCAAAATCCTTGATTCCAGGGAACATTCTGGCTTCACCCTCTCCAGGACAAACTGTTTGTTCTCCTAGTAGTCCATGGCATATTCAACACTCTTCTCCAGCACCACAACTCAAAGGCATCAATTCTCTTTCTATCATCCCTATTCACTGTCCAATTCTCCCATGCATAACACGTAATTGCAAAGACTATAGCCTGGATCAGGCACACCTTAGTCTCCAGCCTGATGTCATTGTTCTTCAGTACTCTCGAGAGGTCTCTCACAGCTGACTTCCCAATGCAATTCATCTCTTGATTTCCTGGCTGCCGTTACCAAGAGTGTTGACTGTGGAGCCAAGTAAACTAAAACTGTTAATTATCTCAATCTCTTCACCATCCATACTGATGTTGCCAATTGGCTCAGTGGTGAGAATCTTTGTTTTCTTAATATTGAGCTTCAATCCATACTGAAGGCTGCAGTCCTTGACCTTCTGCAGCAAACGCTTCAGGTCCTCCTCAGTTTCAGTGAGCAGGGTTGTGTCATCTGCATAACACAGGTTGTTGACGATTCTCCCACCAATCCTGATGCCACATTCTTCCTTGTACAGCCCAGCGTCTCGGATTATCTGTTCTGCATACAGACTGAAAAGGTATGGAGACAAAATACATCCCTGATGGACTCCTTTCTTGAACCATCCAGTGTCTCCCCACTCTGTTCTGACGACTGCCTCCTGGTCCAAGTATAGGTTTCGCATTAGCACCATCAAATGTTCTGGGATTCCCATTCTTCTCTCTACTTATTTGATTACTACTCTGATGCTTAATTTACCTATTCTGGAGATTTTCTTTGTGTCCCAGCTCTGCGAGCTCTTGGGGAACTCTGTTGGGTTAGTGGTAAGGAATGGCACTGTTAATCCAAAGACAGTCAGTTCAAATCCACCAGCTGCTCTGAAGAAGAAAGATGAGCAATCTTCTCCCATGTAATGAACTGCCTTTGAAAACCCACTGAAAGGTCAGCTTGGAGTCAGTTTAGCCTTGATGGTACACACCACCACCACCACGGAGCTTCATTAGGAGCTCTGGTGGTCTGGTCCATAGCGAGCTGCCTTGCTAACCCAAAGGTGGTGCCACTCTGGAGGTCTGAATCCATCAGTGGCTCCAAATCTCCTGCCACATGATTTACAATATCCAAAAACTCACTGGAGGATCAACTATGATGGATAAGTTTAAGTTAACAGCAAAAAGTTGAGTATTGTTGAGATATTTCATATAAATGAGATTATACAATATGGGACCTTTGGAGTCTGGTTTCTTTGGCTCAGTGTAATGTTTTGGAAATTCATCCATGTTGTTGTTGTTGAGTCCCACTGAATTGACTATGACTCATATGTTTTTGTTAAGTGCCGTCGAGTAGCAGGCGACTTATAGTGATCCTATGAACAAAAGTCCTGGATGCCTCCTGTATAACTTTCGCCCTTTCTCCAGTTTCATAGGGTTTCCAGAGGCAAGCTATTGTGGCAGTGGATGCCACTCCTGCTTCCAAGCTTGTTTTAATCGGGGAGCTTCACCCAACACTGTCCACCATAGGTAATCATTCTCGCATTTGACTCATCAGTGTCACAGTGTTCAGCTTCACAGCAACCATGAGTTACCTCTGTCTTAAAACAATGCTCTCTAGTAAGTATTAATATTTAATGACAAGCCTTCAACTTTTAAAATAAAATTCTGTTGTCATTGTCAAATTGTTTATGTAAACATTTCTTTTCAACTTCTGTATTTGTCTCATGGAGTCAATTCACTTTAAATAGTGCTAGGAGAGGAAGGTAGAGAACTCCAGTCATTTCATGGGGAGATAATGAAAATACGGAAGGAAAAGAGGTGATGGGAATGAAATATAAGAGAGTATGTAATTATTTGTGGGGAGATGATGACATCATGAGAACCTAAACTGCCATTAAAGATCCCTGAGCCTGGCTTCCAAGAGCCAACACATTCCCAGGATTTCGGAGAACCCTGGGGCTCAAGAATTTGGAGAATATCAGTCAGATTAGTGAGCTGCCTCACCTGTAGCCACAGTGTATAATTAACCTGTGGCACCTACAGGGCTTGAATATTATTGTATCAAACAGATTAGTTCATTATGCTTGAATAATACCTACCAGTTACATTCTCTAGAATAATTACAGGTCTTATCACTTCTGAGATTTCAAGACCTAAAATTGATAATCAGTTGGAAGTAATTGCTCACTGTGCATTAAAAATGGTATTAGTTTAAGTATGTAAGTCTTATTCTCTTTATTGCAACTTCAGCATTGGTTGCTAAGTCAACTGGCCATTAGTTGGCCCAGGTGATGAAATGCATTTGCACATTTTCAGACTTAGGTTTTATTCTGTGAGCAAGTTTTGATGTTCAGAGTGGCACAGTGAAGTCTGCTGCTAGAGTTGTTGTTGTTGTTAGGTTTGCCGTCGAGTTGAGCATGATTCATAGCAACCCTATGAACAAAAGATCTGAAACCTGTTCTATCCTCATCTTCACACTTCCTGTCACACAAGAGCCCATTGCAGCAGTCACTGTGTCAATCTACCGGGTTAAGGGGCTTCCTCTCCTTCGCTGACCCTTCACCCTTCCCAGCATCATGTCCTTCTCCAAGAAACAGAATCACCTAGCAGCATGTCCAAAGCATGTGAGGAAAAGCCTCACCATTCTTGCCTCCAAAGAGCACTCTACCTGCACCCTCTCAAGACATACCTGTTTGTTCTCTTGGAATGACAGACACTGGGAAAGACAAAGCTCATTTTTAAAAATCATTGAGTCAAACCAGCCACCAGAGCAAAATGGGCACTGAGTGGAATTGACATTTGGTTTCATCAATGCAGAAGGAGTTCAGAGTTGGCCAGGGGCCTCTCTGACAGGGCAGGCATCTCAGCTACCCCCAAGATTCCCTCTACACATTTATCTTGTGTTATTTTCAAGACAATAGAACTAGAGACTTTTGTAAATATGTAAGTCAATCATTCTTTCTTTGCTCTTAAAATGCAAGAGAATGTGCAAGAATAGCTTTTAACTGGGTGCATTAAAAAGAAAAGATAGATTCTGCAAACTTCATCGACATCTAAATTGCTTCATGAAGTATTGTTATTTCATAATTTTAAGTTAAATAAATAAAAGTATGCATCTGACCACACAGTGAAGTAAAATGTCCACAATCAATTTTCGAGGTTAATTATTAAAGATCTTTTTAACATCTGAAGTTGAGAACCCTCAGAAATGGCACCCCCCAGCCAAACAGCACCAAGGTTAGAGTCTAGGGGTTGACAGACAGACCAAGAATTACAAGAAGGACAAAGACCTAGGAGAGGCTTGGTCATATGGGACAGAGGGGAACAGTCAAAAAGCAGGAAGACATTCTGGGAAATGAGGACACTTATTTTTGGCTTTATTCCCCTAAAGGAGGGATACTCAATTGGTCCACAGACACTGAGATGATAGTTGATTTAACAGATGACAGTTGGTAATGACAGCAATTTGCTTCTCAGGAAAGAAGGAAACAATAATTATCAAATCATATAGTGGCTCTTACAGGCAGACACTTTGACAAGTCCACTTTCACAGAAACAAAGATATTTCTACTTCTGGTTCATTTCTACACAATGACTGGTTCATGAGAGCAAGTGACTTGAAAGGGAATTCTCTTCATCTTTCAGAGTTAAATAAATGTAGAACATATAACAGGATGACTTTAGAAAAATCTTTTCATGTAGAATCCTTCTGCCTATATAGCTTTAGATACTTAAGACATTGAGTTTTTACTTTTTTGGTCGCTAGGCCGTGGTCTTTGCAATTACTTACTATGAATAAGAGAGCTGAACAATGACCGAGGATGACAGAAGAATTGATGCATTTGAGCTGTGGTGCTGGAGAAAAGTATTGAATAGACCATGGACCGCCAAGAGATCAAAGAGGTTCTGGAGAGGGTGAAACTAAGCTCCTTGGAGGCAAGGATTTTGATGCTCTGTCTCACATACTTTGGGCATGTGGCCAGAAGGGACCAATTCTTGGAGAAAGATATCATGCTTAGAAGAGTGGAGGGACAGCACAGGAGAGGAAGACCCCAGATGAGATGGATTGACAGAGTAATAGGAGTAATAGAAGCTGACGTGTGGGAGTCAGTGAGATTGGCTCAGAATAGGACAGGGTTCAGAGCTAATGTGCATAGGTTCACTAAGAGTTACAGGCAACTTGATGGCATGTAACAACAACAACAACAGAACTATCTTTTATTAAGTTTTGTTAACGGACTTAAAAATTGTGGGTAAGAAAGTAATTTTGTTTTGGCATCCCATGTGATTAAAGGGGAATCTAGTTACCAAATAGAAAATAAAGATAGATATTACAAATAATTTTTGCTCAGAGACTGTCAAATTGGTTCCAACTTGTAAAGATTCTGTGTACAACAGAACCAAACCCTATCTGGTGCTGCACCATCTTCACAATAGCTGCTACACTTGAGTCCATTGTTGTAGCTACATGTAAACACATCTCATTGAGGGGAGTCATTTTTTTTAACCAATTGACTTATTTCAACAAACAGATGCTGCCCTAGACGTGCTCACCAAGTTATGCCTAGAAATCTGGAGGACAACTACTTAGCCAACTGACTGGAATAGATCCATTATTTATTACCATTCCAAATAAAGGTGACCCAACAGAGTGTAGAAGTTATAGAACAGTATCACTAATATCACACATTAGAAAACTCCTGCTAGAAGTTATCCAGAAATACCTGAAATAGTACATTGACAGAGAACTTCCAGAAATAAAAGCTGGGTTTAGAAGAGGTTGTGACACTAGTGGCATTATTGCCAATGCCAGATGCATCTTGACAGAAATGAGAGTACGAGAGGAATGTCTTTTTGAGTTTCATTGACTATACAAAGTAATTTCACTGTGTGAATCACAACAAATTGTGGCTAACTATGGGGAAAATGGGAATCCCAGAACACATGACGTGCTTATGCAAAACTTATACTTGCACTAGGGAGCAGTCCTCAGAACAGAGCAGGGAAACACTACATGGTTCAAAATCAGGAAAATAGTGTGTCAAGGATGCACCTTGTCTATACTTTTTCAATCTATATGCAGAGCAGATCATTAGGGAAGCAGGACTTTATGAGGAGGAATGTGGCATCAGAATCAGAGGCAGACTCATCAACAATCTGCATTATGCAGATGACACACCCTTCTTGCAGAAACTGAAGAAGACCTGAAGCACTTGCTACAGAAGGTCAATGACTATAGTCTTCAGTCCAGATTGGGCCAATTGGCAGCCCCATGATAGATGGAGAAGAGATTGAGGTCATTAACAATTACAACTTGTTTGGCTCCACAATCAACATTCTTTTTTTTAATGACAAATAAACATCTGTATCCATTTATTAAAATAAAATCTGAACAGTCAAACCATAAACTTAAAAAATTGGCCTATTACATAGTTCAAAGAAATCTTACTGATTTCAAAAGGCAGTACTCACACATTTTCACCAAAAAATATATACAAGGTGTGTGGGTTGTTTCTTTTTTGCTTTCATAAAATAAATAGCACCTTCTCACCAAAAGCAACAAAACAGTACCTCAGAAATACCTATTTTTTCTTTGGTAAGCATATGCACACATCTAGCTGACACTTTTAAAAGGGGGAAGGGGAAGGCGCAAAAGGAACCTAGGTACCTATATACAGAAATCCTATTCTATCTTGGCGATCTTTCTCCATGGTTCTCAACATTTCCCAAGAATGGCATTACCCAAGGGTTCTACTCACAGAGGTACATGGCGCTGCTCAGGATCAGCTCTCGTCAGTTCTTCCTCTTCAATATCAGACTCCTGAACTACCGTCAGTGACATCTGAATCAAATGCTTGTTCGCTGCACCTCAAGTTAGCTATACCACTAGCTGTAAATCTCTCCAGTTCTTCTGAAATGGAATCACTTCTCAGGAAGTTACTGAGTCCCTCTGAAGTGGTGGTCTCACTGGCAGCTTTTCTCAAGGCAGCCTCAGCCTTTCGAGTCAACATCAACTGGCTACGGGGCCTTAAGGATTCCAAATTTGGCAGTCTGCTCAAAGTCTTTTCTAAAAATCCACCCAGCTGATGCTGTATGTGTCTCTCCACCTGCTTGGCTTGCACAACCTGTAAGCGCTTCTGTAACCTGTGGGCACGACTCTCAATATCAGCCTGTCGCCGCAGTAAGGCCGTTATCCTTGTGTCTGAATCTAAAGCACTAAAAAGAATGGAAGACAGGGGAGATTTTATACTCTCTAACTTGACACCACCAAAGAATCAACATTCTTAACACCAGCAGTCAGGAAATCAAAAGATGAATTGCACTGGGAAAATCTGCTGTCAGGGACCTCTCCAGAGTGCTGAAAAGCAACAATACCAGTCTAGAGACTAAGATGTGCCTAATCCAGGCCATGGTCTTCACAATTACTTGCAATGCATCAGAGAACTGGACAATGACAAGGATTACAGAAGAAGAATCGATGCCTTTGAATTGTGGTACTAGAGAAGAATCTTGAACACACCATGGACTGCCAAGAAAACAAGTATGTCTGTCTTGGAGAGGAGATTCTCCTTAGAAGTTAGGATTTTGAAGCTTTGTCTCACGTTCTTTGGGCATGTGGCCAGGAGGGACCAGTCCGTGGAGAAGGACCTCATGTTCAGAAGGGTGGAGGGACAGCTCAGGAGAGGTAGACCCCAGATACAATGGACTGATACAATAACTGGGGCAATGGGGGTTGATGTGTCAGAATTAGTGAGACTAGCTCAGGATAAGGCAGGGTTCAGAGCTGTTGTACACAGGGTTGCTATGGGTCGCATACAACTTGACAGCACATAACAACAACAACAACAAAATTTTCCATATTGATGTCTTTCTTCAGAGACTGGATCCTACATGTCCAAAGCATGTGACATGAAATCTCAATATCTTTACCTCCAAATAGCATCTCAAACATACTTCTTCCAAGACGGGTTCTTTTGTCCTTTTGCTAGTCCATGATATAGTCTATATTCTTGGCTTATACAACTCCAAAGCATCAATTTTTCTTTGGTTTGACTTCATTGTCCAACTTCTGTATGCACAAGTGGGGAGTGAAAAGAATATGTTTCGTTTACCATCAGAGGAATTTCTTAAAAATGTCAAACTTCACAACAGACAATAAGTCGAAACAATGACAAATTTGTGAAATTTGACATAAAAAAGGAAAAAAGTACTTATATGTACTGCACTAAAAAGTAAAGTCTTGTATACATTGTGCTAAGATCAAATAATGTACTATTTTGCTTATGCAAAATATTCAGAAAAGTAAATCGTTAGAGATAAAAATTGGATTAGTAGTTGTCTAAGATTAGGGACTGAAATAAAGAGTGATTGTAAATGGGAATAAGATTTCCCTCCAATCCAGAATGAAGGCTGCATAGTGGAGTGGACTTGGGAGGAGGCTTTGAATAACAATAAAAGAATTTTTTCTTTTACTTTTCAAAGAAAAAAGCAAATGGGGGGGGTGGGCAGGGAGAAAAGTGCAACAATGAATGAATGGAAATCCAAGTGTCTGTAAACTTTCATTAAAATCATTTAATTTAAAAAAATTTCCTTTCAGAGTGATTGTGAAATGTTTTAAAACTAATATATGGTGATGATGACACAATTCTGTAAACATAGTAAAATTTATTGGCCTGCACATTTAAAATGAGTAAGCTTAATAGAATGTAACATTGAAGGTCAAGAATTAGTTTACTCAGCACTTACAAGAAAGTATTTTGACATAGTAAAGTGGTCTGGTGTGGGAGTGGGGGACTGTATAACAATGAAATAACTTTTTTCCCCAAAGAAAAAAGTGATGGGGGGGGTACAGGGAGGAAAATGTGCAAGAATGAAGGATTGGAAACCCAAGTTTCTTATAAACTTTCATTAAAATCTCAATAAAAAATGGTTAATGACTGCGCATTTTCAACGGACTAGACAAAGTCTATGTCTAAATAATTTTCTCCCCTTGGTTCCACTCCACATACAGTGTTTGTCACACAGAAGTTGTTCAGTACGCCTGAAATCCTTTAATGCAAAAATATCACTATTGTTTTAAAATAGTACACCAAAAGTTAGAGTTAATAAGCTAAAATCTTCCCTTCTCACTTCCCCCCTCCATGATAATTATATTTTTGAGTGCTCAATTCATCCATTTATTCAATATTTATTCAAAATTTTTATAAGTACTTTGCTAGGCACTGAAATGTGACGTAACTTGAACCCCTCAAGAAGTGTACAGCGTAGCAAGACAGAGACAAACGATAAAGAATTAGAACACAGTGTGGTAGACAACCACCCACCTGGCCCACCATGCTAAGCTAAGGATCTCATGGAATATTCCGAAGTGGAAAATAACAATTGTTGTTGTGTACCATTGGGTTGGAACAAACTAATAACTGACCTTCCAGTAGGATTTCAGAGGCTGTAAATTACATAGGAGGAGATTGTTATCTTTTTCCCTCAGCGCAGCTGGTGGATTTGAACCACTTGTCTTTAGACTGGCAATACAACTTCTCACCAGTAGGCCACCAGAACTCCCTAAATAACTATTGTTGTTGTTGTTGTTGTTGTTATGTACTGTCAAGTTGCTTATGTCTCACGGTGACCCTATGTACAACAGCCCTATACCCGCTTTATCCTGTGCCAATCTTATTGTCTCCGACACATCCACCCCCATTACCCTAGTCGTTGAATCAATTCATCTCATTGAAATGACAATTAGACATCAAAAATCTAATGGAACACATTTCTGCTCTGACAAACATGAGGTCATCATAAATCAAACTGATCTGACAACTTGGTAACTAGATTGACAAGCAGATTGGTATTTTGAAAAGATCATTTGTATAACACTATAAAGACAGACAAGATGTGCCTTAAATCAGGTATCTCTCAAGGTCCTGTCTCACAGGTTTTCAGGCTTTGACCTCGTCCCCAGTAACCAGGACTTATTTGGCTTGGACATGTCCTTACTTCTCACAGACTTTGGCCTGTCCTGGTGGTCAAAGCTTTTCTGGCTTCTTAGGTGATCAAGCCCTGGCCTTGACTTAGTGAAACCCAGCTACCAGCAATAGCAGTTTGTTAGGCATGCAGGTGTAGCTTCTGAGACACAGAATGTGGAGGAGGTGGGTATTTTATTTTACTATTCTGATAAAAGAAGATAGACAAATGCTTCAATCTCCAAGGATCATTATTTTTTTTCTAGAATATGAAATGATAGATTCTTCATATTTAAGGTCAAGATGAAACTACTGAAATGTAATTTTAGTCTGAAAGAACCAATTAACTCTTTAACAATCTGGAGCAATATGGTCTGTGGCCTGAGGCTTAATGGCTCAATACTTAGACAGTGGCTTGATGTTTTGCATTTTATAGCTTCCGTTTTATTTTGCATGAGTTGCAATGTTGCACCCCTCCCCACAGCTAAAGTCGCATGCACACCCCATGGCAGGACACTTACTGGAAATGACAAAGAATTAATCTCCCTAGGCAGCTTTCTCATTACTTACGAGGAGAGAAAGCTTGAGCAACAGGCTAAGGAGAACAAAAGCACAAACCAAAATAATGCTGTGTTGAAGAAAATTTTCTGCTATTGTCACAGAGGTTGTCTAAAATGTCCGTTGGTCAATGACAGCACAACTGTTGGGAGAAAGAATTACTCCATTTCTACCCTTCCTCAATATTTTCTCTAAGTTAGGAGAAAATTCCAGAAAAACAACTGCATGGATTAAAGTTCTTACTGGGAAAGGCAGAGGGTGGAAGAAAGACCCTTAACAAGATGATTAACACACTGATTGTGGCAATGAGCTCAAGCATGGTGGAAATCTTAATGTTGGCATAGGATAGGGTAAAGTTCAGATCTGTTGTTCATAGGGTCTCTATGAGCTGTAGTCAATTGGATAGCACATAGTAACTCAACATTAGGGGAGGAGTGAATATAAGCATTATTCAATCATTTCACAGATCTACACAGACCACACCAAGTTTCTGTCAGTGAGAGAGGGTGCTTGTCCTTCTTTACAGCATTCCCAAGGGGGTTCACACACTGTCTCTTTGGTAACTGATGAGGTGAACACATACGTGGATCCTAATTCCCATGGGAATTCTATGGGAATTTTATCCTTATTCTTTGGAAAAAGACAATTCTCTTGTAAAATGAAAGTAATTGCAAGATAGTAATTTAAGACACATACTTGATTCTAATTGAGTTCTTTACCTCAGGGACTGTATTTCTAGACAAAGCACCAGTATATGTTGGAAAAGGACTTCATTACTCAGTTACAAGAAACCATTTCTCAGAGGTTACTATATAACATTCAGTGATTTGCCATGCTAGAGGTTACATTTGTTTTTAGGTCATGCTTGTTTTTGTTGTTGTTGATTGCCTTCAAGTCCAGAACGACTCATAGCGATCCTATGAACAAAAGGCCTGAAGCCTCTACAACAATCAACATTTATCAAAGTTCAGGTTAGAAACATGATTTACTGACTTTTTAAAAAAAACCAAAAATAACATCACACTAACTTACTGCTCTGCAGCTTTGCTTCTCAATCTCTTTCAAGTTTCTTTGATAAGATATTTTTAATTGGGGTGGGAGTAAGACTGAGAAAAACTGGATAAATTATGTTCACTGCATTGAAGTCTATGAGGGAGAGAATAGTTTAAAAGTATTGTACTTTAGGGCATTATGTTTATCGTAAGAGTACGGAATGAGGGTTGCAGAGTGGATTATATTTGGGGTGGGGTGGGGTTGGGGAGTGTGTGTGGGGGGGTAATTGTGTACCAATGAAGGAGTTTTTCTTTTGTTTTTCAAGGAGAGGAGTGAAGGTGGGGGGAGGGAGAAAAGTGCAACAATGAATGAATGATATTCCAAAATCTCTGCAGATGTTCACTGAAATTAAAAAATAAAAAAAAGAAAAAATTTAATTAAAAAAAGATTTCTTAATAAGTAAAAAAAAAGATATTTTCAAAAGAGAAAGATCATATGCTATCTTTAAGAAACCCAAAAAGAGTTTATAGGTCTAATACCAGGACATTTGTGTGAGAAGCTACACTACCACAGACTTACACATGCAAACTAAGGGAGAGAGCTTTTTACTGGGAAAGTTCATAGCTTGAGAAAACAAAGACGTTGGGAAGCTGTGTGTTCCAAAGGAGTAAACAATTGGTAAGCAAAGTTACGCACACAAAATGGATCAACACCAAGGGAATGCTCTCTCTCAGAGACTGTACTTCAGGCACAATAGACCTATTGTTTCAAAAATTGTACAAAGGTCCATGGTATCTGGCATCTGGGCTTCCTCACACCACCAGTCCCTCCACCATTTCTTTATGAGCCTATCTCACCAACTCAGCTTTCCACATCACATTTCAGCTTAAACCTCCTTTCTTCTTTGGGCCATAGATTTTGCTAGGTCTTCTGCCTATGTCTTCCCATGGTTTCCCCAGACGTTCAATGTCAGAGGCATACACTATTTACTCATGACTATTTACTCATACACTATATACTCATTTTCAGTACCATGTGTCCATCTTGCCCTATAGAGGAGCAAGCCAAAGAACTGTGGCCATACTGGTCATTCAGCATGGTGCCTCCAGTTCCTAGGGCAAGGCATGGCATGTAGCTGGTTCAAGCTTAAATTAATAACTGTTATAGTCTTAAAATTCATACATTTTGTAGTTTTAAAATTTGGAAGAGAAAATATTGAGGGTACAATAATGAAGTATTGATTATTAAATGAAGGTCTCTCCAACACGCATGTTGTTCTTAGTTTCTCGAGGGCCTATTATTTCATAAGTGGTTGGCTAATCTGCCTTCTTAGTTCATCTTAGTCTAGAAGCTCCACTAAAACCTGTCCACCATGGGTGACCCTGCTGGCATTGGAAATACCAGTGTCATGGTTCCCAGTATCACCAAAATGAAGGAAAACCAAAGACTAGACATCATTGGAATATGGTGTGGGTTAAGAGTACTGAATATACCATGGACTGACAAAAAATCAAACCTATGTGTCTTGGAGAAAATACAATCAGGGTGCATATTAGGCCCAGTAATTGATTTATTCACTGCTACAGAGTCCATTCTGATCCACAGTAACTCTCCTTTGAATTTCTGGGGCTGTAAATGAAAACAGGAGGAAAATGCCCATCTTTTTCTCTTGGAGCTGCTGGTTGATTCAAACTATCAGAGACATGAACCTTTGAGTTAGCAGTGCAACGTCCCACTGACAACTTCACCAGAGCTCTCTCTTGACAGACAAAGATAATAAAACGTTGTCTCATATACTTTGGGCATGTTGTCAAGGGGCACCCATTTTCAGAAAAAAAGACATTATGCTGGGAAAAGAAAAGCACCCGTGAAAAAGAGGAAGACCCTTAATAAGATGGATAATATGGCAAAAATTGCGAGGATAGCACAAAACAGGGGATGATTTTGATCTGTCGACAGGGTTGCTGTGAATCATAGTCAGTGTGATGGCATCTAATAATCCCAGCATCAAGTCATTCTTTTCTGAAATATTCATTATCAGTATAGTCAAAAACACTAGACTTTATGGCAGAAGCTTGTTTCTGATTTGAAAAGAAGGGGTATATGTGTTTCACTGTAGCAGTGGAGTCTTGTCAAACATCAGAGAAATATTTCTTGCTTTTCTTGGCCTAAGTAAAATGACTGTTTTTTTCCTTCTTGCTTGGAAGGCTTGCAAATTTGTTTTGACATAAATTCTTTAGCAGTGAAAGATTAACAGTGCAAATGAGTAAAGACAATTGAGTTTATTCACCGAGAAGAGATGTAATAAAAGTGACACTTAAACCATGTTAGGTGGACCTCAGAAAAAAAATTTGAATACATATGCATGAATATTTAAACAGTACACTTTAGTACACTTCCAATAAATGTATTCACAGACTTTAAGTCTCACACTCAGAATAAAATTCTGGCAGAGTAGTCTTTGACAGATCCTAGCCTTCTAATGATGGTTTGTTTCATATTTTTGGTGACTGATCAGATACTTTCAGTCTAACCTACTAAAGAGATTATCACACTACTAGAAGGCAGTATTTTAGAGATGTTGTTGTTGTGTACCATAGAGTTGGACCTACCATAGCTGACAGTTAATCACATGGGAGGAGACTACTCATCCTTTTCCTGTGGAGCATCTTGTGGCCTCAAAGTCTGTGGCTTCGGGACTGCAGCACAGCTTCTTGCCACTAGGCTACAAGAGCTCCTCATCTTAGAGATACTGGCTTTTTAAAAGAGCAAATCCATTTTAGCAAAAAAAAAAAAAAAAGAGTTCATTAAGATTTCTAAGATTTCTGAGTATTTCCTACATCTGTTTAGAGTTCAAGAGTAGAGTGGGTTCAAGAGGGACCAGCCACTTTTCTTCTTTGTTTCATATTCTTTCACCTTTTTTCTGCCCCTTTCTTCAATATCAAGGATTCTAACTTGTTCCTCTTCCCATAGTCTCTAACTGGATGTCCATTCACTCTTGTCTGAACCATGAGCTCTATCTATGACCCATATACACTGATGATGAGCAAATCTTTTGCACAATTGCCTCCTGGGTTGATATCACCTGGACATTCCTGGGGAAGTTCAAAGTCACGGTCAAAAGTGGAACACCATATTTTATATTTCCTACCTTAGTAATTACATCTTTGCTCCAGTAAAAAACTTGAGAGTAACTTAGAGTCCTAATTCTCCTTCATCTCTCATGATCAGTCACCACAGCCTTAGACATAAGCTCACGTCGAGAATCTATCTGCTTCCAATTCCACGGTGCTGTTTTTAGGTCAGGTCTTACCATCTCTCCTGATTAGTGTTGTCGTGCCTCCTCTTACCTTCTCATATATCCACTGCCTCACCAGCAAGGGAATTTTTCCAAAACTGCTTTTAACATTACCATCTTTCAACTTGTACCTGTTACCCACAGGATCAAGAACAAACTCACAAACGTAGCATCTGAAGAGCTTTATAATTTAGATCTTGTCAATCTCTTTAGCTTCATCTTCCTTTACATTCTGAAATGAGAATGTTCTCGTATCTCTAAGTACTCCTCTCTCTTCTTGCCTCTAATAAAGTATTTTTCACAATGAACGCTGAACGCCATGCCCATTTTACTCCTTTTGTATCAAGAATATACTTAATTTTTTAAATTATTTTTTTAAGAATCTACTTAATTTTTTTGCCTGTTCAATGTCTGCTCTCTTTTATCTTTTGATAGCAGAATCTTGGATTGAAATGGACCTCTCTGGTGGGCCAACAAAGGAACCTGCCTTCCAAGACAAAGTGGGAGTCAAAGAAAATGCTCTTGGTCAATTAGAATTTCTTTCTGGGATTTTAATTTGTAGAATCATCACATATGGACAAGAGGTGGTGCTAATCCACTATAGCAGCAATGCCTTGGTTGGCACAGGATAGGACAGATTTCAGAACCAATGTTCATATGGTTGCTATGAGTCATACTTGATTTGAAGGCACCAAACAACAACAACGTTCATCCTGTAGACAAACCCAGCTGATCCTTGGAGGCAAGGAATTTGAAGCTCCATCTGATACATTTTGGACATTTTGCAAGGTGGGACCAGTCCTTGGAGTGGGACATCATGCTTGGGAGGGTAGAGGGACGGCACAGGAAAGGAAGATCCTCGATGAGATGGATTGGTTCGTTGACTAGGGTAATCCAGGTAGGTGTGTTGGAGACAGTGAGATTGGCACAGGACAGAGTACAGTTTAGGGGTGTTGTACATAGGGTCACTATGAGTTACAGGCAACTCGATGGCACAGAACAACAACAACAACTACTACAACTTCTCTTCATGTTCACCATTTCCAAAACTCAGTTCTTTAATCTCCCCCCTCCCCCTTTGGATGTTTGCATCTTGGGAAAAAGATTAAATTAAATGAAACCAACCAACCCAATAAATAAACCAAACCTAACTTGAGGGGTAAAAAAAGGAATTTTATGATTCTATTCCTGTTTATATTCTTGTGTGGCACAGTGCCTAGAAATCAATCAATATCCGTGGAAAGAATAAATAAATGCATGCATAAAAAATCAGAACTATGAAGGTAGAACAGTAAAAAAAGTGTCAGAAACAATGTCGAGGGTTTAGGGACAGTGTCATTATAGTTCAATGGTGATAGCTATCAGTGTCCCTTTACATTCTTAATGTTTACTTCATATTTCTCAAGAAATATAAAGAAATTAATGAGAGCATTTTAACTATATCAGAATAAATGTCATTCACAAGGATCTACCACAGTATTCCAACAACACAGTCGCTATGTGTTGTCAACTACAATTCAGCAACCCTATTAACAACAAATTACAAACTTGTCCCATCCTGTGCCATCCCCAATAATACTAGATCATGGGATTTCTGACTCTTTACATTTAGCATGTTATGTTGTCATTGTTGTTAGGTGCTTTTAGTAGCTTGTGCCTCATGGCAGTCCTATGCACAATAAGATCTTAACTCTGGCCTATCCTAAGCCAATCTCACTGTCTCCTTCCCCACAATTACCCCAGTTACTGTGTCGATTAATTTTCTCCAGAGTCTTATCTTGTGCCATTCCTCTACCATTCCAAGCCTGATGTCCTTCTCCAAGAACTGGTCCCTCTAGTCAACATACTCAAAGTATCTGAGATGGGGCTTCAAAATCCTTGCTACAAAGGAGCAACTTGGCTTCAACCTCTCTAGGACAAATCTGTTTCATTGTATGTTCAACATTCTTCTCTAGCACCGCTATTCTTCTTCTGTTATCCTTAGTTCAGCTCTCCGATGCATAGCAAGTAATTGTGAAGATATTGATCTGGATCAAGTCCACGTTAGTCTCTAGACTGACATCGTTGCACTCATAGTATGGTATAGAAGCCCACAAAAATATGAAGCTATGCCAATATTTTTCTAATTTTTGAAGTCATTAAAACCAGATATTTATCAAATATCCCTAGATTATAATTAGGATCTAACTATAATGTCAATTGTGACTTCTTGGACTATGATGTTGAGAAAGGTTCAGAAAGCGAAGGGAGAAAAATCCAAAATCAGACACAGTTTCTGAACTTAACAGAATCAACCCAAGAGTTTAAAGAAATTCCTTTGTAAATATAATGCATCAATACTATAATTAGAAATTATTTCATAATTCTAGTCAGCAATATTTCTACATTCCAGAGGCATAGTACAATCATTAATCTATATATTTTCTATTGCTCTGGCCTATAACTACCCAGTAATTGATGTAGAAGTTTTTCTGGACCTTTTCAGGAGACTGCCAGCAACCGGATGTTCCAGTGGTACCTTATGTAGCAAGTTGTGCCGCTAACCCAAAGCCTGAGCTTCTCTGTTGGCTGGAAACCACCATTAGCTCCAAGCAAGAAAAGTATGTAGTTTCCTCCCATTAACAATTTACAGCCTTGCAAAACCAGTGGAAGGTCTCAATGATTCAAAACCAACTTGACAGCAGTAAGTTTGAGTTCATGCCAGCTGGAGCAAGTGGGGTTACCAAACTTCAGAAGCTATTTATGGTAGCCTGGATCCAAAAGAATGTATTTCAAAAACTAAATCTAGTAATTCCCTAAACATAATTAAGTTTCATATAAGAATTCAGATTAATATTGTATGTAATGTAATGCATTGTATCAGCAAAAGTGAACATAAATGTCTAGAAATAACAACATTGAAATCCTTCTTGATGTAACCCGTGAAATTAAATGTCTTGATTAATTGAGCAGAACTAAAACTTAAGAACATAATATTAATTGTTGTAAATCTATATAACAAAACATTTTCCACTTAGTCATTTACACGTACAGTCCAGTTACATTAATTGAGCTCATCATCTTGTCCAACGATCACTTTTATCCTTTTCCAGATTTTTCTACTGTTTTAGCAAAAAGCTCAGTGACCCCAAGTAATAACCATTCTTTCTCCTTCCCTTCTACTCTGACCACTACACTAAAACCTTCTCTTCACACAATCTCCTATTCTAGGCATCATATAGGTAGAATCATACAACATGCATTCTGGAAGTCTTGAGAAATAAATTAAGATCAGGTGACTTCAAATCATTGTATTCTCCTCTCAGTTTTCTCTTCAGTTAAAAGGTGAGGGTGATGGAAAACCCTTAGGAATGGTTAGTGGTGATGACTGAACAATATGCTGATCATGATTGATGTCACTGCACTGGATGTGTGAAGAGTGTAGAAATGGCAAATGTCTTTACCTATGTATTTCACACACACAAATTAACCACCATCACAGTATAGGATGCTATTTTTCATTACGCTGACTTGTGAACAGGAGTGCTAAAGACATAGGAAAAGACGCTACACAAATAAATTACACTCAGTTTCTGAACACAGTTATCTGTAATCTGTGTCCATCTCTACCTTCAGTGACTGGCTTATCTGACTTTCAAAGATAAGGGAGTTTGTGTCCTATCAGGTGGGCCTACTGCAGGAGGAGTTGTGTTGACTGCCAACCCAAAGGCAAGCAGTTCAAATTCACTGGTTGCTCCACAGATGAAATACAGATAATCTCTTCACATTTAATTGACAGCCTTAGAAAACTCACTGAAGGATCAGCTATGAATAAGTGCCAACTTGACATCAATGAGTTTTAGTTGTTGCTTTTCTTTAAAAAAAGGATGACTAAATGGCAGCTAGACAACTGAGAATGTTGAAGGGGATCTTCAGCTACCAGGGCTAGAAACAAACTCCCAAGGCCTATAGATAAAAGGCAGCATGGACAGTGCTGAGTCACTGGAGACTTCTAGAAAGCAACAACAGACAGGAAGACATGGCTAACATGAATGGAGAAAGAACGAATCTGTATCACAAGCAACAAGAGACAATATTTCCTCCTCTACTCATTGTATGGAGACAATGGCATTTGGCTTTTTTTTTTCTTTTCATTCACTGTTGCACTTTTCAACAACTTTCCAACTTTCCAACCTCCCCACACACCACCCCCCGCCCCCGCCACTTCACTCTTCTCTTTGGAAAGTAAAATTCTTTCCATTGTTATATAATCCCTCCCTTCAAGTCCACTCAACTATGTAGTCTTCGTTTTGAAAAGTAAAACAAAAATTCTTTCATTGTTACACAATCCCTCCCTCCAAGTCCACTCCACCATGCAGCCTTCCTTCTGGACTCCTGTCATGAAAATAATACCTAAGCATATATCTCTTTTAAATAGTTCTCACCTTCATCTATTTCAGTGCAGTATACATAATTCATACCATCTTTCTCAGTCTCCCCAAACCCCAGTGTCAGTCCCATTTTATGCAGTATTTGTCCTCTTGGACTGATAAATTGCACTCAGCATAATGTCCTCCAGAGTCAAAATCTCTAGCTCTAATTGAGATACAAATCAAAACAAATATGAAATATCATCTCACCCCAGTAAAAATAGCAAAATTTAACAGAACTGCAAACAACAAAAGCTGGCGAGGTTGCGGAGGAACTGAAACCCACTGTTGGTGGGAGTGTACAATGGTGCAACCACTATGGAAGGCAGTATGGTGCTTTCTCAAAAAGTTGCTAATAGAAATACCATTTGACCCAGCAATTCCACTACTAGGAATATACCCGAAAGAAACCATAACCGCCACCCAAGCAGACATACACATACTCATGTTTATTGCGGCTTTGTTCATAATAGCAAAGGGTTAGAAACAACCTAAGTGCTCATCAACAAACAAATGGACAGAGAAGCTGTGGTATAGTTACACAATGGAATACTATGCTGCATTGAAAAACAAGGAACTCATGAAATATTATTCAAAATGGGTGACTCTGGAGGCATTTGGCTTTTTTCATCAAGACTGTGTACCAGCAAGAGCATAAGCAGCCCATCCTGTAGGCTCCTGGCTCTGAGAAAACTCAACCTAACTGATCTCTAGATGTTAGGTTCCACTAAATCAACTCCAATTCATAGTGACTATATGTGCAGCAGTGCTGCGCCATTCTCACACAGGCTGATATATTCACGCCCATTGTTAAAGCCTTTGTGTCAGTCGATTTCATTGAAGTCTTCTTAATTTTCACGTAACCTAGCAACCATGATGTTTTTCTACAGGGACTGGGGACTGCCCCTCCTGAAAGCATGTCATCCTCCCTTCTTCCAGAGCAGTCTGGCTGTACTTCTTCTAAGAAAGATTGGGATTATCCCCCCCCCCGCCTTGAAGTTCACAGTATATTGAATATTCTTCATGAACACGATAATTTAAAGGCATCACTTCTCTCCCCGCTTCCTCACTCTTCCTTATTCATTTTCCAGATTTTCTATGCAAATGAGACAAATGAAAATACTAAGGCTTAGTCAGGTGGATCTTAGTACTCAAAGTAACACCTTTGCCTTTTAACACTCTTTTTAAAAAAGCAAATACATTTATTGCTGTCGAGTTGGAACTAACTCATAGAGGACTGTACATTGAGTTTCATAGGCTATAAATCATGCAGGAGGAGACTGCCCATTTTTCTCCCATGTAGGATTCAGTCTGATAGAGATATGCAATCTTTGGATTAAGAGTGCAACACCCTATGGACCATGCCACCAGAACACTCACCTAAAACTTTAAAGAGGCTTCCAGCAGATTTTCAAAATGCAGTACGTTGTTTGATTCTTCTGAATACTGAGTTTGTGAGTACTGTTTGTGAAACAAAGGGACATTAAATCCTTGACTTGATTTTTTCTCTGTTTATCATAATGTTGCTTATTGGTCCAGCTGTGAGGATTTTATTTTCTTTATTTTGTGGTGTAATCCATCCTGAAAGTTGTAGACTTTGCTCTTTGTCAGTAAGTGAGCTACAGGTCATCTTTGTCTTTAGCAAGTACAGTTGTATTATCTGCACATTACGGATCGTTAAGGGGTCTTCTTCCAAACCTGATACCATATTCTTCACTTAGTTCAGTTTCTTGGATTATTTCCACAACATAAAAATTAATAAAAAGGGAGAAAGGATACAACTCAAATGCACACTGTTCTAATTTTAAACCACGCAGTATTCTCTTGTTCTATTGGAACAGGTTCCTCTTGATATACGTACGTATTCTGTATAAACAGAAGTAAGAGTTATGGAATTCTTATTCTTCACAGTGCTACTCATAATTTGCTATGCTCCACACCACCTTTCCACAGTCAATAAAAACAGGTGAGCATCTTCCTAGCATTCTCTGCTTTTAGCCAAGATTCATCTGACGTTAGCAATTGACACCCCTCATTCTGCATCCTCATTTGAATCTGGCTTCAATTTCTGCCAGTCTCCTGGACTGCAGTAACTATTTTAAAAATGATCTTCAGCAACGTCTTCAGTGCATGTGATACTAATGACATTGTCCAATAGTATCCATTCTTTCTTTGAGGGGGGCATAAATATGCACCTTTTCCTGTCAGTTGGCCTGGTCACAATTCTTGGCATAGATGAGTGACCTCTTCCAGTGTGGTTTCCAGCTCCATTGGCTGAAATATCTCAATTGTTTGTTATTCTGTCAATTCCTGGAGCCTTGGTATTTGTCAAAGCCTTCAATGCAGCTTAGATATATTTTTTTCTTCAATACGATCAGTTCTTATTCATATGCTATCTCCTGAAACAGCCGAAGATTAATCAACTGTATATGAAACAGTCACTCCCTGAATTACTTCCATCTCCTTTAAATGTCTCCTTTGCCATGCAATATTTTATCCAAAGCTTGGACATTTTCGTCAGTTATTCAGCTTAAGAAATGATGAATATGTTCTACTTTTATTGTTACTAGCCCTAGGTCTTTGCACATTTCATTACAACACTGAACCTTGTGTGTTTTGAGCTGCCCTTTGAACTCTTTTGCTCAACTCCCTTAATTCATCATCTCTTTCATTCATTTTAGCTATTCTGAGTTTAAGAGCAAGGTGCTCTACAACAGAGCCTACCAACATTTATTTAGTCAGAATTTGAGGACTTTAGGAGCCTTCAGAAGTCATTTTCTAAAATTAAATGGACCTTCCACTTGGGACTAGAATGTAAGAATTGGCACGTCTTTCTGTACATGGCCATCAATGTCTTCATCTAGTAATGCACCACTTTATATGGACCTACATTCCAACATCACTCAACAGTCACATGTTCCTGTTCTAAAAGTTCTGCTTGTTGCAAGGTTAAAAACCAAACCCAAATTTATTGCTGCAGAGTCACTTGCAACTAGTAGTAACCCTACAGGGCAGAGAAGAACTGCTCCTTAGAGCTTCCAAAGCTGTTAGACCTCCAGGAACAGTCACATCTTTCTCCAGCATAATGGATGGCAGGCTCAAACCTCAGACTTTCCAGTTAGCAACTAAGTGTTTAACCTCTATGTCACCAGAGCTCTTTATATTTCTAGAGGACCCTTAATGCCTTCAGGTTGACGGAGGTTATTCTCGACTGTGAAAAGCAAGACCTCAAACTCCACATTGAAAAGGCCTAGTGTCTACCCTGGGCATTTTTCTCTGCATCTATTGCCACAGAGGGCCAGATCTGAGGTGGAGGCTACCCTAGAATTAGGAATCCATGTCTCTACAACTAGCATTTCCAGGTGATGCGGTTATGTGCTTAACTGTTGTTGTTGTTGTTATGTGCCGTTGAGTCACTTGAGACTCATAGCGACCCTATGTACAACATCCCTAAACTCTGCTCTGTCCTGTGCCAATTGCACTGTCTCCGACACACCCATCCCAATTACCCCAGTCACTGAATCAATCCATCTCATAGGGGGCCTTCCCCTTCTGCGCTATCCCTCCACCCTACCAAGCATGATGTCCCTCTCCAAGGACCTGTCCCTCCTTGCAAAATGTCCAAAGTATGTTAGATGGAGCCTTAGAGTCCTTGCCTCCAAGGAGCAGCCCAGTTTGACTCTTTCCAGGATGAATCTGTTTGTTTTCCTAGCAGTCCATGGTATTCTCAGTACTCTTCTCCAGCACCACAGCTCAAAGGCATCAATTCTCCTTCTATCCTCCTTAATCAATGTCCAACTCTCTGATGCGTAACAAGTGATGGCAAAGACCATGGCCTGTATCAGATGCATCTTAGTCTCCAAAGAGATCTGTACTTAATTAACTATCAACCAAAAAACTGGGAGGTCAAATCCACCCAGCTGTCCCTCTGCAGAAAGGCCTGTATGTCTGCTTCTGAAGGCTCACCGCTTCGAAAACCTTCTGGAGCTCAGTTCTGCTCTGACACGCATGGGGTTGGTTTCATGTGCCAGACTCAACTTAAGAGCAACTGGCTTGATTCTATTTCTATAAAGATATTAGGGGACAACCCACTGTCATCGAGTCTAATCCAGTCAGACCAATGCTCTGTGAAGTTTCCGAGGCCATAAATTTTTAGCAGAGGAGACTGCTCATCCTCCCCCACTACCCCCCCCTCCCCACTGACTGGCATATTAAGCACCAGGTCACCAAAGGATAAACAAAGCTTTGTGTTATTTTTCTTCTACTTTGGTACCTCCTCAGTGTCATACTGTGAATGAACAGGGGACAGAGTGTGAATGAGCAAAGCATCATGTCAAATATAGAGTCTCCTTGTAGAAGTTGGGGAGTGTGGATTCTGGTCAAATCAACTTAAAACTCAGCTCCAGGGAGCCTATATACTCCCGTTTAGTTAGCAGTTTTGGTGGCCCAGCATAGCCCTCTGTTAAACATCGTTATATTTTATCTCATTAGTCATCAGCACGACCTTGTGTGCTAGGTCATCATCCTCAGTATGCAGATTCCATAGCCAGGAAGTTGTTCCAAAAATCTTTATTCATCCACATTGTTTCGCTGCTCACCCTGATCTACGTGGACAGCCTCAGACCGCTTAACCACTGTCCCATTCTGCAGTACCCCTGCTTATCTTCAATGAATTTTGATAAAAAACTACTTTAATCATGTTACTTTCTGGAGTAAAAGGGTCCAAGAAAGCCTCAGTCTTAAAATTCTCCTACCAAATGAATTCTGAATTTGCCATTGTAGCATTCAAGGCCCATTGAGAAGGGAAGATGTGGTATTCCTCCAGTGACTGGCCTCTCTCACCTTCCTAAACTCACCCCCACCCACAAAGAGGTTCTCTCAGCACCAAACTCAACCTATTACATCTTCACCATCTCAGCCCCTAATCTGTGATTTCTTTCTCTGTGTCTCCCCTAAGGGTTCATTCACTGGAGCATGATCCAGGGTCAACCACTAAATGATTTAGAGTTTAATCTGAGTTACAATGCTCTAGAAATTTTAGTAATTACAATCTCATTAGTCATTCTAACATTATTAAACTAAGTTTTGTGCTAAAGTGGAGGATATTGGCACGAAGCCTTGGTATAATATCAGCTTTCGGGATGTTAGTTGCATTATTGATCTTGGCTTAATAGAACAGGATGAATAAAACAGGACCCATTACACAGTGATGCATCATTCCATTAAAGATAGGGATTGGATCAGACAGGAAGTTATCAGCTGCCAAAAGCAGCCATATGATCAGAGTAGCCCTCATAGGCAGTTAGCTTGCCTCAGTAATTGCCAGAGCAATTTCAAACAAGAACGGTAAATTCTGTGATTGTCCAGTGATCATGTTTAAAGTGCTAGATCATGGACTTAACATTGCTGTTCTGGTCCTAGGTGCTACGTAGAGCCACAGGATAAATATGGTTACACTGCAATGTGTATTTATGGACCTAAGGCAAAAAAAAAAAGAAGTACTTTTACTGAACATGTTCACAATAATTTTAGGTCAAAACATAAAAAGTCCAAGGATTTATTACAAAGCTGATACAGAAAACTCCACAATTGTCCATACCAGAATATGAGTCAGTGTTGAATTTGTTGCTGACCTCTTTGGCTTATACTGGTCCACCCTTGGGAATGCATGCTTCTGTCCTCTGATATTAGAAGGATTTCAGCAGAAAATCTTGAGAAACACTGATGTAATGTGCTAAGTGTTTGGACCAAGACCCAGTAGAATCTAGTTATCAGTGGGATAGAGTTGAAAAGTTCTTGCCAAACATGAGGTGCAAGTTCAATTAAAAAAACAACAAAAGGAAAAAAAATGTGTGTGCACTCTCTTTATATGAGCCTATGCACGTACTACAAAATGAATATAAAACACACATTTCTCAAGCTAATGTGGAGCATATTTACTGGAGCTCTCTTATGGCAAACAAAATTACCAAAATATGACTAAAGAGTCAAATTTTGAAAAATGTGTAATAAAAGTAGTATAAAGCGTATCTGGTATGGAACAAATTTACAGAATAATACATTGAAATTAGGATTATAGCTCAAGAACAAAACTTTCTAAGGTACAAAGATCAACCATATATTTCAGTGATTAGAAAAATAAGACAGACACATTTCTCAAAGGGCCTCACCTGAATCTACCCAGGGCCACCCAACATGGACACGAGTGGGGAAAAAAGTCAGCATGGGCTTACATCTATGTGTGCAATTGGGGAGGGAGAACGTATTTTAGCATAGAATAAAGTGTAGAAACAACAGATTGCAGGTGGAACCCTAACTTTACATTTTAAAGCCTGAACCGTTGAATAATTCATTCAGTGTGTGTATATATATAAAAATATAAATATATATATATATATATATATATATATATGCTAGAAGACTGGTTCAGGCTATAAAAGTCTCTGACTTGGTATTGTTTGTTTGGTCTTTAAATGAAATAAGAGGATCACATGCAGGATTACGCTCATGAGAAACCTGTATTTGAACCAAGAAGCAGTCCTCAGAACAGAACAAGGAAACACTGCATGGTTCAAAATCAGGAAAAGAGTGCATCAGGGATGCATCCTATTTCCATGCCTTTTCAATCTATATGCAGGACAGATCATTTGGGAGGCTGGACTTTATGAAGAGGAATGTGGCATCAGGATTGGAGGAAGACTCATCAACAGCTTGTGTTATGCAGATCACACAACCTTACTTGCTGAATCTGAGGAGAACCTGAAGCATGTGCTGCAAAAAGGTCAGGGACTGTAGTCTTTAAAGTGGAGTGAAGCTCAATATCAATAAAACAAAGATTCTTAACACTGGGCCAACTGGCAGCATCTTGATGGATGGAGAAGAGATTGAGGTTGTTAATAATTTCAGCTTGCTCGGTTCCACAATCAACACACTTGGCAACAGCAAACAGGAAATCAAAAGACAAATTACATTGGTCAAGCATGCTGACAGAAAACTCTCCAAAGTGCTAAAGAGTAATGACTTCACTCTAGGGACTAAGGTTCTGATCTAGGCCACGATCGATGAAATTACTTGCTATGCATCAGAGAGCTAGACAGTGACTAAGGATGACAAAGAAGATGAATCAATGTCTTTGGGCTTTGGTGCTGGAGAAGACTATTGAACATATGTTCCTAAGAGAACAAGCAGGTATTGGGGAGGGTGAAATTAAGTTTTTCCATGGGGGTAAGGATTTTGAAGCTCCATCTCACAAACTTTGGGCACATCATCAGAAGGAACCACTTTGTAATTCCTCACAATTTGCACCTCTGCATGCAAAGATGTTTCATGCATATGTGAACACTCACTTGGGAGGTGGAGGAGATAGATTATTTGAATGAAAAACAATGATTGAAATGGTTCTTAGTGTTCATAAAAGGAGCAGCTACAACATGGCGGTGGCCGAGTCAGACTTCTCACATCATAAAGAGGAGCTATCAATAATATCCATAGCACCATATAAATAATTACATGGTCGGACATGCCACCCTACATGCTCCTGCACTTATTTCTACCAATCATTGGGTCCAACATTCATTGCAACTTGAATTACAGATATTACTCACAGTTACAGGGTTCACTCAGAAAGTAGGTTGAGGAGTGAGAGAGACAAAGAATATCACACAAATAATAATAAAATTAAAAAAAATAAGTTTTAGTTTCATTTAATGTTAAGAAGAAAAATGAACTTCGTAAACATTTCTTCATAGAAATAAAAATAAACTTATAGGTCAAATAAAAAAAAAAGAATATCACACAATGCAAGTCCAAGTTTAGTTCAGCAATCCCAAACCAGGTTAACAGCAACACACAATTTCTCAATTAGTAACAGTCAACGTTCAGTTCAACAGCACAAATGCAAGAAGCCTCTGGTCTTCTCAATAATTCAGTAAACTTTATCTCAGAGTAGTTACAAGTCAGCTTTTCCTTCAATCATCCAGCAAGCAAAACCTTTAACTGTGACTCCATCTCCAGGGTTTCTCTGGTTGCACTTTGCCATAGTCTCTTTACAACAGTACCACAGTCTTTTCACCTTCTCTCCACCACTGTCTCGCACAGTTGGTGAAGCACATTCTTATAATGATCTCATTGCTATTAATGATTTAGAATACCATGTGTCCACAGTTAAGGTAGCTAGAGACGATGACCCCAACAGGACTAGAAAAGCCAATTTTCAAGGTTTTTGACATACTGTTTTACTGAAAATATTTCTTTGTTTGAATTTTTCCAATGTTATGTTTTTGTTGCTATGTTCTGTCAAGTTGCTTGTGACTCATAGCAACTCATATACAATAGCTCTGAACCCTGCCCTATGCTGAACCAATCTCACTGTCTCCAATACTTCTATTTCCATTACCCCAGTCACTGAGTCAATCCATCTCATCCAGGATCTTCCTTTCCTGTGCTGTCCCTCTACCCTTCCAAGCATGATATCCTGATCCCACCTGGCCGTGAGATGGAGCCTCAAAATCCTTCCTCCAAGGAAAAACTTGGTTTCACCTTTTCCAATACCTGTTTGTTCTCTTGGTGGTCCATGATATGTTGAAAACTCTTCTCCAGGACCACAACTCAAAGGCATTGATTCTTCTGTCATCCTTAGTTACTGTCCAGCTCTCTGATGCACAGTAAGTAAATGCGAAGTTCATGGCCTAGATCAGGAGGGTCTTAGTCCCTAGACCAATATCATTATTCTTTAGCACGTTGGAGAGGTTCCTGATAGTAGACTTCTCCAAGGTAATTTGTCTTTTGATTTCCTGACTGCTGGTGCCAAGAGTGTTGACTGTGGAATCAAGCAAGCTGAAACTGTTAACAATCTCAATCTCCTCTCCATCTATCATGATGTTGCCAATCGGCCCAGTGGTAAGAATTTTCTTTTCTTGATGCTGAGTTTCAATCCACATTGAAGACTACAGTCCTTGACCTTCTAAAGCAAACGCTTCAGGACCTCCTCAGTTTCTGTGAGCAGGACTGTTTCATCTAAGGCAAATTGTTGATGAGTCTTCCTCCAAGCCAGATGCCACATTCCTCCCTTGTTGTATGGCTAGGAGCCCGTTAGTTCATTCTGCCTCATAGCTCCCCTATGTACTAAAGAACAAAATCCTGCCTGTCTGATGTCATTCTTACTGTCACCGCTATGCTTGAACCAGATGCTCAAGTAACTGTGCCAATCCATCTCTGTGAGGGTCTTATTCCCCTTTGCTGACCCTCTACTATAAAGCATGATGTCTTCTGCAGGTCTGTTCCTTCCTGATAACATCTCAAAGTAAGTGAGACAAAGTCTCACCATTCGTTTTTCTAAGCAGCATTCTGATTGTACTTGTTCCAACACACATTTATTTGTTCTTTTGGCAGTCCAAGGTATATTAAATATTTGTTGCCAACAGCACAGTTCAAAGGCATCAATTCTTCTTCTATCTCCTCTATTCATTGTCTAACTTTCATACGCATATACTTATACTAGATAGAATTATCTCATTCCATAAATAAAAATAAGGCTGAAGATTGCCTTATTTCTACAATGAGCTTTAACTAATATCAGTGGTAATGGCGGAGTAGATGTAGGGTAACATGTGGCCTTCAGCCATCAGTATGCTAAATATAAAAACATGGAAGGATATCTATTATGTTTCTAGTTCCTCAGCGCTCAGCAAGCCTAGTGGCACAGTGGTTAAGTATGGGTCTCTTACCCAAAATGGTTAGTGGTTCAAATCCACCAGCTGCTTCAAGGGAGAGAAGTGCTCTAAAATTTCTCTATTTTGTTCTTTTGCCCAATAGGATCACTCCTAGTAGAATCACCTTGATGGCACTGGACTTGATGTTTGGTTTGTTAGGGTTTTTTCAGTCCAACTGGGGTAATCTGGATAGGTGCATTGGAGACAGTGAGATTGGCACAGGACAGAGCGGACTTTAGGGCTATTGTACATAGAGTCGCTATGAGTCACAAGCGACTCGGCGGCACATAACAACAACAACAACAACTTAAAAACAGGCACATAATATTTTCTTACTGCAAACTTTGTATGTTTTCCTCAATATTGCTTAGGATCAAATTGATTAAAGAGCGCTACCCCTTGTTTCCATAAGGAAACTCATAAATGTAAAAGCTTTGATTAAAAAGATTCTTGGCGATGATACGTAAACACTGATTAAGTTTCTTCCGAATGTATCCAGCTCTCCTACCTTTTCTTGTAGTAAAGCAATCCCTTTTCCCTCCATATTGCACTGTTCTAGTATGTGCTGACCAGTATACTAACCCCCATTAATCATGTCGCCATTCAGTTGTAGGTAAGCAATGGAAGTGACCGTAAGAACAAACATAAAACAACCCTTCCAGCTGAGAGAAACCATAGCAGTTACTTTTGTGTTCTGTCTTATGAGCATGTTCTGTTTTTTACAGACATATCATGTAATCTGCCACTTTTATGTAAGGGGAAAAGATTCTTTTTTTGTTGTTGTTGGAATGCTCTGTAGCAGTAAATGAAACAATTCTTTCAAATAGTCAATCTCTTGTGCTTTCATAGTTACATCTTTGTTGTTTCCACCTTTGAACATCCTTCACCAGGAGTCAGAAGCTAGGATATTTTCCCCCTTCTCCGTCAAAAACATGTTTTTAACACTTGCTGTATGTTTAATCCAATTCACAGTAACCCTTCATAACAGAGTGAAAAATTCTGTATAGTTTCTTGGGCAGTAATAAGAAGAGATCAACAACAGGTCTTTCTTCCCATAAAGTCACAGGCAGATCTGAGCCACAGATATTCAACAACACAGTACTTAACGCTGCATGATCAAGGCTCCTATTTAATACTTAACATATGTCAAATGTTAAGGCCACATATAAGCAATCTGCCATCGGTAATTTAAATATCCATTGTTTTCATTAAGACAAGAGAATTCTAATATTTATGGTGATGATATTTGTAAAGTAACTTTTTATTGAAGATGAATTTTTCTTTAGTAAGCTACAAGTGTTGAGGAATGAAAAAGTAGCATGGCAGTAAATGCCCAGTTGTTGTATGCTACCTCTTTATGAGTCAAAATATACAAATAATTCAAGATGCTATTATAGTTTAAATCTCAAGTGGACTTTCTTTTGTTCTTTTTCTTGAATGAGCCCTACAACTTAAAATGTTACTAACATAAATGGCTTTGAGTAAACCAAATCAGGAAAATCAGAAGCCAAAGTAGGGGGGAAAATAATAACTTTGAACTCTAAGTTGCCTAATTGTTTAAAACAATTTTTTGGGATAGACATTATTACCATTATTTATAGAACATAAAATTATAGATGTTGTTGTTAGGTGCTGTCAGTGTGAGTACAACTCATAGTGACCTTATGAACAGCCAATCTGAGCCCTGCCCTATCCTGTGCCGTCCTTACCATCTCCGACACACGCAAGCCCATTGCTGAAGTCACTGTGTCAATCTATCTCATTGGGGTCTTCCTGAATTTTGAGGACCCCCTGTTTTTCCAAGCAAGATGTCCCTTTCTAAAGAACTGTTATTATTGTGTACCACTGAGTCAGAACCAACCCACAGCTGACCCTGTGGTGGGTTTTCAGAGGTCATTTCAATGAATAGCCTCACCTAATTAGCTTACCACATAGTAAAAAAAGATGAAGTTGGGGTTCAGCTACTCTCATGGTATCTTTATGATACCATGTCATGTTAGCTCTTTTCAGTAGATGACGGAGATAGTCCAGAAGCTGAGAGAATGAGTATGAAATATATCTGATGTCACTTACTCTACTAATTATTTTTAAAAAATTTTAAAATCATAGCATGTATACAGAAGAATTAAAATAATGTGAAGTATTTTGAATGGTTATTTGAGATCCTCATGTGACTTGGAGTCAAGAGAGTTGTACTTGACATTGGAACTTAAACTCCCAAAGTGCTAATGTATTTGAGCCAAAAATCATTTCTCGTCTCATAAATATAATAAATAGTTGCCATGAAATAAAAAGGAGCCTTTCGTTAGATTCAAAAGACAACAAAGCTGATCTTTCACTAGAGATAGCAATCATGAATGGAAATTGAAGCAAGTAGGAAAAAAAATAACTATCTGAATTTATAATGATTGTCCAAAACATTATGGTGTCCCTAGAATCACCACTCCAAGGGCATTGTGCCACTGTCAAATTTTATTAAACCATCCATAATTTTGGACGTATTACTGTGTTGATAATTACTCTATGAGATAATCAATACTCTTAGCCAATATCATAATTCAAAGGCATAAACTTATGTTCTGTCACCCTTATTCACTGTCCAAGTTTTAGATGCACAGGAACCTTTAACATGGCTTGCATCAGTTGCACCTTAGTCTTCAAACTGACATCTATGCTCTTCAGCCCTTCTGAAAAAGTTTTTGACAGCATGTTCCCCATGCAACATGCCTTTTGATTTCTTGACTTCTCTTACTATGGGTATTGACTGCAGATTCAGATGAATGAGATAGCATGACTTTAATTTGTCACGATAATGTACAAAGTAAACAACTATTCAATCTATGCAGAATACAATCACCATTTAAGCTAGCTCGTTATGGATCAGAGAGTTGGACAATGACTAGGGAGGATAGAAAGAGAATTGATGCCTTTGAGCTGTGGTGCTGGAGAAGAGTACTGAATGTACCATGAACTGCCAAGAAAACAAACAGATTCATCCTGGAGAGGGTTAAACCAGGCTGCTCCTTGGGAGCAAGGATTCTGGGGCTTCATCTGACATACTTTGGACATGTTGTAAGGAGGGACAGGTCCTTGGAGAGGGACATCATGCTTGGTAGAGTGGAGGGACAGCGCAGGAGGGGAAGACCCTCTATGAGATGGATTGATTCAGTGACTGGGGTAATCGGGATGGGTGTGTCAGAGGCAGTGCGACTGGCACAGAATAGAGCAGGGTTTAGGGCTATTGTACATAGGGTTGCTATGAGTCGCAAGCGACTCGACAGCACATAACAACAAACAACGACATGGTCTATAGAACTCACTTGGTCTAGCTTGGGTTTGTTCAAATAGTGTGTAGTTAGTTTAATGTTGAGTAGATGGCTCTGCTGACCTTGGTTAGGCATGTTCACTTGTGTAGGATGCTGCTAGTGAGTGAATGATTCTGAATAGTCACAATTCAAGAGATACGGGACACCTGGTACTATTTCATATAGTTCATCCTTCATGTCATGGCAATGAAGCAAGACAAGAAGATGAAATAAACTGTATTTTCAATCCTCTGTCTATGTCAAAGCTGTTATTATTACAACGGCTAAGAAAAAAAAAAATCACAGGACCAATGACAGAATCAAACGGGACAGGAAAATGTATTTTCCCTTTAAAGGAGCTGCAGTGCCATATTACAAAGGATTGTTGTTGTTGTTTTGTACCATCAAGTCTGAATAGACCCGTAGTTGACCCTCCAGGGGGTTTTCAGAGGCAATAAATCAAATGAGTGAGACTGTCCTTCTTTCTCCTGGGAAGCAGCTGGTGGTTAGAACTGTGTGCCTTCGGGTCAGCAGCACAGAGCCATTAATGCAAAGAGTCACATTCATATTCTTAAGCTTGAATGTAAACTTATCCACTACAGTTTATGGAGTATTATTATTTTGGAATTTTTATCCTCTTTGGTTCAACTGTAAGTCTCCAAATAAGCATTTTACTGATCTGTAAGTTGGGGTAATAATATCTGTAGCTTACTTATCATTGTGTCTTCACATCTCATCCAGTGTCTAGTCCAAAGCAGTTAGCATCTCAATAAACTCTGGATACATATATTAATAAAAAAATGAAGTTTTGTAAGATGAACTATTTTTTGCTGTGGTGGCAACTTGATACAAGAAAAATATGTGTTCTGTGATTTTTCAGTATCTATATTTTTCCATGCTGAGGTGACTGCATCCAATTTATGCAACAAATATAAAATGCACATCTCCTTTGTGCAAAGTACTATGATAAGAATTTAGGAATGCCAGGGAAACTGCTTTGACTGGGAAAAAAAAAATCAATTGGCAAGATGAAAAAATCAATCTCTATCCCTGCTTAGAACTCTATTGAATTCATAAAACTTATTTTAAATAAGATTCCATTTAGCTATGCAATTCCACAATTTCATTATTTAATGTAAAAAAGGATAGAAAACAGAATAGAATTTTATGGACAGATACAAAGAGTAAGAGATGAGTTTAAAGGGAAAAGCAGATTCATTTGGAGTTTGAAAATAAAGTCTTTCTGGAAGAGTTAACATATTGCATGTGTTTTGAGAAAATAAGAAACAAAGAGGTCATTTTGAGGACCAAAGTTTGCCAGAACCAAGTTATAATTTTTTTTATTTCCTCAAATGCATGCAAAAAGTCAGACAATAAAGAGGAAGACAGAAGAATCTATGGATTCAAAGAGTGATGTGGGATAAAAATATTGATGGCCAGAAGAAGAAACAAACTGGTCTAGGCAGAAATAAGACGAGAATGTTCCCTAAAAAGGACGCCAACACTTCAACTCATTTCCTTTGTACAGCTCATTTACTTTGGACATCAAGAAAAACTGTTGCTAGAATAAAAGAACATCATGGCTGATGAGTAGAACGTAGTGAAAACAAAGTAGATTTCAACGAGATGGCTTGCCAACATAGTCAAAACAATGATCTCGAACTCTATGCATGTCAGTTCTATTCTGAGGGACATGTGAGCCCCCTGTAAGTCAAAATGGACTGAAAAGCACTTGTTTAAGGAGAGTGGGTAGGATGCAGTGAATGCTTTCATCTGACCCTTCTAATCCTGGTCTTGTTAATGTGGGGCTATGCAAATAAGGTACCTGTGGCCCAGGAAGAGGATGGGAGAGCTTTTCTAGTGCAAATGAAGTACATGGCACATTTGTGGGGTGTGACCACATAAATAAGGCACATGAAAAACATTAGGGATTAATCTATTGTGGTATCCCACTAGGCTTACAGGGAAGCAATCCTAGAGGTTGGAGTGGTACCTCACTTCCATCAAGAAAAAGAACAGTAGCACAGGACATCTTGTGGACTCATGATCCCTACACTGAGAACCTTCTAGACCCAGAAGACAGAAAATGCTGTAATACCAGAGACTTGAGACAGGTAATAAGTAGCATTAAGCATACTGACAAACAGTAAAGCACACTGACAAACTGCAGTAGCAGAATCAGGAGACGAGTGTAAGACGACACGGTGGGCTTCTCAGCCCATGGAACCAGGCAACTAGAGTGGGCATGCTCACAGAGCAAGGGAGCTGAGACCCTTCAGGCTGGAGCTTCCAGGGGTAGTGTGGTATCTCTCCACACTTGCTAGCGAAGCTGAAGAGTTTTGTAACACTTGTCTTAGCAGGGCCTGGGTCAAAGGCCCAAGAGGACAGAATGCCTATAGGCATGGCCAAGAAGAAACTGTTCCTTAATGGAAAAACTGTATCCTGAGTTGTTCTTGTTGCTTTCAAGTTGATACTAAATCTCAGTTGTAACTTGATTCTTTCTTAGTGAGTCCTATACCTGTGACTATGATTTATGAGTTCTGTGTTGTCACGGCAACAAATTACTGAACCCAGCAGAGAATTAGGGAGTGCAGTGGGCAAGACACAGGAAGCTCTGGTGGTGTTAGTGGTAAGGAGTTGCCAACTCTTTGCTATCCCAAATGCACATGGTTAGAATTCATCAAATGCTCTGCAGCAAAAGTTGGGCAGTCTCCTACCCTGTGACTAACTGCCTCTGAAAACCCACTGGAGGGTCAGCTAAGAATCAGTTCCAACTTGATGGTACAAAATAATAAAAGCCTGGGCAGGACAAGTAGTGTTAGAATTATAAAAGGTTGGAAAGTGTAGGCATATCTGACTCTCATTTCACAGGAACCAGCTTTGGGCTGAGGTTGACCTTGATTCTCTCTTCTCATTTTTCCCTCTAAAGTTAGGCAAAGTCGAAACAATACATTACTTTTATAATGGAAGATAAGGTCTTCGAATGACAAGCCAACAAACTAATACTTAACTTGGAAAATGTGAAATCACAGAAGGTTTTTATGACTGTGGTTTATTTAAAAGTCTACATTTCCTGATATTCTTGTACCAAATTTGAATGAAATACATGTCACATGACTCCATTACTATGCAAGAATACATTTGCTTAAAAATGCCATGGGCAATTAGACGTTCTTTCAAAACTTCAAATCTGAGAGAAGTTTCTGTTTACTATAGTGACATTTCCAAAATTATACACATCACAGTGAATCAGAATTTTTGGATGTATTTATCTCATTTCCTTGTCAGGTTTCTCTGATGAAAAAGATTCTCTTTTTATTCAGTTACTTCTATAACCATTCCTAGTTAAATATTTTAGTTTAATTCAAAACAAATATTATAGGCACATAAATATTACTGAATTGTGAGACTCTGATTCACCCAAACTTAACACTAGTCCAGTGAAGCTTCAAATGTCCCAGACATGCAATTCACAAAGCAAATGGTCAAATGTCTATAATGGATCTTGAATTCTATACATGGTGCCAGTAAAAAGTTTCAGAGAGTAAGTAGTCTTCTTTTAGGACTTCCCTCTCTTGACTTGATGGAGTACGGAGTAGGCATCCTTTCACAGAGACAAGCCCAGAAGACTGGCTCACTCAATACCATAGCGTCAGAGCTGAGTCATAGCTCACTCTCCAGAGAGTTTTCTGAGGCTGTAAACTGCATGGGACAAGGCTGCTCACCTTTCCCCCTCTGAAATTCCAGGGAGAGGACCTTTGGATTAGCAGTATAACTCCCTACAGACTATGTTACCAGAGCCTGAAGGGCTGGCAGAAAAGTCAAAATTGCCTGACAACATTTCCTCAGAAAGCTGATCATGGGAATTCCATATGACCCAGCTATTGCACTGCTTGGAATACATCCTGAAAAAATTAAAACTGAGGCACAAATGGAGACCTGTACACTAATGTTTGTAGCAGTGTTGTTCATTATTGCAAGAACATGCAAGTAGCCCAGATGTCCAACCACATTGAATGGATTGAGAAATTTTAGTACATTCACACAATGGAATACTACACAGCATGCAGGAGCAATGACTTTGTAAATCATTACTTAGTTTGGGAGGGACTGGAGAGCAGTCCCAAAAGGACAAACACTGTATAAGACCATTACTGTAGAACATGTATGAGGATTCAAGGGGGGAAGGATGGTAGCAGAAGGGTGATGATGGGTGGACGTGTGGGGGAGGGTGTGTGTGTGTTTAATTATAAAGTAGTACAATTTGATGGGTAGAGGGAAGGGTAGGTAAAGGAAATGGAAAGATCATATGTGAAAAATAATGTATGTGAGCTTTGTAAGTAAACCAGTGCATAATAAAAACTTTACTTCAATTAAAAAAAAAAATTCCTGACCAGTCAGACCAATCCAATCAACCCAGGAGTTTACACAAACAGCAACCATAATATCCCCACAAATGACTGACAAATGAGTGTGATTTCAAAAACATTCACTGAGGTTACAAATATAATGAAAGGAAAAAAAATGAGCAACATAAAAATAACAGCTCTCTACAATCAATAAATAGTTTTTGAGTGCTAACACTACCGTAGATATTGAGCTAGGCACAAGGAAAATGTGACGCTTGTTCTATGGTATCTTCAAATTTAGTGGAGGAGAGAGAAAATAAGAAAGCAAAATTCAAACAAATACTACCACAAATAACAAAGTATTTGACCAAGGTTTTATGTTGAACAACAATAGAAGGATGAAATATTTTCATCAGGTGATCAAAGAAGTGACATTGAACTACAACCTGAAAGATGTGGAGGAGCCACCAGGTGCAAAGTCCTGTGGGATGAAAGAGCAAGGTTGGTGTATTCTGTGAACTTCCAGATGGTCAGCATGCAGTGAAAAAGTACCTCAACAGGGTTTTAAGATGGTCAAGCATTGTTTGTTCCGAAGAAAAACCCAAAAAGAGAAACTTTAAGCATCTGGAATATCTTCTTCTAAAAGAATCCTTATTTACCTGAGGTACTACATTGCATTAGATAATTTAAATGAGGACCTTGTGCCATACTTTATTAATTTTCTCTCTGAAGAGGCTGCAGACTGAATAACTAAGGCCAGTCTTGCAGCAGTCATGCCCACTTCCAATAAATCTTGGACAGCAGGACTCGGGGTCTCTCCTCTGCATGGTATGCGTCATCAGGTGTCATTATTTGGAGATGTAAGTGCTGTCCCTAGTACCACGACCCCTTCTAAAACCAGCCTGGACTTCTGGCAATTCGCTGCTGATGTACTGTTCCAGTCGTTTTTGGATAATCTTCAGTAGAATCTTGCTTGCATGTGAAATCAATGCTACTGTTCTATAGTTTCCACACTGAGTTGGGTCACCTTTCTTTGGAA
>NW_006399758.1:16534341-16560917 GCF_000299155.1 Elephantulus edwardii | reverse complement strand
CATCCTAGAGAGGGTTAAACCAGGCTACTCCTTGGAGGCAAGGATTCTGGGGCTTCGTCTGACATACTTTGGACATGTTGCAAGGAGAGACAGGTCTTTGGAGAGGGACATCATGCTGGGTAGAGTAGAAGAACAGCGTAGGAGGGGAAGACCCTCTGTGAGGTAATCGGGATGGGTGTGTCAAAGGCAATACGATTGGCACAGGATAGAGTACGGTTTAGGGCTGTTGTACATAGGGTCACTATGAGTTGCAAACGACTTGACGACACATAACAACAACAACACGTGCTGTCCATTCACTTCACTGAGATAGGATGCATAGATGCTCACACAGTGGTTCTCCTGGACTTTTTTTTTTTTTTACTTTGCTGGTTTAATATGTATCCTATGAGTATAATAAATCTTAATTGTAAGAATAAAAATTTTTCTGAGTTTTTTGACTGTTCCTAGAAAATCACTGGACCTGAAAGTAGCCCTGAGGATTATTTTTTTTTAGATTCTACTCAAAGCATAGGATCCTTGACACAGCCAGAAAAAGCAGAGAAAAGATTAAAGTTGTTGACATTTTCATCTTGCTCAGATCCACAAATCAATAGTCCTGGCACCAAGAGTTAGGGAAAAATCTGCTGTCAAGGACCTCTTTAGAGTGCTGAAGAGCAATGATGTCAGTCTGAAGGTCTTTGCAATTGCTTTCTATGAATCTCAGAGCTGGACAACCTTTAAGGATGACAGAAGAAGAACCAATTTCTTTGAGTTGTGGTGCTAACAAAAATATTGACCATATTATGGACGATCTAAGAGAATAAACAGGCCTATCCTGGAGAATGTGAAATCAGGTTGTTCCTTGAAGGGAAGGATTCCATCACATATACTTTGTACATGTTGCCAGGTGGGACCAGTCCTTGGTGAAGGACATTATGCTTAGAAGGGTGGATAGTTTACATGAGAGAAGAAGATCCTAGATGAGATGGGTTGATACAGTGAGTGTAGCAAAGGGGTCAGGTGTGTCAGAGATGGTGAGGTTGGCTCAGGATAGGACGAGGTTCAGAATCATTGTTCATAGGGTCATTGTGAGTTTTATCAACTCAACGTACATAACACAACAGTGAGTGACTTAGAAATCTTGACTACTCTTTGCTGTGATGGGTTTAAAATTTAGGTTTTAGGTGAAATGAAATACCACTGAAGAGTTTTAAGAAAGAGTATGATGTTTAATTTACATTTTCGAAGATCTCCCTGTTTGCTGTATGGGAAAAATTATCTGGGGGTTGGTATGGAAGAGACAAGAAGAATAAGGAGCTGCCCATTCAAGAGACTGTAATTACAGACAATTGGGTGGGGGCCCGGCCCGGAAGGCATGTGGAAATGGAGAGTAATAACAGACTTGAGATTTATATTGGAGGTGGAGGAAACAGAATTTGGTAATGGATTATAATTGGGTTTGGTGAGGTGTTAGACAAATCACTGGTAATTCCTTGCTTTCTACCTTCATTATCTGGGTAGATGTGGATGGCACATACTGAACAGGAGGAGTCGAAGAAGAAAAGCTTTGTGAGATAAATACCCAAAACTCAGGTTCAGATGCACTATATTTGAAATTCTTAGAAGGAATCTAGAAGATTTCAATTTGACAACAATTTATCAAAGTTAAATTGCCTGAAGATAACAATTTGAACAGTGGAAGAAGATGGCTAAATGGATGCAATCACCTGCAGAGAATGTGGGGGGATTGAAGAGAGAAGAAACAGAACCAATTCTGGGGGATTTCTGGAAATCAGAGGTCAGGAAAAGATGAAAAGTCATTTCAATAGGAGTTGGGTAAAATGCTATGTGCTTCCCATGAGCTCTGTTTCTAAATCCTCACAAAAGTTTCTCTTTATTATTTAGTGCTGCTATAACAAAAACATCGAAAGTGGGTGGATTTAACAGACACATGGAGAAATGCTCAGAATTGCTGGCAATAAGAGAAATGCAAATAAAAACCACACTGAGATACGATCTCACCCGAGTAGCAGTGGCAAAGTTTAAAAGAACATCAAGTAATAAACGTTGGAGAGGATGTGGAGAGATGGGAACTCTTCTTATACACTGTTGGTGGGATTGTACAATGGTACAACCACTCTGAAAGGCAGTTTGGCATTTCTTATGAAAACTGAACATAGAAATTCCATATGACCCCGTTATTGCACTGTTTTGGAATATACCCCGAGAAAATGAGGCACAAATGGAGACTTGTACACCAATGTTCACAGCAGCATTATTCACCATCACAAGAACATGGAAACAACTCAAATGTCCAAGCACAATCAAATGGATTGAGAACATTCACACAACGGAATGTTAACACAGCATGTAGGAGCAATGATTTTGTAAATCACTACCTAACTTGGGAGGGACTAGAGAGCATTATTTTGAGTGAACTAACTCAGTTCCATAAGGACAAATACTGTATAAAACCATTATTGCAGAAAAAGCATGAGGATCCAAGGGGCAGGGGAAGCAGAGGTTAATCATAGGATCACACAATTTGATGGGTGGAAGGAGGTGGGGGAGTGAAGGAAATGGGTAAGGTCTGGTATAAAAAACAATGTATATGAACTTTAAAAATAAACTAGTATAAACAAAAAAAAGTGGGTGGCTCTAGCAAAGAAATTTATTTTCTCACAGTCTGGGAGGTGAGAAGCCTAAATTCAGGATGCCAGCTCTAGTGAAAGGCTTTCTCTCTGTGTTGACCCCAGTAGAAATACCCTTTCTCATTTGAGTGTCTTTCCTTGGTGGTAATCTTCATGGGCCTGGCTTCTTGCTTCTTCCATCTTCATTCCTCTTGCTTGTTTGGTCTTTCATACCTCAAAAGAGATTTATTTAAGACATACCCTCAAGGAATCCTGTCGCATTAACACAACAATGGCAACCCATTCCCAAATGAGATTGTAACTACAGAAAAGGAGGTTAGAATCTGCAGCACACATTCTTTTTTATTTCTGTAAATCCAAGAAGTTAAAGATTTTTATCCCAAATATTCAGGGGAGACACAAACTGAGACTGATGGAATTTAGACATCTTTCTTAAAACACTCTGTTCTGTGTTTCTGTTTCTCTCACATACACAAGTACACACGTGCACACACACTCACACATGTATACAAGCACATACATAATTATGTACAAGAACCAGAACTCAGATATCTAACTCTAAAATTGATGCTATTTTCTGTGCTACTTAAAATATCAAAACGGAAAAGAAAGCAGAAACAAAGTTAATGACAAAAATAAAAGCAGGTAAGGACTGAAGAGTTTCCAATTGTTATTAATTACCAGGGTCAGGAAAAAGTACAAAAATATAATTACTCTCAATGGAGTAAAAAACGTTCCCTTTATTTGAGAACCACAATAGCAAATTAAAAATCGTTAATATTCCAACCAACCTACAGAATGAAAAATAACACGTTAAAATATTTTTCCTTTCATTATTATTTAGCCTTTCATTCAAAATTCAATCTAGCTTTTTATTTTTCTCATCTATAAAATCCAAATGGATATTGTGAAAACTATACTTGATATTACACTAAAAAAGTGGTTTACAGAGTGTAAAAATTGTGGACTTACTGATTTTAAGGAATCGCAAAATTATTTTTTTTTATGTGGATACTCTGTTTCATAAAGAGGGAAGGCCTTTCTCTATTTTTTAGAAGGAGCATATGGAAATATAAAGAAGAAAATAAAAATGTAATTTTCTGGTGTAGGAAGATGGTATCAAGGTTGTGTTTTTGGAGATAAATTTGGTGTGATAGCACCTAAGTAATATATTGTCCTTGCAATTATTACTGGTTTGGTCTTTTATTCACCAAGAACAGAAATTTTAAAAGGCCCATAAATTACTTTTGTATCCTTGAAAGAAATACCTATTTTTCCATTTTGGTTGTTCTGTTTGTTTGTTTGTTTAAAGTGTCCCAGTTTGAAGCTGTGGCAAATCAGAGCAGGACAGGAGATGTGAATATGGGAGCAGTTCTCCTCTGCTCCACATCATACCACTCCACCCTCCTTATTTGCTGTGGTAACCAGTTTATTTTCACAGTATGTCAACTGATTAGGAGGGGAAAGATTTACTGTGTTTAATGATTAGCTTGATGGGAGGCAACCAGTCTGCTTTGGCTGGGTCTACAGTTGCCTTTGAGTTGAAGTAAACGAAATCATTTGGGTGGAACTAAGTTTTTGGCTGGAGTCAGCTACATCTTAAGATTTGTAAATAAACACGCAAACGAGCGATTTAAAAACAAAGGTCTATGAGCTCTCACAACAGCAAATCTGATCAACTCCCATGAATATCCACTGGGCTTTTGGGTCCTGAGTGTATAAAGATGAATAACTTCCTCCAACATTGGCAGATGATTTATTTCTATAATTCATAATGTTGATAGTATTCTCTACTTGCTAAGTTTACTTTTTACATTTTCTATAAGTATGATTTATATGTTTTCTTCGATATTCTCCCCATCTACTCTACCCTATGATCTCGTCCTCTTCTCTCCTTTAGCTCTCCACACTTCCATCTTCCTGTCCCCATTGCTAGACACAGAACACTAAAGACAAAAAGAGAAGACTCTTTTTGTCATTGTGCTGCTTCTGCTTAGTTTATTTTTATAATCTCCTCAATCACCCAATCTACAATTGCAACCTTCTCCAATTCCTAACCTACTTTACTGCATCATTGCTCTCCACTGATATTATCTCTTCCAGAAGAATGGGAATCCCAGAACACTTGATTGTGCTTATGTGAAACCTATACTTGGACCAGGGGGTAGTTATCAGAACAGAGCAGGGGGAACACTGCGTGGTTCAAAACTTGGAAGGGTACACCAAGGATGTGTCCTCCTATCTCCACACCTTTTCAGTCTATATACAGGAATGATCATTCAGGAGGCTGGGCTCTATGAGATGTGTGGCATCAGGATTGGAGGAAGGCCCATCAACAACCTATATTATGTAGATGACACAACTCTGCTTGCTGAAACTGAGGAGGGAGAACCCAGTGTTTGCTGCAGAAAGTGAAGAATGCAGCCTTCAATATGTATTGAAGCTCAACATCAATAAAACGAAGATTCTCACCACTGGCCCAATCGGCAGCATCATGATAGACGATGAAGAGATTGAGATTGTTAACTTTAGTTTGCTTGCATCCACAATTAACACTCTTGGTACTAGCAGCCAGGAAATTGAAAGACAAATTGCATTGTAAAAGTCTGGTGTCAGAGACCTCTCTAGAGTACTGAAGAGCAACAAAGTCAGCCTGGAGACTAAGGTGTGCTTGATCCAGGCCATAGTCTTCACAATTACTAGCTATGTATCAGAAAGCTGGAAAATGACCAGGGAAAATAGAAAAAGAATTGATACCTTTGAGCTGTGGTTCTGGATAAAAGTATTGAATATAACATGGATTGCCAGAAGAGCAAACAGTTTCAACCTGGAGAGGGTGAAACCAGGCTTTTCCTTGGAGGTAAGGATTCTGAAGCTTCATTTGACATATTTTGGGTATGTTGTAAGGAGGGACCAGTCCCTGCAGAGGGACATCATTCTTGGAAGGATGGAGGGACAGTGCAAGAGAGGAATATCCTGGATGAGATTATTGGGGTAATGTGGGTAGGTGGGTCGGAGACAATAAGGTTGGCACAGGATAGAACAGGATTCAAGGCTGTTGTACATAGGGTCGTTATGAGTCACAAGTGACTCGATGGCACGTAACAACAACAAGAAGTATATTATGTTTTTTCCTTCATTTTGTCAGTCTCCCCTCATTGGAAAGCCAGCACCAGGAGGGAAGGATTTTAACCTCTTTGGCTTATTGCTGCACTGCCATTACCTACAGCAGTGTCTGGTCCACAGTAGCATGCAAAATCATTTCTTAAATAAGCAAGCAAATGCCAATGCTTTACATGTTCCAATTCAGAAAATGTTGTGTCTCCTTTGATAGAACAGATTCTATATAAGAATTTCCTGTGATATAAAAAGCACTTGGATGACAGAGGAAGCATTTTATGCTGACCTTCAGCAACAAGGCCATTAATCACTTCGGAGATGATAGAAACTATTAGAACTCTGGGTGGTAGGAGTGACAGGTCTTTGTAGATGCTCTTTCTGGATATGTTTATGGCACTTTTCCTACAAACACATAAAGAAATGGACTTGTATTTGACCTCATCCAGTCTCTGCACAAATTGCAAGACGTTTCTTCCTTCGCAAGATACTGACACTTGGCTTCTACCTAGTCCTGGGCCAGGCTTCAGATTGGTTTGGACTAGGTACACAGACTCCCAGCAGAATACCACGTACAGACTTCATCAGAGAGGAAGATGCAGAGTAACCAGATGTGGAGGCCATGCTGACAGAGGGCTGAACAGTCAGACTCTGGGAAGAGAGAGCTCAGGCGTTTTCATTCTTATCTCCTGGGAACCTGCAGCTTTGAAAACCCAGGTGAGTCATATAATCCCTGCAGTGAAAATGAATTCCCCTTTTTACTTTAATCTAAATAAGAAAACTGGAGCATATGGAAAAGCTGAAAGAGCCCAACTTTCACATTCAAAGAGAATTTCATTTACGGCATGGTGCCATTTGAAGCATCAAGGAGGAGGCCCATCTATTTAAGGCAAGAAAACCATCAGGAGGCAATGACATGGCACTGAAAAACTGATAAATGGTGGCTGTTATTAGAAAGTAATGCTTTACGCCTTTAACTCATGCGTTGCCACTGAGTCACAACACTCATAACCAGTACTCCATTAAGTGTCCCAGACATGAAATCCTTAAGAAAAAAACCTATCCACCTTTTTCCTGAGGAGCCACTGATGGATTCAAACTGCCACAGGGGTGAAGTCTTTGGGCTAGGAGTGCAGGCTAGTAGTAGTCTCTACAGACTAGATCACCTGAGATGTTTTTTGTTTTGTTTTGTTTTGTTATTTTTTTACATTGTTGGTTTGGGGTTTTTTTTATAGTTTATTTTCTTAATTTTCTACTAATTTACAAAAGTCAAATACATTGTTTTAAAAAACAAATTCTTTCCATTTCTCTCATCCCCCCACCCAACAAATTGTACAATTCCATGATTAATCCCCTCTTCCCTGCACATCTTCATCCCACTGCTTCCAACCTCTCCCACTCCTCCTGGATCCTTATACTCATTCTACAATAATGGTTTTAGACAATATTTATCCTTGTAGGACTGTGTTAGTTCACTCAGCATAATGTTCTCAGTCCCTTCCTAGTTACGTAAGAATTTACAAATGCTGAATAGTACTTCATTGTGTGAATGTATGAGTTCTCAATTCATGTATTTGTGGTTGGACATTTGGGCTGTTCCCATGTTGTTGCTATGAACATTGGTGTACAAATCTCCATTTGTGCCTCAGTTCTCATTTTCTCAGGCAATATTCTAAGTAGTGGAACAGCTGGGTCACATGGAATTTCTTCACCAGAAATGCACACTCTGAAGAGGGTAAAATTGATGCATGGGACCTTCTAAAATCCATCAAAAACTTTTTTCAACAGGGTGAAAAGAAAACCTATAGACTGAGACAAACCTTTTGTAATACCATCTCAGACAATAGTCTTATAACAAAAGTTTATAGAATACTCCTGGGTATGATAACCCCATTACAAAATGAGCAAAATACATGAGAAGAATTTTCACAGAGGAAGATATTCGAATGGCAAATAGGTATCTGAAGAAATGCTCAAAATTACAAATCAAAACCACAATGAGGTACCATTTCACTCCAGCAACCGTGGAAAAGTTTAACAGAGCTGCAAGTAATAAATGCGGGAGAGTATAGTGTTAGTGGGATTGTAAAATGGTACAACCATTCTTGAAGGCAGTTTGGCGCTTCCTCAAAAACTGAACATAGAAATTCCATATGACCCAGATTTTCCACTACCTGGAATATACCCTGAGATCTTATCTTTTAAGGTAACTTAAAATTAATTTTAACAATAAAAATGAAAAAATAGGAAAGCTATTATATTATTGCAGATACGTGATGAAAACATGAAGGATCTCATTAAAATTCTAACGAGCACGGATGTCAGTTCAAAGACTAAGGTGTATCTAATCCAAGCCATGGTCTTTTTAATTGCTTTCTATGCATGTGAATGTTGCACAATGAAGAAAGATGACAGGTGAAGAATTAATGATTTTGAACTGCGGTGTTGGTGAAGAGTACGGAATATTTTATGAACTGCCAAAAGGGAAAAAAAACCACAACAAACTAAACAACAACAAAAAACAACCCCAAAACAATCCCCCCAAGTTTGAAGTGCCACCAGAGTGCCCCGTAGAGGCAAGGATGGTGAAGCGTGCTCTCACTTCATTTGGGCATATTTTCAGAAGGAATCAGCCCTTGGAGAGAGACATCATGCTGGGAAATGTAGAGAGTCAGATAATAAGAAGAAGATCCTCAACCAGATGGACTGGCACAGCGGTGATTACCACAATGGGTTTGAGCATGTCAGAGATCATGCAGATAGCACAGGACAGGACAAAGAGCAGATCTTTGGTTAACACGGTTACTAAGAGCCATAATTGACTGAACGCTAATAAAAACAACAATTAGTGTAAAAAGGACATTAGAAAACTATAACTCACATGATTATAACTCGTCTGTGATCAGGCTCCTCCTTCAAGTATCCCTTGTGATTTTCCATTTTAAAAACAGTGGTTACAATGATTTTTCCATTGTTTAAAACCATGTAAAAGCGATATATGATTGGGTATTATGGTTATGACAAGAGTCCAGAATGAAGGTTGCATAGTGGAGTGTACTCGGGGTGGAGGGATTGTGAACCAATGAAGGAATTTTTCTTTTACTTTCAAAGAGAAGAGCGAACTTGGGGTGGCGGGTGGGCAGGGAGAAAAATGCGACAATGAATGAATAAATGAAAATCCAAACTCTCTGTAAATGTTCATTAAAATTAATAAACTAAAAAACACGGTTACACTTTTTTATATTTAAGTAATAGGACACTTTCTTAAAGACAAATTGTTACAAGAAAATAGAATAGATAAATGTGGGATAAGATCCTTCCAGTAAGTAGGGTGGGAGTGGAAAACCAATTAACTAGCCTGTTAGTTAGTTACCTGCACCCAAATCTCACTCATACATCAGGAAATATTAGAGTTCTATAGGACAGTTTTGGGGGAAATGGCCTGAATAATTGAGTAGCTTTTTGCTTTTTTCTTCTCTGCCACCCAAGGTCTTCCACAAATGATCTCAAATTACCTTTGCAGTATTTTCTGCTGCTACATTCAAGTCATCCCATGCCCAACCAAAGTAGCTACTTATTGTTACTTAGAATATTTCCTTCCATTGCTTGGGTTATAAAAAGATGACATTGGAATCACCTGCCTATAATTATGTGAACCTTCAGCATATTATAGAATCTGCCAGTCTTTGTTTATCCACCTACAAGACATGAAATTAGTAGAACTTACTTTAGAATGCTGTTATAAGCTAACTTACATGAAGAAATTGGTACCACACATGGGATGCTGGGGTTTTCCATAAACACTGGCTATTCTTTACTGGTCAAAATGTCTTGTTCCTTGAGATGAAAAGGCAGAGTTGGTGCTTGGGCAACAAGTACTCCCACTACTATGAGGGCTCTGATCCTCTACACTGATCATTCTGAACATCTTGCCCTGCAGATTCAGCCTTTCTAAACCTTTTACCATCACAGGAAGTCTGGCAAAATCATGCTTTCATTGTTCAGAGGGAGCTCTGGTGGCGAGTAGCTATGCTGCAATCCCAAAGGCACATGGTTTGAATCCACCAGCTGCTCGGCAGGGTGGGTACTCTCCTCTAAATCGATTAACTGCCTCTGAAAACCCCTGGAAGGGTTCCAACTCGATAGTACACAACAATAACAACATTGTTCATAACTGGATTGCCCATTCCTGAATCTCACTTTTATAATCACTATAATCTCACTTTTATCTTCCTTTTTGGTTTTTAAAAGCTGAAAACCAAATCCACTATCTAGTCTCATAAATTGCCTGCAATCTTTCCTGCAGTAGTCAATGTTGACCAGATGCAGACTAAGGAGAGGGTGCAAGCAGTTTCCGGCGACCTCTGTGAGCAGGAGTCCTGGGTGGTTACAACATTTGGGTTAAGAGAAGAGCTGACTGTTTGAATCCTTGAGCCACTTTGCAAAAGAAAGATGTCAGGTTTCCCATGACAGTGAGTTTGCTTGTTGCTATTTTGTGGTGCCTTCACATTGATTCCTACGCATAGTGGCCCAAAATGGCAAGAGAATTACACTTACAGAGTTTCAAAACAACAATTCATTGCTGTCAGGTCAGATATGATGTATATAGCTAGCCGTTTAGCAAGTTTTCGGAGGCTGTGAGTGGTACAAGAAGTGTCTGCTCATCTTTCTCCAGCAGAGTAGCTGGTGGATTAGAACCACGTGCCTTTGAATTAGCAGCACATCTTAATAGGCTATCAGAGTTTTCTGTCCATAGAGTCTGCGAAGCAATAATCTTTACAGTTAAAACACTAATTGCTTTAGAAAAATCTACTGTCCGAGACCTCTTCTGAGTGCTAAAGAGCCATGATGACTGTCTTAGAGCCTAAGGTGTGCCTGATTCAGGCCATGGTCTTTGCAATTGTATCAGAGAGCTATGTATCAGGGAGCTGAACAATGACTAAAGATGACAGAAGAAGAAAAGATACCTTTGAGTTGTGGTCGTGAAGAAGAGCACTGAACAGTCCATGTACTGTCAAGAGAACAAACAGGTTTGTCCCAGAGAGAGTGAAACAAAGTTGTTCCTTGGAGGCAAGGATTTTGAAGCTTAGTCTGATATACTTTGGCTCAGGATAGGGCAGGATTCAGAGCTACTGTGCATAGGGTCGTTATGAGTCACAGGCAACTTGACAGCACGTCACAATAACAACAGCAACAACAACAAATCTTTACAGCAGAATATCACCAATTCTTTCTCCCATAGAGCTTCTAGGAGCATTTAAGCTGCCATTCTTCTATTCAGCAACCAAGATGAGTCACCAGCAATAAGGGCTTGCAAATTCTCAACTGCTGATTTTCCCACCTAGTGATACTGGATGGGTCATGGTTATAAAAAGACCTTGGTTTTCTTAGAACTTGAGACACTCAGACATGGCGTGAAAAAAGGAAATCCCAGGCCATCACTCACACTCTCCAGCAATCTAGGTCCATATCCCACATGGCCATGTGATATTTCCCCTGTACAAGTGTTTCACAGCACAAGGAAAGCTGAGTTTCCTTGGGGAGCTCTGGTGGCCTAGTGATAAGGAGCTGCAACTACAATCCCAGAGGTGCACGGTTTGAATCCACCAGATGCTCTGCCGGGGAAGGAGGGACAATCTCCTCCTGTACCAGTCAGATCTGATTTGATGGTACACTCACACAAAAATAATAGAAAGCTGAGCTTCCCTATCTTCCCTCCAACCTTCTCTGAATGATGGCTGCTAGGCAGTCCATTCTGGATTAAAGCTTAGCTGTATTCCCTGCACTCAGTTGGGAGCGTCAGAGACCTAGAATGCTGAGTCAGCACGATAGTGCCGTCAGCAGCCATGGTTGGTTCAATTGCCATGGTGCTTTGCATGGCGCTAGTCCTGGAGATGTTGTGCCAGGCCAGAGCAGTGCTTTCAGGGAGCTTAGATGGGAGTAGTGGTGTTAATAGTTGTGAAAGGATTTTTAATTATATACTCCAGGAAATTAAAAGGCGCATTGCCATGGGAAAGTCTGCTATTAGGGACCTCTCCAAAATACTGAAGAGCAATGGTGTTTTTCTGGAGACTAAGGTGCATTTGATACAGGCCACGGTCTTCACAATCACTTGTTATGCATCAGAGAGTTGGACAATGACCAAAGAGGATAGAAGGAGAATTGATGCCTTTGAGCTGTGGTGCTGGAGAAGAGTACTGAGAATATCATGGACTGCTAGGAAAACAAACAGATTTGTCCTGGAAAGGGTTAAACCGGGTGGCTCCTTGGAGGCAAGGATTCTGAGGCTCCGTCTAACATACTTTGGACATGTTGTGAGGAGAGACCGGTCCTTGGAGAAGGACATCATGCTTGGGAGAGTGGAGGGACAGCACAGAAGGGGAAGGCCCTCTATGAGGTGGATTGATTCAGTGACTGGGATAATTGGGATGGGAGTGTCAGAGACAGTGCGATTGGCACAGGACAGAGCAGAGTTTAGGGCTGTCGCTATGAGTCGCAAGCGACTAGACAGCACATAACAACAACAAAGATTATGCTAGATAAGCCAAGGACAAAAAATGAACTTTGTGCCCTTCAAAAAGAAAGATTGTATTTTTGGGAAGCCAGGTCTGACTGGGAAAGAATTTGAAGGCCCTGAGAAGATTTTAATGGAAATCACATCCAAGAATAAACAATCACATATTCAAAAATTGGAGGCCACTAATGTTGTCAGAAAGGGCCAGTCTTTGGAAAAAGACATTATGCTGGGAAAGATAGGAAGCCCCTCAACCAGGCAGACTGACACAGTGATTGTCACAATGGGCCCAAGCAAACCAGAGACCATGAGGCTGGAACAAGACAGGGCAAGTTTCAAATCTGTCGCTCATAAGGTTGCTACAAGGTGTAATCAACTCAATAGCAACTAATATCAACAACAAAGTAAAATTCTGAAAGACTCCAGTCCTTTGAAGGGGTTTAAAATGAAGACTTAAAGAAATTCAAGAAGGGAAATTTAAATGTTTATAACAAGTTGAGGCAAAGCCTGACATTCTAAGAAAGACTCTGTCTTTAGGAGATGCACCAAAACATATTCAATTTCAAGTAGTTACGACAAAAATAGCCTTCAAATTACATCAGAAGAAGGAAGAACATCTTCAGAGGACACTAAAAATGCTATAAATGAAAATTTCACTCTTCAGGGAAGCATGAATCTCCTTTCACTAGAAGCTGAAAAATGGGAAGGAAAAGTGAGAAACTTATTGACACAGAATAAAATGTTAGAAAACCCTAAAGTGCCTGTGGATCAAGCTTTAAATGTCAAAGAAAGTCAGATGAAGCCTCTGGGTCACCACATGAAAAGGAGAGAAACTGGTTGCTGTTCTTGAAAAAGATAAAAATGGTGGGAACTTGGAGTTGTATATAATGAAAACATAACAAAAATAGAGATCTTGGAAGATCAATCAGAAGGAATTATGAAAGAAATAATTTAACATGGTCGAGTTAAATGCACTTTGAAAATAAAAACCAAAGTCCACGTACACTAAATTAACTTTAAAAATTATTACTGTCTTAAAAGATCATATGTAAGTCTCAACATGGAGAGTCACTACGTTATTGGAGGAAAATTGGAGAGACAACACCTTCCATAGAATCTTCAGGTCTTTTCTGAATTACATATAAAAGAAAATGAAATTAATTATTTTTCAGAAAAAAAACATTTTTACGAAACCAATTCACTCCATAAAATCAAAGGAGAATTCAAAGTTGGTGACAAGAACAGCCATATATCTGACAAGCTAGACATCTAGAGCTAAAATTCAGAAATTATTAAAAATTACTGATCATTATCTAAAAGAGCTTACATCCTATGAAAGAAAAGCACCTGAGAATAGTTTGAGAACTCTGTTGGCTTAAAGAAAGCATAACAATTTAAGATCAGAAAAGGCATACATCAAACAGACTTCTATAAGAAAAGGTATCCTCCTAGAGAAACCATAACTGTGCAGATATATGCAAACCCATGTTGACTGGGGCTTTGTTCAAAAGAGCAAAGATCTGGAAACAAACGAAGGGCCCATCAACAAATGAATGGATAGAGAATCTCTCTGGTATATTGACATAATGGAATACTACACTGCAGTGAAAAACAAAGAGCTCATGAAATATTGTTCAAAATGGATGACCCTGGAGGACATTATGCTGAATAAAATATCTCAGTCACAAAGGGACAGATACTGCATAGTGCCACTGTTATAAAACAGACTAACATCAGGGTCGAGGGGAGACCGAGAAAGAGGGGAAACATAATATACAATGCATTGAAACAGATGGAGGGAGGGAATTGTTTAAAAGCTATATATGATTAGGTATTATTATCATGACAGGAGTCCAGCACCAAGGCTGTAGAGTGCAGAGCACTTGGGGGGGGGCGGGGGGGGACTGTATAACAATAAAGGAATTTTTCTTTTACTTTTCAAAGAGATGAGTGTAATGGGGAGGAGAGGTGGGCAGGGAGAAAAATGCAATTATGAATGAATGGAAACCCAAAATCTCTGTAAATGTTCATTAAAATTAGTAAAAATGAGACAGAAAAAAAAAGGAAGAAAGACTATCCTATCCTTCTCTTCCTGATGTCAGGAATGGGACATTTGGCAGAGGTTCTGACAACCAAGAAGGAATTGTTTGTTGACAAGATCTCTACAGAGGAAGGAGCATCAGGTGTGACAGTGCGGGGATGCAGATCTGTTGCCTCTCACTTATCAGAAGCCCAAGTAGGACTGTAGGAAAAGGGTCCCCCATCAGGCCACATCTACTCTGAAGTAGCAGATCCTCTACACAGGACGGAAGCGCTTTCCTTGGTTGTCTTTGCTCTGGCACACAGAACCCTTCTATCATTCCACCTTCTACCTGAGTGGAGCCAATGTCCCAAGAATTAGTCCTCCACTCTTCACTCCGTCAAATGTTATCAAGGGAGCCCAGGGGACCATTCTAAATTTCTTTGGAAGAAACCTTTGTCCTTCCCCCTAGTCTGAAATACAAGGATTAATTTCTCTAGAATTTTCACCACCAAAAGATTTCCAGCCATTCTTCCACTGGTGGCAATGGACATCTACAGCAGCTTCTAGATTTAGTCTTCCATCTACATAATCTAAAAAGAGATCTCAGTCTCCTTCTAAGTTGACCCTGCCTTAGTGTATCTCTTTCCTAACTGTGTTATATGGGTGTGGAGCTATGATGCTGGAAGCGAGGCCACTGGAATAATTTCAAATACCAGCAAATAGTGGAATGATTTTGGCAGAGATTTCACACTACTACATAATACAATTAAAGACCTGGTAAGCTCCTTATGAAAAGTAACCAGTGAAAACTCTATGGATCAAAATAGATTGTTTTACAAAGTACTGGAAATCAGTCAAAGTATTAGAAGTATATGTGATGGCAACAGTGCACTCCAGCATATCAACAAATATGTCCTGCACAAGAGCTAACAGACAGCAATCAACAATGAATATGATACTTTAGAATATAGCTAAATACTTAGCTTGGACTAAAGTAATTTTGATGTCTTCTCTTTAATTACTATAAAGTAGTTCAAACAGAAGCTTGAATCGTAATTGTAGCTGTGTTGTTGTTGTTGTTATGTGCCGTCGAGTCATTTGCGACTCATAGTGACCCTATGTACAACAGCCCTAAACCCTGCTCTATCCCGTGCCAATCCAATTGCCTCTGACACACCCATCCCGATTACCCCAGTCACTGAATCAATCCACCTCATAGAGGGTCTTCCCCTCCTGCGCTGTCCCTCTACTCTACCCAGCATGATGTCCCTCTCTAAAGACCTGTCTCTCCTTACAACATGTCCAAAGTATGTCAGGCGAAGCACCAGAATCCTTGCCTCCAAGGAGCAGCCTGGTTTAACCCTCTCTAGGATGAATCTGTTTGTTTTCTTGGCAGTCCATGGTACAGTCAATACTCTTCTCCAGCTATAGATGACTGAAATGTGATGCTTATCAATGGGCTACATCCACTCAGTGACAGTTGTAGGTACTTTTTGCTCTTTTGATTTTATTACTATTTTTTAATGATTATGCAATAGCTCAAGTGGAAACTTTAAAGGAATGTTTTATAAATATCAATTACATAAATGTTAATCTTATCAGTAAGTTATTTTCATCTTACTTGATTTTTATACAATCTATGCAAAATGTTTGTTTTAACGAGTTTCTTTCCTTGCTCCACAATTAGAAACTTTGTTCCCTATTTTGCAAAATAATTTGAAATTCCTCTTTCAATTTCACTGTAGTAGTTCAGTCATTCCACAAATCCTCAAACAGATACTAGAGAGAATAATCCCTCAAAAAGCAGGATAATATCTCAATTGTACATATTTATCAATTCTTTTTTTTACATGAACAAAAATCCCACAATTACAGACATTTGAAATTCAAAGTTTGCTTTCGTATGCGTTTGTTGTTGTTATGTGTCATTGAGGCACCTGCGACTCATAGTGATCCTAGGTACAGCAGCTCTGAAGCCTGCCCTGTCCTGAGCCAGTCTCACTTTCTTCAACACACCTATCTCCATAGTCCCAGTCACTTTGTCAATTCAACTCGTCTGGGGCCTTCCTCTCCTGTGCTGTGTACGCATTTATTCAAAATTAATATAGTTAACAAAGTAAATTCTGGCTTAAAAATCCAACTTGTTCTCATTCTAAAAATTGCTTCTGATTCTTTCCTATAATTTCTATAAACTCTACATTTTTTATCAAGTTCTTCAGTTTAAAATTAACAACCATTTAATCAAGAAACATTGATAATTACTGATGATTAGAATGCTGGAAACAAAGTAGGCTCTATTACTTTGGATAAATCTGCTGCAAAAGATTATCTTTTTTTCTTTTTACTTATTAATTTTTAAATTCTGATTTTAGTGAAAGTTTACAAAGGAAACTGGTTTGCCATTCAATTATTTTGGTTTCATAATACTCTTTCCAATTACTTGTTATGCATCTGAGAGCAGGACATTAAGTAAGGGTGACAGAAGAATTATTGATGACTTTGGGCTGTGGTGTAGGAGAATAGCACTGAACATTCCATGGATGGCCAAGAGAACAAACAAGTATGTCTTGGAGAGGGTGCAGCTGAGTGTTCTTTGGAGGCAAGAATTATTAGGCTTCACCTCACATACTTTGGACATGTTGCTAAGAGGGGCTATTCCTTCAAGAGGGACATGATGCATGGAAGGATGGAGGGTTGGTGAAGAAGAGGAAGACCTTAAACCAGGTGAACTGGCACAGTGACTGTTGCAATGGGCTCTTGAGTGCCAGGAAACATGAGGATGGTACAGGATAGAACAGGGTTTAGAACTGGGATATAGAGGGAAGAGAAAAGACCAGAGAATGGCCAAAATTACTGGGGCAGCTACTGCTGCCAGTTTAGGGCCTGTGTCAGGAAAAGGAAGTCTTACTCATAAACAGTGCCACCCAAAGGTAATAAAGGAGTTCAGAATTGCTTCCACTGTGGAAAGCTGGGCCACTTCAGTAGACAGTGTCACGGACGAGAGCCATAGATAGGCAAGAGAGTAGAGAGGAAGCTCCCACTCACTTGCTTTAAGTGTGGATCTGAAGGACACTTGGCCAAGGGTGGCTCACATCAGGTCCTCATGGCTGATAGGACTGACAGGCCCCAGCTCCCAGCTGGAAACAAAGGAGGATGCTTCAATGATTTAGATCCTCCCCAGAAGAGCTGTGGGTGAGCATTAACATTACTGGTAAGTATATTCATTTTCTCCTGGACACAAGAGCCTACTACTTGGTCCTAAAAGCCTTCCGAGGTCCCAACTCTTCTCACTATTTCTTAGTTGTTGGAATTGATGGAAAACCTCATAAGCAGTTCCTTACTTCACCTCTGCCTTGCATGCAGACTTCCGAGCTGTAAAACAACCCAGTGGTAGATGGAATTTGCTCCAAGATTTAAGAACAATAAATGACATAGTTGAGCCTTTATACTATAATAGACAACGTGCTAGTCAATAGGCCTTTTATGTTAAGAACTACCTTCCCTCTGTAAGTTGATTTGTGCCACTATTAGAAACTCTACTTGGAATATTATTGCTTTTTAATTTTTGACTCATGTACTTTTAACTTGTTAGCTAAATTTGAGTCTTCTAGGCTGCAACAGTTCCATGATACATCTTCAAGGATATGAACATGTACAGCTAAGCTCAACTGATAACAGTGCATCTAAATTCCAAAATCACTCTCCATAATAGTCTATGTGTTTCCTACTGCCAAAGGGGCCCTTTAGAGTAGTGAGAGAAGTTCACCCTGAACCTATAACGTCGCTTTTCAGCAGGAAGTAGCTAAGAGAATACGCCGTCCCCTTTTCCTTATGAATCAGAGTGAAGTCTCTCTCGGGGAGGAGTGATAGGGAATGGCAAAGGACACACTGACAAAGGAGATTAATCAGAACTGGCTTTGACAAGCTCTGTGGCACTGGGACAATTAAAACAGACTTTCAAGGGGGGGGGAAAAGTGGAACGAACTGGGGGGAGAGTAGAGAAAACAGTGCAACAATGAATGAATGGAAATCCAAAATTTCTGTAAATGTTCATTAAAATTAATAAAATTTGATAAAAATTTAAAAAAGAACAGGGTTCAGATCTTTTGCTCATAGAGTCGCTATGAGTCATACTCAATGGCACCTAACAATAACAACATTCCAATAGCTCAATATAATCACACTTTTCCCACATGTACTTTGAATTCTCATTTCCATTAATCAATCCATCCATTCTACCCCTTCCTGCCTGTTGAGCTTTTAAAAGATCTCTTTAAAATGGTACAAAGCAAAGATGCCATCCTGATGACAATGGTATGCCTGACCCAAATCATAATATTTTTAAATTATCTCATGTAAAAGCTGGACAATGGATAAAGGAGAAGAAAGACCGATGTCTTTGAATGAGGATGTTGGTAAGGAAGGAATACTGAATTTACTATGAACTGTCAGAAGAAAAGATGACTCTGCCTTTGATGAAGTAACATCAAATTGCTCCTTATAAGTTAGAACAGTGATATTCCATCTGACAATATGTTATTTGAACATGCCATCAGGAGGTAGCTGTGTCTGTAGAAGGACACCAAGTTTGGTAAAGCAGATGGCCAGAGAAAAAGAAGAAGTTCCTCAACAAAAAGGATTGACAGAGTAGCTACAACACCGAGCTCAAACAGAAAAATGACTGTGTGGATGGCACAGCCATGTTTAATTCTCTTGTACACAGGAATGTATGAATTAGAACTGACCCGGCAAGTCATGACAACAGTAACAAAAACTCTCCCAAGTTTGTTGTTGTTGTGTGTCATCGAGTCAGAACCCAGAGCTGACCCTTCAGCAGGTTTTCAAAGGCAGTTCGTGGCATGAGAGGAGATTGCCCATCCTTTTCCCGAGGAACAGCTGGTGTATTTGAACCACATGACCTTCAGATTGCAGCTCAGGTTCTTACCATTAGGCTCCAGAGCTCCTTGTAGTACCGCTTTAATTGTACTCTGTCCTGCAAAACTTCTCTTTAATTCATCTCTATTCCTACAAATGATACTGATTTATATTTGGGTTAAGTACTATGCCTTACTCTTTACATTCTGTTCCATGCCTGGTGTATTTTTTTTTTTTTATCATAGGAACATCAGAGGTGATCAACAGATATTCAATAAATTGAATTAAGAACACTTTAAGAAAATTTAAAAACATACTAAGTGGCTTTCTAGCATAATAAAATAGTACCTGTGGTTAGTGATCAGAGACTGGGGGTTCAATACCACATGAGTGCTCAGAAAAAGATATCATCAGAACATGACTAAATTTTTTTTTAATTTAGGTTGTTTATTTTTCATTTCAATGAACATCTACAGAGATTTTGGGATTCCATTCATTCATTGTTGCACCCTTCTCCCCGCACAAACCCCTCCCCCCTCCCCCCATTTGCTCCTCTCCTTGCACCTCCCCAAACCCCACCCCCTAACCCCAAATATAATCCACTCTACAACCCTCATTAGCGTAGAAGTATGACTAAATTTTTTGTTGCAGGCAGTGCATACCTCCACCTCTTGGATGTTCCCACAGTGAGAACATGTGCTGCTGGCTGTCAGGTAGATCACCTAAAAAAGTAGAAAAGTCATCAAGGAAATCAAGGCCTCTATTAAAAATCCGCTTCCACACTCTATGTCCTCCTGCTTCCATTGTCTACAAATGCAAAGGGCAGTCTGCTTTCATTCCTAAATGTGGAACTGCCGGCTAATACAAAGTGAAAGATTTAAGCGTTAATGCTTAGAAAAGGCTCAGCTTGTGAAAATAGAAGATTTTCATTATATGAGTAACTTGACTATATTGCACATTTTTCATATAATAAAAAACATCGGAAAGTTTATCTAGATATTGAGTGACATTACAAATGCACAATTTGGATGAGTTAGCATTACAATGAAAGCCTTAACTTTTGCATTTCCTGGCTTTTGTGTACCATTATTATTATTTATGACTCGAACGTTGACAGCCAACTCAGCATTGCATAAGCCCTAGAAGCAAGCATAGTTCCTGCCTTGAGGTTTTCTGCGTGAATTAAGGGACATATTTCCTATGGAAACTTTCAAGATGACTCTCAAAGGTGCAAGTTGCTTCATCTTTAAGACATGTTTTCTTTTCCTTTCTTTATCCTTTATAAAATTTTGCTTTCACTTACCCATTTCTTCAGCTGGAAAACAGCACAGAAAAAACAAAGCATGAAGATGTCAACGTTTCATCTGGGAGTTCCAGGGCTGTTGTTAGGTATCATCCAGTTGAGTACGACTCATAGTGACCCTGTGAACAAAAGATCTGAACGCTGTCCTATCCTGTGCCATCCTCACAATCTCTGACGCACTCGAGCTCACTGCTGCAGTCACTGTGTCAACAGATCTGGCTGACAGGCCTCCTCTCCTTTGCCATCCCTCTTCCTTCCAAGCATGATGTCCCTCTTGAAGGAATGGCCTCTCCCAGCAACATGCCCAAAGTATACGTGTGAGATGAAACTTTATCATCTTTGCCTCCAAGGGACTCTCTAGCTGCACCTTCTCCAAGACATATCTGTTTGTTCTTTTGGCAATCCATTTATATAAAGACATTTTTTTCCACCTCTGCTTTGGCACATACCAGTTTTTTACCCCATAATATTTCTTCTTTGTTGGTCTCTAGCTCAATAGTTTCTTCCACTGACTTCTCACAGACCAAGTCTATTGAAGCTGCTTGTCTTCTGATCTGACAATGGACTTGTGGATGGAAAGGAGAATATCTGATTCAGTTGTGGATCACCAGCATCTGGCAACAGGTGCTCAATTACTAAAGCAGTGTATAAACAAATGAAAAAAAGGCTGATTCACCTTCAGCCCTCCAGAAGCAAGCAATATGCAGACACTTTCATTTTGGCTTCTGGTCTCCACTACTCAGAGAGGATACATTTCTGTCGTTTTAATCCACTTAGTTTGTGTTAATATTTTAGACACCTCTAGAAAATACAAGTAGAAATAAACCTGAAGGAGTTTCCAGGAACTACAAAATCGTGGGACTCCATAGTCCAGTGAAAGAACCAAAAGAAATATTGAGGACAGGTAGTCAAAATATATGAGGGTGTGTGCAAAATAGGGGCAGTCAGCAATTATAACAGACCCCCATCAGGAAGCCCTGCCAGCTTATCTGATTATAGATGGGCCTGTGAGGGTGAAGGAAAGACTGAAGAGGAAGGCAGGAGTCGGGTTTTATTGGATTTTCAGGCTATGGAAAGGAGTTTGAATTTTATTATAAGTGTAAATGGGAGGTCACTGGACGATTTGGAACAGAAAAAGAACTCAATTTGTTTTTAAGGAGAACATTCTTAAGGCTCTATGAAAAAAACCCCCAAAACCCCTTACTATATTAGGAGGGTAAGAGAGGAAGTAGGATGTTGCGACTATCTAAATATCAAGTGATGATAACCGAATTCAGAGCTATCCCACGTGATTCTGTACTTCGGCACAGCATAGTCCCAGAGGTGAGCACCATGGTGGACTTGTATAATGGCTCTAATAACTTTGCAGTGGATAGAACATAACTTCTTCAGATGAAGTTAGTATATTACAGCAATGGTATCCCAACAGATAAAAGAAGACTGCCTTTTAAAAATCTGAGGGAGAAACCCACAACCAATAGAAAAACGGCACTATACGGAGTTAACGATACATAAGCTAATGATACTTAGCAATAGTATTGAGAGAGGTTATGTTCAGAGTAAGTTACTGAGGTAGAATCAATGGACTTGTTTTCATGAAGAAAGAGAAGTAAAAAAAGACATATTTTTTGACTCATTGCATAAGCCACTAAACACTGTCATTTACCATGATGGGCAAATACTCATCTTGTATAGGAGTCAGCCAGGGTGAGGAAGGACTCAGGAGTTCTACTTCTTCTTATTACTTTTGAGCTGCCTGTGCAGAGGTCAAGTAGACAGCTACATATATGAAAATATGAGTTACTATACTTTTTCTGATAATTTATTCTTTGCATTATTATACCTTGAAACAATGTAATGAATAGACACGATAGAGGTTTTTCCCTCCTAATGATCTACATTTGATTGGATGGATTGTATATAGATCTAGCATCTAAAGACAGAAAAACAATGCATTTCTTTCAAGGTGCTTGCAATTGACGGCAATCTTCTAGTGAAATTTATAGAAGATGAACCACATCTGGGCCTCCTGCCAGGTCACTGCTGAGCCTTTTATCACTGGTTCTTGTGGCTCAGAGCTACCTTCATTGACCTAGGGGGCAGAAAGGCTCTGAGGATGTTAAGTTAAGTAATCTTTAACAGTAGGGGTTTAATGAGTTGATTTAGTGTTGGATGTAAGTACTTCAAATCCATAATTCCACTTCACACTGCCTTTGTTATCCAACATCATTTTAATTGAAATGCAACTTTTAAAAGAATCCCCAAGAGAAAACTGTTTATTCTTCTTTTACCCAAATAGACTCATTTGTCCTTGACTGGAAAAAAACATTACTTATGGAAATAATGACTTTAATCAGCTGTAGGTCAAGTAGGATATTAATAGAAATGTAAATTTTCTAATGTAGTTATTTTCAAAAGGCTTGTAAGATATGACACATAACCGTGGCTCAAGAGTAAAATGTAAACATGTTTATAGTGCAAAAAAAAACCCACATTATTAGGCTTCATGTTGTCTTTTTCTCATTTCCTATTCTTTCTTCACCTGTTTTCTCAATGAATGCTGAAGAGCACAGGAAAAGCATCACCATCTCATGACACGCTAATTCTAGCGTTTGGAAAATGAATGTCAATTTTGACATCCAAAGCTACTATGAAGTTCCCCAAATTATCAGTTTATTAAATACATCTTGGCTGCCATAGAATAAATACAGAAGTCTGTATGAGAAGGCTGGCGTCATTGTTAGTCTACTTCCATCTCTGGTTACATCTGTATCTTTATATTTACATCTCCCTCAGAACTTAGGGACACTTGAAGGTAAAGTTATTAATAAACATTAACTCTCCCTTTATCAATAAGCAATGAAAATGCCCTCTAAATCTCAAGAGTGTTCTCTTTAAGTAGATTGTTACAGATGCACCCACTCATCAGTGGACACATGAGCAGTCAGACGGCAGGACACGGGGGCAGAGAAAAACTTCAGAAAGAACAGCTGAATCCTGACTCTAATGAATGTTAACAGCATGATTAAGGACAAGTTCCTTAACCTCTCCGAACGTTAGCTTCCTCAACACCAAAATGCAGACTCTCAAGATTAAATGGGAAAATGTACTGGAAGTGCCTACGGCAAAGCCAGCACTCTCCCAAACCTATTTTCCATCTTTCCTTGTTGTGGGTAAAAGTGTCTGAGAAGAAATAGAGCTATTTCACAAAGGTGGTGACAAAGTGGGAGACAGCAGGTGACAGTAGTGTCCAACAGACTGAAAATTCTATGTTTAGGATTTTACAAATGAACTTCAGAAAAGGTGCTAAGAAATCAGGAGTCGCTGATTGAAACCTCTTATGAATATAAAAGCAAGACCTACTGTGCTCGAGGTAGAACCTACACAGAAGCAGGGAGCTCTCAGCAGCATAAACAGCAAATTTGGTTGCTACAGAAAGGTTGTAGGTTCACATCTAGTGACAACTACTTTGGAAGAAAGTTCTGGAGAACCACTTCTGAAATATCAACCACTGAAAGAAAACTCTATAAAACACAATTCCACTGTGACACAGTGAGGTCACCATGAGGCAGAGTGAATTAGAAAACAAACAAATGATCAACAACAGCGCCACAATTTTATTTAACTTATTTCTTTTCCACAAATGCATATATTTATATACTGAGGATTGTGAGGATGGCATGGAACAAAGGACTCATGTACATCAGAGATTGTGAGGATGGCCCAGGCCCCTCTGCTGGGATCCCTTTTACCAAAGTCAGCAGTGGTAGCTAGGCACCATCCAGTTCTTCTGGTCTCAGCGTAAAGGAGGTAAAATTCTGTATAGTCTATCCATCCTGTGGATTAATTGTTTCTATGGATCTTTCATTTTCTTTGTTCTTCTTTGTCTTACGCTATGCAGAGACACTAATAATTATTCCTTTGACAGATAATGACAAGGTTTTTTGAAGGTCTAATTTTGCATATCTGTATAACTCTATCTATCTATCTATCTATCTATCTATCTATCTATCTATCTATCTATCATCTATCTATCTATTGGTTGGGGAGGAGCACGCTTATATTGAAATGTTGACTGGGCCCAAAGGCCTACTGTTATTATTTTGGAGGAAGATTCTTCTATGTTGTACAGCAATCTTCCGTCAATTTGCTGTACTAAGGTAACCTGGGTTTACTGTGAAGCTGAACCTTGCACCTTTGGGGGTCAAATGCCATAATGGCTACCCATGGTGGACAGTGTTTGGTGGTGCTCCCAGTTTAAGACAGGTTTGGAAGCAGAAGTGGCATCCACTTCCTAAACCACATGCCTCTGAAAACTCTATGAACATGGAGTAACGACAATAGTTATAGAAAGGTTTCAGGGCTTTGGTTCATAGGGTCACTCTGAGTGGTGCTCAACTTGACAGCAATTAAAAAAATATTAACTACTCATCAAAGTAGGAAGTAAAACCCTATTTTACGCCACTTGACCTTGAAGCCTTAATGTGCAACGTTTTTAATATTTGATCTTTTTTCTTTTCTTATGCTGTTACTAACAAACAATGTTACTAGCAAACACTGTTAGCTGACCATCTGGAGAATCTTCAGCAAGAGTAAATCACACAGGAGAACACTGCTCTTCTTTCTCCCATTGAAGAGCTGGTGGATTCGAACTGTGTGCCTTTGAGTTGGCAATGAAACTCTACCACTAGGCCACTAGAAAGCAGGTGCGTGTGCCCCCCCCCACACACACACCCTCAGATAAAGAGTAGATCCTAACTCTCTCAAGCCCTGTAGGACAGAATGGAACTCTCCCACACAAGTTTCTGTAGCTGCAATCTTTACAAAAACAGAATATCACATCCTTCTCCAATAAGTGACTGATGGGTTTGAATCATCTGTCTTTCCATTAGCAGCTGCTGTTTTAACTACTGTGCCACTGAGGATTCTTTATAGATACAGACATAATACAAAACCATGTTTGTTTTTCTAGCTTTCCCATCAAAGGCATTTTTCTTATCTATTTTTAAAACCAAGGAATCCCTGTTGCTGTGGTAGCTTCATGTTGGGCTACTAACCAAAAAGCTGATAGTTCAAACACATCAGTAGCTTCATAAGTGAAAGACAAGGCCACCTTTAGATTTATAGTTTCCAACTATATATCAGGCTTCCAACCTGATAGAGAACCATCTAAGAACTTCCCCCCCCCCCGGCCCCCTTAGTCCTTTGTTTTTGTCTCAAATTGGCTTCAGGGTCTGGTAACTTACTGGTGGGGGTGGAGGGGGAATATCCCTTTCTGGACATCCTTTTTCTTAGTTTCCAGAACTATTCCACCTTGGATTTATGGATGTGGTTTCTGTATCTTTAAGTCATACCTCAAAGAGAGTCATTTGTTGTCTGTTCAAATCAATTAAAGGATCTGATAACATTCAGTCTGCCAGAGAAAGATTGGAAGATGACTTGTGGTCTCTTTAAAGGCAGTATTTCTCAGTCCTCAATGAGGACATTTTAGTAACAAAGACATGCGCTAAAAATGTAGAGCAGTGCAGTGTGATAAACTGAAGGCCTCCATTGTACTCTGGATTTATTCAGGATCTTGGCAAACCTCCAAGCCCAATGATCTTTCCCTCTATCAGGATTCAAAAGTATTCTCAACGTGACTTGATCAAATACAGTGGAATTAGAGCCACTTGGAGTAAATCCAACAGGGCAGGTGATCCAATCGCACCTGAAGGAATGATACCTGCAACTCATTAAACACATTTCTCCCAGTGGCAGCAGATCTGTTTTTGATAGTTGTTGTTGTTGTGTACCACTGAGTTAGACAGAGTAAGAGAAAAACTCAGAACAAAACTTAAAATCATAAAAATACATTTTTCTAGTCTAACAGAGGCTGGAGAACCCTTGAGAATACAGCTGTAAGTAGCTCAAGCTTGAAAGCAAACTCAACCACGTGCCTCAACTCTCAGCCAAACAACCAACAGACTCATGAGAAGAACAGCAACACCAGGAGATGCATCTCAAAACAATCAATAGTACAAAACTGAAAGGCCATATTCACCCAGGGAGCATGCTTGGGAGGCCGGAAGGTGTAGGAAAGGAAGATGAATGGAAGGAGGAATCACACGGAGG
>NW_006399758.1:16516273-16532379 GCF_000299155.1 Elephantulus edwardii | reverse complement strand
TAACAGACATATTTCTTATACAAGAACTATCTATTTATAAAGAGATTGTCTACTGACTAGTAGATATGGGCCCTGTCCCTTTCTGAGGAAAAGTCCCTGCTAACATGTCCAAAGGATGTGACATGAAGCTTCGTCATCCTTGCCTCCAACGGGCACTCTGGCTGCACTTTACCCAAAAAATATCTGTTTTTTCTTTTGGTGATCTATATGGTAGTCACTGCCCTTCTCTGGAGGGTCCACAAAAGAGAAGAAGACTCTCGACAAGGTAGACTGACACACTGACTGCAGCAACCGGCTCAAGTGTGTCGGAGATGAGAAGGATGACAGAGGTTAGAGCAGCACTGAGATCTGTTGTTCATAGGGTCCCTACGAGTGACCGAGACTTGATGGCACCTAACAACAACAACATTAGACATTACTTGTTGGACTATTGAACAATACAGTTTCTTGTTTATCAAAGATATTTAGACAGATTGTCATATCTGAAGCAATAATTTCTTCTTCTTTTTTACTGCATTATTTCACATTGAGTTTCGTATAGACTAACAAACATTATGATACATTTTACCAGGAAAATTCTGCTTTCTGAATTGAAAATAGGTAGTAACAGAATATACTGTTAAATAAGATCAGGTAATTTGTTAATATTTCACTCAAGCTATGAATGGACATTATGGTGGCCTAGTGGTAAGGAGTTGCATTGCCAAGCTGAAGGCACATGGTTTGAATCCATCAGCTACTCCGCACGAGTAAGATAAGTAATTTCCTCTCATGCAATTTACTCTTTCCAAAACCTACTGGAGGGTCAGTTCTAGCTCAACAATACGTAACAGCAACAATATACAATACTGTTCTGTTGCTGTCAGCACAAATGTAGGCAGTTCAAGTCCATCAGATGCCTTGAGGGAAAAAAGACAGGCACTCTTCTTTTTTTAATTTTTTATAAAACTTAACTCTTAATTTTAATGGAAGTTTACAAAAAAGTTAGATTTTCATTCATTCATTGTCAGACAATTCCCCCCCTTTCTTCTCCTTCCCCTCCCTCACTTTTTATTATTTTTCTTTATTTTTTATTATTTGTCTGTGTGTACCACAGAGTTGAAGTCAACTGGTAAAGGAGAAGATTGCCCCTCCTTCTCCAACAGAGCATCTGGTGGATTCAAACCATGTGCCTCTGGAATTGCAGCGCAGCTTCTTGCCACTGGCCCACCAGAGTTCTCATTTTTAATTTTTTAAAAATATTCATTCATCATTGCACAATTACCTCCCCTCCCCCTGCCCCAAGTTCTTCTTGCAGTATACCTCTTATTCTGGGCTACTGGTATACATAAAATGTCTAAACATATATTCCTCTTAAACAGTTCTTTCCTTCATAGATTCCAGTGCACTATTCATTATCAATCCACTCTTTTCCTATTCCCCTCCCAAACCCTCATGTCAGATCTGCTTTATAACAGTGGTGCTATGCAGTATTTGTCCTTTTGTGGCTGAGATATTTCACTCAGCATAAGGTTCTGTAGGGTCATCCATGTTGTTTAATGTGATTTACAGGCAGGCTCTCAATATGGTTCTGGGTTAACTATGAGCCTGTTCCAACTTGGCAGTAATGAGTTTGAGGTTTTGACACAACAAAAGGAATTTATTGTAATTTCTAATATATTAGATTGAAAACTATTACATTTTCAAAGTTGAATTTCATGCCTTTCATCCTAAATGACTTATATTTTCTCCTAAACACAGAGAGACTATATTTCACTTCAGAATTCTGCTATTTATTACAACACAGAACAACTAAGACAGTTTAAAAGTAAGTTTTGTGTTGGTATTTCTGAATCAGACCCTCTTTACCTTCATGTATTGAGTGTTAATCATAATATTTATTTCTTTGGGTAGGCAAAGACCTCAAATTAATGTATGTTATTTTAAAAATAAATGGAAATACTGAAATAGAATCAATTAAAAATTTCTATTCATGTTCTTAGGGGGCTCTGGTAGCCTAGTGGGTCGGGAGTTATATAGATAGCCCAAAAGTTGGTAGTTTAAATCCACTAGCCATTCCATGTGTAACAGACAGGCTATCTCCCACGGTGTGATTTATAACCTCTGAAAACCTCTGGAGGGTAAGTTATGAGTTTGCTTCCACTCCATGGTAGTAAGTTTGAGTTTATGCATTTCCTTAGCACCATATAATGTTTAGAAACCTAGATGAAGGCGATCTTCTAAAAAAGGGCTAAAATAATGTTAAAAATTATCCAAATAACTGAATTTCCATACATCAGGAATCATGAAGAAATCACAAATTAGCTATTGAAGGCAAAGTTCTTTCCCCTTCGTTGATAGCTAAGGCACAGTGATGAGGAGTCAGCATTTGTGACAGCTTTGCCATGACAGGTTTCAGAACTGGAAAACTATTTTAAGACCTGGAAGGTTCTCTCTGATGCTGCCGGCCCCTTGTGCCTCTTGCCAGCCTCACTGCTGCTGACAAGAGAAGGATGTGAGGGTGTTTATCACAACAGAGTCGGGGAGGCCTCAGTTCCGTTTTTAGCTCTTCCATTTTTTTACTGAATGATCTTAAGGTTATTTAACCTCTTTTTATTTTCACGCTTTGGTCGAGAAAACAGAATCATTATAACTTTCCTCGGGGGATTTCAGTAAAAACACTTTCTTGTAAATGTCTGTGATCCTTCTTAGAAGGGTAGAACCTCTGTTAGATATTGTTAGTTTGTTGTGGAAAACAGAAGTGCTAGTTTTCACAACTTTGATCAGCATTTTAAAAAGAAGGAAAAGTGTATCTGTCAATCTGTAGATTATTGAGGGAGTCCTAGTGCTGTCATGTGTAATGCGTCAATATGCTAACTGAAAGACCAGTTCTATCTGAAAGCAAAACAGGCCATAGCTTTCCACAAAGTTTTACAGCCTTGGAACACTGTCATCAAACAAAACTCACAGTAACCCTATGAACAAAAGAACTGAAGCCAGTCCTATCCATACCATCCTCATCATCTTTAACGCACATGAGCCCACTGGTACAGTCACCATGTCAATGCAATTCGTTGGAGGTCTTCCTCTCCTTCATTGATCTTTTACCTTTATCAAGCATGATGTTCCTTTTCAAGGAACAGCTTCTCTTAGCAACATCCTCAAATTTTAAGATGAAGCTTCACCATCCCTTCCACCTAAGTAGCATTCTGGCTGTACTTTCCCCCCAACAATTCTGTTTGTTCTTTTGGTAGACCATGGGATATTCAGTATTCTTCTCCAGTACCACAACTCAAAGGCATCAATTCTTCTTCTATCATCCTTATTTATTGTCCAACTCTCAGATGCTTAGCAAGTGACTGAAAAGACCATGGCCTGAATCAGATACAGTTTAGTTTTCAAACTGACATCACTGCTCTTTAGTATTCTCTATCCCTGACAGCAGAGATCTTGAGATGTAACTTGAGGTTACATCTCAACATCAAGAAAATAAAAAAAACTCCAACCTTAGAACAACAGGGAATATTATGATAGATGGAGAAACGGCTGAAGTTGTCAACAATTTCATTTTGCTTGAATCCAAAATAACAACCATGGTAAAATCAGTCAAGAAATAAAAAGGTGTATTGTACTGGGACAATTTTCTGCCAAGGACCTTTCCAAAATTCTCAAGAAGAAGTATGTTGTTATAAAGACTAAGGTGCACCTGATCCATGTCATGGCATTTTCAACTGCTCCTTATGAATCTAAAAGTTGGACAACAAATAAGGACGAAAGAAAAAGAACTGATGCCTTTGAACTTTGCTGTTGGTGAAGAATACTGAATATACCATAAACTGACAAAAGAACAAAAAAAATTGTTTTGAAGAAAGTGCAGCCAGACTGCTCCTTTGAGGCAAGGATGATGACATTTTGCCTCACTTAACTGGAGCATCCTCTCATGAGGAACCAATCATTGCAGAGAGACACCACGCTGGGTCAGAGAAAAAGATGCAGACCCTCAATGAGATGAAGTAACACAGTGACTACAAACATGGGCTTGAACATGACAGGGATCATGAGGATAGTGCAGAAGAGGGCAAGACTCAGACGTGTAGTTTATATGGTTTCTATTGGTCACAGTTGTCTGGGCAGCATCTAACAACAACAGGCAATCTTTAGATTATAAATAGACTCTGCTCTAAGATTAATTTTAAGTAGAATTGGCACATAAATTTAAGAAATACTTTCAAATGAACTAAAACATCTTTAAAATATAAATAATGCAAAAATAATATTTACTTCATACGAATTACAAAGTTACTACAAACCACTTCAAGTACCTTGAATATTTAATTCTATAGCCTTACACTGGTTGGTTTATAACTATGAGCTATATGCAAGTCAGATGTTCATAACTTGAGACTGCCTACAGGCATTATAATTTGAGTTTAGAGAATAAATAAATATCTCACTGATTTCACATGCAAGCAAGATTTTACTGAAGATTATCCAAAAACGACTGGAACAGCACACCAACAGAGAACTACCAGAAGTCCAGGCTGGGTGGGTTTAGAAGAGGTCGTGGTACTAGAGATATTGTAGCTGATGTTAGATGGATCTTGGCTGAAAGCAGGGAATACCAGAGGAATGTCTATCTGGTTTCATTGATTATGCAAAGGCATTTGACTGTGTAGATCATAACAAACTGTGGCTGACTCTGAGAAGAATGGGAATCCCAGAACACTTGATCGTTCTAATGCGAAACTTATACTTGCACCAGGAGGCAGTCATCAGAACAGAGCAAGGGAACACTGCCTGGTTCAAAATTGGGAAGGACGTACGCCAAGGATGCATCCTATCTCCATACCTTTTCAACCTATATGCAGAACAGATTATCCGGGAGGCTGGGCTCTATGAGGAGAAATGTGGGGTCAAGATTGGTGGACGATTTATCAACAATCTGCATTATGCGGATGACACAACCCTGCTTGCTGAAACTGAAGAGGACCTGAAGCACCTGCTGCAGAGTGTCAAGGACTGCAGCCTACAATATGGATTGAGGCTCAATGTCAAGAAGACAAAGATTCTCACCACTGGACCAATTGGCAGCATCAGGATGGATGGTGAAGAGATTGAGATTGTACACGGCTTTAGTTTGCTTGGCTCCATAGTCAGCAGTCTTGGCACCAGGAGCCAGGAAATTAAAAGGCGCATTGCAATGGGAACGACTGCTGTTAGGGACCTCTCGAAAGTGCTGAAGAGCAATGGTGTCTCTTTGGAGACTAAGGTGCGTCTGATACAGGCCATGGTTTCACAATCACCTGTTATGCATCAGAGAGTTGGACAATGACCAAGGAGGATAGAAGGAGAATTGATGCCTTTGAGCTGTGGTGCTGGAGAAGAGTACTGAGAATACCATGGACTGCTAGGAAAACAAACACATTTGTTCTGGAAAGGGTTAAACCGGGTGGCTCCTTGGAGGCAAGGATTCTGAGGCTCCGTCTAACATACTTTGGACATGTTGTGAGGAGAGACCGGTCCTTGGAGAGGGACATCATGCTTGGGAGGGTGGAGGGACAGCGCAGGAGAGGAAGGCCCTCTATGAGGTGGATTGATTCAGTGATTGGGGTAATTGGGATGGGAGTGTCGGAGACAGTGCGATTGGCACAGGACAGAGCGGAGTTTAGGGCTGTTGTACATAGGGTCGCTATGAGTCGCAGGTGACTCGACGGCACATAACAACAACAACAACATATATAAAATAGATAACTACCTAGATATTTACTAAACTTTTACATACACTGATAAATAATAAAAAACACAGAGGTTTCACAACTTAAAAAATATTCTCTCAAGTTTACAGAATACTACAGAACTTCCTGAAAATGAGGAAGACTTGAAGCACTTGTTGGTGAAAATAAAAGAATATAGTATTCAATATGGACTGCATCTCAACATCAAGAAAACAAAAATTCTTACCACTGAACTGACAAGCAACATCATGACATATGAAGAAAAGGTTGACATTGTCAACAGCTTCATCTTGCTTAGATCCACAATAAACACCCTTGGTAACAAAAATCAGGAGACATTTTACATTGGGAAAGTCTGCAGTCAGGGATCTCTCCAAATTATTGAGGAGTCTGAAGTCAGTTTGATGACTAAGGTGCATCTGATTTGGGTCTTTCCAATCACTTACTATGAATCTGAGAGCTGGACAATGAACAAGGAATGAATGAAGAAGAATTGATGTCTTTGAGCTGTGGTGTTGGGGAAGAGTACTGAACATCCCATAGCCTGCCAAGAGAACAAACAAATATGTCTTGTAGAAAGTGCAGCCAGAGTGCCCCTTAAAGGCAAAGATGATAACCTCACATAGTGTGGGAATGCTGCTAGGAGGGGCTATTCCTGGGAGAGGGACATGATGCTTGGAAAAGTGCAGAGCTGGCAAAGGAGAGGAAGACTCCCAACCAGGTGGACTGACATGGTGACTGTAGCAATGAACTCTAGTGTGTCAGGAAGTGTGAGGATGACACAGGATAGGACAAGGTTCAGACCTGTTGTTCATGGGTCAGTAGGAGTCACTCTTGACTCAATGGCACCTAAAACCAACAAAAGGACCTCCATGAGAAAAATGCTGTTAACCCAATCACAAAATAGAAAAAAAGATATGAAAATTCCTCATAAAGGAAGAAATTTAGATGGCCAATTAAAACATGAAGAAATGTTCATAATCACTAGCAATCAGAGATGCAAATCAAAACTACAACAAGTACCATCTCACTCCAGCAGCAACAGAAAAGTTTAACAACACAGCAAACTCTAAATGTTGGAGAAGACGTGGAGAGATTGGAACTCTCATGCTCTATGGTTGGGATTTTCAAATGTTCTAACTGCTATGGAAAACAATTTGGTGTTTCCTCAATAAATTAAACATAGAAACACCATGTTGTTTTGTCATTGTTTTATGCTGTTGAATTGACTACAACTCATAACAACCACATGAATAAAGTCTCTGAAACGTGCCCTATCCTGAGCCGACCTCGCCATCTCTGATACATCTGTCCATAATCACAGTCACTGTGCCAATCTATCTCATTTAGAGTTTCCCTGTCTTGCACTATGCTATCCCTCTACCTTTCCAAGCATCAAGCATTATCTCCTACTCCAACACCTAGTCCTACCTGACAACATGCCCAAAATATGTGGGGTGGAGTTTAAAAATCTTTGCCTCCAAGGAGCAACCTGGGTTCACCCTTTCCAGGGCACACCTGCTTATTCTCATGGCATTCCATAGTATGTTCATTATTCTTCTCTAGCACCACAACTCAAAAGTGTCAGTTATTTTTGTGTCATCCTTATTCTTTTCTCAGATGCAAAGCAAGGCATTAAGAAGACCATGGCCTGGATCAGGCATTCCTTCATTTCTAGACTGACATCATTGTTCTTTAGCACTCTGGAGAGATCCTTAATAGATTTTCCCAATGCAACTTGTCTTTTGATTTCCTGACTGCTGGTACCAAATGTCTTGATGTGGATCTAAGCACGATGAAATAGTTAACAACCTCAGCTCTTCCACTGCGAGGAATGTATCTATCACTAGGAAATCAGAACTAAGATAAATGGAGATATGTACATCCATATTCACAAGAGCCTTATTCAAAATAGGAAAAATGGAAACAACCCAAATGTCCATCAACAGATGAATGGATTGAGAAATTGTGATACATCCAAAAAGTGGAATATTATGCAGCACTAATGAAGAACAACTTCATAAAATACTATATAACTTGGGAGAGACTAGAGAGCATTATGCTGAGTAATAGCTCACTCACATGAGAACCCGTATTGCATAAGGCAATTATTGTGATAAGAGGAGGATAACTGAGCAAGGTATATACAGATGTTCAAAATGGGAAGGGTAAGGGGAGAAAAATAGGCAGAAAAAGAGGGAGGTGGGAAAATCACTGAGATAGCCATGGCTGGTGAGTGGATGGGGTGAAGGACTGGGAAATGTTCAATGGAGAATTGAAGAGATGGGACCATCATAGACAGAAAGCAGTGGTAATTAATGTATATGGATGATTATATAAAATACAAGGTACATGAATGAAATGAAGCAGCACATATGAATGACTCTATAAAATACAAACATGTACAAAACACAATATATATGAATGATTATATGCAAATAATTTTTTTTAACAAATGGGAAAAAAATTCTTCCTAAACAACCTGGTAAATCTTTCATTTTTGCTTTAAAATAAAGGCAAAAAGTTCTACTGGTAGCATGAATGAAAAATCTGTAGAGAAATATGTAATATTAATTGACATTTCAGTGACAGGTGGTGAATGGGCCAACTTGTAGTCTGCCGTAATGTGATACATATTGAATGTCAATGCCAAGAGATTTAAAGCGTCACCAATATTCTGTCATTTACTAAACGGGAAGATCAAACTGTGGATCGTTCAACAGAGGTGTTGCTGTTATCAGATCAACTAAGACTCATAGCAACATGAACAATGGATCTAAACCTTGCCCTGTTCTATGCTATTTCCATCATATTTGATATACCTGAGCCATTGTAACAGTCACTGTTTCATTTCTTTCTCTATTTCATTATTATTGGTTTTCATTATCAGCATCTTTATAAATAAGAACTTTGTACATCTGTAAGTGAACATCTGAGAATAATAACATTAGCAAACTACATCCTACAACATTGTATGTAGTACATATTACAGATAGTCACGAGTGTAGTTCACTGTAACTTGGATATGTCATATGGTAGCACTACCTATATCTAAAATTAAGAAAGGCAAGAGAACTGGTGATCTCTCCTTGGGGAATTTCCCTGTAAAGTATTTATGGTTCAACTGATGAGTGTTTAAGCTAACACTGGAGGACTCAGGACATAATTTGGTTCCATTTTGACATCAGTGACAGTTTAGCTGACAGGATTTAGAGCACCCCATGCCCTCTGCAGTTCCGGCAGAACAGAGAACCCATAAGTTACTCTGAAATAGAGCCCAGAAGCTCTGATATCACTAAGCGCTGAGTCAAGTGAACCAAATTGAGCTATATATAATTTGTTCTTTGGGGCTGCCGTCAGCAGTGCAGGAAGATAGCACTTTGCTACAGGGCTTACCTATGACACAAATGATGCTATGACATAAAAAATTATGTGCTGGAGAGCACAAAATGCACTTCTACCATCTTGCACTGCTCCTGGGACAAGGCTAGGAATAGTCTGTGTCAAAGCAGTGCACACACAGGACTTATAGTGATTGAAAACCTGGAAACAAAACAACTCAAAAGAAAAACCAATTCACTGCCATCGAATCCATTCCAAATCGTAGCTTCTCTCCATCAGGTTTCTGAGACTTTACATGTTAATGGGAACAGATTTCTTATCCTTCTCCTGGGGATAGATCTGAACTAAAAGAGAGATTTCATGACCTTTTGGGTTGCAGTGAAACACACCTTGGGGTAAAAAGATCATGAGATAAAAATGGGGCCTATATATTCTAGTACTTGAAACTCCAAGTACCAGGGATGAGTTCTTATTTGTATATACATAGGAGGACAGCCTTCAACTGTGCCTTCACATTCATGAGTAAAAGATGAGTTTTAGGAATGTGTATACTGACATACAAGTTAATATTCTTTCAAGTGTTCAAAGGTATTACTTCAACTATGTCCTGTAGAAACAATAAATAAAATTTTTCTCATTTTGAAAAGATGCTGTCCCTGTTGTTAAGTGCCATCAAGTCAGAATCAACCCAATCCTCTTCTGCCAAACAGCTGGTGGATTTGAACTGCACAGCTTTGAGTTGGCAGTGCAACTCCTTACTACTATTCCAGGAGATCTCCCTTAGAAAAAATGAGTGTATAAGAAACCCCGATACTGTTTTATTCCTCCCAAAAGTATTCTGGGGCATTCCTGCCTCATTTCCTTCAGTATGAGCCTCTGGTTCGAATACTTAGATACTATAGAGACAATCAAGCCTGCCCTGTTGTTACCTTGGTGTCTGCTAGCCAGGCTTTAAATATTAACCTCCATTTATTTTGATCAGATTATTTAAGCTCATTAGGTTTAAGTTTCTTTCTCTGTTATGTAAGGGAAACTATGTCTTGCTGACTGGATTTCAGTAAGTATGAAATAAGATATGGTATATGAACAATGCAAGGAGTTGGAGTCAGAAAATCAAAAGGGCCGAACTTGCTCAGCATATCTTAAGCTCAAGGAACTGAAGAACAAATTCAAACCTCGAGTTGCTATAATCAAGGATGCTTTCGGCAGAATGTTAAATGATCCAGGAAGTATTAAAAGAAGATGGAAAGAATATACTGAGTCACTGTATCGAAAGGAATTGGAAGACACAGAAGAATTTCATGAAACAACATATGAGCAAGAGCCTATGATGATGAAAGAAGAAGTTCAGGATGCTTTGACTGAAATGGCAAAAAATAAGGCTCCAGGAATAGATGGTATACCAATTGACATATTTAAGTTAACAGATGCTGCCCTGGATGTGCTCAGCAAGTTGTGCCAAGAAATCTGGAGAACGACCACTTGGCCAACTGACTGGAAGAGATCGATATTTGTTCCTATCCCAAAGAAAGGTGACCCAACAGAATGTGGAAACTACAGAACAATCTCACTGATTTCACATGCAGGCAAGATTTTACTGAAGATTATCCAAAAACGACTGGAACAGCACATCAACAGAGAACTACCCGAAGTCCAGGCTGGGTTTAGAAGGGGTCGTGGTACTAGAGATATTGTAGCTGATGTTAGATGGATCTTGGCTGAAAGCAGGGAATACCAGAGGAATGTCTATCTGTGTTTCATTGACTATGCAAAGGCATTTGACTGTGTAGATCATAACAAACTATGGCTGACTCTAAGAAGAATGGGAATCCCAAAACACTTGATCGTTCTAATGCGAAACTTATACTTGCACCAGGAGGCAGTCGTCAGAACAGAGCAAGGGAACACTGCATGGTTCAAAATTGGGAAGGGCGTACGCCAAGGATGCATCCTATCTCCATACCTTTTCAACCTATATGCAGAACAGATTATCCGGGAGGCTGGGCTCTATGAGGAGAAATGTGGGGTCAAGATTGGTGGACGATTTATCAACAATCTGTGTTATGTGGATGACACAACCCTGCTTGCTGAAACTGAAGAGGACCTGAAGCACCTGCTGCAGAGTGTCAAGGACTGCAGCCTACAATATGGATTGAGGCTCAATGTCAAGAAGACAAAGATTCTCACCACTGGGCCAATTGGTAGCGTCAGGATGGATGGTGAAGAGATTGAGATTGTACACAGCTTTAGTTTGCTTGGCTCCACAGTCAACAGTCTTGGCACCAGCAGCCAGGAAATTAAAAGGTGCATTGCCATGGGAAAGTCTGCTGTTAGGGACCTCTCCAAAGTACTGAAGAGCAATGGTGTCTCTTTGGAGACTAAGGTGTGTCTGATACAGGCCATGGTTTTCGCAATCACTTGTTATGCATCAGAGAGTTGGACAATAACCAGGGAGGATAGAAGGAGAATTAATGCCTTTGAGCTGTGGTGCTGGAGAAGAGTATTGAGAATACCATGGACTGCTAGGAAAACAAACACATTTGTCCTGGAAAGGGTTAAACCGGGTGGCTCCTTGGAGGCAAGGATTCTGAGGCTCCGTCTAACATTCTTTGGACATGTTGTGAGGAGAGACTGGTCCTTGGAGAGGGACATCATGCTTGGGAGCATGGAGGGACAGCGCAGGAGAGGAAGGCCCTCTATGAGGTGGATTGATTCAGTGACTGGGATAATTGGGATGGGAGTGTCAGAGACAGTGCGATTGGCACAGGACAGAGCAGAGTTTAGGGCTGTTGTACATAGGGTCGCTATGAGTCGCAGGCGACTCGACGGCACATAACAACAACAACAACATATGAACAGTTCAGTGGTGTAAGGAAAATAACCAATCACAACTGAAGTGTGAGTTTATACAATAAAGAGCCAAGCAAACACCTGACATAGATATAAAAGGGCAGTTTAAGTGATCAATATCTACTTTATAACTAGAGTTCTGCAAGCAAGAAGCTAGTCTGTGGTTATGTTTCTGTTCTATAGATAAACCTGTAAGATTCCTTACAAGGCAGTTTTGATTTGGCAAACCTTGTCCCAACATTACAGAAACAATGGTATGGGTCCCTTAAGCCCCCGTATGGTGTACTATCATACTGTGTGCATGTTGAATGCATTTTCAACCTTTGTGTCTTTTCATTTAGTTGTAAGAATCTAGCCTGTACCATCAGGATTAGTCCAAGAATGCTTAAATATGGTATAACAAAAATCCAGAGTATTAGTTTCCCAGGATGCTGTAATAAAGCATCATCAATTGTAAGAATATAACTTTACTGTCGTTCGGTTATGGAGGCTAGAAGTCTCAGACCAAGATGTTTTCCATGATGATTCCTTCTGAGGGCTGTTGGAGAGAAACCGTCCAGTGCCTCTCTCCTAGCTTTTGGTAGCACCATGCATTCATTCCTTGGCTTGTAACTACAGCATCACAAAGAATTCCTCCTGTGCTTTCCTATTTGTATGCATCTTCTCCTCTCCCACAGGTACATTAGTCATATAAAATTAGCATCTAGCCTCCTTAGGTTAAACTGAAATCTTCAGAAGCTCTTATAATACCAATTGTTTGGACATCAAAATGTTTATGGGCAGGGAAACAACACAATATAATCCCTAACACTAGTTAACATCATCAAGTTACAATTCAAGGAAAAATAAAAAAAACCAAAAAATCCCACTATTTAATTTCCAGATAGCATTCATCTGAAAAGCAGGGAGCTGTGGAGATTTTTTTTTTCAAATCGGGGTTTATTAGTATTTAAAAAATAAGGAGAGATTAATGTGGTTGGCATGGTTACGGCACACACGGGTAATTAGCTTTCTGGGATGAATGATTATTTTCAGAGTAAGAAAACAATTGGTTCATGTACTGTACAAAATCCACCTTCAATGAACATGGCATTTTACGTACAACTTAGGTTGCCTGTAATATTGTTATCATCGCTTATTCACTACACACACATTTCAATGAATGAAGAGTCATTTTTTTTTCTTCAGCTATTGCAAAGCACTATTATCTACTGGCAAAGTTACACCCTTTAATCTGCCCCATTTAAGCCAATGCCTGATGTTGGAAACACTAGCAAAAGCTGATGACAATTCCACCCCTGTATATTTTTGAAGGGTTTTGTTTTGTTTCTTTTCTCTTTGAGTGTGACTGGTAATCTCTCAGTAAGCTTCTCCACAGGAGACAAAAGAGGATACTCAGTTCATCAAATGCTTTGCTTTTCTCTCATTCATGCCATGGTCTACTGGAATTCAACATCACATCTATTCAAGGGTTTTTGTATTTTCCCTTAGGGAGTTATGGAATCAAAAGGCATCTTACAAATGAAAAAAAAAAAGCCAACTTATGTTGTTGTTACATGCTATCAAGTTGTCTACCACTCATAGTAACCCTATGAACAACAGATCTGAACCTTGCCTATCCTGAGCCATCCTTACAATCTCTGACAGGCTCCAGCCCACTGTCACAATCACAGTGTCAATTCAGTTTTTCAGAGAATCACCTCTCTTTCCCCAACTCTCTATCTTTTCCAGAATGATGTCTTTTTCCAAGAACTGCCTTTCCCTGAAAACATGACCAAACCAGTGAGATGAAGTCTCATCATCTTGCCTCCAAAGAGCAATGTGGTTACGCCTCCTCCAGAACAGCTTTGCTGGTTCTTTTAGCAGTCTATGGGCTAGTCAATAGTCTTTGCCAACACCCCAATTCAAAGGCATTGCTGCTGCTGCTGCAACTGTTAGATGCATAGGTAGTAACTGAAAATACCTTGGCTTGGATCATATACACTTTTTGTTGTTGTTGTTGTTACGTGCTGTCGAGTCACTTGCAATTCATAGTGACCCTATGTACAAGAGCCCTAAACCTTGTTGTCTCCAACACAGTCATCCCCACCACCCCAATCACAGAATTGATCCATCTCATCAAGGGTCTTCCTCTCCTACCCGGTCCCTCCACTCTCCCAAACATGAAGTCCCTCTCCAAGGACCAGTCCTTCCTTGCAACATGCCCAAAGTATGTCAGACGAAGCTTCAGAATCCTTGACTCCAAGGAGCATTCTGGCTTCACCCTCCCCAGGACAAACTTGTTTCTTCTCCTAGCAGTCCAGTCAAAACTCTTCTCCAGCACCACAACTCAAAGGCATTAATTCTCTTTCTTTCATCCCTAGTCACTGTCCAATTCTTTGATTCATAGCACATAATTACGAAGACTATAGCCTGGATCAGGTGCACCTTAGTCTCCAGCCTGATGTCGTTGCTCTTCAGTACTCTTAGGAGGTCCCTCACAGCTGACTTTCCCAATGCCATCTCTTGATTTCCTTGCTGCTGATACCAAGAGTATTGACTATGGAGTCTTTTGTTTTCTTGTTAGTGAAATGTAATTCATATGACAGTCTTTGATCTGCTGAAAGTGTTTCAAGTTTTCTTCATTTTTTGAAAATAGGTTGTGTCTTTTGCATAGTGAAGATTATTGATGAATCTTCTTCCAATCCGGACATACATTTTTCTTCATAAAGCCTAGCTTCTCAAAGGATTTAGTCAGCATAGAGACTGAATAGGTGTGGGGAAAGGATAAAACCCCAATGCATCCTGTTCCCTGATTTTAGTATTTGCTTGTTCTGTTTAGACAGCTGCTTCTTTTTCTGTGTGTATATTTTGCATGAGTTCAATGAAGAGTTCTGGGATTCCCATTCTTCTCAGTATTAGTCATAATTTGTTATAATTCAAACAGTCAAACAACATTGCATAGTCAATAAAACATAAATTAAAACTTAGAAGTCACCAAAGTGATATAAGTTCTGTAGGCAAAGTGAAATATGTCTCATAAATGTACACTGCCTTCTCCCAAAAAATTTTTGCTGTATGTTGTTGAGTTGGTTTTCAACTCAGAGCAGTTCCACATGACAGGGCTGAATTTGAGTATAGGAGTTTGTAGCTGGTTACCTATCAGGTGTTTCACCTGCAGAGTCAACTGGTGGATTTGAACCATATCAACTTTTCCCTTAGCAGTATGAGTGACCACTGCTTCATGAAAGGCAATCATGAGTTCATGAGAACTCCTTCACCAAGAGATTGACCAACACATCTCAGCAAAGTGAGTGGGCCAAGCTCATACTGGTGCATTCGTCTTTCCTGTGGGATGTTGGGGATTTCAGACCATCCTATGTGTCAGATATACAAAACAGAAAAACCACCTCAGGGTAAACACGAAATGGTCAACATCTACACTAAGTAAGACTTGATGCAGAATTCAAGGGTTATCATACTGTCACAAATGCCCTAAAATGAGCAGATATCTGCTGGTTTCATACCTTACATGATCTGAAAGATTAAGGTAGCTCATCATACTCTTTTTGAAATAAATATGATGGTATCTAGTACAGTGCTGAGCACAAAAAAACCCCTCAAAACAAAACAAGCCCCTCAACAAAGGTACAGTCCTTCTTCCTTCTTCCTATCGTCTTTTATTTACATGAAATTAAAGTGCAAAATGTTTTATACCTACTAGTTTTGAACAGAAAGGGCAGCTGGAGTATATCCATTATGCAACACTGGAAACACAGAGAAGGCATGCTCTTGAACTGGAAGATAGAACATCTACTTCAGAACTGGCATGCATGAAAAGGAAAATCAAGTTCTGGTAGGCTAAGAGAGACTTTTAGTCCTTTGCTTGGCAGGCTCAAACTCCGTCTATCTGAAAGTCAAAACAGCTACTTCTTGACAAGGATAAAGCTGTGAAAGCTTTAAAATATGCCTTTGAAAAAAATCAGGTTTCAAATTCTCCATACTCGGGCTTATTTCACATCTCACAGCATTTCAACAAGGTAGAGACATGCCTCAACTGGATTGGCCAAAACATTACATAAATCAATACAAAATTTATCTTCTAAACAAAGAGATGCCCAGAAAGCCAGAGCCGGCCATAAGCTATTTTACCTTTACTTTGCTATTGTTTTGAAAGCTAATTTTGCACAAAGCAAACAAGTGGCTGTTGATTTTTTTTTT
>NW_006399758.1:16449164-16515958 GCF_000299155.1 Elephantulus edwardii | reverse complement strand
TGATTTTTTAAAGTAGGTAGAAAAATTCCTCTGCTGGTTTGGAAGGATTGCAAAGAAGGCATTCATCATTGCAAGTCCACCATCTGCATGTAAAAAGTACAAAAATCCCAAGACCCATTGCCACCAACCTGCTTCCAACACACAGCTACTCCATGTGCATGCCAGAGGGTTTTCAGTGGCTATAATTTTTCAGAAAATAATCACCAGACTTTCTTCCGAGGATCCTCTGGGTAGATTCAAACCACAAACCTTTCTGTTAGTGACAGAACACAAACCATTTGTACCAATGAGGGACTTCCTAAAAGGTACCCAAACCAAACCAAATTCACTGCTGTGGAGTCAGTTTCAACTGATCATAACTTTCAATTGGATTCTGGAGACTATAACTCTTAGTGGGAACAGACCACTTCATATTTCTCCCTTGCAGTAACTAATGTTCTGAAATGGCAAATCTTTTTACTCAAAGGTTCCAGGTACTATAAAGTTAGCCATAATATATAGATATAGATAGATGTTATAGAGACAGAGGTAGAGATAGAGAGATAGTGAGAGAGATAGAGAGATATGGATAGACAGATGATAGATAGATAGATAGATAGATACAGCTGTCTGTCCTAGAGAGGGTGAAACCAGGGTGCCCCTTGGGGCAAGGATTTTGAAGCTCTGTCTCACACTTTGGGCATGCTGTCAGGAGAGACCAATCCTTGGAAAAGGATATCATGCTTAGAAGGGTGGAGAGACAGTGCAGGAAAGGATGACCCTTGATGAGATGTACTGACTCAGTGACTAGAGTAATGGGACTATTTTGTCAGAGAAAATGAAATTGGCTCAAGATAGAGCGGGTTTCTGAGCAGTTGTACACAGGGCAGCTATGAGCTGCAAGCAACTCGATGGCACCTAACAATGACATCACATATTTATATAAATATATATTTGTTGTTTGTTGTTGTTGTTATGTGCCATCGAGTCGCTTGCGACTCATAGCAACCCTATGTACAACAACCCTAAACCCTGCTCTATCCTGTGCCAATCTCACTGCCTCTGACACATCCATCCCGATTACTCCAGTCACTGGATCAATCCACCTCATAGAGGGTCTTCCCCTCCTGCGCTGTCCCTCCACTCTGCCCAGCATGGTGTCCCTCTCTAAAGACCTGTCTCTCCTTACAACATGTCCAAAGTATGTCAGACGAAGCCCCAGAATCTTTGCCTCCAAGGACCAGCCTGGTTTAACCCTTTCTAGGATGAATCTATTTGTTTTCTTGGCAGTCCATGGTACATTCAGTACTCTTCTCCAGCACCATAGCTCAAAGGCGTCAATTCTTCTATCCTCCCTAGTCATTGTCCAACTCTTTGATGCATAACAAGTGATTGCAAGAAAACATGGCCTGTATCAGGCGCACCTTAGTCTCCAGAGAGACACTGTTGCTCTTGAGTATTTTGGAGAGGTCCCTAACCGCAGACTTTCCCATCGCAATACGTTTTTTGATTTCCTGGCTACTGGTGCCAAGAGTGTTCACCGTGGAGCCGAGCAAACTGAAGCTGTGAACAATCTCAATCTCTTCACCATCCATCATGACGCTACCGATTGGTCCAGTAGTGAGAATTTTTGTCTTCTGGACATTGAGCCTCAGTCCATATTGAAGGCTGCAGTTCTTGACCCTCTGCAGTAAGTGCATGAGGTCCTCCTCAGTTTAAGCGAGCAGGGTTGTGTCATCTGCATAACGCAGATTGTTGATAGATCGTCCACCAATCCTAACGCCATGCCACCAATCCTAACACCATGCTTCTCGGATAATCTGCTCTGCATACAGGTTGAAAAGGTATGGAGACAGGACACATACCTGGCGTACACCCTTCCCAATTTTGAACCATGCAGTGTTGCCCTGCTCTGTTCTGACTACTGCCTCTTGCACATACATATATATACACATATATGTATATGTCTATAGATATGTATACATGTTTGTATAGTGGTAGGACTTTTTTTTTAAAGTCTCTATTTCTTTTGCTTTTAAATGAGGGCTTTACCATTTAGTAAAGAGCTATCTAACAGAATATGATGTCACTTAAAATTTTCTATTACTTTTTCTTCTTTTTATAAAATTCATTCTGATTTATTTACAAAGTTTTAATACATTATTTTTCACAAAAGATCCTTCCCATTTTCTTCACCCCACCCACCGATCGAATTGCACAACCCGATGATTAACACCCTACCCCCCTACTCACTCCCTCCATGTGCACCCTCTCCGCTGCCTTGGATCCTCATACTCATTCTACAGTAATGATTTTAAACAGCTTGTCCTTGTGGGACTGAGTTAGTTCACTCAGCGTAATGCTCTCCAGTCCCTCCCAAGTGAGGTAGTAATTTACAAAATCATTGGTCCTGCGTGCTGCATAGTATTCCAATTGTATGAACGTACCACAACTTCTCAATCCATTAGTTTGTGGTTGGACATCTGGGCTGTTTCCAAACTCTTGTGATGTTGAATGATGCTGCTAAGAATATTGGTGTAGTTAAAATGGCACAGATGATATTATTTGTAATAATATACTTTATTTAACACATTCTATTAAAAATTTTTCCATTTTTTTTTTTCACTAAATGCTCAAAACTTAATGTGTACTTAAGAACTGATACCTTGTTTCAAAGCAGACTGGCCACATTGCTGTTGTTTAAAGCATGGCTTAAAGTAACCATAATACAGTGTAAGTTATTCTTCCTCTCCACTTGTTTAACTAAATTTTACTTAACACATTGTCGCACCCTTTTACATTGAAATTGAAATTCATTCATAGTGTTATATGTACCAGGACTTAATTTTTCTTTAGGAATGTTTTATCTTCATTTTCAGCCCTCATCAGCCCTTTATAACTTCTTGCACTCCTTAACCGTGAACACATTCCTCCTAAATCCAGTACAGGCACCTGCTTTAACTCTGAATTAGAAATTACAGTTTATCATGTATAAACTGAATACAATTTCCTTTGTATTCAAAAGTAAACTTCTTTTACTTTTATGACTTTTCTTAAGACTAGTTCTACACTATCTGTAATACAATACTGAATTAATGCATTAACTGATGACAGCATCATTTAAAAGAACTTAAGTTTGGAAGATGAAGTTTTTCCATCAAATTCACAGCTACTCAACCGGCCCATACAGAAGTTTATCATAATACAGTATCAACTGCTTATAACCTACAGCCAAACTCCTTTCTTTTCTAATACATTTTTATGATCCAATATTTTATGGGCTTTGTTCCTTCTATTTTCCATCTAGGATCTGATTTTATAGCACTTAAAAATGAATTTTTTAACCATTTGGAAAAAGAAATCAATATTCCTCAGTATTACTTTTCCCCCTGCAGCATTGCACTGTGTTGCTATGGATATCTATTGAATACAACTCTTTCCTCAAGGCCAGGGCATATTTTTCTAAAGTGCTTCACTCCAATAAGGCAGGTGACTTTATTTCCATGGTATTCCCTCACATCCCATCACTCATGGCCATGACAGAAAGAGCAAAGTATAGAGAGGGCCCATGGGTGTGACATTGCTCTCCATTAACTTCCACTGCATTTGTTCCATAAGCACATCTTCGTTTCTGCTGTGTGTGCCTGGCACTGGAGAAAGACACGATCTCTTACTTGCAAAATCACTGTCTTATAGGAAGACAGACATCTAAATTAACAGTAGAGATCATACCAGCAGCAAAAAGACATAAACAACATTTATGCTCACAATTCACTGAACAAAGTACCGACTATCCTCTCCTTTCTCTCCTGCTTTTGTCACAGGTCAGAGTCACCTCCAGGCCTCCTTGGGGATATTCCACTACATGTATACAGTGATCAGCTATCATTGAAAAGACCAAGAGGTAAAAAAAAAATCCCAAAATCAAAACCCCGTGTACATCGGCAATCTCAGTCCTAGCTGGTATACTTTCACCACCGTTTGACACTGTTGAATCTTTCCATTCTTAGCTTGCCTCACACACATGTGAAGCCTGGAGTGTGAATAAGGAAGACTGAAGAATGCCTTTGAATTGGAGTGCTTGAAGAGAATATAGACTATTCCATGAGCTGCTGGGAAAGTGAAAAAAAAAATCTGTCTTAGAAGACATACAGACAGAATTACGTGAAGATGGCAAGGCTTTGTCTCACCTATTTTGTACGGTTGGTGTTTTTAATTTGCATAACGTTTACAGATTCAACCATTTATGCATACTTTGCTTTTTAATATTCACTGTCGTTGTTGTTGTTATGTACTGTTGAATCGCTTGCAACTCATAGACCCTATGTACAATAACCCTGAAACCTGCTCTACCCTCTGCTAACCTTACTGTCTCTGACACTACTATCTTCACTGCCCCAGTCACTGAATCAATACATCTCATTGAGGGTCTCTTTTAACCTGTCCTTCCACCCTTCCAAGCAAGATATCCCTCTACAAGGGCTGGTCCCTCCTGGCAATATGCCCAAGTTATGTAAGACAAAGCCCCAGAATCCTTGCCTCCAAGGAGCAGCCTCATTTCACTCTCTCCAGGATGGACCTGTTTGCTCTCCTGGAAGTCCATGATATATTCAATACTCAAAGGCATCAATCCTCCTTCTATCACCTATAGTCATCAACCAGCACTCTGATACAAAGCAATATTTGTGAAGACTATGGCCTGGCTGAGACCTACCTTAGTCTCCATATTGACATCGTTGCTCTTCAGTACTCTGGAGAGGTTCTTGACAGAAGACTTTCCCAATGCAATTTGTCTTTTAATTTCCTGGCTGCTGGTACCAAGAGTGTTGACTGTGGATCCAACCATACTAAAGCTGTTAACAATCTCAATATCTTCACTGTCTATCATTACAATTGATTAAAATAATTAGTTATTTTTCTTGTTGTTGTTATGCACTGTTGAGTCTGAATCTTGTTCTATACTGAGCCAACCTTATTGTCTTTGACACACCTACCTCCATTACCCAAGCCACTGAGTCAACCCATCTCATCCAGGGTCTTCCTCTCTTGCACCGTCCCTCCATGCTCCTAAGCATGATATTCCTCTCCATGGAATGGTCCCTTCTTGCAATATGCCCAAACTATGTGAGATAGAGCATCAGAATCCTTGCCTCCAAAGAGAAGCCTGGTGTCACACCCTTGAGGACAAACCTGTTTGTTCTCCTAGCAGTCCATGGTAGATTCAATACACTTCTCTAACACTACAGCCCAAAGGCATCAATTCTCCTTCTATCATCCATAGTCATTGTCTAGCTTTCTGACGCATGGCATATAACTGTGAAGACCATGCCCTGGATCAGGCTCACCTTAGTCTCCAGACTGATATCGTTGCTCTTCAGTACTCTGGAGAGGTACCCCCAGCAGACCTTCCCAGTGCAATTTGTCTTTTGATTTCCTGGCTGCTGGTTTCAAAAGTGTTGATTGTGGAGCCAAGCAAACTAAAGCTGTAAACAATCTAAGTCTCTTCACTCTCTATCATGATGCTGCCAATTGGCCCAATGGTGGAAATCTTTGTTTTCTTCATGTTGAGCTTCAATCCATAATGTAGGCCGCAGTCCTTAACTTTCTGCAGCAAGCACATCAGTTCCTGTTTAGTTACAGAAATCAAGGTTTTGTCATCTGCGTAACACAGGTTGTTGATGAGTCTTCCTCCAATTCTGAAGTTACATTCCTCCTCACAGAGCCCAGCCTCTGGGATGATCTGTTCTGCATATAGATTGAAAAGGTTTAAATAACCTCTTATGGTATACTTCTTTTCCCTTCATTTAATTTACCTATTTACTAACTTTTACTCCTCTCTCCTTCCCCTCCCATTGCTGATAATCATGCGAGAATGACTTTGCATTACTGTAAACCTTTTCTTAGGATATTATAATTGTTGTTATATACTGTTGAATCAGAACCAGCCCATAGTTGACCTTCTAGCAAGTTTTTACAGGCATAAATCACACAGTAGAAGACTGCCTTTCTCCAGCAGAGCAGTTCCTTACCTCTAGGCTGCTAGAGGTCCCTACCACATTATAACAGTGGTTTTATAGCATTACTTTTGTGACTGATTTATGTCACCCAATATAGTTTGCTCTAGATTTACCTCAGTTGTGCAGTATCTCACTTACTTGGGACATATTATTTGAACGGACCAATCCCTGTAAAAGGATATTATTCTTGGAAATGGAGAGAGTCAATTAAAAAGAGAAAGTGCCTTAGTGAGAATGAACTGACACAACACTCCGAATATGGGCTCAAACATAACACAAGCTTCTGAGGATGGCACTTGGCTGCTAGTGTTTTCCTTTGTTGTACAAGTTGGAATCAAGAGCAACTTTTCTGTGATTTCATTGCTTATTTTTAGTTTAGTTTTATTCTGTTACAAGAAAATTCAACTGAGTAGTTCCCAACCCTGGCAGAAGAAGGATCAATGTCTTCGAATCACTGCGTCAGAGAAGAGTATTAAAAAGTCAATTATCTGCCAAAAGAACAACAACAACAAAAAATCTATTTTGCAGGTAGTACAACAGGGATGTTGCTTAGGAGAAGGGATGGTGAAACTTTGCCTCACAACTGCTGGGGATATAGTCAAGAGGGGCCAGTCCTTGGAGGGGCCAGTCCTTGGAGGGGCCAGTCCTTGGGAAAAGACACAGGGGGAAGAGTTGGAGGGTTGGAGAAAGAGAAGATGCTCAACAAGATGAACTGACTCAGTGATTCTTACAGTGGGCACGAGCACCACTGAAGATGGCAAAGAATAGAAAGGGTAAGGTTCAGACTTGTGCTTCCTAGCATCACTGTGAGGTGTAATCAACGTGACCTAACAACAGCAACCCTGGATGCAATCAGCTTAGACAGCTCAAAATATAGAGGCCGGAAACTCTCTTCTGAAACTGTAGTGTGTTCCTGGGACCTACTTTTTGCTTTCTTTTTTTTTTTTAATTAATAGACTTTCATTTTAGAGAAGATTCAGATTTTCAGAAAAAAAAAAACTGGGCAGAAAGCTTAGCATTCTAATATACTCCCTCACCCCAACACCCACTGCTGTTAAGTCAATTCCAATTCAAGATGACCTCATGTATATTACTGAACAGAAACTGCTTCATAGCATTTTCTGGGCTATAATCTTTATGGGAGCAAACTGCCAGGCCTTTCTTCTGTGGTACCAATGGGTAGTATGGTCAAACTATTATCCTTTAGGGTAGTAGTTGAGTACAATATTTTCTTTACATACAATTTTTCCAGTTACTATCTTGCATCATTTTTATTTCAATTCATGGCCCAATACTGATACATTCTCATACAAGGGTATACTCTTTGTATACCTAACATTCTTATATAAAGGTTTACATTTTGTGTTACAATTCTACGAGTTTTGACAAATGCATAATGTTATGTACCACCATTATAGGATCATATACAGATACACAGGTTGGAGTAAGTTCAGCACTCTAAATATTCTTCCTGCTCCTTCTACGCATCCTTCTCCTTTATCACTCCTGAAGCCATGTCTTCCAAAGCTCCCAGGGAAATTCTAGGCATTGGCAGGGTCGGAAGTGACATCCCTAATCAGTGCTCACAGAGCCTGAGGTGACAAGCTTGTAGGAAGTCACAGAGTACCCTGGCATCTATCCCTGCACAAGACTACTCAGCAAAGAGTATTCTCCCCTCTGGGTAGTTATTCAGAAGCATATCTGGGTGAGAGGCAGAAAGGAGGCCAAATTAAGGAGTCCTGATTGGCCAAATAATTATAGAAGCAGCCCTCACAGCCAGAGGTTTGAAACTGAGCAGAGAGAAAACAAATGAAATATTAAGAAGTTTTAAAACAAATGACTGTATGAAGACTGGAAACAAGTTTCTCTGCCTGGAGGTTGAGAAAAAGCTAATCAGTAATACAACTCCTGGACATTAAATCAATAGATCTGGGGTGAGCCAGAGCTATACTGCTGTGCTTACTATAGTCGTAGGGGAGATCTGAGAACAGTCATCCTGGGTCAGAGGCAAAGAATTCGACTATTAGCAACACAGACCATAGTACAGGGGGGCATGCCCATCACCCCAAGGAGCAGCGACTTACTCCCTATTGCTCCAGCTTCTTAAGACCACAATGGATTTGTTAACCATAAAGATAATGAAAAATTTCAAAACAAGTTCACATTTTCGGCTTGTGACATCACTGGAGAAAGACGAAATCTTCTAGATGATAATTAAACATGCCTAGAAATAATAAGGAAAATTCAAACAAGTCATTGTAATTTACTTAGTTTGAGCTATGAACTGTGTGCCGTGTTCAGCTCATTTTGGAAGCAGTTTGTTCAGATACCATCCTCTAAAGGTGTGTATAGTTTTAGTGTGGAGCTTTCTTAAGTCTGTGATGGGAAACAATGCAAAGTGGTGGGGAAAGATCCAGGCTTTGCTAGAAATACAGGTCCAGCTGGTCACCCAGCTTCTCCAATACAATTCTCTCAACTATACAATGGGGGAAAATGACACTGGATGGCTTCTGAGTTTCCCCCACTTACCAAAGGCTATGAATTGGGTGAAACTGAAGTTAGCTACATTTTGAGTGCACTGTCTGCTTACATACCTTTTGTTGAAGAGGCAGAAATTAGACAGTAGTTACAAATTTAAGTCTGACTTGGAAATGCATATGCCTTATACAAGACAATGGCACAATTTGAAATGTTCATTAAAAGAAAAATTCAAAGAAAAAAAATTCAGGTTCTAGGAGAGGAATTTCTGGGCCTGTGAAAAGAGACCAGCCTGGCATTATATTGGAGGGAGGCAAATAAATCAGGAGCATCTAGGAAGCTCGGGAGCCAATACCTGTGACAAAAATATCTCCTAAAGATTGTTGTTGGGTTTAGGTGCTGTTGAGTCAAGCACGACTCACAGAGACTGTATGATCAACAAATGTGAACCCTGTCCTGTCCTGTGCCATCCTCACCACCTCTGACACACTTGAGCCCATTGCTGTGCCAACCCATCTCATTGGCGGTATCCTTATATTTCACTGGCCCTCAACTTTTTCTCATATTTTTCCCAAGAACTGGTCCCTCTTGATAACATATTCAAAGCACATGAAATGAAGCTTCACCATCCTTGTCTTTAAGGAGCTCTCTGGTTGTACATCTTTGAATATTTGTTTGTTCTTTTGGCAGTCCATGAGATACTCAGTACTTTCCTCTAACAACATAATTCGAAGGTATAAATTCTTATTCAGTCTTTACTCATTGAGCTCCACTACTAACCATAAAGGTCTCAACTCACCCAATAATCAACTCACCCAATAATGCCATGCAAGAAAGTCCTGATGACCCGATCCCATAAAGACTACAACCAGAACAACCATATGCAGCAGTTTTTCTCTGTAACACATGGAATTAACAACAGTCTGAATTGCCTCCATGGCAACAAATTTGATTTTTGGTTTTATGTTTAACACGTTGCCGCACACTTTTAAATTGACGACCGTGCTTTGAAACACATTTTGCCGTCATTTTCAGCAACATGTTAAAAGAACTACTGTCAGCCAGGGACAAGGACAGCATAAGATTCATTCATTCACTCATATTGTATCTATTTTTTGCATGTCTCCTGGAGCTAATCAGACAGATAACATCTCTGGACTTTCCAAGCTAATTATCCTTAGGGAAACATGGACCAGTAAAAAGGAAATTACACCTCAGCATGAGCAAAGCATTCTGGGGGAAAAGCACGTTCTACAGGTGTTCAGAAGAGAAAAAGATCTGTGAATTACTAAGAAGATTTTTTTTAAAAAAGTTCACTGATTCTGATTTGTGCAGCATCTCTTCCTGACTTCTTCAAATTGCAGAATGTGATTTTAAGTTTTAGATGATATAAAATAATACTGAGCCATTTCTGCAACAAATATGAATTTTAAAAAGTTTGAATCAAAACCAAACGTGATATGACAGAAGACTAGGTTTGACTCATTTCTAAGCTCATAAGGATTTCTGATTTCCATTTGGAGTTCAACTGACCTGGGCAGGAGCCTCTAATTACTACTACAGGGACTGACAGGCATAATTCTAACAATAGTTAATAAACGGAAGCATTTGTTTTAAACCTATCCATTGCCATGGAGTCAATTCTTAGAGCCACTTCACAGTACAACTTCCCCATAAGGTTCCCATGACTGTAAGTATTTATGGAAACAGATTGCCTCATTTTTTTTCTCCCACCAGTGGCTGGTGGTTTTGAACTGCTAATCTTCCAGTTAGTAGTCCAAAGCTCCATTCATAACTTAACTCCTAACTTAACTTAGGGCTCCTAACTTAAACATTAAAATGTGCTAATTGCTTTCCATTACATTTCCCATGCACATTAAATTTCTTCCACTTCATTCAATTTCTTCATATCCATATGAGATTCATCTCAACAATAGCTCACAAGGCCTCTCTAGTGGCCTAATCCATAGGGAGCTGACCCTTAACTCACAGGAAATGCCTCTGTTAAGAGGTTCCAATCCACCAGAGGCTCCTCAGAGGAAAATGGGAAATCTCCTCTGCTGTGATTTACAGTCTGGGGAATCCAAGCTATGAGTCAGTTCTGACTCATCAGCAAGGAATTAGAGTTTATGAGTTGGATATTATCATGATCCCATTTTGCAGATAAGAACATAAAGGCTGAGCTGGCCAAAGTCTCAGATTTGCTAAGAGAAGGAGCTGGGCTTGGTTCCTTCATTTGGACCCTTTTTCTATTTACTCTTCAATCAACATCTGCTTTAATTTTGCTACTCTTCAAATGATCACCCAGGAGATAGTGCAATTCTTTGATGGTTTGTAGAACTAACAGTCTTTTCTTCAAGTGCATGGCAGAGCAACTCATCTGTTAAATAGAATTATTATGGGAAGGAGAGGAGAGGGACTCTGAGAGTTCCACTGAGGCTGCAAAGAAAAGAAAGAGAGAAGGGGATCTAATAGAAGCAGTGTGTACTGAGGCATGTCTCTGCTGCATCAGCTCTCACCAGCAATAATGCACACATTTCCTCATTCTATAGCCTCTGCTGCTTCCTCCTGTCACTCAGCCCCCACACAGGCTTTGTGATTAGCTAATAGGGATCATCTGATGGAGCAGAGTGAAATGACTGTATCCCTCTGGATGGATTGATAGCTCTAATTTCCTTACATAAAAGATCTCAGAATGAGGAGGCAAAACACTGTTCAAAAAAGCAATGAACCAAACTGTAAAATCCCATAGTAAAACTTGCCAAGCAAAAACTGATTATCTCTCCACACACAGGCCACTGACTAACACATAGCTTATTTAGAGTAGGGCTGTGCTTTGTGCCTGGTTCATCCAGTAACTCTGGACCATCCTTTTATGAAGATGGCACAAGGCTGGACAACATTTTGTTCAATTATATTAAGGTCACTGAGAGTTTATAGCCAACTTGACAGCAACCAACAGCATAAAAAGCAAACAAACAAAAACCCAACAACTGGATTAAGAAGGCCGCACAGGATGCTAATCCATTTCATCTTCATATATTTTTGGCTATTGGAGAGGTCATGAGTAGTGATGGCAATGGGGGGGATTTAGCCTACTTCATCTCTATCAACTCTTTCCACAGACCCTAGTAAACACAGTGTCTTCATATATTTGCTCGTTTGGCAAATACACTTTTGCGGGAAGATCACAACTACAACTCATTCTCCCAACTCAATATGGCCTATAAGATCCTGCTGTAAAGACACTAGCATGTTGACTTCTGCATCATTCACTGCTGCCATTTCAGATCTGAGTCATAGCTGACTGTCCCATGGGCTTTTAGAGGATGTAAACTTCAAAGGAGGAGACTGTCTACCTTTCTCCCAAAGAACTGCTGGTGGATCCCAAATGCCAGGGAGGTGCCATCTTTGGGTTAACAGCATAACTCCACGTGGATAATGCCACTACAGATTTCTTGTCTCTGATAAGGAAATACACATTTCAAGACAAGAAGACAGTGGTTCCTTCTCCAAGGATGACCAAGTTTATCTGGTAGTGACAGGAATGTTTTCATGCTTAATTTATGAGGTTTTTTTTACTATTATTTCTCTGCTTCACTGTGTGCTTTGCATTACAATTGCAATCCAATATCCTATAATTTGAAATGTCATAACAAACACTGCTTTGAGAGATCAAAAATTTTTATTTGACTTCCAGAAAAGAGAACATCATAATTGTACAGAGCTCTGTGTTTGGAGTCAAAGGGACCTAGGGTAGAGACTTGTCTCTTCTCGGTAGCTCTGTAACCTTAGGGAGGTTACTTACCCTCTCTGATTTCTAGTGTGCTATATAAGGGGGCTGATCATTGCTAACACTGGGGACTGGGGTAAGGACTGATGAGATAAGGTATGTAAAATGAGAAAAACTGCTGTCATGTTTATAACCTCACTTAATCAAAATGCTAACTGGAGAAAATTGTATTTACTTCCATAATTCATAATATGCATTTCTCTGCAAACAGATTTCTAATTTAGATAAAAAAAGCAATCAAGTTAGTTGACTTGCTATTGGTTAACTTCATGCCTTTTAGGAATACACATTGTTGTTGTTGTTAGGTGCTGCCGAGTATGACTCCTAGCAACACCAGGAACAACAGATCTGAACTTTGTCCTGTCCTGTGCCATCTTTACACTTCCTAACACATTAACATTAGAGTCCATTGCTGCAGTCATTGTGTCAATCTACCTGGTCGATGGTCGAGGCTTTTTATCTCCTTTACTGACCCTCTACTTTTCTGAGCATCATGTCCCTCTCTAAGGAATAGCCTCTTCTACACACCTGAAGTATGTGAGGCAAAGCCTCGTCATCCTTGCCTGCAAAGAGCACTTTGGCTACCGCCTCTTCAAGACATTTGTTCATTCTCTTGGCCGTCCATGAGATGTTCAGTGCTGTTCTCAAACACCACAATTCAAAGGCATCATTTCTTCTTCTGCCATCCTTATTCACTGTCCAGCTCTCAGATGCATAGCAAGTGACTGGAAAGACCATGGCCTGAATCACATGCACCTTAGTCCTCAAACTGATATCATTATGCCTCAATAATCTGGAGAGGTCCCCAACTGCAGACTTTCCCAGTTCAATACATCTTCAGATTTCCTGACAATTAATTGTGGATACAAGTAAGATGAAGTTGTTGACAGCTTCAATCTTTTTTTTATGTGTAATGATGTTGCCCATAAGTCCAGTTGTAAAAATCTTTGTTTTTTTTACACTGTGATGCAATTAATATTGAAGATTGCATTTCTTGATCTTCTGCAACAAGTGCTTCAAGTCCTCCTCACTTTCAGCAAGCAAAGTTGTTTCTTCTGTATAATGCTGGTTATTGATGAGTCTTCCTCTATCCTAATCTCACATTCTTCTTTGTACAGTCCAGCTTCTTGAGTAATTTGCTCAGCATACAGATTGAATAGGTATGGAGAGAGAGAACACAACCTAACACACTCCCTTCTCAATTTTAAACCATGTAGTATTCCCTGGCTCTGTTCACACAAGAGTTTATTGTTCTATGTATAGGTTTCATATGAGCACAGTTAATTGTTCTGGGATTCTCATTCTTAATGTTAGCCATAACTTACTATCATCCACAGAGTCAAATCCTTTGTATAGTCAATAATACACACTTGCTTAAGTGAATTTAACAATAATGCATATACATATTTGCTAAATAATGCATATTTACTTAAATTAGTTTAACTTCAACCATCTCACCTCAAGCAACGACTCATTGCCAGGCTTTCACATGAACAATCCTATTTGTCATAACAATAACCTACAGTGACCTAATGGTTAGGGAATTGCACTGCTAACCCAGATGTCAGCCGTTTGAATTCACCATTTCATCCACATGAGAAAGATGGGAAATCTCCTCCCATGCAATTTACAGCTTAGAAGGGTCAGCTATGTGTTGGCTCTGACTCGATGGCAACGAATTATTGTTGTATAACCACAAGATAGTCATTCTGCTCCTTATTTTATGGAGAAGATTCAGAGAAACTATATCATAGGTCCAAATCCCTGCTAATAGTGAGGATTTGAACCAGTGTTTTGTTTTCACCAATGTTACTTCCACACTATCCTCAATCCAGTCCCATCAAGTTGATTCAGACTCATGATGGCTCTCCAATAGGTTTCTGAGACTAAAAATTTTAATGCAAGGAGACTGAAGTACCCTTTTTCCTTATGGAGCTACTGGTGGGTTTGAACTGCCAACCTTTCGGTTAGTAGCCCCAAACCTAACCTAGTTTGCTAGCAGTGTTACCATTCGTGAGAACGGGATTACCAAGGCTGCTATCAGGTTCCATAAATATCACAGGATTTACAGTAAAAAGAATAAGCATTCACTGAGGAAAACTACTCCCTCAGTGTCCTAAGAACTTGGATACTCTTAACTAATCTTCACAAAACTCTGAGAAATATTATTATCTCCATTTTACAGAAGGGAAAACTGAGTTCTCAGAACATTAAGGAACTTGACCAAAATGGCCTAACCAGTAGGGACTAAGGCTAGGTTCAAAATCAGTTTCTCTCTGAAGTCTGTACCTTGAACTGCAATGTCTTAGAGAAGACATACATGTACTTCTTGTCAGAGTGAAGGCAGTTGAGGATTACTGTATTTGGGATAGTTTGTTAAGACTTTTGTCTTTTCTCCTTTTCATTTCCTACTCCAGGTGAAGTATTAGCATCTTCCTTCATAATAAAACAGTGAGAGTTTTTGTTGTTGTTGTTGATTGCCTTTGAGTTGAGTGATGCTAGGAACAAAAGGCCTGAAGCCCCTCTACAACTATCCACATTTATCAAAGTTCATAGATTTTCTGGAGGCATATTGTTTAGGAAGTGGATGCCACTCCTGCTTCATGCTTATTGTCTTTTTCCATGCTATGAAAATAGCAAATGATGAACTGATAATACTGCAGGACAACAAAGCCAGCTGCTGTCCTGCTGACTGACTCAGGGTAAGCCCACATGCCTCTGAACAGAAGTGTTCCCCACATGGGTTTCATTAGCTTTGACATTTCAGAAGTAGATCACCAGGACTTTGTTCTGTGGATAGATTCAAAGAACTAACTTTTCTGTTCTTAACCAGGCAGTTAGCAATCTGTACCACCCCTGAGGAAAGGGAATCAGATTAGAAACATTTCCATTAAGCCATGGCGAGGTTTCAATAACAATCTCTTCCTTCCATTCTGGGCTTCATCTTCCCCAGAAGGATCACACACAGTTCCTCTGGGGCCTTATCTGTCAGCTGAGTGACAAGATAAGTCACCACCAAGAAGATAACATTTATTCTGATAGTAACCAAACCTAATCTTGATGATGTGGAATCTCACAGAATTATATTACCTCAGAACTCCACTCCTTTGATCTTTGAAGGTAAAAGACATGATAACTGTCTCATGGGTGTTGCTTCTGTCTACCTTCATTGAAGATTTGTAGCTTACCATAAAGGAGCTCTGGTGGCTTAGTGGTAAAGAGCTGCACTGCCAATGCAAAGGTATATGGTTCACATCCTGCTCCACAGGAGAAAGACAGCAATCTTCTTCTGGGAGATTTACTGGCCCTGAAAACCCAATGCAGGGTCAGCTATAGGCTGCTTCTCACTTGATGGTACACAACATGCCAAGCTTACCATAAAGGGGATTCCTACCTACCTAATCAACATAACATTAGGACTCCTGATCCATCTCCCCAGGAAAGTCTAACCCTCACACCATGCATGAAGCCTTATGAAGAATTAGGTTTCTCCAGAAGGTCTGCAAAGGGACCTTTTGCATCCAGACCACAGTTAAGGCAGTTAAAAAATGCACCCATTTTGGATCTACACTGACTGGACCAGCTCCTAAAACAACTGAGGTCAGTATGTTGCTGAAAAAAAGACACAGAAGAATAACAAGGGGAAGAGAATATTTTAGTCCAAGCTCTAGCTATCTCATCAACACAGATCATTATACAATCTCTTTCTCTAATTACACTTAATAATTTTAAAAGAATTCTCTTTCTATGCTAAACTAGCAACAGGATGCTCTTTGGATCAAAATTTCACCTTAATACATCCTCTTAAAACTTAATAATTAGAGTTGATGACAACTAATTTCATTCTCTGTATTTGTTCTTCTCTTGATGGGGTTTGCAGCACCATCAAAATTATATTTTAATTCTAATATCAAGAAAGAAAAGTAAAACTCAGTTATTGTACTTTCTTAAGATCATGAAAATATTTAGCCTATGAATCAACATTAGCATGGGAAGAGAATAATCTTTGCTTTGGAAAGACTTTCACTCCTTCTGTCAGCAATTTAAAGTCTTGTTACACAAAAAGGGGTCACTCGCTATGTCAGTCTAGAGACTAAGGTGACCTCAGTGGATGTCAGAGTCTTCACAATTACTTGCTATGCATTAGGGAGCTGAATAATGACTAAGGATAATAAAAGAAGAATTGATGCCTTTGAGCTGTGGTGCTGGAAAGGAGTCTTGCACATACCATGGACCACCAAAAGAACAAGTAAGTCTGTCTTGGAGAAGGTGAAAACAAATTTCCCTTTGAAGGACAGGATTTTGAAGTTCCGTCTCACATACTTCATGCATGTGGACAGGGAAGAACAATCCTTGGAGAAGGACATCATGCTTGGAAGGATGAAGGGACAGTGCAGGAGAGGAAGACCCCTGATGAGATGGATTGATAGAGTAATGGGTTAACGGAGATTGGTGTGTCAGAATCAGTGAGACTGGATCAGGACAGGGCAGGGTTCAGAGCTGCTATACATAGGGTTGCAGGCAACTCAACAGAACATAACAACAACAACAACAACAACAACAACAAATTTATCAGTCATACCTATCAATAAAAAGTCACAATGTGACCTAAAGGCTTAAGAATATGTATCAATAAGGCAATTGTTAGAAAACAGAATCTCAGGTTCCATCCTAGACCTGTTGTTGCTGTTGTGTACTGTTGAGTCAGAACTGACCCACAGCTGACCCTCCAGTAGGTTTTCAGGGGCAGTTAATTGCACATGAGGAGAGTGGCCATACTTTTCCTGCAGAGAAGCTGGTCGATTTGAACTGTGTGTTTTGGGGATTGCAGCACAGCAACTCATCACAATTCTAACAAGATCCCGGGTGATGTCTGCACGTTAATGGTTGTGAAGCTTGGAGAATTTCTGCTTGCTGTGTCTGTCTCAGTTATCTTGTGCTGCCATAACAACAAATATCATAGGTGGTAGCTTTGAAAAAAAGATACATTCTTTTCCCACAGTTCAGGAAGTTAACCTTTCAGCGGAAGGTCTGGCTTTAGCAAAACATCCATCCTCCTTTGTTTGTTTCAGCTTTGGGGGCTTCCAGAAGGAGAGTTGGCTGCACAGGAGTTAAACTACATTGCTGCTAAGTAAATGTCTATAGTTTGCCCACCAGCCATGCTGCTGGAGAAAGACGCAGCAGTTGGCTTCTGTAAAGGTCATAGCCTTGGAAGCACTATAGAGCACTTCTACACCATCCTACGGGGTCACCATGAGTCAGAATAAGCTCAATGTCAGTGGGTTTGGATTTGAGTTTTTCTAGCTGCAGTAATCCTCCGTATTCCTGGGTTTATAGGTACATCTGTCGCTATTATCTGCCCTCCTCTTCCCCCTATGTGCCACTGTCTATATTATGTTCATTTCATAACTCAGAAGTGATTCGACTTAGAACCCATCCTACCTGGTATAATCTCATTAAAACAGCAAAAGAAAATGCTCTATTTTCAAACAGGATCCTATTTATTGGTGTGTATGTGTGTTGTGTACCACAGAATCAGAACCGACCCATTGCTGACCCTCTGACAGGTTTTCAGAGGCAATTAATCACACAGGAGGAGACTGCTCATCCTTCTCCAGCAGAGCAGCTGGTGGTCTCGAACCATGTGCCTTTGGGATTGAAGTGTAGCTTCTTGCCACCAGGGTTAAAATTCCAGCACATATTTCAACAGTTGAACATACTCAGCATATATTCTATCAGTGCCTCTAGGCTTTGATCTTAAAATATATGTTACCCTTTTCAGTTTCCCTTCCATCTTTCTGGTCCAATCTCCTTTAGTTATGTATTATTTCCCAAATGTAATTCTAAAGTTGGGCCTGCATTCCAGGATGCTTCAAAGTTTTCTCATGCTTGGATCAAATCCAAGAACTCTTCCAAAGCAAAACTTTTCCATCAACCATGTTCAGATGGGTACCCAGAAACATCGGAGTGCACACTGAGATGATCGTATACCTATAATTTGAGCAGTCATGAATAAATGGATACACTCCAAACCCCGGAGGGTGCCAGTGTTTTCCAATCTGGATTTTTAGTTTAGGAGGGAGAGGGTGGGGAGCCAGAATGTAAACAGACCTTTTGTTAGGGCTGCACCATCAGGCTGAGCAGATTGTGCTCTGCACATCTCTAGAGCCACATTCACACATAGCTTAACTGAAGTGGTGGTTTTGTAACTAAGCTTGATGAAATGACTCAGTAGAAAGGCTCTGAGATATTGTAGCTTGGTTGTTTATGTTGCATAGGAGTACTACAATGATGCACACAGCATGATTAACTTTAAGTGTTGACTCTCCAGTAAAATGAAACCATTCACCAAAACATACCCTCAAAGGAGAAAGAGCATGCAGTCACTAGTGCCAAGTGCTAAGTTTCTAAGGAGAATAGAGATGTACCATGCTAAGTTTCCCTGGGTCCACAGCAATGTCCGTGGAAGCAAAGGTCAAGAAATCAAATGACAGGATGCACTGGGCAAATCTGCATTTAAATCCCTCCTTAAAGTGCCAAAAAAGCAAAGATGCCACTTTAAAGACTAAGGTGTGTCTGCCTCAAGTCGTGGTATTTTTCAATTGCCTTGTATGCACATGACAATGAACAAGGAAGAAAGACTGAAGAAGAGACATCTTTGAATTGTGTGACTTGGCAAAGATTAGTGAACATACCATAGACAGCTAGAAGAACAAACAAATCTGTGTCGGAAGAAGTATGAATGCGCCACAGAAGGAAGAATGCGGAGACTCTCTTCTATATACCTTAGGCACGTGATGAGGAGAGCTCAGGGACTGGAGAAAGGCTCCATGGTCAATAGAGAGTTAGCAAAAAAAGAGGAAGAGCCTCAATGAAATGGACCATCACGGCAGCCACAGCAATGGGCTCAAGAACAATCGTGACTGTAAGGATGGCACGGGATGGGGTCACTATGATTTGCAGCCAACTTGACAGCACCAAGCAACATCAATGCTCAAGACCACAGAACGTATGCTAGGCAGAAACATCCACAGCATAGTCCCTAGAACCTGTGACTCTACTACGTTATCTAGTAAAAGGAACTGTGCATTTGCATTGAACCATAAGGCAGCTCCAGTGGTCTGGTTGGCAGGCAGTTGTGCTGTTCACCCCAAGGCAGTCGTCTGAATCCATCCACAAGCTATTGCTCAGGAGAAAGATGGGCAGTCTCCTCCTGTGCAATTTATAGCTTCTGAAAATCTGATGGAGGATCAATGATGACTCGGTTCTGACTCAAGGACAATGAGTTTTGAGTTCTGATGAACTTAATGGCTTTAACAATGATTACTGCCTATGAAACCACTAAAAGGTCAGCTATGGGGCGTTTCCAACTCAATGGTACAAAACACCACCACCAACAGTAGCCCTGGTAGCACAGTGGTTAAGTGCTCAGGAATACTTTGCTAACTGGAAGGTTACTGATTCAAACCTGCCAACTGCTTGGCAGAAAGATATAGCACAGCCATGAGGAATGGAATCTGACCAACAACCTGAAAGAGACAGGGAGCCTGTTCTTCCCCAGAGCCTCTAGCTAGAGATGTGGCCTTGTGATACCAGGAGCCTCTGCTCCTGAGAACCACCAAGTTCACCAGACTCCCAGCCTTCCGTAGATAATGAGAACGCATCTGTGCTGTTTTAAACTACCACGACTGATTTAATTTGTTACAATGTTAATTAAAAACTCCCCAAAACTAATATTAAAGGGATTAAATAAAAATCCACTGGATTTAATTGAGCAACTTCGATATGAAAGGTACACAGGGAGATTAATGTTTAACAAAAAGCCACAAAATAACTGCTATACTGGGGGGAGGTTGATCTCTAGGAGTTAATTTTGTCAATGAGACATTACATATGCCCATTAACAGTGTCAATACAGTTTTCTAATTAAATGCATGCTAATTAGCAGCATGATTTTCTCCTAGTAACACATTAGGTCCAATAATGATGATGTTTCTCTAGAAGAATGAAAACATCTTATCATAGCAGCACTGAGTTTGGACTGTACCCCATCTCTGCCTGGGTGACTGGGTTGGGTCATTCTGTAGCAGTAACAATTAGCTGCAATGAATTGGAGTTCACAGAATGAGTAGCATAAAAGAGTGAGGCAGCAAATGCTTTTTGTCAATGGACAGATAGGAGATATTTTTGGCTTTGTGGGCCAGAAGGTCTCTTCTACAACACTTCAGTGGCACCCTCACAGCACAAAACAGTCACAGGCAATTTGCAGACGAGCAAATGTGGCTGCGATCCAATAAAATGTGACTCACTGGCACCCAAATTTGAGCTTCCTGTCTTTTTCACACATTATGAAATCGTCTTTTTATTTTTTTTCTCTTCAACCTTTTATCTGACCATACTAAAACAAGCAGCAGGTAAGAGTTGGCGGATTCTTTTCCAAAAGATCAAGCTGCACTTGGGGAAAGGAGGTACCATACAAGCTGAGGACCAGGATTGAGCAGTATTTGCTTCAGGACATTGTAAAACATACAGAACTTGGAAAGAACATCAGTTTTTCAAAGGAATGAAATCTTTCCTTACTAGAACTCTAACTTGACATTTGTTTATATATTGCAATGTAACTGTAAATGCCTCTGCACATGACAGAGACTGTGAGAATGGTGCAGAGTTCCATTCTGTCATACAAAGGGTTGCTGTCAGTTGCAGCTGTTTTGATGGCACCTAACAACAACAGGGTGAAACCAGGCTGCTCCTTGGAGCCAGGGATTCTGAGGCGCCAACTCACACACTTTGGACATGTCACAAGAAGGGACCAGACCTTGAAGAGGGACATCATGCTTGGAAGGGTAGAGGGACAGCGTAAGAGACGAAGACCCTTGATGAGATGGAATGACTCAGTGACGGGGGTAATAGGATAGGTGTGTCAGAGACAATGAGGTTGGCTCAAGATAGAGCAAGGTTCAGAGCTGTCGCACATAGCAGTTCCTATGAGTTGCAAGCAACTTGATGGCATACAATAGCAACAACAACAACAATGACTCTATTCCCTTTAGAACTGAGTTATAAAGGGATGTCTCTATTGCGCTTCTCTTTCCCTATTAATAAAAAAACCTGTATATTGGTAAGAAGGGCAATCCTACAACTGAAAACTCTAGGATATTGTGCAATTAAGAACATACCTACAGTGTAGTCTTTTTATTTGTTATGTTCAAAAGTTAATAATAGTGAGGTCAAAGCTGTAGCTGGAAACTTACAACATTGCCTGCAGGTGCTCTGCTAACAGAGGGTGACAGTTTGATCAATGTGCACTAAATAGAAAAATGAAATAGAAATTACACCAAATGTACGAAAGTGCAGACCTCTAGTTAAACGGTAAACTGGAAGAGAAAAACAAAAACCCTATGTTTTATTCATTTTTTTTCCTTGTCACTGGATTAACAGTAAAGTGAACTATAATTATCATAATAAGAAACAGAGATCTACTAGTTGCTCTGCGGGAGAATCTCCTCCTGGGCCCATTAACTGCCTCTGAAACCCCACTGGAGGGACAGCTATGGGTCAGTTCTGACACAATGATACACAACATTAGTGGATTCACAGACCAACAGGCAAGATGAGCAGGCATGTGTACAAGAAGGAGACTACAGTCACGATAATGCAGGGTGAGCAGACTCGGGGGCTCTGGCGGCTTAGCGGTAATCAACTGTGCTGTCAATGCAAAGATCTGAATCTACCAGCTGCTGTGCAATCTCTTTCCACGCAATTTATTCTCTCTGAAAATGGACTGGAGGGTCAGCTATGGGTCTATTCTGACTCGATGCTACACAATAACAAGAAGGCAGTATTTCTACACAGGTATCTGTATGTCACTTAAATAGAGCACTGTGTACAGCAGAGTCAGTTGGGCACAATTACAAACACTTCTTTGTCAATACCAAACACCGTGAGGGATGAGTCACTGGGGCTTGGGTGCTCTGTGAGCCCGGTCTCAGGGGCCATCAAGGTCAACTGATATAACCTAGCCCACAAAGACAACAGCCTACTTTCTTGAGTAGCAACCTGGAGCTCAAAAGCTTTGGAGGGTCTCTCTTCATCTGGAGCAAAGATGAAGGGATGGGGGAAAAGCAAAGATTTCTATCTCAGGGGATTAGTGGACCCTGTGAACTTCAGTCTCCACAACAAGGACATCAGAGTAGCCTTGGCTTCCACCACTGATCACTCGGGAAGTGATCATAATGCAGGGTTCCCAATAGAGTGAGAGAAAATGAAGAAACAACATTAAAAACCCAAGACAAGACTAGGCATACTAATCTGATAGAGGATGTTAGAATTCTCAGCGGCTACAGACTGTGTTGTTGCTGTTACGTGCCATCAAGTTGCCTGTCACTCATAGTGACTCTATGTACAACAGCTCTGAAGCCTGCCCTGTCCTGAGTCAGCCTCACTGTCTCCAACACACTTACCCTCATTACCCCAGTCACTGAGTCAATCCACTTCATCCAGAATCTTTCTCTCCTGTGCCGTCCTTCTACCCTTCCAAGCTTGATGTCCTTCTCCAAGGACCAGCCCCTTCTGGCCATGTGGCCAAAACATGTAAGAGGGAGCTTCAAAATCCTTGCCTCCAAGGAGAAATTGGTATCACTCTCTCCAAGGCAGATTTGTTTGTTCTCTTAGTGATCCCTGGTATGTCCAATCGTCTTCTCCAGCACCACAGCTCAGAGACATCCATTAGACTTTGGTTATCCTTTAATCCTGGAACTGAAAATCCTCCCTGGGACTCAACTTCCAGCCAAACAATAGACAGGCTTATGAGGTGGTCAACTGTACCAAGAAGCAATGCACTCCTTAGAGAATCAATTATGCAAAATTGAAAGGGGAGGACTAGTTAAGAGTGAATCAGAAGGCAGAAGACATATGAAAGAAGGGTGAATAAAAATGGGAAACAGAAAGGAAGTGGAAACTTGTAATGTGGGCATTACAATCAGCATCTCATAACAATGGGTATGATGTGAGGAAAGGAAAACCAATTTTCTCTGTAAACTTTCAAGTAAATCACAATTAAAAGGTAAAAAAAAAATAGGTAAATGACATTACATTTTCAGACAAAATAGTTTACTCAAAAATTAAATTCTTAGAACCATTCTAAGTGGCATACTGTTAAATGTTTCACAGTCAGCTTTAAAGAAGGTTGGGGCAGGGCCTCCTGGTCTGTAGTGTTAGCATTTTCTATGGTACAAGTGGAGTATCTGGGTGATGCAAATAGTTAAACGATCAGCAGTTAAACAAAAGACTAGCAGTTAATGTCCACCCAAAGCATCTCAGAAGAATGGCCTACCGATCTACTTCTGAAAAATGAGCTATTAAGAATTTTGTTCAAAATACCAAGACTTTTGCCAGTGATTTGTGTCCAACTCATAATGATCCTATGTGACCGAGTCAAATTCCCTTCATATGATTTCCAAAGCTTTCTTCATGGAGGCAGACTGAGGCAGAGTGCTACAGACTGCTACCTTTAGGTTAACAACCAAGGTCTCTAACCACTGCACAAGGAGAGTTCTTAAAACCTCTATGTTGTGGCTGTTGTTAGGTACCTCAGGGTCACCCATGACTCACAGCAATCTCATGGACAGTAGATACAATCTTGCCTTATCCTGTGTCATCCTCACAATCTCCAATACACTCAAGGCCCCTATTAAAGTCACTGTGCAACTCCTTGCCACTAGGCCACTACTTCGTAGCCACTATTTAGAACTCCCTATTCAGTGCAGTCAGAACATACCCATAGCTGACCCTCCAGTGGGTTTTCAGAAGTGATACATTGCACGGGAGGAGACTGCCCACCCTTGTCTCACCAGCAGAGCAGCTGGTGGCCTTGAACCACATGCCTTCAGGATTGCAGCACAGTTTCTTGCCAACAGGCCACCAGAGCTCCCTATGCACATTAAATATTCTATAAAATAAATGATATACACAATAATGGGCAATACAGTTAGTTCTATTGTAATGCTACATACACTCTCCTAACCATCATCATTCTGTGGAGGGGGCAGGGGTGGTGGGAGGGGAGAATCACTCAGTAAAAGCCACAGAACCTACAGTGAAAATCACAATGTAGGGACACAGCCACAAAGGGACAAATATCATTTGATTCCAGTTACATCAGGATAGGGAAGAGTGAATAAAAAGCCTATTCACTCACTGCTTAGGGGACACTGTTGAACCACATGACAAACTAAACTAATGTCATCGGGGGAAGTTTGAGCCATACAAGTTTTTATAAAAAACAGTTTGATGGGTGGAGGGGGTGGTTAGGGAGGTGGGGAGGATCTGGTGTGAGGGGCAATGTACATAAACTTTGTAGGTTATTGTTGTTGTTGTTAGGTGCCGTCAAGTCGCCTGCGACTCATAGCGACCCTATGTACAACAGCCCTATACTCTGCTCTGTCCTGTGCCAATCGCACTGTCTCTGACACACCCATCCCGATTATCCCAGTCACTGAATCAATCCACCTCATAGAAGGCCTTCCCCTCCTGCGCTGTCCCTCCACCTCCTTCTACCCTTCCAAGCTTGATGTCCTTCTCCAAGGACCGGTCTCTCCTCACAACATGTCCAAAGTATGTTAGACGGAGCCTCAGAATCCTTGCCTCCAAGGAGCCACCTGGTTTAACCCTTTCCAGGACAAATCTGTTTGTTTTCCTAGCAGTCCATGGTATTCTCAATACTCTTCTCCAGCACCACAGCTCAAAGGCATCAATTCTCCTTCTATCCTCCTTGGTCATTGTCCAACTCTCTGATGCATAACAAGTGATTGTGAAGACCATGGCCTGTATCAGACGCACCTTAGTCTCCAGAGAGACACCATTGCTCTTCAGTACTTTGGAGAGGTCCCTAACAGCAGACTTTCCCATGGCAATGCGCCTTTTAATTTCCTGGCTACTGGTGCCAAGAGTGTTGACTGTGGAGCCAAGCAGACTAAAGCTGTGTACAATCTTTGTAGGTTAAGCAGCGTAAAATTAAAAAAAAAAATTGCAAGGTGGGAAAAAGTACAATAAAAAAATTGTTAACTCTAAAAAAAAAGCAAAACAAAAAAGTACAATAAAAAAAATTGTTAACTCTAAAAAAAAGCAAAACAAAAAAGTATAACATCATAAAAATATTATCACAGTTTTACACTTGTTTCATGGTTTAAAAAGAATACTGTATTACAACAAGTATGACAGCCACTTATCAGAGGTGAATGTGAGTTGGGTTTTCTTTTCTTGAGATTTAGTATCTGCCAAGGCTACAGAGGTGCTCTCCCTCCCTTTTCTCAGAATAGCCACAGAAATGATCAAAGCAGCAGCTGCAACTCTGTTTATCTCTGTCAAAGCTGAAAAACTATTCTACCTCCCTTTCCCAGGAGTAACTATCTAAGACTCTGACTTGCTCCCTTATCTTGTACTACACAGCTGTGAACATCTTAACTCCCCAATTTCTTTCTAAGACAATATAAAACTCCACTCTAACTTTAAGTAGCTGCTGGTCTCTAAAGTCATTTGAGAAGTTTTCCTCAATAGACCCAAAACTGGGTCCTGTACTTCCTCAGCGACCTCATAGTACCTGTATCGTATTTATATGGCCATTTCTCCATACAAGTCTGCTTTCATGAAAACTTTAAACACATTTATTCACGGTGGAAAAGGTGGAGAGTCAGAGAAAGAGAGGAAGATCTTCAACATGACGAATTGGCCCAGTTATAGAAACAGCGGATTCGAGCATCTCAGAGAGAGTGAAAATGGCAGGGTAGGGTAAGGTTCAGATCTATCTAAGACTAAGAGTCATAGTCGACTCAATGGCACCTAACAATAACAACAGTAACTATATTGTTGTTAAGTGCCATTGATTCGTAGATGACTAATAGAGACTCTATGAACAAAAGACCTGAACACTTGTATAAGTTTCATCATTTCTCCAAGTTCATAGAGTTTCTGGAGGCAAGCTATGTTAGAAGTGGATGCCACTCCTGCTTCCAAGCTGTTTACTCAGGGAGCTCCACCAAACACTGTCCACCAAGGGTGACCATTATCACACTTGACACATCCGAGTCACAGTGTTCAGCATCACAGAAACCAGTGCTGTACCACTTAAAAGACTGTTTGACCAAAACCAATTAAAACCAGGCCTGAGGGCTGAAGAATAAAGTCACCCACTTTTGGCCTGGTGGCATCACTTCCTGTCCACTAGGCCAACTGAGCTCTCTCTATGTTGTTGTCAAATGCCGTCGACCATAGACAATTTTATTGATCAAAGGTTGATGTTCAAAGAAATTACCCAAGAACCTCCAGCTGTTATAACCCAATAGCAAATCCAAGGTGGAAATACAGACAGTCTCCGGTAAAGATTTATAGGCCTCAATGCAGTTGCAACTGACTAGACAGCAGTACGGTGAGGTTTATTTGTTTGTTTGTTTAAGAATATTAACCTTATGAAACTGATGGAGAGGAGCTGCAGACGTTTTCTAAATACTTCAGAAAAATCAGTATACAAATCTTGCTTCTTCAGAACAACTGCTCTCAGAAACATCACTTATACTGGTTACATAAGGAAAGCCATTACTGTTGTTATGCACTTGAACCAACTCATAGCTATCCCTCCCACAGATTTCCAGAGCACAGTTAGGAAATGCCCTTTTTCCTGCAGCAGAGCAGTTGGTGGATTTGAACTACGTGCCTTTGGGTTGGCAGTAACATACCACTGTTGTTGTGTACTGCTGGGTTGGAACTCATTCATTGCTGAGCCTTCAGTGGCTTTTCAGAGGCAATAGAATTACATAGGAGGAGATTACCCTGCTTTCTCCCAGGGAGCAGGTGGTGGTTTTGAACTGTGTGCCTCTGGGTTAGCAGCACAACATCTCTCCACCTACCCATGAGGGCATCCTATTAACCCACTTGTTGTTGCTGTTGACATGTGTTGTCACAGTGGAAACGACCCATAGCTGACCCTCCAGCAGGCTTTCAGAGGTTGTTTAATCACACAGGAGGAAACTGTCCATCCTTCTCCTGCAGAGCAGCTGGTAGATCCAAACCACAGGCCTTTGAGATTACAATGCAGCATCTTATCACCGAGCCACCAGGGCTCCCTATTAAGTCAGTAGAGCTCCCTATTTGTAGGGAATAAAGGATCGTGATATGAGAATATTCATGTCTACCTCTTTGCTTCACTTTAAATTAGGTGTTTGGAAGTCTTTCAAGGCTCCAGCCCACTGCTTCACAAATCTCTTCCCCAGGGCTGTCAAGACCGTGGGCCAGTGGCTGACACTGTGTGTGTGACATTAATAGGAAGCAGCCATATGGCGGTTAGGGACACCAGCCCTCTACTCAGGCTACTTGGCTTAAAATGTGGATGATGCTTCATAGTTAGATGAACTTGAATATACGTCTTAACGTCTCTACGCTTCAATTTCTTCACATATAAAACGGGAATAATAAGTGTTTTAAGAAAATAAATACATATAAACATCTTTAGCACAATGTGTAGCCTGAGCTAGTACTCAAGACATGTCACTGACTAGCAGCAGTCTCTGTGATCTCCAGCGTAAATGCTGAGGTCGTCTAACTGCCTCTCACTTACCCATCCATGTCCTGACTGTCTGATTGTCGTAAGTTACATATCAATTTCAAAAGGTAACATCACAGAATCAGCCTATACTTAAGGAGATCCAGGGGGGTAGTGGTTAAGGCATTTGACTCCTAATCAAAAGGTCAGCAGCTCGAACCTTTCTGCTACTCCATAAAAGGCAGACGAGGCAAGTCTGCTCCTGTAAGTATCGACAGCCTTGCAAACAAACACTCATGGATAGTTCTGCTCTTTCCTACAGAAGTCAGAACTGACTTGCTGACAGCGGGTTTGCTTTTTTATGGTTGTTTACCTGAGTTGCGCTATCACTGACCAAACATAGTTTGGTTCTTTAAGTGACTAGCGACATAAGCCTGCTGGACAGCTGACTTGAGCTGGGCCTGTGTAATTAGACCTTCTGTTATGGCACATAAAACAAGGTAGTCTGGCTGGACATCTGACCCGGTGGTCGCCCTCTGTAGCCCTCTGGCCCTGACACCAGAATTAATGCATGTGTTGTGTTAATAAGTGTCACTCTAATCTTCTGAAGATGCAAAGGGAACATTAAGTTTTCTCTCAAACAATGGTCTCTATAGAAATTGATTTGCTAGAGTGATGGTTGTAACTGCTTTTCTCTCTTTCCAGTGGCTCTTGGAATTTGTGTCTGGCAATGTCAGGTGGTTGCTCACGAAGAAGCTGCATAGACTGTGAGAAACTTAGCAGAGGCCTCCTGAAGCTGGAGCCCATGACAGACATCCGTGCTCCACAGAACACAGCGCTGTCTTCGAATACTACCATCAGATAACTCACAGCTGATATCTGTTTAGCACACTTCTTCCTCCTTTGGACTAAAAAGAAAATCCTCAAATAGGAAGCATTTGCCACATTTGAAAAGATACAGAGAAACGATTCAAGTTAAGAGGGATTGCATTTTACTTCAAGGCACAGTCAACATCTAAGGAAGTAGCTAGAAGTCAAGAACTCAAATGATGCCCTGCACTGTGTAAATCTGCTTTTGAAACAGGCACCTTTATTTTTTTGTTATTGTTTCTTTTTTTAAATTTTTATTAAATTTTATTAATTTTCATGAACATTTACAGAGATTTTGGATTTCCGTTCATTCATTGTTGCACTATTTTCTCTACCCACACCCCAGTTCGTTCCTCTTTTTTTCCCCCCTTGAAAGTCTGTTTTAATTGTCCCATTGTCACAGTGCTTGTCAAAGCCAGTTCTGATTAATCCCCTTTGTCAGTGTATCCTTTGCCATTCCCTATCACTCTTCCCTGAGAGAGACTTCACCCTGATTCATAAGGAAAAGGGGACAGCATATTCTCTTAGCTGCATCTTTAAAGCCTTATAGAGGCACAATGTCACTGTGAGGATTAAGGTGTGCCTGACTCAAGTCAAGGTATTTTCAATTGTTTCAGATGCATAAAAAAACTAGGAAACGACACAGGAAGATCACAGAACAAGTAATATTTTAATGCTGGTGCTGGCGAAGAATGCTTAATATGCTGTGGACTTTCAGAAGAGTAAAACTATCTTAAAAATAAAGAAAACGTAGTAAAAGCGAAACTTCTCCATAGAAGTGAGGATGCTTTGTCTCACACACTGGATACTTTATCAGAAGAAGGACATCATTCTTACTGTAGTAGATGGACCAGAAAAAGGGGAAGGTTCACAAGAAATGGACTGACACAATGGCTGCTAGCATGGTCTCAAATGCAGCCACCACTGCAGGGAGGGAACGGGTTCTGGCTGCGTTTCATGCTGTTGTACACAGATCCATTGAGCCCAAGCTGGAACTGGCTCAATAACACTTAAGAACCACAGCTACATTTCAAATCAAGATCTTAAATCATGTGGGGTTTTCATTCCCACTTAAGTGCTTTATCCATTTAAATTATAACTTCTATGAATTGGTCTACACATGTATGTTTAACATATGTTAGAAAGTGTGTGAGTGGGAGGTTAGGCTCCATCTCCAAGCCTAACATTGCCACTGGAAAATGTAGTCATTGTGTGCTTTCGAGTTAGAACTGACTCACAGCTGATCCTCCAGAGGTTTTCAGAGCCAGTAAATCGCACGGGAGGAAATTATCCATCTTTCTCCCGCAACTGGAAAATTCTGGGTGTTTCTATTACTTTCCCATTTCTGCATACAAATGAATACATAACTAGTGACGTGAAATAACAAACATTTACTGTCTTACAGATCCTGTAGGTCAGGAGTCCATGGTTTGGCTGGGTCTTCTGCCCAGGTTGTAAAATATTACATACAATCAGTGTAAGCTGAGGTCTCATCTGAGGTCCTACTGGAGAAGGACCTACTTTCGTTGGCGGAATTCAGTTTTCTGTGACTTAAGACTAAAGTTTCTTACTGGCTCTGAGCTAGGCTCCCCTCAGTTCTCAGAGTCAGCCTGGTCTTCTGTCAGAAGCCTGTGTCCAGCTCCTGGAGGCCATTCTCAGCTCGTTACCACGTGATTCCCAAGCACAGGCAGCCCACACCATGGCAGCTGGTATCTTCAAAGCCAGCAAGGGTAAATAGTCAGATAGGCCTGACCACATCACATAGCATAACCCTGTCATGTAGTCATGCGTATCTCATTCCTTCTGATCTATGCTATTGATAAGATATGAACGCCAAGTTCAGCTATCAATGATGGCACGATATGACACCAGGTGACAAGGCTGGAATGACAGAGGCCACTCTAAGTGTGTCTACCACAGTGATTACTGCCATATGTTGACCAAATGAACTAATGCATTCAGACTCATAGTAAGGGGCTACTTTTACTGTTACTACTATCAGGCAACGTTAAGTTTAAATTTTGAAACTTTCATTCCATTATAATGAACACATTTTCAGTTCTTCCTTCAGGTAAAAACCCCACATCTCAGAATAGGAATAAGCCATCTCAGGTTAATAAATAATCTTTTGGAGGGATTGTAAATATTCCACAAAAGCAAATGGATATAGTGCTGTGACAGATGTAGTAACACTTAGGAAGAGACAAACCATGAGTGCCCCCTCTTCTAGGGTGTGCCACCAGATTTTCTGGGCATTCCAAGAACCGGAAAAAATTTCCCTCTAAAACGATCCAATCTCATACAGTCTGAGAAACAAAAGGGAAGTGAGCAGAACAAAGATATTTAGTGACATGGTATGCTTTTGTTAAAGAGTTCACATTTAAATATTTTACTACTTTGAACAACAAATAAACTGACTGATTTGCAAATAAGAGTAGAAAGAACTGGAAAATGAAGTAGCCCAGTTTTTAGTTTTATTATTCCTAATGATGAGTCTTCGGGTGGTACAAACAGATTGCTGCCGAGCTGCTAATCAAAAGGCTGGCAGTTCAAACCCACTCAGTAGCACCACAGAAGGAAGGCCTGGTAATCTGCTTCTCTAATGATCACAGCTAAGATCATTCCATGGAGATCAGTTCCACTCTGTAACATATGGGGTCACCAAGAGTCAGAATCAATTCAGTGGCAAGGGGTTTGTTTTTTTTCTTTCACTAATGACAAGCTGCTTTCCAATTTTACAAGTCCCAGGCTCCTATCTAATGAACAAAGGCTGATTAATTGATAGAGAAGCCCTAAACCTTCAAGCCCATGAGTCCGTATAGCGAGCAGTGGCAGGAGAAGACACAATACACATTAAACTTGGCTCAGGGGTCAGTCTGCATGGGAATATAATCCCTCATGGCTGACAGCCTTTGAGCACCTTCCTTCTGAATCCTTCGCCTCATCTCTGAAACAGGAAGAGAAATACAGTTCCTTCTGTTTTGGTAATTAATTAATACATACAAAGCATTTAAAATATAGCCCAAAGGATACATGCTATCTGTAAGATTTAGTATTGTAGAAAAACATTACAATTTATACAGTTGATAACAAGGATCCTAATATCTTTTTCACAACCGCAGAAAGCTTATACACTCACTCAGATATTCTCAAATGAGCTTAGATGAGTTACTAGCTGTCAATGACTCCTGGTGACCCCAAATACATCACTGCCCAGACATCTGCTATTGTCATGATTGGCTGCAGGTTAGACTATCCGCAGGGTTTTCACCTTGACACCAGGTAAAAAGGTTGGAATGACAGAGGCAGTAGCCATGTTGCTTAATGTCGTATGTTGACCAAATGAATGAATGCGTTCAGACTCATAGTAAAAAGTTGTTACTACAATCAGGCAATGTTAAGTTTACAATCTGAAACTTTTATTCCATTATAATCAACACATTTTCAGTTCTTCCTTCAGGTAAAAGAACACATCTCAGAGTAAGAATAACTTGACAGAAGTCATTTCAGGTTTATAAACAATCTTTTGGAGGGATTACAAATATGCCACAGAAGCAAAGGGGTATAGTGTTATGACAGATGAAGTAACACTTAGGAAGAGACAAACCCTCTTCTAGGGCTTTGTGCCAGATTTTCTGGCTAAGCCTCAGAAGCAGAATGGCAGGCCTTTCCTCCTTGTCTGTCTGAGTCTGGCAGCTCCACTGAGCTTTTTCAGGATCCCAGACACACACAAGCATCCACTGGTAGATCGGTTCACTGGATGGAAATTAAACCTGATTCTCCTTCACGCAAGGCAGGAGGAACTCTATCACTGAGACGCACCAATGAGCCCATTACTATCACTGCCCAAAGTCACTTTCCTATTCTTTCCAAATGAACAATGAAAAGTGTCCTCCATGTTCTGAAACGGTATAGACAGGCAGCCTTTGCTTTCTGATCTAGGTCTCTTAGCCCTGGAAGCCTCCATCCTTTCAAGTAGTCCACAAGGTTATGACTCCTGTCTTTCCTCTGCCAACCCATCAGCCTTTCTTCCACTGGTAAAACTTGTGTGTGTTAGCCATTGGTCCTTGTAATGTGCCCAAATGACATGAGTTCCGAAGTCCAGTAAGGACAAGCCAACAGCTATGGATGGTTGCCTCCCATTTCCTGACTGCATCAATCTACCCTCTCTGCTTCTGCAAAGGAAATACCCTTCCCTCCACTGTCTGCTTCCTCAGTGAGGAAGATTCTTCTCACCACTCATCTCTAACTGTCCTCAAAGTTAAAGTGCACGTCTGCCCTCCTGGCATCATGTCTTACTGCAGAAGGGCAAATGGTGAGAAATTCTCCTCAATTGTGATGGGCATTTCTGTGATCTAAGTGGGTAGGAGGAATTCATTTCCTCCATCCAGCGCCGAGGATAACTATTTCACCTGATCAATACAGCCAGAGAAAGTTAACCTCAGCATTGATTGCCTCTGGCTGACTGGAACAGAAGAAGTCTTTACTGCAGAGATGTTGCAATGAAATGGCATTATGGCTAACAACACAATCCATGAAGACACATCAAAAACAACACTTATAAATCATCACTCTGATTTCTGTCAAATCCTAACTCACTGACCACTGCCTTGTTTCGTATAAGGAAATCCAATCTCTGGAAAATCAGTGTCTCTCACAACTCCACAAGGTAAGTCTAGGGACAAACTGGAACAGATTCCTGGTAAGGAGGTGCTGCTAACATGGGCTCTTGGCGGCAATTTTGGGGGGACTTTCTTAGGGATGCAGTGGTCTCCCAGTAAGATTCACTGACTACTTCAGAAGCAGGAATCTCAAATGAAGCTACTTCAGATTAAGTTATGCTGGATACAAATTATATGTCAGTGAACAGTCTTAAATAAAGCAGAACAATTAAACCCCAGTGTTCTTGGAAATGATTCTTATCCTTACGGTGTAAACTATAGACAATCCTTTAATGAAGGCTGCACAATGAGCCTTTAATTATTTATGTTATACTGTACCTCACCATTAGATTCCAATGCCCTTTAAAAATGGTATCTGAAGTGTTCTGAGAAATAATTTGAACATTATTGGAGACTTGAAAGGAGAAAAAAAACCCCAACTCTTCTCTGTCCATTTTATTTTGTGTAAAAGGCATTCTATCACCTGTCATCAAGGCACTGTTTATTCTAAAAATGCCCATCAGATCGTGAAATTAATATCACATTGTTTCAGCCATTATCTATGGTGGAATAACCACAAATAATAACATACATGGGTATCTCCTGTCATTAGAGGGCCAAGAGATGCTGGAGTTAGTTTTAACACTCATGAGTAATAGTGAGTGACTATAGAAATTATCCATACAATCCGTTACCAACCTGGAAGGCTATTTTATTTCTGAAATCATTTTATAAAGCACTTAAAATAATTCTATGTTAAAACTATGCAAGCATCTTGGTTCCTGTCCTCTAGGAAAAAAACCCAAGAAATCCTAAGAAGAGTCTAAAATATAATCTGCTCTGGTGGCCTAGTGGCAAGAAGCTGTGTTGCAACCCCAAAGGCTACCAGCTGCTCTGCGGGATAAGGATGGGCAATCTCCTCCTGTGTGATTAAATGCCTCTGAAAACCCGCCAGCTATCCCTTCCTACTTTCTGAGACTTATCTTTGGGCAAGTGCCTCTCTTTTGATCTCATATCATGTGAACATTTCATCTTAAATGGCAATGTTGACTACACAGATAATAGTCAACAGGTCAAATATAGCAGATGAAATAATGTTGAAGAGAGAAATGTTCCTTTTATGTACTTGAGTCAATACAAGTGCTCTCACCAGATGTGCAGAGAAAATATCCAAACATTCAAATAGGAGAAAACGCTCAAAAAATTTCGAAAGACAGTTAAATAAATGCTACCGATTAATTGAAGACAGTCTAAATTTTATTAAAGTCGTAGTGCTGATATGGTATTCATTTCATCTAAGAGCTCTTTTGCTAATATACTGTCTCTATGAGTAAGAATCAACTCAATAGCAGGTGGGGTTAATATTAATTGAAATAAGTGAGGGGAAATATTTCAGTAAAAAAATGTTACTATGATACAAAAAGAGGGGGGAGGAAAAGGAAGAACTTTCTGGGAAGTGCTGGAAAGAGCCATAAACTAATGCAAGAGTGGCAAGTGTCATGTTCCTGTCTTTCCAGTTTTCATGGAGAACGATCTGGACTCTGAGGTACGAATGGACTCATTCATGTGTGGGTTATCGTCTTCCACACGCACCAGCACACAGCAGAGCCTTCTCCGTATGTATAAGAGGCCCTTTCTGACAAGTTGGTATTAAATAATTTTGATGACATTTCAAATCTGAAGGTCTACATGCCAAATTTGCTTCCATGTCTCTGGTGCCTAACAGAGACTCATTATCCACTGTGTTCATTTTTTTCTAATACTAGAGGGCTTGCCAACATAAGATTCCCTCCCTTACCTCTTAAGAGAAATGCTCTAATTATAAAGGAGCAGTAGGCTTTTTCATGGGCCCATTTTAGTAGATCCTGAAATGCCAGCTACCTCTACACATGTGGTGTGGTTATGTGCCACTGAGGGGTAACCCAACTCACAGTTGGCCCTCCGGCGGGTTTTCAGAGGTTGCAAACTGCACATGAGAAGACTGTCCATGTTTCTCCCTTGGAGCAGCTGGTGGATTCGAACAACCTGTCTCTGGATTGGAAGCACAACTCCTTACTTACTAGGCCACCTATATTCCCTACTAAACACACTACTGCATTTAAACACTTTCTTTCCAGTAGTTCAGAATACATTAAGCTCTTTAGTTATCACTTACGGGTATTGTTGGTATTGTTAAAGAGGTACACAAGGCAGCTTCCTTGCATTTTTTCATTCATGCTGCCAGAACCTGAGCATCTCCTAGAACTCTGAACTGCTTCTTAGACTTTGCCCTGGTTGGCAACATGGGTTGGAAGCTTTCACGGCTTCCCAGGACAGTACCTGTAACGCCGAATTTTTTAAAGCTGTTGTTGGGTTTTTACCACCATCCCAAGTGTTTGCTTGTGTGTGAAAGTAGAGCCTGCTCCACAGGGCTTCTAAGAGCTAATTCCGCCCCCCCCCCCACAAATAGATCTTTACATTTAATTTAAAATTTTCTACATCACATTTTAAAAAGTAAATATAAACAGGTGAAATTAACTTTACCAGTGTACTTTATTTAAAATAAGACAGAGCTCTAGTAGCCTAGTGGTAGGGAGCTGTATTGCCAACCCCTAGGCAGGCAGTTTAAATGCAAAAGCTGCTCTGTGGAAGAAAGATGGGCGATCTCATCCCATGAGACTTACTACCTCTCAAACCTGCTAGAGGATCGGCTATGAGTCAGTGCACAGCAAGAACAACAATAGCAACAATGTAGTAGAGGCATTTAATCAAAGCATTTAAGACTGTAATATGAAATGATCATTTCTACACTAACAAATATGTAAACTCAATCATCTCTACTTTTTGGTTGCTAAAAGTTGCTAACTTTTTAGAAACAATGACATTTGGAAATAACGAAGCAAACTTTCTGAAGTGCAGAAGAGGCTATGGAAATCTTTCAATTCTGCTCTAGCTCAAGATCAAGTTCAAGTGCACCACAATACATTTTAGAATTCCCACACTGATTTTTATGAAAACCATGAATCATTAACACCTCATTTTACCAGTAAGTTGGATGCTTAACAACACAGCAAACATTCCAATTTGAAAAAGCATCGCTGAGGGAGAACTACTTGGTCAGAAAAAAAGAAAAGCTTCTCAGGTTTTGAGGGGAAGAGTCTTAAAAACACATCACTTGCCAGTGCACTTTGGTTTTGTTCCCAGGTTCTCTGGAACCTCTAGATCTTGCTTGTGCCTCTGGAATCCCTTCGTAGCATGGTTGGGACAGCTCACCAGGATGATGAGCTAACCTCAGTCTCCACTACCATCTTGGTAGGTATTTTTAATTCACCATCATATAGATGCAGCAACACAAGGGGCCATCTAAGAAATAACAGAGTGTATAGGTACCAGGGCGAGTAGGAGGCTGCAGAGCCCCAGCAACTGCATAATGAAAGATTCCAAATGTCATTGCTGATGTTTGCTACTGCAAGCCCTGGAGCTGTTCCCACCACATATTTATATCCCTCACAAAAGATCCCAAGATGCTTTGGAAATATTACGGTGTGTTGTGTGCTTTCTAAAAAAGGTTGTAGATATTACAAAAAAAAAATCTCTATTTGTAATTGTTTATTTGTTTGTTTATGCTGGGTATGAGGGGAATGTAACACCTCAGGAAAATCACCTAACGAAGATCTTGGAGTCGAAGTGAGAGGAAGGTGTGAAGCTGCGTGGCTAAGACCAGGAGGATCAGTGTGAACACCTCTGTGTTCAGGGCAGCTGGTCTATTCCTTTTCCCCTTCATTCTCCTTCCCGATTTCCTAGCAAGGTGTCCTGATGTCACCTGCTGCTCCCAAGCAGCCTGTAAATGCTACTTGGGGCCTATCCTAGAGATACCACTTTCCTCCCAACTTTCTGAGGCCTTTTCTCTCCATGCCTAACTAACCCTCATCTGAAAGCTCCACTCAGCAGCCATAGAAACTGGCAAACAGGTTGTCTAAGAATACAATGTTGCACTAACCTCTTACCCCTCTCTCTGTGAGTTTCCCCTTTAGCTTCAGCACAACTGTTTCAGAAGAAAACACCCTTACCTATCACTCCATTATCTATCACTCCAAAAACAAAGAAGTATGGCCAGCGGTGTGTATTTTACACGGAAGAGGAGCACAGTAGAAATGACACTGGGCTGGAGGCAGCAAACCCTGCATCTACCACACAATCACAGAGAGACTTAAGGACTCTGCTCATCTTCCATGGACAGGGTCACTTTCTTTGTCCCAAGATTTCCAATACATCCCCATCTACTCCCAGTGTGGCTAAACTCAGTGCATCTGATCAATATAGATTAGCATCACTCATCCTCATAATAGCCATGGCATTGGAACTGACTCATGGCTGACCCTCCCATAGCTGACCCATGAATGAACGGATTTTATAAGGTTGTAAATCACGTAAGAGTAGATGGTCCATTTTCTCCAGTGTGGATACCAGTGTATTTGAACCACCAGAAGGGTAGGCCTTTGAGTTAGCAACCCAAATCTCTATGGACTAAGCCAGCAGAGCTCCCATAGACTATCATGTTGTTTCTGTTTGTAAGTGTTGTCAGGTCAGTTACAACTCATAACGGCCCTATGAACAACAGATCAGAACCTTGAACCCACCTCATGATCTCTCACATCCTTGAGCCCATTGTTACAGTCACTGTGTCAGTCCACCTTGTCGAGGGTCTTCCTCTCTTTTTATTAACTTCGAACCATGATGTCTTTTTCCAGGGACTGGTCCCTCCTAACAGGAGACTCAAAAATAAACAATGAACCATGATCTTCTTGATTGGTGAGCCTGTTAACAACTGTTTCAGTCATTATTTCAATGTCTATTTGGAATTGATCTACATAAATCACATCAGTAAAGCAACCTGGCTTCAGGGTGTGTAGCCAAAGGACTTTCAGGAAATGAATGAATTTTGGCATCCATCTAGTTGCAAGGAGTTGTAAAGACTACAAATTCATTTAAGACCAGGTAGCATTGTTGTGTTATAGAGGTAGGTGCTAATGAATTGAAACGTCAGGGGTTCAAAGTCAACAGCTCTTCCATGGCAGAAAGGTGAACTGTCTTCTCCCATAAAGATCTACCAGGAATCCAACAGAGGGTGGCTATGAGTCAGCAGGTCTTCTGCAGGAGATGTCAGAAGGGCTCAAGAAGGGGTCCTGCAAGACCAGTGGCCATTTGTTCAACTCTTTCTCTCCAAACTTATCACAAATACTAAGTTTCTTCTGTTTGTCAGGTGAAGTTTTAGGAACTCTTGTCATTGTTGACCCACAGAGACCCTATGAACAACAGATCAGAGCCCTGCCCTATCCTGTGCAATTGTAAAACTTTCTGGCACACTTGAGCCCACCACAACAGTCACTGTGTCAATCCATCAGATTGAGGGTCTTCCTCTTTTTCACCAACCCTCCACCTTCCCAAGCATGATGTCCTTCTCCAAGGAATAGCCTCTTCTAGCAACATTACCAAAGTATGTGAGACGAAACCTCATTTTATTTGCCTCCAAGGAACTCTCTCACTGCATCTTATCAAAGATGTATTTGTTTGTGCTCTGGAAGTCCAGCAAATATTCAGTATTAATTTTTCTTCTATAATTCTTATTCATGGTCCTGCTTTCTGATGCATAGTAAGTGGATGAAAAGACCATGGCCCAAATCGGGTACACCTTAGTCTTCAATCTGATATTATCGCTCTTCCATAATTTGGATAAATCCCTGACTTCAGACTTCCCCAGCCCAACATGTCTCCTACTGGATCCAAGGGTGTTAATGTGGATCCAGGGAAGATGAAATCATTGACAATGTCAATCTTTTCTCCATCTATCATGATGTTCCCTATGGATCCAATGATAAACAAATTTTGTTTTCTTGATGTTGAGATGCAATCCATATTGAAGACTATAGTCTTTGTTGTTTGTTTTGTTTTTTCCCCAGCAAGTGCTTCAAGTTCTTCTAATTGTCAGCAAACAAGGTTATGTCACCTACATAGCATAGGTTACTGATGAGTCTTCTTGTGCTTCTGATGTCATATTATTAGAGTCGTAATTACCTAATTATAGTTATAGAATTTTTATTTAGGAACTAGATGAGTATTAACCCAGGTTGACAAAAATCCTTGTTCTCATAAACTTTGCATTCTAGCAGGAAGCAGAGGAGAGTAAACAGACACATAAATGTTGTTGTTGTTGTTGTTGTTGTTGTTGTTGACTGCCTTCAAGTCGAGCACAACTCGTAGCAACCCTATGAACAAAAGGCCTGAAGCCCCTCTACCACTATCGACATTTATCAAAGTTCATAGTTTCCAGAGACAAGTTGTTTAGGAAGTGGATGCCTCTCCTGCTTCCAAACCTGTCATAGAATGTTATTGGTTGAGTCACCTGTGATGCAGAATGACCCTCTGTACAGCAGCTTTGAACTCTTCCCTGTCATAGGAAAGACATTTTCAGACAGTGTTACATACTGAAGAAAAAAAAAAGACACCAAGTAATACAACAGAGAAGTTGATTAAGATGAGGCACTTAGTGATGAACTGTGAAGAATAGTCAATACTTAAGGTAGGACCTGAGTTGGGGGGTCAAGGAGGGAAAGGAAGAGCCTAAGAGAATTTTACATCAAAGCATACTGAAGCTTGACGCTGAAAGTTTAAAAAAAAGAAATGTTGATATAACAATACATGATGCATATCACTCTGAAGATTCAGAAAATTATATATGCAATTTCTGTTAGCTTTCTCTGCCCAGAAGCATGCCTTTGCACAACCAGAATCTATGTTTTTAAAATCACTTCTATATTAGACCACATCCTAAATCTAATTTTACAGATATTCTAAATTGAAGTTCAAATGGCCAAAGGAAGGTAACAATTCAGAAGGTCCTTCACTTAATTTCAGTAAAAGATATACATTTTTTAAAAACCAAACCAAAACAACAGCAATCCACCCAAAGCCCAAACCCACTGTCATGGAATTGATGGTGACTCCTAGTAACTCTGTCAGACAGAGCAGTTCTGCAGGGCTTCCACAGCTTTAAGTCTTTAAGGAAACAGACTGCTCCATGTTTTTTCACAGAGCAGCTGGTGGCTAAAACTGATGAATTTTGAGTTGGCACTCAAGTGTTTTAACCACTATTTCATAGCGTTTCTTATAAATGTAGAATGAATCTTGTAACACCACATTTAAAGAAAAGAGAAAGGATAACATAGCACTCTGTAAGACCTTTAGATTCTTTGAATATCTTTCCAAAGCTCATAAAAGCTGTTTTCCCTTGTCAATAGGGAGTCTGATTTCAGGAGCTTTGTTGCTGTTAGATGCTGTCCAGTTTATTCTGACTGGGAATAACCTCATGTATAACAGTATTGCCTAGTCTCATGCTAGCCTCATGATCGCTGGTACATCTGAGACCACAGTTGCAACACTGTGGGGTGTCTTCCAGTAGAAGGGTTCACCTTCCAGTACCCTACTGGTTAGTACTTCTTCATGACCTAGGAATAGTTCATAATTGGGAAGGCCATAACATGCCAATAGAAACTTCAAGAACAATGAATTCCTTTCTGTATGACATAAGCATAGATTACATATAGCCACAAACTATATATTTATCAAAGCAAATTGAATACTTGAGTTGTGATACACATAGTTCAACTGAAATTCAGTGAATTCAACTCACTGATAACTCATAGCCCCTCCACCAGGTTTGCAGGAGGCTGAAAATTGCATGGGAGAAGATTTATTCATCTTTTTCTCTCAGAGCTGCTGCTGGATTGGAACAGCCAGAGAGGCAATGCCCTTGGGTTGGAAGTATGTTACCATCGAGTTGACCATGACTCATAGTGATCCTATGAACAACAAAACTTAACAGTGTCCTATCCCGTGACATCCTAAAAACAAACAAACAAACAACCCTAAAGATATCATAAATAGGAAAAGTTGGGTAACAAGACAATCAATAAAGGAAGAGTAGTGTGTGTGGGGGTGTATTTAGAAAAGTGTTTCTTTCCTACTTAACAATACGTGTCAAATAACATTATTTTTACCCAATAAGTAGCTTTGGGAGATGTGGCTGTGATTTTACCAGAAACAAGAGCTACTTAATGCCAGCTGTACATTACATGCTTTACAAGATCAAAACGACTTTGCATCAGTGGTGTAATTAGCTGTGTTTCCCATCCTTCTGAGCAGGGAGACATGCCACACTTCTACAGAATTCACTGCCGCCTGACTAAAATTAGATCGTCCACATTTATGCTTTGAGTTGGTGTCATTATCCCAGCAGCAGTGTGGGAGTTTAAGCCCATAATCTCTGTGTATTGAGAACGGATGAGAACCAATCTGAATAACAGGGAGAGCTCTGGGAGAGCTGGAGAAATCCACTTGTCCAAATGATTTCACTCTAGGGATGAATTTCAAGTGTGGACTGTTCAAAATTTACCAGCAAAGGAAAGAATTCTGCTAATTGAATGTTCAATCTGCTAACTGACAGTAATTCACAAGGCCACTGTTTAAGTACATCATGGGTTTACAATAAGATTATGGTTATCTGACATCACTGCATGGAGGAGATGGGCCAGAGTGCATTTAATGTCACTTCTGACAGCTCAGCCCTAGAGGAAGGACGGTGTATCACCAGGTAAGCAGCTGCTCAGATGGTCAGACCTTAACACACAACAAAATACAGATTTAATGTAAGAGGGATTACTTTTTTTTTCACTCCTATTTTTTTTCTCTCTAACGCTCCAAGTGGTACAGAAATATGAGACAAATAATTTTTTTAAACAACCACTATTGTTGTTGATGTGCCATCAAGTTGAATACATTGTCATAGCGATCCTATGAATAATGACTCTGAACCTTGCCTTATATTGAGCCAACCTCAGTGGCTGACACATCTGACTCCCTTGCCACAGTTACAATTCATCTCATCCAGTGTCTTTCTCTTCTGCGCTGATCCTCTACCTCTCCAAGCATGACGTTCTTCTCTAAGGACTGAGTCTCTCCTGGTAACATGCCAAAAATATGTGATACAGAGCTTCTAGTTTTTAACAACTAGATAGCACAAATCATAATAAGTTGTTCATTGTTTAAGGGATAGCAGTTGGAGGCAAAGATTCTGAGGCTTCTTTTGACATACTTTGGGCATGTTGCAAGGAGGGACCAGTTCTTAGAGAGGGACATCATGCTTGGAACAGTGGAGGGACAGCACAAGAGAGGAAGATCATCAATGAGATGGATTGATTCAGTGCCTGGGGTAATGAGGGTAGCTGTGTTAGAGACAATAAGATTGGCACAGGATAGAGCAGGGTTCAGGGCTATTGTACATAGGGTGACAATGAGTCGCAAGTGATGTGATGGCACATAACTAGAATAAGGGATAACAGTGTGTCAAGTATTTAAAAATTTTTAGAGGAATATAGTCATAATTCTCTTTGACAATAATAGTAGATTTGCTCATAATTCTCTTAGACAGTATCAGTAGATTTGCTAAGTCACTGGATATGAGACCTCCGGAGCATGGTCTGAGGGGACATCCAGGTCATCTGGCACTACATAGCCCACAAGGTCAATGTTCTCCATTCTACATTGATGACTAAGGACTGGGGACTCAAGGCTATTGAGTGGCCATCTAAGATGCAGCCACTGGCCTTTTCCTTTGTGGAGCAAAGAAGAGTGAATAAACCCACAGCTTCACAGAAGCAGCTAGCCCAGAGTACCAACAGACCTAACGATTTTCAACTTTCTTGACCCTGACACCAGAAGATCTAGATGGTGCCCAGTACCCTGCTAACCACTCAGGAAGAAATCACTATCGTGGGTCCTCAACAGAGTGGGAGACAAATGTAGAACAAAACTCAAAATCTTAATAATGTCCCGAAGGATTAGTATGATAGAGGCTGGTATAACCCCCAAACCATGGCTGTGAGCTGCCTTTTGAGCGGAGAACTGAGCTCTCCTCTGTGGTACCACTTGCAGCTAGACAATGGGCAGATCTGCAGGGCGGACAATGCACTAGGGAAGCACTCAACACTCACAATACTCAACTGCACAGGGTCACACGGTCAGTAGGCATCCAGAGTAAAACTGAAAGTAGGGAGGGAGAGGTTAGAGGGATGACTAGAAACAAGAACCCAAGAGAGTGGAAAAAATGATGATGCACCGTGGGGATTGTAGTCAATGACATAAAACAATGTATTTATGAATAGTTGAGTGGCATATACATCCACTCCATAAACTTCATAATAAAAAGTTAGAAACAGTAACAGTAGATTCCCTAAAGACGTACAGAGGCCAACTATGATTGCAAGAGTCTGTTTTTCACTTGCCTTCATTGGTGAAGCCAATTTGCCTGTTTGAAAATCTAGTGTTTTCACTTTTCTTTTCAGTTTAATTTCTACATTCAGATTCATGCTATATGAATACTGGATAGAATACATTATAAAGACACAAGGAGACAGAAAGAAACTGATCTGTATGTAACCACAAGGAATTTTTATCTAGCATTATTTGCACCACAGAATGTGTGTCTGTATTTGCATATACACAAGCTTCTGTGATCAACACGGCAATTTTGCAAAAGCATTATTTCAATGTTATCATTATTGTAACTGCAGAGTCAGAATCAACCCATAGCAGACCTTCTGGTGGGTTTTCAGAGGCAGTTAATCACACAGGAGGAGACTGTCCATCCTCCCACAGAGCAGCTGGTGGCCTCAAACTGCATACCTTCTGGACTGTAGCACAGCTTTTGCCACTAGGCTAACAGAGCTCCCTATCAGTATCCACAGTGAATTTAAATTGTTTATGTGTTTTTCGTCTGCATACTTTGGACATGTAACAAGGAGGGACCAGTCCTTGGAGAGGGATACCATACTTGGGAGGGTGGAGGGAGAGCTCAGGAAATAAAGATGCTCGATGAAATGGACTGATTCAGTTACTAGGGTAATTGATGTAGGTGTGTCAGAGACAATAAGGTTGGCCCAGCATAGAGCAGGGTTTAGGGCTCTTGTACATAGGGTCACTATGAGTCGCAACTGACTCGACACATAACAACAACAACAACACATGTTTTTACTGTTTTGGGGTTTTTTTTATATTATATACATATCTCTTGGTTTTGCTACCTTACTCAGACCACATAGTAACTGGACTGAATTTTATAAGTGCTATTATTTCAATAGAAGATTATATCTTCCAACAGGAAAGAAAATCGAAGATACATTGAAGCAAATAGTCCACAGAATCAACAGTACTGACCATCTCGAACTTTCATCACACTGAGACCTGAAGACCTAGACGGGACTCTGCAGCCATTGCTAACCACACTGAAAGGAATCATCAGCAAAGGGTTTAAATGTTCTTTGAGGCAGTTAAAGCACATTAGGACTCCACATGCACACAGCAGGACAGAAAGCCACCGTGCCTTCTTGGTTATAATTCTTTTTTTGCCAGATAATTTTTATGAATATATGCTCTTGATTACTTTTTATTCACAATGGTTGAATGAACTTCCAGATTAATTCATGTTGGGAAGCACGAGTGGTATTCACTTCCTAAACCACATGCCTCTGGAAACTCTGTGAAATTGGAGAAACGACAGCTATGTAAAGGCACTAGGTCTTTTGTTCATAGAGTCACTATGAGTTGACCTCAACTCGATGGCAATCAACAATAACAACAATTTCATTATAAAGAGTTCTGGTGGCCCAGTAGTAAGGAGCTGAGCTGCCAATCCGAAGGCAAACCATTCAAATCCACCAGCTGCTCCATGAGGAAAAGATGGGCCATCTCCTCCAGTGTAGTTTTACTGTCCCTGAAAATCTGCTGGAGGGTAAGCTATGAGTTGGCTCCAACTCGGTGACATACAACATTAATATTTATAACTCATTATCCTGGGTGGTTAGCTCATCCTCCCATGGTTAATATTTGAGACAGTATCTTTTCCCTATAATTTGTTTCTGTTGCTGCTAGGTACCCCTGAGGTAACAATTCATAATGATGCCAGGAATCTTGCGTTATCTTGTGTCATCCTCATAACCTCAGCCATGCTCGAGCCCAGTGTTCCTCTCACTGTGTCAATCCATCACATTGAGGGTCTTCCCCTCTTTCTCTGACCCTCCACCTTTCCCAGCATGATGATGTCCTCTTCCTAAGACTGGCCCCTCCTGACCACATGCCCAAAGGAGCTGAGGTGAAGTTTCACCATCCTTGCCTCTAAGGAACAGCCTGGTCTCACTTCCTCATGACATATTTGCTTGCTTCATATTTAACTAATTTTTTAAAAATCACCATTATTTGCATGAAAGTTTAAAAAAGCAAAGTAGTTTTCCACTCTACTGTTCATCTTTTATGACATTAACTACAATGTACGTGCGGTTGGGAGGTTTGGCGCCCCACACTGCGGTGAGTTGTGTCGCTTACACAAAGGCAGCACCTTTTTGGCATTTCAAATCTACCAGCTGCTCCATGGGAGAAAATCTGGCAATCTCTTCTCATGCAATTTACAGCCTCTGAAGACTCAATGCAGGGTCAGCCACGAGTCAGTTCTGACTGTATGGCAATGGGCTTTTGAGATGTGACCCCCATGGTAACCACACTCTTCCTGTTTTCTCTCTGTGGTTTTAACTTCCATTAATCTCTCTGTGGTGCCTTTAATCTCTTCTGGTCTTCTTCAATGCTACTGGAGATGTTCAAACCAGGAATGTTTCAGTTAGGAGAGAAGAACAAAACAATTTGCCATCCAGGGACTTTCTAACTGCAGTTTTATTGATTTTTATTTTAGTATTAAAGCAAAGAGAATCTATGTCTGAGATCTACTGGAAAAATATATATCTGATTTCTTTTCTCACATTGTATTAAAAAATAATTCTTACCAAGTAAAACTTTAATAAGACTCTGAATTCTAAGGACTGAAATCAAAGCTGCCTTAGGAAAAATCAATTGTTGCATCCCGCAGTATTCCAACACCCATTCCACAAAGTCCAAGTCAGCTGCTTCTGTTTATCTTGTCCTGGGCTTTGACCTCAACATTTGGGTTCTAGCACTACTTCTTTCAACTTGTCAAGCTTTTTACTTAGAAGACTTGAATGAAGACCAGATTTTCAGAGGTTGTTTCTAACTCTTGCAAGCGTCTTCAATGATCTGATTTCTTAAAGGAAATATAAAATGTAAGGGAGAAAGAAAGCAGGGCAAAGTCCATGTCAGTGAAAAAAGAATAAAACAGAAAGGGATAGCTAATGCCAGAAAAATTAGCAACCAATCTTTAATAAAGTTTTAGTTCCTTCCGTTTAAATGTTTATCTTACGTGGACTTACAGAAAGTGCAGTATCACTCAACTTTAGCCATTTATACCTCAGTCATTGCTGTCAAATTGGAACTGACTCACAGCAGACTCTCTAGTGGGTTTTCAGAGGCTGAAATTGCAGGGGTGGAAATGGCTCATATTTCTCCTTCAGAGTCACTTGTGGATTCAACCTGCTCACCTCTTGGTTGATAGTACAATTCCTTAACCACTAGGCCACCACTTGTGGATATAGTTTATCGTTGTGCACTGAGAATATGGATTTACAGAACCCTTCCATCATCTTAGAACAATAAACAAATGCATATTGGTGAGTGCATTAAGTTACAATGGGGGCTTTCCTTCGGTTTTCAATACTCATATTCAATATTGTGGGGATAATTTATGGGCTGAGAACAATATTAGAATTGGATTTAAGTGAATTATTGGACTGAAAAGGACTTGCACGCACTACTCTATCTGAAAATAGATGATGTTCCTTACTGTTCATAGGGTCTATATGCTTTCTTTTATTTGAACCTAGAACTGGTGAGGTGATACTATTTTATCTACTTTAAAGAATAAGTCACACTTAGAAGGCTCTTCACTGCATTTCAAATCCATGTATTAGCTAATACTCACTTACTCCTAGTCACAATCTGATTGTCATTAATGCAGGATCCAAAGAGCAACTGATGGATTAGCTCTGTTTGCCTTTGGTGGTACAACTCATTACTACTAGGACACCAGAGTTTGAGGAAAATGAGAATCTGGAAAAAAACAAAACAAAACAAAACAAAAAAACAAACCCAAACCATAACAAAACAGAACTGAAACAAAAAAAACCCAACAGGTCTGAACTTCTTGGAGATCATGCGGATAGTGCAGGATAGGGGCACAGTTCTGACCTATTGTTTGTGGTGTCTCTCTGAGTCAGAGCCAGGTCACTTAACAATCAACAAGGCTAGCTGAATATTTTCTATGGTTGTTGTTGCGTTGTGCTGTCAAGTCACCTGTGACTGACAGTGATTTTATGTACAGAAGCTCTGAGGACTTCCCTGTCCTGAGATAGCCTAACTGATTCAGACACACCAACCCTCAATGCTCCAGCTACGGTATCAATTAATCTCATCCAGGATCTTCATCTCCTGCACTGTCCTTCTACCCTTCTGAGGGTGATGTCCTTTCCTACAGTCCGGTCCCTCCTGGCCATGTGTCCAGAGTATGTGAGATGGAGATTCAAAATCCTAGCCTCCAAGGAGAAACTTGGTTTCACCTTCTCCAAGGTATACCTATTTGTTTTCTTGGCAGTCTGTGGTATGTTCAAGATTTTTCTCCAACTAGAAGGCATCAAATCTTCTTCTATCATCCTTAGTCATTGTCCAGATCTCTGATACATAATAAGTAATTGTGAAGACCATTAGGTACACCTTAGTCTCTAGACTGACATCGTTGCTTCTCAGTACTCTGGAGAGGTCCCTGGCAGCAGATTTTCCCAGTGCAATTTAATTTGTCTTTTGATTTCCTGACTGCTGGTGCCAAGAGTGTTGATTCTGTATGGTAGTGTATTTAAAATATAAGACAAAAAGCTGTAATCAGAACAATCATCCCATGGACTTCATAGGCTACTACCAACATGCAACAACACCATAATAAAATGTATTCTTTCTTCAGTTCATGGGAGGTTCAGAGTATGCCAAAGAGCAGAGAAGGCTCCTGCACAGTATCTCTATGCCTTCAGCTTTGTTGCTCGGGGAAACCATCACTTACTGCAGAATCTATGTGCAATTCCCATGGAAAGGAAACCTTTCATATGAATAACAGCATACTGAGAGATCACACTGCACAAGTTAAACATTATCTAGGGGGCGCTCTGGTGGTCTAGTGGGTGAGGAGCTGGCTGCAAACCAAAAGGCACACAGTGCGAACACATCAGCTGCTCCATGGGACAAGGAAAGACAATCGCCCATGCAATTTGCTGCCTCTGGAAACTCACTGAAAGGTCTGTTGTGGGTAAGTTCCATCGTGATGGCATATAACAACAATAAGCATTACTGGTGACAGATAAAACATGAGAAATTTTGACAGATTCAGATGTATGGTTTCAAAAGGTCAGGATCTTAAGAATCCGTGAATTGCAAAGCTTGAAAGCAGTGAGCCAGACTCTGTCCCTTGGATGACATCTGGAAACAGAATGACTCCATCCACATTTAAGTAACTTGCTGAGGTAATTTTTGATCCAATATATCCTTTCTAAAATCAAACCACAGGAAAAGCATTGGCAATCCACTGTAATGAAACATTCTTTGGTGGTGACCAGCAATGGGAGGGGAAATAAAGAATTAGGGGGAAAAAAGATGCGAATAAGTTGGCAAAAGGAATAAATAAAAATATAATTAAAAAGTATGGAAAAATTAAATCTTTTATTTTAGAAAGGAGTCCTAGTGGTGCAGTTGCTACGTGCTTCTTTAATGGTAGTCATTAGGTTGGGGGCTCAAACCCATCAGTCGCGCTATGGGAGAAAGATGCGGGAATCTAAGTCTGTAAACATGTTTAGCCCACCAAGTTGTTAGAGGTAGAAATCAACTCAACAGCTACAACTTTTACTTAATTTTCAAGTCCCTGGGGATTGCCTTATATGCACGTGAAACTTGAAAAATGAACAAGGAGCACTGAAGAATTGATATCTTTGAATTTTGGTGCTGGTGAAGAATGATGCTGTTGTTATTGTTATGTGCCGTTGAGTCACTTGTGACTCATAGTGACCCTATGTACAACAGCCCTAAACTCGGCTCTGTCCTGTACTAATCACACTGTCTCCAACACACGCATCCCGATTACTCCAGTCACTGAATCAATCCACCTCATAGAGGGCCTTGCCCTTCTGTGCTGTCCCTCCACCCTCCCAAGCATGATGTATTTCTCCAAGGACCGGTCTATCCTCACAACATGTCCATGGAGCCATCCAGTTCAACCCTTTCCAGGATGAATCTGTTTGTTTTCTTGGCAGTCCATGGTACATTCAATACTCTTCTCCAGCACCACAGCTCAAAGGCATCAGTACTCCTTCTATCCTCCTTGGTCATTGTCCAACTCTCTGATGCATAACAAGTGATTGCGAAGACCATAGCCTGTATTAGATGCACCTTAGTCTCCAGAGAGATACCACTGCTCTTCAGTACTTTGGAGAGGTCCCTAACAGCAGACTTTCTGATGGCTTTCTCATGACTTTCCTGGCTTCTGGTGCCAAGACTGTTGACTGTGGAGCCAAGCAAACTAAAGCTGTGAACAATCTCAATCTCTTCACCATCCATCCTGATGCTGCCAATTGGCCCAGTGGTAAGAATCTTTGTCTTCTTGACATTGAACCTCAATCCATATTGGACTATACCATAGTATATGTCTTGGAAAAAGTGTAACTTAAATGCTCCTCAGAAGCAAAGATAGTGAAGACTCTGTCTCACATACATTAATTATATTATACAGGAGGGGCTAGTTCCTGTAGAGAGACAGCATGCTGAGTAAAGCAGAAGGTCATCATAAAAGAGCAAGACACTTAACCAGGTGGCCTGACACCGTGACTGTAACAATGGCCCTACCTCAGCAGTAATCAAGAGGATGGTGAAGGCCAGGAAGTGTTTCATTTTCTTCTATGACCATGAGGTAGCTATGAGTTAGAACAGACTCAATGGCACCAAACAACAAGAAGGTTGCTCAAAAAATTTAATGATAATGGGAAGATGGCAGTCCAAATCCAGATAGAGGCCTGGTGAATTGTTTCCATAAAGATTACAGACAAGAAAATACTCTGGAACACACAGGATTGTCCTGAGTTGGGTGGGGCTAACTTAGCTCCAAAGGTACTCTAAAATAACCAGGAACTTTCAAAATAGATATTTGGACACCATCTATACACGTAACTGGCAACCTCCTCCCATGAGATTAACTGACTCTGAAAACCTACTAAATGATCGGCAATGGATCAGATCTGACTCTACAATACATAACACCATAACATACACATAATTTCTAAGAAAATTTATATTCATAAGAAAATAAAAAAATATTCTGAGTATTGTAATAATGTTTCAGTTTTAAGATTTATATCTTGAAGAGATATAACAAGTAAATACCTAGTTAACTCCAAGGGGGAGAGTAAAAGTACTCCATGGTTTCTAAGGCAATAAATCTTTACAGATGCTGGTTTGGACTGTAGATCTTTTACTTAGCAGCCAACTACTTTTAAAACTATATTACCCACAGAAATCCTCTATGACCCAGCTATTCCACTCCTAGAAATATCCCTCAAGGAATACGGAGCTGAGACACAAATGAAGATTTGTACACCTATGTTCAAGGCAGCATTACTGACAGTAGCAAGAAAATGGGAACATCCCAAATGTCCATCAACAAACAAATGGATTGAGAAATCATGGTACAGTCACAACGGAATACTGTGTAGCACTCAGGAGCAATGATTTTGTAAAATATTCTATAACATGGGAGAGTATAAAGAGTATTATGCTGAATGAATGAAATCAGTCTCATAAGAACAAATACTGCATAAGACCATTATTGTAACAACATAAGGATAACCAGTAAGAGGTGTACCATAATTTGAAAGAAGAAGAGAAGGGAAGAGAAGAGGATAGATAACGGAGGGTGGGAATCACTATGATAACAGAGTCTGGAGGGGAGGTAAAGAAATCAGGAGGGATCCGGTAGGGACCTGAAAAGATAGGGTGATAGTAGGCATACTCAGTGTTGACTACTTTTCTAAAACATAGCGTATATGAATGATCACACGAAACACAATGTGAATGAAGGAATATGCGAAACATAACATATATGAATGAAACAAAATGTGTTTCATTACCTACAAAATATGAATTTTGAATGCAAACCAATGTTATAAAACCAGAACTACCAGAGTTCCTTACAATCTACAAAATGATAAAATATGCCAATACAGAGTGATCTCAATCACCCACTTTGATTCCTCCACTGAGTGTCACTCAGTCACCCACTGGTGTCAAGACAGAACTAGTCACAGCTGACCCTCCAGCAGGTTTCCAGAAACTGTTAACAGCAGGAGAGGAGGCTCCCCATCTTTCTGCCATGGGGCAACTGGCGTACTCAAACTGCCTGTCTTTGAGTTGGAAGGGCAACTCCTTACCCACTAGACCACCAGCACACATTAGTGATGAAGGCGATACTCTGATGACAGGCTCCAAAGGGCAAGGCTGTAAACCCATCACTAATTTGAAGTAAAGCCATTCTTTTCTTAATATCACTGTGTTTGGTCATTCTGTTCCCCTGCCATTGGGGGAACCTGCCTATCATTCCTACATGTTTTCATTAGCAAAGTTTCGAGTGTACACCAAGCAAAGCAATGGGCTTCAGCATGGCTGAAGTCATCAAGATGGCACAGAGTAGGGCAACATCCAATCTGTTGACAGAGTCACTCTAAACCGTATGGACTTAACAGCACATAACAACCACTACAGCAGCTCATTAATTTGCCTAAGTTTCCTTTCGAAGGTGCTTTTTTTTAAAAAATGCAGAACCTCGGTGACATGGATTGACTTCGTGACTCGGGTAGTAAGGGTAGGGTGAGTCAGATACAATAAGGCCGGCTCAGGATACAGCAGGGTTCAGAGCTTTTGTACATAGGGTTGCTTTGAGTTGCAGATGACTTGACAGCACATAGCAACAAAAACAACAACAATGATATCTTAGTCTCTCACCTATAAAATGAGGCTAACAATAGACTTAACTACCTAGGCTCGGACATGAAGATTAATGAACTATATATACTTGTAAACTGTTTAGATTTATAAATGGTGAATGGAAAAGGACATCATGCTTTTATGGGTGGAGGGACAAGGCAGGAGAGGAAGACCGTGGATGAGATGGACTGATACAGTAACAGAGGTAGGTGTATTAGAAATAGTGAGATTGGATCAGGCTAGAGCAGAGTTCAGAGCTACTATATACAGGGTCACTAAGAACCACAGGTGAACCAACTGCACATACCAGCAACCACAACAGACCTTTTAGAACAGTGCTTTCCATCTACTAAGTGCAATGTAAATTTCTATTTTCATTATTATTAATGTTGTTACTATTGGATTAATAATAAGAGATCACCTCCTACTCTTTGTTTATGCATAACTTTTCTGAGGAGTTTCAGGAAGAGAAATAAATGCATGCCCAGGCTCTTAAAAATAATGTTTACTGAGCACAAATCAGAAAAGATATATGACAGTAACCATGCCATCATAAATTTAATTGGTTAAAGTATATACTCTACTATAGACCTTGTTTCTAGCTTGGAGCCCAATTTTCTGTGCACTCATGAGAGAAAGAAATCCCACTGCCTTAAGAAGGAAGATGGGAATGTTAAACCAGTGATGCTAAGGGGATTAGACTTTAGTGCATCTACTTTTCAAGAAATGTGATTTGAAGCACTTTAAGAGCCATCATCTTGTCCCCTTGCTTCCAACAAGTCTCTGCTCTAATCCCTTCTTATTCATTGATGTGTAGATTCCCCCCCCCCATCATGTTATCATAACACTGCAGTCAGCATTCACCAAACCCTTTTCAAGTGCTATTAACTTATGGTATGTTAGTAAAAAGCCAAACAAACAAAACCCATTGCTGCAGTCAGTTCTGCTTCATGGTGACCCCAAGTGTTACAAGGTAGAAATGGGCTCCAGAGAGTTTTCCTGGCTGCCAGCTTGAAAGAAGCACATCTGTTTTGCTCTTTTCAGTACCATCACTGGGCTTTTCTCCCTCAGATCTTCTAGTAGACTCAAACTAATCTTTTGTTAAGCAGCCAAGCACTTTACTACTGCACCATCAGGGCTCCCAGTCTAAAAAAAAAAAAAAACACCATTTAAGGACTGTTAAATAGGGGGAGTGTGGTGGAGGCAGCTGGAGCTATAGATGACACAACTTTAGGAAGAATCATGAACATGTTCTAAAGGAACAGTAGCCCTTGGACCAGAGTTCAATGTAAATGGTGTCTCCTACAGCTGTGCAATCAAATAGGACTGGCAATGCACAGACACGAAAGTTTCACTCAGCATGTTTTTGTTGTTAGGTGCCATCAAGTAGAACTGACTCATAGCGACCCCATGAATAGAAGATCTGAAACCAGTTCTGTCCTGCGCCATCCTCACACTTCCTGACACATAAGAGCCCATCATTGCAGTCACCATGTCAATCCACCTGGTTGAGGGTCGTCTTCTCCTTTGCTGACCCTCCAGCCTTCACAACATCACGTCCCTCTCCAAGGAATAGCACCTCCTAGCAATATGTCCAAAGTACGTTGGGTGAAGCCTCATCATTCTTTCCTCCAAAGAGCACTCTGGCTGCACCCTCTTCAAGAAATATCTGTTTTCTTGGCCATTTATGAAATGTTCGGTGCTTTTCTCCAACACCACAGCTCAAAGGCATCAATTCTTTTTTCTGTCATCTTTATTCATTGTCCAGGTCTCAGAGCACTGCTAGTAATGGGAAAGACCATGTACTGAATCAGATGAACCTTAGTCCTCAAACTGACATCACTAATCCTCAGTAATTTGGAAAGGATCCTAACTGCAGATTTTCCCAGGGCAATGTGTCTCCTTATTTCCTGACTGCTGGTACCAAGGGTATTAATTGTGGATCCAAGTAAGATGAAGATGTTGACAGTTTCAATCTCCTCTCCATTCATTACATTGCCTATTGAACCAGGGGTAAGAATCTTTGTTTTTTTGATACTGAGATACAATCTATACTTAAGGCTGCATTCCTTAATCATCTACAACAAGTGCTTCAAATCCTCCTCACTTTGAGCAAGCAAGGCTGTCATCTGTATAATGCAGGTCATTGATGTGTCTTCTCTAATCCTAATGTCACACTCCTCATCATAGAGTCTAGCTTCTCAATTTGCTCAGCATATAGATTGAACAAGTATGGAAACAGAATACATCCCTGACACACTCTCTTCCCAATTCCAAACCATGCAGTGTTCCCTGCTATGTTTGCACAATAGCCTCCTGGTCCAGGTATAGGTTCCTCATGATCACAATCGAGTGCTCTGGGATTCCTAGTCTTCTCAATGTCAGCCACAGCTTATCATGATCCACACAGTCAAAGACCTTTGATAGTCAATAAAGCACAAAATAGATATTCTTCTGGTATTCTTTACTTTCAGCCAGGATCCACCTGACATTAGCAATGATCATGTTTAGAAAGAACATTGCTATAAGTGGTGCAGTACTTGTCTGTCAGTTTGTTGTACTGAGATTGCTTGGGTCTGCTGTGATACTGAAATCTTTGCTACTGGTGTGTCAAATTCCAAAAGGGTTTCCCCATCATGGATGGGTTTTGGTGGAACTCCTGATTAACACAGGCTAAGAAGCAGGATTAAATAGCCGTAAATAGCTTGCCTCCAGAAACCCTATGAACCTGGAGAGAGAATGAAAGTCACACAGGTGTTGAGGACTTCCCTTCATAGGGTCAATATGGGTTGCCAACGACTCAACGGCACTTAACAACATAGAGAACAGTTGGCCTAGTGGACCAAAAGTGATACTACCAAGACAAAGGTGGGTGACTCTAATCTGCAGCTGTAAGGCCTGTCTTTAATTGTTTTTGGTGAAACACTCTTCTAGGTCGTACAGCCCGGTGTGTCCACTTGCCATACATACAGACATAACTTGTGGTCGCTGTGAAGCTGAACACTGTGACACTGACATGTCAAATGCAATAATGGTTACCCATGGTGGACAGTGTATGGTGGCACTCCCTGGTTAAAACAAGCTTGGAAGCAGGAGTGGCATCCACTTTCATAAATAACTTGCCTCCAGAAACCCTATGAACCTGGAGAAAGGACGAAAGTCACGCATGTGTCGAGGACTTCTGTTCATAGAGTCGCTATGAGTAGCTAACTCAACGGCACATAACAACAACAGGAAGCAGGATAGGCCATCTATTTCGTAAATAAAAGGCTTTTGAAAACCCTAAGAACACTAAACAAAGAGGATAGTTATAGAAGTGTAGTGGTAGAGCTCAGATTGAAGTTAGGTGAAAAGAGGAAAATCAACCACAAACACCATTTAACAATTGGTGCACATAATGTTCGAAACTTGAATGTTGGAAAATTAGATATTTTTTTAAATGAAATGGAATTTATGAATATTGACATACTAGGCATTAATGGCCTGGAAGCAGGAGCAGCATCCACTTCCAAAATGGCTTGCCTCGGGAAACTCTACATATGAACAGTGCTCAGGCCTTTTGTTCACAGGGTCGCTATGAGTCATCTACGACTCGTTGGCCCCTAACAACAACAACAACAGGCATTAATGAGATCCAGTGGACCAGGTATGGACACTTTGAATCAGATAATCATATGATATACTATGCTGGGAATGAAAGACAGAAGAAGAATGTTGTCACATTCATAGTCAAAAAAGTCCATTTCAAGTTCTATCCTGAAATACAATGTTGTGAGTGATAGGATAATATCCATACACATACAGGGAAGATCTGTTAACACAACTATTATTCAAGTATATGCTCCTACATCTAGTGCCAAAGAGTAAGAAATTGAGTCTTTTTACCAAATTTGAAGTCTGAAATTGACTGAACACCCAGTCAGGATGTGTTAATAACTGGTGACTGGAATGCAAAAGTAGGAAACAACAAAGAAGGAACACTAGTTGTAAAATATTGGCTTGGTAATAGAAATGAGTCTGGAAACAGAATGACTTAATTTTGTATTTACAATGACTTATTGATTGCAAATACTTTTTCTAAAAGACACAAAAGACAACTTTACTTGTAGATTTTACCCAACAAGCTCCATAGGAATCAGACTGACTACATTTGTGGAAGACGTTGTCGGAGAAGCTAAATATTATCAGTCAAAACTAGGCCAGGGGCAGACTGTGGGTGAGACCATCAATGACTCACATGCAAGTTCAAATTGAGAATTACTCAGCTTAAAGGATCCGTAAAATTATTTCTATAAATGGGCAAGTGAGCATCATGTTTGGTAGTCTGAAACATTTTACAGATATTTCTGGAACTGTAAATAAAGTTATAGCATGTTTTTGTTGTGTGCCATCAAGTAGAACCAACCCATTGCTGATCCACCAGTGGGTTTTAGGAGGAGAAAGCCATCCTTCTCTGTGGAGTAGCTGGTGGATTTGAACTATATGCCTTTAGGACTGCAGTGCAGCTTCTTACCATTAGGCCACCAGAGCTTAAACTTAATCAGCAGCATAGCATAAGTAACATTTCTTTCTTGCTCTTCTTGTCAGATGCTAGATTTTGCAATACATTTCATTTGTGATTTTATCAGCGTCTGGTATGATTAGTGTCAGAGCTTTTTTCTCATATACTTTGGGCATGCTTGTTCTGATGCAGTAATACACAATAAGGAGTTATGGTGGCCTAGTGGTAAGAGACTGTGCTGCAGTACCGAAGGCACACTGTTCAAATCCACCAACTGCTCTGTGGGAAAAAGACACAGGTAATCTCCTCCTGTGCTATTTACCTCTGAAAACCCTCTGGAGGGTCAGATGTGGGTTGCAACTCAGCGGCACTGAACTACAACATAAAAATGAAAAATACAAATTCATTATATGATCGTACATTAATACTTCTGGTTCAGAAAGATTAAGATTCCCTGTCCCCACCTCGAAGAGCAAATACAGGAGAGTAGCTGTCCATTTGACTCCTATATTTCCCACTAAAACACTTGGAAGTGTTAACGACATTGTTATTTACTTATCTAGTCAAATAAAAGCCACTTTTCTTTCACATGGTTATCAACTAAGTTTTTAAAACAAATGTTATAAAAATGTTTTTAAAGATAAAATTTCACTTTTTCCACTTTGGCGCCATCTTGCTCAAGACGAGGCAGAGGTCCAAGTAGACGTGAGCGTGTGCAGACGCCACAGCGGCAGGAGTAGAGAATGCCACAGGCTGGGGACGCTGGTACAAATTGGACTGCATGCTCCTGTCTAGGACTTCTGACTCAAGGGATCTAGAAGGTCTATCGCCATTTGATCGCCATGAACACCTGAGAGGCCCGCTTTCCTCCTTCGAAACCAGGCCCTTTTGATCTGTTGCCCTGGACCTATGATATTCTGGACTAACTCTACTTAGTTGTGGTTGGATGTCACGTGCACAATAAATCATCTCTTCCGCTGTCTTAGCCAAAGAATAAAAAAAAAAAAGATAAAATTTCATATTATTTATGATCATAAAACTTGTTTATATATAGTATAAATATTGATATTTATGGTAATGTCATTTCCATTCTTATTCAAACTGGATTCATTTGTATACAAATTGCAGCTATGAATTTACTCCATTTTATAATAAATAATGTTTTTTCCAAGATCTGTTACCCAAGTGGAATTGGTAAAATCTTCAAAGATGAAAGAAAACACATTTTTGTAGCTACATCTAAGTGCTGAAAAAAAAAACTCCTTTTCTTCTTTTCTAACTAAATCACAAAGTATAAACCGCATAAGCACATTTTCTTCTTCATTGTATTGCTATTAAATACAGTTGTGTTTTCTCCCCATTAACTTCCATAGATCTCAATGTTACCTTTGCCAGGCCACGGCAGCCTGGGAATGTGGTGGTGAAGAATGAGTCACTGTAACAGTAGCATAATTAAATTTTCTAGCTCATCCTCAAATAGATTGCTAACATCTCAGCTTTCCATTCTTCTCCCCCAAATCACTGCAATTTGAAGCCAGCAGGCCCAGTCTCTAACAAGCATTCTAGAGGAAGACAGCACTTTCTACTCAATGGAGCTTTCATTTTTTCCTCTTCTTTCTCATGTGGTTATTCATTTCTGCTCTCGATCCCACAGCCCTGGATGCTGCGCATCTGGCTGCATTTGTCACCGTTGGCCTTCTTTTTAGTAGCATCATGACCTGTGTTACTCCAGATACTCTGAGACGCAGCCATCATGAAAACCAGCAAATGCCAGTCAGTGGTTGAGGCAGGCTCCCACGCCCTTCTGCTTCTCCTGCTACTCCAACACACATTACAGGAACTGATTCTGGCCTCATCCCTTCTCTCACCAAATCTGCACTCTTACCCCCATGACCCTGGTCTCAGTCTCCAGCTCAAACTCCTCATCCTTGTCCTCCCACAGACACTCAATCCCAGCCCCCCTCTAGCATAGGTGGCCAGTCCTCAATTCTCAACAGAAGTCTGGCACTCCCTTCATTTCACACTTTGTTAGCTTGACTTTTGCTCTGCCTTAAAAAATGTGACCCTGGAGGACGTTATGCTCAGTGAAATATCTCAGTCACAAAAAGACAAATACTGCATAATGCCACTGTTGTAGAACGGGACTAACATCAGGGTTGGGGTACAACTGAGAAAAATTAGATAAATTATGTATACTGCATTGAAGCAGATGAGGGAGAAAACAGTTTAAAAGTGATATATGATTGGGTATTATGGTTATTATCAGAGTCCAGAATGAAGTTTGCATAGTGGAGTGTACTCGGGGGGAAAAGGGGGGATTGTATACCAGTGAAAGAATTTTTCTTTTACTTTTCGAAGAAAGGAGAGAACTGGGGTAGAGGGGTAGGCAGGGAAAACGTGTGACAATGAATGAATGGAAATCCAAAATCTCTGTAAACGTTCATTAAAATTAATTTAAAAAATGTTACTCAGTCATCTGGTGTTCAATAATTGGGGCAACTGCTTAGGTGGTTATTGAAATTAAGTGGTGGATATCATTCCCATATGTTTGAGTCTCTTCATCAAGGGGCACCTCTGTGCTGTGCCTCTTCCAAGTCTCTACTTCATACCAACTGACATATTTCAATAAGCAGATGCAGCACTGAACATGTTCACCGGGTAATGCCAAGAAATCTGGAGGACATCTACCTGGCCAACTGACTGGAAGAGATTCATATTTATTTCCATTCTAAAAAAATAAGTTGATCTGACAGAGTGTGGAGATTACAGAACACTTTAATTAATATTCCAGGCAAGGAAGATCCTGACGAAGATTATCCAAAAATAATTGGAACAGCATTATCAAGAGAGAAGTATCAGATGTGCAGGCTAGGTTACACATCATCCAGTAGGCTGGCTTTATGAGGAAGAATATGGCATCAGAATTGGAGGAAGACTTATCAACAACCAGAATGATGTAAATGACACAATCTTGCTTGCTGAGACTGAGGAGGACCTAAGCCATTTGCTGCAGAAGATCAGGGTCTACAGCCTTCAATATGGATTGAAGGTCAACATTAAGAAAAGGAAGATTTTCACCATTGGGCTAATTGGCAGCATCATGAAGGACAGAGAAAAGATTGAGATTGTTAACAGCTTCAGCCTGCTTGGCTCCACAATCAACACTGTTGGTACCAGCAGCCAAGAATCAAAAGATGAATTTCATTGGGGAAATTTGCTGTTACGGAGTGCTAGAGTACTAAAGAGTAACTATGTCAATTCAGAACTAAAGTGTATCTGATTGAAGCCATGGCTTTTGCAATTAATTGCTATGCATCAGAGAGCTAGACAATGACTAAGGATGACATAAGTAGATTCCTTTGAGTTGTGGTGCTGGAGAAGAGTATTGAACATACCCTAGACTGCTAAGAAAATAAACAGTTATATCCTGGAGAGGGTAAATCAAAGCTGTTCCATGGAGGCAAAGATTTTGAAGCTCTATTTCATATACCGTGGGCACGTTGCCAGGAGAGACTGGTCCTTAGAGAAGGACATCATGCTTGAAAGGCTCAAGGAATGGTGCAGGAGAGGAAGACCTCAGATGAGATGGATTGACACAGTAACTGGGGTAATAGGGATAAGTGTGTTAGAGACAGTGATATTGGCTCAGGATAGGACAAGGTTCAGAGATATCATACATAGGGACATTATGAGTTGCAAACAATTTGACAAAACATAACAACAACACATCCATAGTACCTAAGACCTCCATGAGAGTCAGATACTAGCCAAGTTCACCAAGGCAAGACTTCAAAAAAGGCATAGCCCATAGTTTCTAGGAGCTATGGGCTTTTCTTTGATGCTGCCAGGTTAAAAAAAAATGTAATTCTGTATTTGTTTCTAAGTGCAAAAATAATAAACACAAAAAGTCCCCCCAAAATAATAAACACATGTTGTTGTTGTTGTTGTTTGCTGTCAAGCTGACTACAACTCAGAGCAACCCTATGAACAATAGCTCTGAACTCTGTTCTCTCCTGAGATAATCTCAATGTCTGTGACACACCTGACCTCATTACTCCAGTCACTGAGTCAGTCCATCTCTTCAAAGGTCTTCCTCTCCTGCTCTGTTCTTCTACCCTTCTAAACATGATGTCTGTCTCCAAGGGCTGGTCTGTCCCTCCTGCCAACATGCCCAAAGTATGTGAGACACAGCTTCAAAATATTGCCTCCAAAACCAGTGGTAATTAATAATAATATTAATAATATTGATTCAGTGACTGTGGTAATGGGGGTAGGTGTGTCAGAGACAATAAGACTGGCTCAGGATAGAGCAGGGTTTAGAGATGTTGTACATAGGGTTGCTATGAGTCGCAGGTGATTCAACTGCATATAACCACAAACAACAATAAGATAATAAGTTATAATTAAACTGTAGTCCAGAGAAACACAATCATTTCCATCTATAATTAGGTATTTTACTTAGATCATGAGAATGTTCATTTACCACTAACTGTTCATTAAAATTTAATTTTCAATGACTCTACAAGATTCCATGTCTTCTTACTGTTACTCAATAATATCTCTATAATTTTTTATAGTTTTTCTTATTATAATAATTCTCTGAAAGACACACTTATGTCTAATGCTGAATATGCTATTATTCTTTAGGACTTATTCCTAGAAATGGGTCAAAGGACATAAATATGCTGCCAAATTGCTTTCCAGAAAATGGTACCAATTTAAGTTCTTTCAGAGTGCTGTCTCACTGAATTCTCAAGAGCTTTGAGTCACTTTTTAAAAAACCAAAACAGCAAACCCATCCTACCATAGAATTTGAAAAGTGAATTATTATCACAATATGCATGTCTTTGGTAATATTTTTACTAATTTTAAAGTTTCTTCATGCATGTGCTTTATTCCTTTTTAAAACCACAGGGACAGTCTTTCTCTTGTTTTGAAAATATTAAAGACATAATTCCCCCTCCCCAGCTGCTAATGTAAAAACAGTCTAAAAGTTAGGATTTTCCTATAAAAATAAATTCCACTTAATTACAACCTTGTCTATAATTTTATTCTCACCTGTCCTCATTAGCATCTTTACTGAGTCACACATCTTGACAGAGACAAAATTGAAAAAGGAATAAAGATTCATTTCGTACATTTTTTCCCAGTGATGCCGGTCCATGGTGAAATTACCTTGCATGTGACACATAACACTTTGCCCACCATCTTCCTGATGCAGCATTCACAGCATTAAAATACGTGCTCACTGCTATCAAGTCAATACTGATAAACAGTATCCATTCATTTGGTTTCTGAGTCTGTGTATCTTACTGGGAGGAAATTGCCCATCTTTCTCCATTATTAGTTGCTCGTGGGTTTGAACCGCCAGATATGTGTGTCCTATTAGCAGCATAGAACCCAACATACGATGCGATCAGAGCTCCCTCATTAATTAAGCCATTTAAATATGTCTTTTTATATATGTGCAAACCCTAGCTGTTGAAAGACTTTCCTTTCCTTAGTGATGGCTCTGAAAGCTGTTTTCATAAGACCACATGGTTCTCTTGAAATCTTGTTTCCTTTTCTCCTAACAATACCCTTTCAAGCCCAACAATGAATTTCCCCAGTTCACAGTTTTCACTTCTCAGACTTGTTGTAATGGCACAAATGGACCCAAAGGACAAAATCAAATACTGCCAACCCTACAAAGCCCCTAATACATGATGTACAGCTCCCAGCGTTCCCGTGCAGCTCCCGGCGTGGCCGAGACGCTACCTAACTTCCAAGAACAGGGCCACATCACGGGCACTGTCATTAGCGTTGTCCCGGCAGCTGCGCTCCGCTTGGTAACAAGCTCAGCAGCAGTGTGATGGGGCATTGCATTCTCCCTGACATTTCACTGGATGACTTCTCACAACCTCCTTCTATTAATTAACTTCATCTCCAAGGCCTGTGCTGCAAACACGTTCTCGATGCATATCTGAGCAGCACAACATCGTGAACCACACTCGAGTTGATCGGCTGTCTGGAAGGTGACAGCACAACAGGAAGCGAATAAAATATTCCAAGCCAGACTGCTGAGAAACTTAGGAGAACAAGAGAGAATCAACTTGGCATCAAGATGCGTCAAGGAAGGCTTGTCAAGAATGTAAAAATCCTGTTCTCCTCCTTCACAAAACACGGGAGAAGGTGTGATTGATGGATAGGTCATAAAATAATGAAAGACGCATTTTTTAAAAAATCATGTGCTTCTACTTAGCATTCTAACCCAACATGGAGGTGACGGGGAGTTTAGTGAAGGGACACAAAACTAAAGCACAAAAACTTGGAGGAAGAGGAAAAATATTCACAATTAGTTGTACAAGAAATTAATTTAAACATGTACCTAGGATTAAATTACACATTTTTTTTAATATATCTTGGAGCAATTAGTAAGTTGATGGCTTTTTGCTGGATGATTTTGGGGGAATTCAGAACACCTGAGTTAGCTGTAGAATAGCTCAAATAATTCATTATTTGAATACCTATTATGAGTCAAACACACAGTCCTCATTTTCACGACTCTTTAAAGTTAGTATTATTTGCTTCATTATGCAGATGAGCATGAAATCTCAAACTTGGATTCTACACGACACTGCTTTTCAAAATAAAGTATAAATCTAAGTAGAACATGATCTGCCTGGTGGCAGATACATTCCTAAATACCAGCAATAGCCTAGGGATTGTGACAGGTGTATTCTAAGAATTTGTCACTTACTGACTCAACCTTATGAATCAGAATTTCTATAAGGTGGGGTTGATTATTATGCCCATTTTACAGATAAGAACACTAAGAGAATAAAACAGCTTTCTCAAGATTATGTGGCTAATAAATTGTGAAACTGGGATTCCCTGTGAGGCAGCTTGCCTTCAGGGTCTATGTTCTTGACCATGAGAAGTTATGTTTCGCTCATGTAAGAAACTACTGTTGTTGCTGTTAGGTATTGTTGAGTCGAGTATGACTCATAGCAACCCTATGAACAGAAAAATCTGAACTCTCTTCTATCCTGCGTCATCCTCATACTTCCTGAAATATGAGAGCTCATTGCAGCAGTCACCGTGTCAATTCACCTGGTTGAGGGTCTTCTTCTCCTTCACCAATCCTCCACCCTTCGCAGCATCATGTCCTTCTCCAAGAAATAGTACTTCCTAGCAACATGTCTAAAGTATGTGAGGTGAAGTCTCATCATTCTTGCCTCCAGAGAGCACTTTGGCTGCACCATCTCCAAGACATACCTGTTTGTTCTCTTGGTTGACCATGGGATGTTCAGTGCTCTTCTCCAACACCACAGTTCAAAGGTATCAATTCTTTTTTCTGTCATATTTACTCATTCTCCAGCTCTCAGATGCACAGCAAGTAATCGGAAAGACCATGACCTGAATCAGATGTACCTTAGTTTTCAAACTGACATCACTTCTCCTTAATAATTTGGAAAGGTCCCCTATCTGCAGATTTTTCCAGGGCAATGTGTCTCCTTATTTCCTGACTGCTGGTACCAAGGGTGTTAATTGTGGATCCAAGGAAGATGAAGCTGTTGACAGTTTCAATCTCCACCCATCATGATGCTGCATATTGATCCAGTGGTAAGACAGTAACAACAAAAGAGTTATCTGTTCCTGAACACAAGCACAATATTAGAGGGCTGCAGGTAGGGGACAACTGAACAGGACTTTGAAAGGCAAAGAAGCTTTCCATTGTTAGTAGGGCAGCTATGGGCAGAAAAGAGAATGCAAGGGGAAGAGAACCACTAAAGAATGTTTCATTTGGGAAATGGCATGGCCAGGGCACCCTGAAATGAGGGTGGTAAAGGGATGGGGGAGAGCTGGAAAAGAATGATAGATCCCATGGTTAGAAAGGACATGGTTAGAAAAAGAAAATGACTAAGACATTTGAGCTTTGTTTTATAGACCACTGGGAGCCACTGATGAGCAGAAACAGAGTGATGCATGTGATTTGGGACCATAATTTTGGCAATAACAGAGAAGGCAGAGCACAGACAGGCATACAAAGTAAGAGGTTATGCATGAGATGACCAAAAGCTTAATTTAAGAGGCAAAACTAAATCATGTATAGTTTAGTTTAAATTCAGTTAGGGGGCAAAACTAAGTGTGGGCTTTGACTGGCCGTAGGGAAGAAAGCTCTAGTTAAGTGCTTCCGTGAAGATTGTGGCTATCATTAGGGACCAATAATTTCATCCTGACTCACTGCAACTCTCTGCACAACAGAACAAAATCCTGCCCAATCCTGTGCCTTCTTCACAGCCTCTGCTTTGTTTAAGCCCACCACTGCAATCACTGCAACACAGAATGCTGCCAAGAATACAGCCGACCGAACCCTATGAAGCAGTTCTGTTCCTAAACATGTGGGATCACCAGCAATCAGGGTCAACTCAACAGCAGTGGACTTGACTTCTGGAGGAAGAAAGTAAGGAAAAGATGGGAAATACTGCTAGATTTGTATTAGCTGTAGTTCTATCATCATTGACTAACATACTGGCTTTGGAGTGTTTAAGAGCAAACTCTGGTTAAATTGACTGTCTGTGGCAGAATGTAGACAGATATGACTTTTTTGACATACCTCTTTGAAGGCAAGTCTCTCTCTCCTTAGTTTCCATGGTGTTTTAGAACTTCTGAAGCTAGGGTATTAGAAGGCTCGCAGGTTCCACCTGGCCCTCTGTGGAATGATTAATCTAGAGCCCTACGTTGCCATATGAGAAATGTGACTACCTGCCTGGTGAGATCATGAGGAAGTGACTCTGAAGGAACTCATCTGATTCTTGCCTTCTACCTTCTCTGATGAAGGCAATAGGTTTCTTCATGAAGACCAGCCAGCTGCCAGGTGAATGCCACCACTGGATTTTGGTTTATGTCCCTCAGAATGAAAGGAGCACCATCCCATGCCTAAAGTCCCAACCCACAAGGCTATAAGTTATTGGGAAATGGTTGCTGAGAAAGCATTGACATTTTGAGGTAATTCACTATAATGGAATCTGCCTGCAGAATGAGCTAATGTGAGTTAATAGTTCACACAAGTTTTCCATGGCTAAATAAATAAACAGTGATAAAGGTAACAGATATGAAAGTAATTTAAAATACGTAGCCTTTCTCTGATTAGAATTCAGTAGGGCAGAAAAAAAACTCTAGTGACTCAGCAGTGAATATAAAACAACGTCCTTCTTTATTGTTTTTTTCAACTCGAAGTAATAGGGAGAGAAATTGAGGTCAGCTCTCCAAATTTAGCCTTGTATAGTCTTGACAGACCACTTTTTAGAATTAAATGTCAAGGTTCATTCTTTCTTTGTTTTAGAAATGACTGGTGTTGCCTAATATCAGTTATTAGTACAAAGAATAGAGTTTCTTGGCTTAATAGAACACTTCACGTTTCAGGAATGACAACAGAGCTTCACCAGGGCTTCTGCCCACATACACACAGTGAACCAGAATAGAATATATGTGAAAGAAAGCATGTCTTCAATTACCAGATTTCTGACCAGCCTTGAGCTGCAAGTCTAAGGACTTAAGGAAAACAAAATACACTTGTGAAAGTCTATGAAACTACAGCTCATAATTTCTTATCCTTATGGTTGTTGCCAACATTACTTAAGGTTGCTGAGGGTACTCCTTTCATGATACTGTTTTTGTGTTATAGTGACCTATACTCAACTAGGTGACTCTTGACTCAGTGGTAGGAAGCTGGGCTGCCAATCCAAAGGCAAGTGGTTCAAATTCTCCAGCTACTCCTAAGAAGGATGGGCAACCCCCTCTTGTGCTATTTACAATGTCTGAAAAACCACAGGAGGGTCAGCTATGAATCAGTTCTGATTCGACGGCACATTTTGTATTAGCATTTCAAATCGATTGTATGGTGCCACTGTTGTTAAACGGAACTGACATCAGGGTTGAGGGGAGACTGAGAGGGGATAAATAACGTATACTG
>NW_006399758.1:16424369-16448787 GCF_000299155.1 Elephantulus edwardii | reverse complement strand
CCTGATTCACTGTTGGTGGGAGTGTAAAATGGCGCAACCACTGTGGAAAGCATTGTGGCGCTTTCTCAAAAAGTTGCAAATAAAAAGTTGCAAATAAAGATACCATTTGACCCAGCAATTCCATTACTGGGAATATACTGTAAAGAGACCATAAATGACATCCAAGTAGATATATGTATACCCATATTTATTGCGGCTTTGTTTACAATGGCAAGGAGTTGGAAACAACCTAAATGCACATCAACAAACGAATGGGTAGAGAAGCTGTGGTATATTCGCACAATGAAATACTATGCTGCATTGAAAAACAAGGGACTCATGCAATATTATTCAAAATGGGTGAACCTGGAGGACATTATGCTGAGTGAACTGATATTTTTAAAAAATCTTCTAATTAAATTCTTGATGTCTTCTGTATTTCTTTACAGTTACTTGATAATGCCATTTAGAAACAGAAAATCTGTGTATTTTAAGCCCTGTGAAAACTTGAATATAGGAGGCTCACATACGACTGAGGTCCATGATACAGATAAGATTAGCAGAAAACCTTTAAGAAATAAACCACATGCTGATTTGAGCATTACAGCCTGGCATGATCTGTATGATGCTCAGAAACCAATACACTTTAGATCATGAAAAGTAGGTGACTCTATTTTTATGGCAACTATATCATTTTTTCTTTTAAAAAAATTAATTTTTTTATTGCGATTTAAACTAAAGTTAAGAGAAAACTTGGATTTCCATTCATTCATTGCTGCACATTTACTTTCCTACAATCCCACTTGTTGTTTTATGTCACTGAGTCACCTATAACTGACAGTGACACTATGTACAACAGCCCTATACCCTGCTCTCTCCTGTGCAAATTTCACTGTCTCCGACACATCTATCCCCCAGTACCCCAGTCACTGAATAAATCCATCTCATTGAGGGTCTTCCTCTCCTGGGCTGTCCTTCCACCCTCCCAAGCATGACGTTCCTCTCCAAGGACTGGTTCCTCCTTGCAACATGTCCAAAGTATGTCAGACAAAGCTTCAGAATCCTTGCCTCCAAGGAGCAGCCTGGTTTCACCCTATACAGGAAGCTGTCCATGGTATATTCAGTACTCTTCTCCTGCACCACAGCTCAAAGGCATCAACTCTCCTTCTTTCATCCCTAATCATTGTCAATCTCTCTGATGCATAGCAAGTGATTGCCTGTTATCAGGTACACTTTAGTCTCCAGACAGACATTTGTTGCTCTTCAGTACTTTGGAGAGGTCTCTGACAGCAACTTTCCCAATGTAATATGTCTTTTTAATTTCCTGGCTACTGATGCCAAGAGTGTTGATTGTGGAGCCAAGCCAACTAAAGCTATGAACTATCTCAATCTTTTGACTATCTATCATCATGCTGCCAGTCAGCCCAGAGGTGAAAAGCTTTCTTTTCTTGATGTTGAGCTTCAATCCATATTGAAGGCTGCAGTCCTTGACCTTTTGCAGCAAATGCTTTAAGGTTCTCCTCAGTTTCAGCAAGCAGGGTTGTGTCATCTGCATAACACAGATTTTTGATGAGTCTTCCTCCAATCCTGATGCCATGTTCCTCCTTCTAGAGCCCAGCCTCCCGGATAATCTGTTCTGCATATAGATTGAAAAGATACTGAGAAAGGACACATCTCTGCTGCACACCCTTCCCAATTTTGAACCATGAAGTGTTTCCTTGCTGTTCTGACAACTACCTCCTGGTCCAAGTATAGGTTTCACATAGCAAAAATCAAGTGTTCTGGGATTCGCATTCTACTTAGAGTTAGCCACAGTTTGCTGTGGTCCAAACAGTCAAATACCTTTGCATAATCAAACATAGGCAGACATTCCTCCCAACCCCTGTTAGCTTTGAGATACATATATACACTATTTATTTATAGCCACATAATTGCCCCCCTCCTTCCATCCCAGTCCACTGTTAGGACAACTATATCTTGAACTGTTCCCATGTCTGTATCAGTAGAGATTACAGAATACAAGGCAAAATATCAATTTAAAATCAGGTAAACTATAAGTTATAAATAGAACAGAATGTCTTGAAAATTTCGAGTCATTAGCAATGATTATATGATGGCGATTAACATGTTGGATGCTTTCTATGTGCCAAGCTCTTTCCAGCTCCTTATCCATAAAATGTCACTTAGATTTTACAACCTTCTAGTGAGGTATGAAAATCGTCGCAGCAATTCTATTTGCAGATAAAGGCCATAAAGGTTAAAGAACTCTTCTTATAGTTGTAGAAAATTAGGCACAGAGAGGGACCAATGACAGGCACAAAAGTAGTTACAAATGTTTAAAAGGAGTAAGTAGTTGAACCAGTCATTAAATCAAGCATTTTAATAGCAAGACCTGCCCTTGGCCTCAAACTATATAGTCTCTCCATATTATATCTAAAACCTTATTATAAGGGAACTCTAGGTTGGAACTTCACACAAACCATTTTTACCTGCCTTATAGTACCTTAGAAAATAACTCATTCATCTCGACCTTCTTCTCAATTGCAACTTGGGGAGAACAAACCAGAATTGACTCCCATGAATTGGTGGTGTTGGTGAAGAATATTGAATACACTGTGAAATTCCATAAAAATTAACAGACTTGCCTTGGAAGAAGGACAGCCAGAATATTCCTTGGAAGCACAGATAGTCAGATTTTTGTCTCACCCGTTGGGCATATTTTTAGAAGGGGGAATTTCTTGGAGAAATATGTTTAGTAAACAAGAAGACTGAAGAAAAACAAGATAGTCAACAAGATGAATTTTCCCAGTGACAGCACCAATAGGCTGCTGAAGAACCTATCTAATTTGATTGTACACAGGCCGGGTCTAATTTGATTGGTCATAGGGTGACTGTGAGTTGGAGACCACTTCAACAATGTCCAACAACAATAAAAATAGAGTTTTCTGAAGATTACATGTCAACATAGGCAAATTACCTAAGACAGAATCTAGGAAATGGTATTTAAAAACAACAACAAATCACACAGCCATAAGGTCCACTGAGACACAGCCACCTTCAATCAGGTTTGGTCTAATGGCAAGAAACTGCACTGCAATCTCAAAGTCACACAGTTCAAGGCCACCAGCTGGTCCTAGGGAGAAGGATGGGCAATCTCCTCCTATACTATTAATTGCCTCTAAAACCCTGTGTTGGTCAGCTATGGATCAGTTCTGACTTACAGTACACAACAACAACTCTTTATGGGAGGAGACTGTCCATCCTTTCCCCTCGGAATATCCAGCAGAGTAACACCATTATGCCACCATAACTTCTTATTTAGTACAAGTTAGATGCTGAAGATAAGATCAAGAACCAATGTTACTAAAGGAAGAAGTCCTGGCTGCACTGAAGGCTCTGGCAAAAAATAAGCTTCTAGGAATCGTTGGAATACTAATTGAGGTGTTTCAGTGAACAGATAAGAGTCCCGGACATGCTATGCCAACACATCTGGAAGACAGTTATCTGGCCAATCAACTAGAAGAGATTTACATTTGCACCCATTAAAAAAAAAACCAACCAAGGAGACGATCCAACATAGTTCTGAAATTATCAAACAATATCATTAATGTAAGTAAAATCTTACTGAAACTCTTGTATACAAGTAAAATCTTGTCGAAGATTATTTTTTAAAAGCTGAGGACTATACCAGTAGGGTACTTTCAAAAAGTCAAGCTGTATTTTAGGATAATCCATGGAACAAGTGGAATTATCGCTGATGTCAGATGATCTTGGCTACAAGTAGAGAACAGCAGAAAGACAGAAAGATGTTCACTTGTGCTCTATTGCCTATGAAAAAGTGTTTGGCTGCATTGATAATAATAAATTATAGATAACACTGAGAAGACTAAGAAACCCAAAACACTTAATTGTGCTGCTGTGAAACCTGTTTGTAGAACAAGGTTTGACCAGAACGAAGTGTTACTGCTTGTTTTAAAATTAGGAAATGTGTACATTAGCGTGACCATCCTTTCTCCACACTTCTTCAAGCTGTATGTTGAGCACATTATTCGAGAAACTGTATGAAGAATGTGGCATTAGAACTGGAGGAAGACTTACCAACAATATGCATTATGCAGATGACACAGCCTTGCCTGTGGAAAATGAAGAAGACTCCAAATACTGACTGAATAAGACCAAAATTATAGTCTTACATACTGATTATACCTCAACATCCATAAAACAAAAATCCTCACAGCTGGGAAATATAGAAGGAAAATAAGTTGTCAAAATATACGGAGAAAAGAGTGAAATTTCCAATGACTTAATTTTAGTTGAATCCATAATTAAAAGCCATGACAGTAATAGGTAAGAGACTAAAAGACATTTTGCATTGGGCAAAACTATTGTCAAAGCCCACATTAAAGGATTAAGGAGCAAGATGTTATTAAAAAGCAAAGTCTTGATCCATGTGAAGGTAGTAATTGTTTCCTATGCATGGAAAACTGAGTAAAAAAAGACCAGAGAGTAATCAATATCTTTGAATAGTGGCATGGACAAAGAATTCTGAATATCCCATGTAATGCAAAAAGAACGAATCTGCACTGGAGGAAATGCAATCAATGTGCTCCTTAGAGCAAGGATGGTAAAACTTCACCTCACATACATTGGCTATGTTTTCAGAAGGGGCCAGTTTTTGGAAAAGGGTATCATTCTGGAAAAGGTAGGCAGTGAGAAAAAGAGAGGAAATTCCTCAACCAGATAGACCGACACAATGGCTACAATGGCAGGCTTGAGCATGTGGGGAATAAAGATCGTGGATAATAAGGCAAGACTTCAATCTCTTGATAGGGTGGCTGGGCAATGATGTCAGTCTAGAGACTAAGGTGTGCCTGATCCAGGCCATGGTCTTTGCAAATGCTTGCTATGCATCAGAAAGCTGGACACTGACTAAGGATGATGGAGGAATAATCAATACCTTTGAGTTGTAGTGCTAAAAAAGAGTACTGAACACACCATGGACCACTATGAGAACAAACAGGTCTGTCTTGGAAAGAGTAAGACCAAGTTTCTCCTTGGAGGCAAGGATTTTGAAGCTCCATCACGCATACTTTAGGCACGTGACCGCGAGGAACCAGTCCTTGGAGATGGACACCATGCTTAGAAGGATGGAGGAAAAGCACATGAGAGGAAGACTATGGATGAGATGGATTGACTCAGTTACTGGAGCAATGAAGGTAGGTGTGTCAGAGTCAGTGAGACTGGCTCACAATGGCCAGGGTTCAGAGCTGTTGTACACAGGCTCACTAAGAGTCAAGGGCAACTCAATGGCACATAGCAACAACAATCCTTAATCCATTTTGGGTTTTTGTTTCTCCTCTGTCTTTACAGAGATCTTTTTCTCTCTTCTTGGATGATATCTTTGATGTTACCCCCACAACTGGTATGTTCTTATTATTCACGTTCAATGCCTTACTAAATCTTAACATCTTTTCTTTTTTTTTAAACTCAGGTGGAATAGACTGAAGGCCAAATCTTGGTTTTTGTGGACTAGTTTTCATTTTCTTTAGCTTCAATATGAACTTGCCCATGGACTATTCCACAGTCAGCAACTGGTCTTATTTTGACTGCTGATATTGAGCTTTTCCAAGGATTCTTTCCACAAATTTAGTTAGTCTGATTCTATGCAAGGGAATACTGAATGATTTAAAATCAGAGAAGGTGTGTTTTATGGTTATATACTTTCCATACCTATTCAAAATGTATGCTGAACAAAACATTGGAAACCCTGGGTCACAGGAAGAACCATCAAAAAATCTATGTTATGCAGATGTCACAACCTTGCTTGCTGAAAGTTAGGAGGATTTGAAACACTTGCTGCAGAAAGTCAAGGACTATATATATATAGCCTTCTATACAGATTGCCTCTCAACATCAAGAAGACAATTTGCTACAGAAAGTCAAGGACTGAAGTCTTCAATATGGATTGCAGCTCAACATCAAGAAAACAAAGATTCTCACACTGGGCCAACCGGCAGCATCGTGATAGATGGAGAAGAGGTTTAGATTGTTCACAGCTTCAGATTGCTCAACTCTCCAATCAACCTCTTGGCATCAGCAGTCAGGAAATCAAAAGATGAATTGCATTGCGTAAATCTGTTGTCAGGAACCCCTCCAAAGTGAAGAGCAAATATTTCAGTCTGGAGACCAAGGCACACCTGATCCAGACCAAAATAATCAACAATTACTTGCTAGGCATCAGAGAGCAGGACAATGACCAACTAAGGCAGAAGAAGAATTGATGCTTTTGAGTTGTGGTGCTGGAAAAAAGTACTGAACATATGGACTATAAACAAAGAGGTCTATTCTGGAGAGGGTAAAGCACAGGTTCTTGATGAATCTTTCTCCAATCCTGATGACACATTCCTCCTCATAAATCCCAGACTCCCAAATAATGTGTTCTGCATATAGAATAGATTGAGAAGGTATGGCGATAGAATGCATCTCTGAGGCACTCCTTTCCTAATTTTGAACCATGCAGTGTTTCCTTGCTCTCTGTTCTGATGGCTGCTTCCTCGGCCAAGTATAGATGTTACATGAACACAATTAGGTATGCTGGGATTTCCATTCCTCTCAAAGTTAGTCACAATTTGTTGTGGTCCACACTGTCGAATGCTTAGTCAATGAAACACATATAGACATTCCTCATTCTTTGCAATGTTATCCATAATTTGTTTCATGTACATGTTTGCAGTCCAATGCAAGTAAATATTTTTACGATATTCTCTGCTTTCAGCCAAGGTCCCATCTGAAATCTCACAATGAAATATCTCTTTTTACATTCTTTATGAATTCATCTTGATTTTCTTTTAGTTGTATTTTTATATACTATTGTTACAATTTTTAGATACATTCAACAGAATTTTACTTGTGTATGATATTAATGATACTTTTGGTAATTTCTACATTCTCTTGGATCTCCTTTGAGTTGGGTACAAATTTGGATATCTTCATAATATTAAATATTAGCAAAATGTTTTCAGGTTTTAACCATATTTTAGGTGTCAGAATTTTATTTTACTTTATGACTGAATAATATTACTTTATACATATGTAGGGAATTCTGGCTTAGTGACAAGGAATTATGCTTTTAACACAAAGGTATACATGTTTCTAATACAAACCACATTTTGCATATTCATTCATTCACCTGTTGATTCTAGTTTGTAATTTTTATCAGTAACATTGCAGTGCACGTTAGGGTACCGGCATATCTTCAAGTCTTTTGCGGCATGTACCTAGGAATTATTACATTGTTGTTAGGTGTTAAATCAAGTACAACCCATAGGACCATATGAATTACAGAACAACATTATTCTAGCCTGTGGCTTCCTTTCAATTTCTGACACACTCAAGCCCATTTCAGCAGTCACTTAATCCATCTGGTTGAGAGTCTTCCTCTCTTTTGCCAATACTCTACTTTTCTATGCATGGTTCTTTTCTCCAGTGAAGCACCTTGCCTAGCAACATGGACAAAGTAAGTGAGACAAACTTTATTTTATTTGTCTCCAAGGAGTACTCTTGCTGTTCCTTCTCCAAGACATATCTGATTGTTCTTTGGCAGTCCATAGAATATTCAGTACTATTCTGAAACACCACAACTAGAAGGCATCAATTTTTTTTTTTTTGCCATCTTTATTCATTGTGCAGCTTTCAGATGCTCATCAAGTGGCTGATAAGCTGGATCGGAGGGTAAAATTAAGTTGCTCCCTGGAGCCAAAGATTTTGTAATTTCGTCTCACAGACTTTGGGAACATGGCCAGGAGGAACAGTCTTTGGAGAAAGACATCATGCTTGGAAGGGTTGAGGGACAGCGCAGGAGAGGAAACTCACAGACAAGGCTGACACAGTAACTGGGATAATGAGGACAAGAGGGTTGGAGATAGTGAGACTGGCTCAGGAGAGGGCAGGGTTCAAAGTTGTTGTGCATAAGGTCACTATTGTCACCAGCGACTTGATGCCACATAACAACAAGAACTGTGCTCATGTGGAATTTATACACAGAACATAAATCAGTCATTCAAACAAATTAAGGAATTCCTTATGTAAAATTAGGAAAGGTCTAAATCATTATTATTTCTTCTCACTAAGCATGTTTAATCTGTGCCCACAGCAAATAATACAAGAATGAGAACTGTATGAAGAAGAACACTGCATCAGGTTTGGAGAACAATTCATTATACTTGAAGTATATAGATGATACAGCCTTGCTTGCTCAAAGAACAGCAAACTTGAAGCACTTACTAATAAAGTTTAAAGACTGTAGTCTTCTTCATCTCTTTCCAGTAACAAAAGCAAACAACAAATTCAAGTGAGAATACAGGGGGATATGAACCCTCATATGTTACTGGTGGACACATAAAGAGGTACAACCACTATGGAAGGCAGTCTGGCACACCTCAAAGAGTTGAGAATAGAAATGCCATTTGACCTACCTATCCCACTATTGCCCTGCTGGGAATATACTCTGAAGAAATCGGAGCTGCCACACAAACAGATGTATGCATACTCTATTTCCAGACACTCAAAGGTCAGATCCAAAAGGAGAAGTATTCTAAAACAATACTAATATATGAAATAACTCCTATAAACAAATTTCCTTTTATCTAAAACAGAAATATTTAGATGACAGAAAATGTTCTAGAATAGAATGTACATTGGTAATTGCTGGGGAATATGGAAGATATCCTTAGTCATTGTCCACCTCTCTGATACAGAGACAGTAACTGAGAAGATCATGGCCTGATTATGCACATCTTGGTCTCTAGACTGACGTCATTGCATTTCAGCACTCTGGAGAGGTCCCTGACAGCAGATTTTCCCAGAGCAAGTCTTCTTCTGACAATGACTAAGGATGGCAGAAGATGATTAGATGCCTTCGAGTTGTGGTGCAAGAGAAAAGTCTTGAACATATGGATTGCCAAGAAAACACATAGGTCTGTCTTGGAGAGGGTGAAACCAAGTTTCTCTTTGGAGCCTAGTAATTTGAAGCTCCATCTTACATACTTTGGGCATGTGGCCAGAAGGGACAGATACTTGGAGAAAGACATCATGCTCAGAAGGGTAGAGGGATGGCGCAGAAGAGGAAGACCTCAGATGAGATAGATTGATACAGTAACTGGTGCATTGGGGAACCCCCAATGTGTCTGAATCAGTGGATCAAGACAGGGCAGGCTTCAGAGCTGCTGCAGACAGGGTTGCTATGGGTTGCAGACGACTTGAGAACACATAACAACAACAATATAAGACAGGCGAGAGAAGATAGTGTTTAAAAGGCACTGAGTTTCCGTGTAGGGGGTTGCAAAAGCCAATCGGAAATAGATTGCGGTGAAGGTTGCACAACTTGGGGAATGTAATTAATGTCACTGAATTACACAGTTAAAATAGTTAAGAAGAAAATTTTTTGTTATATTTTATTACAAGGACATTTTAAGCACTTTTTTTATACTTTAAATTATCTAAAATGAGCGTAAGCTTTATTATTTCTATGCTTTGTTTTACACTGTCTAGCAAACTATTTTACAGACAAGAAGTGCTCAATTAATTTACTACTGAGCAGAATTTAAACTACTCTCAGTGGAACTTAGTGATAGTTTTGTACCAAGCAATATTCTATACAGAGAGTTTTTTTTTTCTCTTTTTAAATTGGAAAAAAAATACCTAAATTCCCAAGTTGCTTCCAATGAGTCCAATAAATATAGCAGTGCCATTTGGCAGCCTGTGACTCATTGTATATTTATGAAATTAACCATAGCCCAGCAGATTCAGTAATTCCAGATGCCATAACAGTGTTCTTAGCAATTGATCACCACATAATCAACTCAGTCATGGCAGAAGATTAGGTCTTCAGATCAGGGAAGGGTTATTAGAAATCCAATGCGGTTCTGCAATAGACTTGCACCCTAGAGACCACCTGCCACAGCCTCTGGAAAGATCAGGAATAGAAAGAAATCAGAGAGCTGCCCAAGTACTTCACTTGTCTTGTAGATTCTTTCCCTTGAGTGTCCCCAGCATTAAGACAGAAGTAGGAGGAAAAGATAATTTCATTAATTTTTCCAGTGTCATTGTTTTAGGTACTATGAGTCACAGTAACCTTAGGAACTACAAATCAGAAATGTGTCCCATCCTTTGCCAGCCTCATGATATGCTTGAGCTCACTGTTAGTCACTGTGTTCATGCATCTCCATGAAAATCTTCCTTGTTGTCTGACCCTCCACCTTTCCCAGCATGATGTATTTTTCCAACGACTGTCACTCTGACACTATGACCAAAGTATGTGAGACAAAGTTGTACGATCCATGCCTCGAAAGAGCACCCTGGCTCCACTTCCTCTAATTTTTCTAATGCTCACCTCAAAGGTGACCTGTTTTAAAACTCTTTTATTATACTGAAGTGAGTTTTTAACATCTTTCTATTTAATAGTTAAAGATCTTAGAGTCTGATTATTTTGTTTTTATCATAGTCAAAGAGGATTCAACATACTCTGAAATAATGAGTTTTAAAAACCCTCACAAAACAAACCACACAAAACAGAAACCAAACTTCCCCCCAAACACCCGAGTTTACCTTGAGGACTAAATCCAATCATTTCTTTTGAGTCCCTCATTCTCTACATTACCCTCCCTCTCCCTCTCTCTCTCTTTCTCTTTAGTTTCTTGCACTTTATAATACTCCTCTTTACACAGACTTCCCCCCCCTTTTTAAAATTTTATTTTATACTGGTTTACTTACAAAGTTCATACACATTGTTTTTCACAGTATTTCTTTCTAAAAGTAAATAATCTACAACCTTTAAAAGATGTATGTAAACAACCAAGAATACTAAATACAGTAACTCTTTTCTAATTTAGATGAAAACTACTAGCTATCAAAGCATGTCAAACACTCAATGTGATAAAGGAAAACTTCCTTTAATACACTGTCTTCTTTTCTGACAAATTGCTAAAAAAAAAAGCTTAAAATAAACATAAGTTTCAGAGTGTCTATAATTCAAGCAGTCTTCTACTTCATTTCTCAGCATTTCTTCTAAATGTTTGTATTAGACAAACTCACATTTTACCTTCATGGATACATGACTGAAAAAACAAGTATGTTAGATTTTGCTATAAAATGATGGAGTATGTTAGGATATGCTGCTGTACTGTGCACATTTCTAAACTTCCACAGACCAGGATGTCAGTTTAAAGACCAAGGAGTGCCAGACCTAAGCCATACTATTTTTAATTGTTTCACAGTTATCTGAAAATTGGACAATGAATAAGGAAGACAGACGAATTGATGCCTCTGACACGTGATGTTGTCAGAAGACATGAACAAATCTGTCTTAAAAGAGGTGCAACCTTAAGGATGCTCCTCAGAGGCACAGATGGTGAAACCTCATCTCAAATACTTTGGACATGTTGTGAGGAAAAGCTAGTCCTTGAAAAAGGACAGACCCCCAACAAGCTGGATTGACACAGTGACTGAAACAATGGGCTTGAGCATGGCAGACATCATGTGGATGGTGCAGGATAGGTAAAGGTTCCAATCTGTTCTTCATCGGTACATTTTGAGTTGCAGTTGACTTTAAATCAAATTTGTGGGAAAGATGGAACAACTGTATACGGTTCTTCATGTGTCATTGCTGTTGAGTCACTTCCTACTCATGGCTGGTCTTCCAGTGGGTTTCTGAGGCAGTAAATGGCCCAGGAAGAAACTCCATCTGAAGCACCAGAGAAGCACAGCCTCTGGTTAGCACTGTAACTCATTATGGATTATGCCACCAGAGCTCCCTATCCAATTCTAATTTAGTGCAAGAAAAGTCTCAGTGCCTTTTCAATTATTCAAAAGCTGTATGCAAAATCAGTGACAAGGACTATGTTGAAGAATTTGTTGTGATGACAATTTACATAACATTAAAGGGCAAGTCATCTCAATTTGACCCTCAAGTGGATTTTCAGAGGCTGTAAATCACACACGAGGAGACTTCCCATCTTTATCCCTCAGAGCAGCTTACAGAGAGTCGAACCACCGGCCTTTGGGTTGTAAGCAGAATTCTTTAAGCACTAGACCACCAGGGCTCCCAAAAGGGCAAGAAAGAACTGTCAATCAGAGGTTCATAAGCCAGAAGCTTACTGTATTTATCATCATTTTTGTCTAATTTACCATGAAGAGAATTTTTAACTGATACATTTTAAAATTTTCTTATCACACAACAGAAATGATAATTTTTTTGAGAAATAATAAAAATCTTAAGGTTTCTTGCGCATATCAGAGCATAAAAGAGATGAATAATCCACTGAATCTTTAATTTTTTCTCAATAGAGCCTAAATATACCTAGTACTTGAGCAGATGGACATAACATAATTCAATAATAAAGTGAGATTGAGTTTCCAAAGCCAAAATGCAAATGTCTTAAGCTTTTAAGATTTGAATATATAGTTTGATGTAGCAAAATATTCATTTTCAAAGACTATCTAGTTCTTGGTTATATAAACTTATATAAGATTATTCTAAAGTGATACTATTCTTATAATTGAAAAGGCTAACATTGCAAGAGGAAAAGCTTAGCATAAAATGGAAACTAAAATAATGTGAACTTGCCATTCATCTCCTGAATATCTCCTAAGCTCCACTCTCCTTACTAAGGATCCAGAGCTGAAAGAGGGAATGGCTGTGATCACTGATCTATTTCGAGTCCAGTCTTATCATGTATTTTCCATAATCCAGCCAGATTCTGAAAACATTCCTCATTTTTCCTACTATGTATAAGAATTTTCCTTACATTGCCTTCTTAAAATCATGTGAACTGATATCTATTTAAACAGGAAAACTTGAGGAGACAAAAAAAAAATAGATTAAGAAATAAAAATAGATAATAGATCACATGAAACTTAACTTCCACACCCCTGAAACCAATAGTACTAGGATGGTGCCCATCCTATCCCTGCTGACTGTTCTGGAAAGGATCACAGAAGAGGGCTCTGGAAAGGACAAGAGAAAATATTTGTAAACAACACCACAGGTTCATAAAAATGACTAGGCTTCCTGATCGCAAAGAGACTGATGGTACCTCTGAAACTGTGGTCCGAGTTACCCTTCAGGATGGAACTCAACTCTCCCTGTGTTTCCACTGCTAGCCAAGCAACAGACAGGCTTGTAAGGTGAACAATGATCAGAGGAGAGGACTCACTCCTTAGCACAATCAGCTACGGAAGACCAAAAGGGCATGCTTTTCCAGACAGGGGCACACTAATTTCCAAACTGAGCCCTCAGATAGGTCCACCTTATTTTTTGTATGCATCAATTTCCAATCCAGTCCCAATCTGTCAAGACAGTCTACAGTGATTTACATACATGTAAGGCAGTGGTGTGGTGCATTGCATTTTTGCATTGCTAAGTGGAAGGTCAGTAGTTCAAATCCACAAGTTACTTCTTGGGAGAAAGACAGGAAGTCTCTTCGCATAAAAAATTTATAAACTTAGAAATCTGATAGAAGGTCAGCATCGATGAGAGTTGACAGTAATAGGTTTGGGTTTAGTTTGGGGTTGGATTCTTTTTTGTTTGCTTTGTTCTGGGGGGTGGTATGTAAAGGAATCCACTTAATATCCAGACCACTAACATTATTTTTGTTTTAGATTAGTGTCTGGCAATAGAAATCTGTGCTCTGTGAGTCATCTGCACAGAAATTATCAGGCCCTCTAAGTGCCCAAGGGAGCTCCGGAGGCCTTGTAGTAAGGGGCTGCGCTGCCAATTCTAAGTCATACAGTTCAATTCCACAGCTGTTCTGCAGGAAAAGATGGGTAATCTTCTCTTGGGTGGATTTACTTCCTCTGAAAACCTGCTGGTGGCTCAGCTGTGGGTTGATTTAAATCCCACGGTACACAACAACAACTAATTGCAGGAAATCTGATCAACTGCATGTAGACTGTCCAGTAATGGACAAGTTCACTTTGGAAGCACTCTGGCAGGAAGAAATTTCCAAATGAGTGAACTGAAATAGGATGCCTGAAAAAAAGGTGTTTTCAAGCAAAAAGGTTGCAAAGTATTCTAAAGCTGAGCAAAACATTTTCCTTTTTACCCTCACCACCAAGATGTGCTATCTTCTTATAGAAGGTTTCTATTTCTTTCTTGCATTAGTTCTTTTTCAAGTATCTTACATTGAAATCAAATCAATAATGTTATCTGTCATAACTAAAAAGCAAAACCAGTGGCTAAGGGCACACATGCCTCATTGTGATTATTCACCTTTTTTGTTTGTTTGTTTGTTTCGAATTTACTGTGCAGAGAGCCACAAACACACATCCTGTAAAGCAGAATGAAGATGGATCTTTTTACTTGCCTCCCTTTCCCCCGCTCCCCTTTTTTTTCCTGACTCTCAGAGGGAACGAGAATGTGCTCTTTCTGGGACTCCGTAAATGCATTTATCTTGTGTTCATGGCATATGGTTCATTTTTATTAAGCATTTTAAAAATGACATGCTAGTGTTCTATCTCTTATAAATCCACAAGTGTAACCCCATGAGACATCAGAGGCATCCACCGACTCAAAGCAATGGCTGAGGAGTCACCTTATCCTAGTCCTTGCTACACCAACATGAAAACTTACTCTGCTCTGATAGAAATGCATTTCTAAGAGGAGCTCTGGTGGCCTAGTGGCAAGAAGCTGCAACTACAATCCCAGAGGTGCATGGTTCGAATCCACCAGATGCTCTGCCGGGGAAGGAGGGGCAATCTCCTCCTGTACCAGTCAGATCTGATTTGACGGTACACGCACACAAAAATAATAAAATAAAATTTTTAAAAAAGAAATGCATTTCTAAAAGGATTCATATTTTCACGGGCCATGTGGCATGCATGTCATATGATATGCTGGTTACCATGGAGAAAAATGAGCTTTTCTTTTAAAAGAAGTAACTTTGCCCTTTTGCTCAATGGTATTAGCTCCTTCTGATTCCCGTATTCTTTCACTGCAGAGCTAAAAAGAAAAAATAAACAGGCTGGGAAATGAGGAGATCCTCTTAGGAAGGGACTTCCATTCTTGGCATTGCTTCTGGAATACATGAAACACAAACAAATCACAGAAAAGGCAGACAAGAGGTCTGTATGTTAATTGAGCCACATGCTACTTTGAAAGGCGGTAATTCTCAGATGATTAAAACACCTACAGTTTAAACTGCCATATAATTTTGAAGAGGTAAGTGAACTATGTTTGTGACTCTAAACGGAATTTAACACTGAGATTCTCAAGTCTCTCATTCATAACATCACTTTTGAAAAGGATAATTTCATGTGGATTCATTTACTATGTAAGAATGAATTTAATGTTAATATAGATTCCCTACGTATATATCTCTTTAAAAACTGTAACTTAAAAGAGTTAAAAGGGAATGTAATACAATTACTCAGGCTGGACAACTGGCAAACCTCATGAGATCATCAACATGCCTTCACTTACTTGTATCATCACCAGAAACAACTGCAAATGTGTGGTACCAGTCACTCAAAATACTATGAACAGCGTATTCACGAGGCAATTTTTAGAAACGTTAACATCTCATGATAAGTTCAGGGCTGAAGAAGGTATAATCACCTTTAGATTTACCATTCAAAGGCACTCTTGAAAAATTCAGTGTTCATTACAAATAGGATGGTAACTGAAAAAGATGTGTGTAAATGTTCAAAAGAGAAAACAGAGGGGGCAGCAAAAGGGGCAGGGGATACCCTGGGATAGGAGATGTTAGTGGAGGGAGTGAAGTCAGGGAGACAGTTTTATGGGGTCTTGGCAGGGTAATAAGAGGCACAGAACAATGGTAATTAATGATGTAAAATATAATGTATATAATGATTGTATAAAACACAAGGTACATGTGCAAAACATGATGTATATGAATGACCCTATGTAAACCAATACACAAAAATACATACACAGTGTTAGAGCCTAAAATCAGATGATTAAAATAGGTTTTTCCATCTGTACGGGGATTCTGCATGCATCCCAAGACGTAGAGAAGTTCTATCGCTCAAAACAGTTCCCCAAACAGCACAATCTGACAGACAACCTCCTCCTACATACAAACTGCCCCTTCCTCAGATACAGAATGATACTTCTGTGGAGAAATACAGTTCCAGCTTAAATATTGAACTAAAAGGAAAACATATGTTGGAGATGCAAATACATGTTAGGCTTCTCTACGCCATAAAATCTGATTTAATGTAGATTACAGATATTCCCACAATCCAAAATGACAAATCAATCTTCTAAATGAATCAAACTGATTGAGTGATCTGCCACCATCCACCCTATGCAATCTGTTCTCTTATGTTCTAGGCCTTCCCGATACTGTAATGGCATTATCAGTAATAAACATTTGGTTGAAACTCTACACTAGGTTGTGTCTCTTGCTTATGTTCAGTAACTTCTCCTGAAGAGGAAGAGTATTTCCCAAAGTGTTCCCTCTGGGTAGAGCCAGTAGCAATTCAGTCCATAGATTCTGGGTTCTGGCCAGGGGCTCAGGCTTCAGCCTGACATTTTCCAGCTGTGTGACTCAGGGCAAGGTTGTTAAGGCATCTGTGTGTCTCTTCTCTCATCTATAAAATGGGATGAAAAATATAACTACCTTATAAATTTATCGTGACGATGAAGTGAGTTAATCCGTTAGAGTGCTAAGAATAGCATGTAACATTTAGTATACACTCCTGAATTTTGCTGTTATTACTGGCTCCATGGTCCAATATTAGCATAAGAATGATGCACAATTAGCATAGTGCTCTCCAGTCCCTCCCAAGTTAGGTAGTGATTTACAAAATCATTGCTCCTGCGTGCTGCATAGTATCACACTGTGTGAATGTACATTATGCCAAGTGAACTAACTCAGTCCCATAAGGACAAATACTGTATAAGACCATTATTTTAGAAATGGAAATATAACTAGTCAAATATGTATGAGGCTCTAAGGAAGGGTAAAGGGGAGCAGAAGGGAAAGAGTGGGTGGTGGATAGTCAAAAAGTCACACTATCTGATGGGTGGAGGGATGGAAACGATACAGTGTGAAAAGCAATGTATATAAACTCTGTAAGTAAACTAGTATATAAAAGAATTATGCTCAAGGGTTTCCTTTAAACTCTAGAAAATATGGGGTCTCAGAAACTTTAGGTTGGAAGAACACATACAAATTTAAAATCACAAACTCTAATGTGTGTCATTATGAAAACAGTAAGGAGAATAGAACTTTGGGGTTTGAAGGATGTGACCATTTACTCCAAGACCACAGCCTTTGTTTTTGTTCCCCCGCTATGATTAAAACTAGGAAAGTGGTTTTTGAATAAACGTGAATGCACATGGGGCTAAACATTAACTTTCTTCTTGAATGTGTTAAATCTATCTCTTCTGGGCTTTCTAATGCATCATTTTAATAAAGTTAATTGTAGCTCTACTGGTAGCCTAGTGGAAAGGAGCAGTGCTGCCCATCCAAACACATGCAGTTTGAATCTACCAACTGTTTTCCAGGACAAAGATGGGCAATCCGTCTCGTACAATTTACAGTCTCTGAAAACTCAGTGGAGAGTCAGCTATGAGTAGGTTCTGACTTGACAGCATATAATAACAACATACCTGAAAAGAGTATTCAGTACCATTTTAACAAATAATAAAGTGACTTGAAATAATAAAGTTTCATCTTCTATGGTGTTTACATTTTTCATATTTATATTAAAAAGCAAGGATTCTGAGGCTCCGTCTAACATATTTGGACATATTGTGAGGAGAGACGGTCCTTGGAGAAGGACATCATGCTTGGGAGGGTGGAGAGACAGCGCAGGAGGGGAAGGCCCTCTATCAAATGGATTGATCCAGTGACTCGGGTAATCGGGATGGGTGTGTCAGAGAGAGTGAGACTGGCACAGGACAGAGCAGAGTTTAGGATTGTTGTACACAGGGTCGCTATGAGTCACAAACGACTTGACAGAACATAACAACAACAATATTAAAAAGCACATAGCTGGGCATCAGTATAGTGGATGCATTTATTCAGTGAGCCGCCATTTATAGAATAACTATCTTAGTCTTGCCACTATCATTTCATTGCTGCTGACTCAGAGCTTTACAACTCATGGCTAATCTTCTATTGGGCTTCAGAAGCTGTAAGTCACAGGAAATGTGTTTGCCCATCTTTTTCCCATAGAGTAGCTGTTGGATTCTAACTGATAGAGAGGTTCGACTTTGGGTTAACAGTGACATTCCCTACTGACTACATCACCACACCACTATCCTTGGAGTTAGAAATAATGAGCTAAAATCTCCAAACCTTAAAACATATATTAAAAAAAAAATTCAAAACCTGTCTTTAAGGAATTTAGGAGTTTTCAGAGTTTTGAGGCAGACAGGCTGGTGTACTTGGGTCCTTGTTTGGAAAGATAAAGTAAAACAAGAAAAGCAGGTATTTAAAGCAGGACATGTTTTGAAGAACTGGTTTCATAACTATGAAGTCAAGCTTTCTTGTATCTTCACAGTTCAGTCTATACACACTGAGGGAAAACTAGGAAAAAAACCCCAACTTTCTCTTCTGACAGTAATGCAGCGCAATACTTGTTGCTAGGAGCTATGGAGTTGACTAAAACTCAAAGCAAGACTCTGAACAATCGATCTGAACTTTGCCCATCCTCCAGTTTCCTCACAATCTCAGGTCATGCCAAGTCCACTGTGGTAGAGTAGTCCTTGTGTCCGTCTGTCTCATTGGAGGTCTTCCCTCATTTGCTGACTTACCCTTCCCAGCATGCTGTGTTTTCCCAAGGACTGGCCTCTTCTGACAACATATCCAAACTATGTGCTACACCCTTCTTACCTCTAAGGAGCATTCTGATTGTTCTTCCTTCAAATCTGTCATGCAGCACTTAGATAAAAAGAAAATTTCGGATTTTACCTTTGCTTTACAAAGGTCATATTTCACTAAGGAACTCAGTAATGTCAGCACCATTACTGAGACTGCCTTGCAACCTTCAAGAAAAAACCAAAACTGTCTATTATTTGTGCTATAGAACTTAAAGTTGGTATTTCCTGAGGGTTAGGAAACTGGATAAAGGACCAGCTGAGGTGACCTTGGTCTTAGGAGTCGAGGAGACGTTACTAGATGACATGTGACCAGACTGCTGCTTACAATTCACCTTCTTTTTTCACTGATCATCCTTATCACTCTGGACTGCATAGTAATGAGAAAGACATGGCCTTTGACTCAGGGGATCAGGATTTGGAGTTCGAATGGCCCTAGGTCGGCTACCTAACTCTGAGCTTTGCTCTCTCACCCTCCACGATAAGACTGAGAGCAGCTGCCTCCAGGGATTGATTGCTTTGAGGCTGAACTGAGATCATGTGCAAAGTCACCTGGTAGACAATTAACACTTGTTCTGTTCCCAGACATCTCATCTTTCTACATTGTAATGTTGTTATTGTACTTCTCCATTTGCTTAGGTATTTTTTTTTCTCCCATAGTAAGAGTTCTCCACTCTGTAACTTAGTGGAAAGATCATACAAAAAAAAAAAATCTTTCTTTCAAAAAACATTTATGCAATCAACTAAACGACTAGTGGTTTAAACCCATCAGCCACTGTCTTGGAGAAGCATGTGGCAGGGTCTCCTGTAAAGACTCACTGCCACTGAGTCAGTTACAACTCCTAGTAGACCCTCCAAGACTGTAAATTGTACAGGAAGAGATTTCCTATCCCAGCTCATGAATTCAAACTAGCAGAGAAGTCTATCCGTTGGCTGGTAGTGAAACGTCTTATAGGCAATGTCATCAGACCCTTGGAAGCCCAAGTTAGGCAGATCAGCTGGGTCTTTCTGGTAAACTATTTCAACTGGTTCATAGCTTAAGCATCAACACAGAAATCCTAACCTAAGTGCAGGCTAGAATTCTACCTAAAGCCTTTTAAAAAACTACAAGTAGAATCCCTTTCTTTCTTCACAGATAGTCTATCAAAGAAGAGTAGAGGCTTGTAAAGGGTTCTCCTTGGGTCCTAAATCTCATGTATTTCTCAGCAGTTCATTTTATTAAAGCTCTTCAGTTCTTCAGTAAGGACGTGTGGGTAAGAAATCCTGGAAGAGTCCATTCTGTCAAGCCTGAGACATCCTCTATGAGGATGGACTGTTTTCTTAATGCACACAGAGAAGTATCAGTACGTCACTTTCCAGGAATGCTGGTGGGTTAACTAAAAGTCTTACAGTAGAAAAGAGCATAAGAAATAGTAATTGATATTTGGAGGAAATCTGACTAGATAGAAATGCCATACCCTTTAAAGTGTTTCAAACTACTACAGCCTTTTCAACCTGTCATTTTCCTGTCTTTTCTTTTTTTAAAAAAGGAGATTTAACAAAAATAACAAATGACAAACTCAAACAACTGTCAGCTGTCATTATTTGCTAAAATAAAGTATTTCCCAAATCTGCTCAGAAAACCTTCCATAGATGTGTATATAAAAAAAAGCATCACTTTTTGCCATAATTGTTTAGACATAAAATTCTGAGGTTTTGTCACTGATACAATTTCCATTTTTAAGAAAAATATTTTAAGATGAAGCATTGCTTGAACATGTGCTTAAAGCTTTGCACTGTATTTTAAGTTTAATTTGAATACTAGAGAGGAAAATGAGATAAAGCAGCAATTTCAGCCTTCAAAGAGTTAAAAATGTTACTGTATAAATGAGTACATATTCATTCAATTAGGAAGAACCAGAAAAATGCCTAAGGATTTACCAGAAGAAAACTCTATCCATTAGGAATAATTTCTTGGGGAATTACTTTTTTCTCCACATTAACTGAGAGTTGTTTATTAAGCTTGAATTCACCTTTTGCCTACACTTTTGTCACTTGCCCAGGAATAGAAAACAGTAACAATAATAAAAACAATGCCATCTTCCATTTGCCAGGTATTCTGCTGAGCCACTTGATATGTATTATTAACGGATTAAAACCTCAGCATGATGCTATAAGACAGGGACTCTGACCAACTCATGCTACAAATTAGAAGACAGTGGCCTGAACTTGGTTGAGAACGCAGCCTTTCCTGAGTCACAGAATACAATATGTAGGAGCAGGGCTGAGAGGCTGTCTTTTAACCATCTGGTTCTTGAAATAATCCTAAGTGGGAAAGCCGTGAGAGTCCCTGGGCAGTACAAATGGTCAATGGACTTGGCTTGCTAACCAATGACTGGACATTTAACTCCAGAGGCACCTCAGAAAGAAGACCTCCCCTGTGGTGTGGACATGCACTGGGATGGCAGGAGTTAAAGCTCATGTGATACTGACCAGTTACATGGAGCCCTGGTGGTGGAGTGCATTACATGTTAGGTTACCAGCCAAAAGATCAGCAGTTTGAACCTATCAACTACTGTGTGGGAAAAAAATGAGGCAGTCTCCTCCAGTAAAGACTTATGGCCTCGGAATACTGATGGAACATCACCTGGAGTCAGTGTTTTGGGGATTTTGGGGCACAGTTAGTTCATTGATTGGGAATGTTGAAAAGAAAAGGAAAGAAAAAAAGGGTAAAGAGTTTTCCATTTTCAAGAGCTCCAAATCTGAGCTCCAGATGGCAATTTTTATCAAAAACAAGTAACCATGAGGCAAATAAATACCAAAGTGTTTCCCATGATTATAACTATCACAAACACAGAAATTTTATAAATGTATAAGACTATTCATTTTACATACAATAGAAACAGCAATGATTTACTTTAAAAGGTTTGGGACTGGCATTCTGGAGAGGCAGTTTATCTTCCTGTATGGAGGGTAAAGAACTGTTGACTTACCATATTGTCTATAGGCATCATATTCTCAGTCTACCTTAAGTATTTAAAAAGAAATTGTTTGGTTTCCTGCAAGTCATTACTATGATTTAAAATTGTGCAATTAAAGAACAAGAGAAGAAAAGTGAGCTTTCCTTATTACCTATGTAAACAATAAAGGACCACATACATATGCTATTTATGTCAAATTAGCCATAGGTACCAGAGATGTAAAAAGGGCATTAGGAAGGTCAGACATGTGGCAGAGCCAATCAAGTCCACAGGATTCTTTAATTTTGCATCTCCCTGTTTTCTTAGGCTTCTCTCCTCCTACTATGTATCTGACTTTGCCTTTTTCTGTACCTGGATTTTGTTTTCATGGACCCATTTTTTTGTTTGTTGACTTGCTTGTTTTTAAAATAATCCTCTCTTAGTAGTTGGAGAGGTTAATTGTCTCAGGATTTATCTAGATTTACTTTTCCCCCCTAAATACTCTTTTTTGAGGGAACTCAGAAAGGGTGAAACCAGGCTGCTCCCTGGAAGAAAGGATTATCAAACTCTGCCTCACATACTTTGGGCACATGGTCAGAAGGGGCCAGTCCTCGAAGAGAGACATCATGCTCAGAAGGGTGGAGGGACAGTGCAAGAGAGGAAGACCCCAGATGAGATGGTTTGACTCAGTGACTGGAGAAATAGGATTAGGCCTGTCAGAGATGACAAAATTGGGTCAGAACAGGGCAAGTTTCAGGTACATAGGCTCACTATGAGTCACAGGCAACTCGATGGCACATAACAACAACAGTGGCCTAGTAGTAAGAGGCTATCATGCAACCTCAAAGGCATGCAGTTCAAATCCACCAGCAGCTCCAAGGGAGAAGATGGGCAATCAATCTCCCTCCCTGAGGTTAACTGCCTCCGAAAACCTACTAGAGGATCAGCTATAGGTCAGGTCTGACATGATGGCATGAAACAACAAAAAGAGTAATTACTTAAAAGATTGTTAAGGACAAATCTATCATCACTGGTACTCTTAAATCACTTTGTATTTGTTTTTGTTATGTGCCATCGAGTCGCCTGTAAATTATAGCGATCCTATGTACAATAGCTCTGAAGCCTGCCCTGTCCTGAGCCAGTCTCACTGACTCTGATACACCTACCCCTGCCCCCCATTGCCCTAGTTACTGTATCAGTCCATCTCATCCAGGTTCTTCCTCTCCTGTGCTGTCCCTCCACCCTTCCATGCATGATATCCTTCTCCAAGAATAAGTCTCTTCTGGCCACATGCCCAAAATATGTGAGAAGGAGCTTCAAAATCCTAGCCTCCAAAGAAAAACGTGGTTTCACTCTCTCCAAGACAGACCTATTTGTTTTCTTGGTGATCCATGGTATGTTCAGTACTCTTCTCCAGCACCACAACTCAAAGGTATCAATTCTTCTTCTATCATCTTTAGTCATTATCCAGCTCTCTGATGCATAAGCAAGTAATTGTTAAGACCATGGACTGGATCAGGTTTGGCTTTTTCTTTTTTGAGAAATGTCAATTTAGATGTGTCATGGTCAATTGTTATTGAGGTAGATAGTACAACATGTCTACATATCTCAGCTTTAAGAAGAAAGATATAAAATGTAATTAAATAAACTAGTATAATTTTAAAAATATCATTATTATGGGTGATTTTTTTCATCAAAGAAATAGCATACCCATTTATTCTATAGAGTTTTACCACAATAACATGAGTCAGATTTCTCTTTGGAACTTTTACAAGTATCTAGTTACTCATCTCTCCCTACTAAAGCCTACTAACAATATAGTAACCAAGTGATCCCGCTGCAGTTTGAAGCCGGTCAGAACTCGCCAGTGGTGCCCATCACATTTAGGGGGCATTGGAAAGGTCCTGATAGTCATTTACAAGGCCCTACAGAATTTAAACCCAATTATGTCTATGATCTTAGTCAGTACAGAGACGTTCTCACAGAGGCTCACTCCACTGTCCTTGTGACCCTAAACCAAACCCAGGTAGTTGCCGTGGTCAATTCCAATGTATGGCTATCTCAAACATACCAGGGCAAAAATGTGCCCCATAGGACTGTCTGTCACTGGCTGACTTTTCGGGAAGTAGATCACCAGTAGAGTCCAAGATTCTGGCTGGACCTGACCCGACACTCTTCCAGGTAGTGTAGTACAATGCTTTAGAGTTTGTGCCATCAGCCACTCCCTTGATGTAGTAGACCAACCTCAGGAGTGCTGCTGACATTTTGTGTAAGAGAAGACTTTGTTAGAATATGCATAGTAGATGTTTAGCAACATCCCTGCACTCTTATCTTTTATTACATGTCAAAAACATCCATCTGCCCAAAACTGAAAAGTAAAAGTTCCTCTAAATAATGTCCAAGATTCCCTCAATAGTTTCAGACATGTCTCAATCTTTCCAAATATCGACAGCACTATTTCAGTTGTTTGTTCAAAAACTACCCTTTCCCTTAAAGAATGAAGACTCCCTCTAAAAACCTAAATACATTATAGAACACAAGGGAACCTGGAGGACATAACGCTGAGTGAAATATCTCAATTACAAAAGGATAAATACTGCACAACACCACTGTTATAAAATAGGACTGATGTGGGGGGGTGAAGGGAGAATAGGAA
>NW_006399758.1:16400315-16424151 GCF_000299155.1 Elephantulus edwardii | reverse complement strand
TTGCTTTCTGTACCTCATATTATTTATCACCTGAAGCTCTGGTAGCCTAATGGTAAGAAGCTGCGTTATAATTTGGAGGCACACGGTTCAAATCCACCAGCTGCTCTGGGAGAGGATGGACAATGCCTTCCCACTCAATTAACTGCTTCTGAAAACCTGCTTGAAGGTCAACTGTGAGTGGTGCCGACTCGATGATAAACAACAACAATACACGTTTACTCATTTCTTATGCCTATTATCTTCCCTCTCCAGCATGTGAGTCCTGAGATGCTGCCAACCTTTGTCTGTTTGTAGCTTTATTCCTAACACCTAGAGCAGCATCTGGTGCTCAGGAAATATTTACGCCATAAATGAAAGGTCATCTCAAGAGCTGACCACAGCCTTTCTAGAAGACCCCGCTCAGTCAGGGAAGAGATGCCCTGCCTAGATAGTCCCGATTTTACGTGACTTTGGTCTTTTTATTTGTATTTGCCTATTTGCTTCAACTCAAGCAGTCAAAATGTTGCCTTCCCCTGTAAAGTGTAACAGACACATGCATTTGCTATATGCTGACCAATTTGCTTTTCATTTCCTACTCGCATTTTCATTTTCTCTATTACCTATGTAAGTAGTCACACATTGATTTAGTCATTTATTATGCTGTCATTTTCTTTGTCTTTGTAAGCTGTTTTTAATAATTTGGGGAGAAATGAAACCTGGCAACATATGTTCTTAATAAAAAGATGATTTATTCAATGATAATAAAAATCAGATACTTCAACTTTGAGACTTTTTTTTTTATTTAGACACATTTACACATCAGAAAACAAAGGCTGTGCCGAACACCTGTCATAATCTTAAATTCAGAAAAATGCGCATCTTTATGAAAAACTAGTGATCAAAACCTGCTTATGTTCTATGAATAACTGAGTTCTTCTAACCATTTCCTGGTTATCCCAGCATTTTCAAAGAAACTCAAGAGTCTTTGAGGTTCAGCATGGAAAAGTTTGTGGCTGAGATTACATTTACTTTGCATCCAATTTTCCCTGAGCCAAATAATTATTTGCAATCAGACATATTACTGTTAATGGATCATAATGACAGGAATTTGGAAGATCAATGATGTGTGTTCAATTTTATGCCCCACTAACAGACACTTTGAGATGAATCAGAGCCAATGAGCCCAATGGGAAAACATAAAATGGCATTCTGATCAGTTTCTTCTTTCAAGGTAATAAAGAATAAAGCTATTTATAGCTGCTAAATTCCATGCAGATATATTCATATCAGTGATTAACATGATGCCAACCATTAGGACCACAGCACTGAACACAAGTGCTCTGCTGTAATCAGACTTTGGAAAGGTCAGTTAATTTCTCCCCATCCCCCTGCCCATTCTTCCATCAATAGGATCCATTCACAGAAAATCAGGCCCTTCAGAGTCTAAATTTTAATTTGCATTCTACGTTTCATTTATCTAAAGTATCATTTTCATGAAGCTTTGAGTAAATCAGTAAGCATCAATTTAACTAGCTACTCTCAAGAGATTTGGTTCTTAAATTAGATGAAACTAGTCTGTTCCCTTTATATAGATATTGTTCTTCACAGTCCAATAAGATTACTCAAGGAACAGAATACTAAGCAGTTATGAGAAAGATTCTCCTTTCTGGTAGTTGAGAATTAATTACTTTGAGTAATAATAATTACAGGAGCACTAATATCCATAATATTTTAGGTCAGCTGTGTATCAAAGCTTCAGCTAACCAGCTCATCTGATCTTCACAATAACTGTATTCGGTACCCTCTTCATTTTCTGCTGAGAATCTACAATTCAGCAAAGGCATCCCGCTTGTTAAGCAGTAAAATCTCATGTTTGTCCGGCTCCTATGTTAGGCCCTTCTCCATCATATGGCCTTGTCTTCCTTAAGGCTTCCCATTAGCAAGAGGTGTGTACAACCCAACCTCATGCAGATGAAGCCTTCTGAGTGAGCACAGACTACCACTTATGGGGAGTACTCAAGGCTGGGCAAGATGTGTTTTCTCTTAGACTTTCATCCAATTCTCACTACTGGGTTCAAGAACGTGCAAGGATCTAAATAAAGTCCATTCTCTTAACTGTTTTCTTGTTTTCTCCTTCTTACCTTATTGTTTTTCCTTGGGCTTCAAACTGTTGTTAAGTACCTTCAAGTCCACTACAAGTCACAGCAATCTAATAAACAACAGATCTAAGCCTTGCTCTACCCAGGACTATTCTCACAGTCTCTGATAGGTTCAAGTCCACTGGTATATGTCACTGTCAATTCATCTTGTTGAGGACCCTCCTCTCTTTCTCTGGCCCTCCAGCTTTCCTAACATGATGCAATTTTCCAAGGACTGGCCCCTCCCAATATGTCCCTCATCTCAAAGCATGTGAGACCAAGTTGCTGTAGAGAGCACCCTGACTGTACTTTCTTCAAGATGATTTGTTTGTTCTTTTGGTAGTCCAGTACTCTCCCCCAATACCACAATTAAAAGGATCAATTCCTCATCAGGTATCTTGATTCAATGTTCAACTTTCAGATGCATAGGAATCAACTGAAAATACCATGACTTCAATAAGACACATCTCAGTCTTTGAACTGACTTCATTGTCCTTTAGAAGAAGCTCTTGACAGCCTATTTTCCCAGTGCAACTTGTCATATGATTTCCTGAGTGCTGCCACCAAGGGTATTGCTTGTGGGTCCAAGCAAAATGAAATCATTGAAAATGTCAAATTTTCTCCATTTATCATGATGTTGTCTATCAATCCAGTGGTGAGGATTCCCCCTTTGAAAAGTGCATTTCTATCTCAGATACAATGAACCAGAATCTACATTTTAACACAATTCTTAGATGATTTTTTATGTTTTCTCATATTTACATTATATATGGGTTGGTTCAACTTGATAGTACTCAATAGCAACATTCACACACACACACACACACACACTCTCCTGTGTATACATATGCATGCATGCACCTTTATATGTATAAGATATGTATATTATATTCTTAAATATACATAAGTATATATATATAGTTTCTATATATATCTTTATGCCTATATTATGTATACCTATGTTATTTACAGGCATTATATATATAAACATTCTTATGAATGTATTTTTTATTACATATACATATTCTGGTGACCTAGTGGCAATAAGTTGCACTATAATCCCAAAGGCCTGTGGTTCAAGGTCACCAGCTGCTCCTTGGGAGAAGGATGGGCAAACCACTCTCATGTGATTAACTGCTTCTGAAAACCCACTGGAGGGTCAGTTATGAGTCAGTTCCAACTTGACAGTACACAACAACAAACATATTCTTATATAAGAATAACCTCAGGAATTTGTAAAAATCACCTGAGAATCTTTCTAAAAGGTAGATTCTAATTCAGTATAACCAAAGTGGAAACACAAATTCTTAGCAGGGGGTAAACCAACCTGAACCAACGTGAAATCTTGGTTCTTCTCCCTCACCCCCATTCCTCCTATTGATGCCTTCTTCCTTTCACACAGTTTTTCCTCCTGTTAAAGTCCACTTTAGATCCTGTCCTGGAAATTCTAAACATCACGTTGTTGTTGTTGTTGTTGTTGTTGTTGTTATGTGCTATCAAGTCTCTTGTGACCCACTGTGACCCTATGTACAAGATCCCTAAACCCTGCTCTATCCTGTGCCAACCTCATTGTCTCTGACATATCTACTTGCACCACCCCAATCACTGAATCGATCCATCTCATCGAGGGTCTTCCTCTCCTGCACTGTCCCTCCACTCTCCCAAACATGATGCCCTTCTCCAAGGAGCAGTCCCTCCTTGCAACATGCCCAAAGTATGTCAAACGAAGCTTCAGAATCCTTGACTCCAAGGAGCAGCCCACTTTCACCCTCTCCAGGACAAACCTGTTTGTTCTCCTAGCAGTCCATGGTATATTCAACACTCTTCTCCAGCACCACAGCTCAAAGGCATCAGTTCTCTATCTTCCCTAGTCACTGTCCAGCTCCCCAGTGCATAACACGCAATTGCAAAGACTACAGCCCTGATCAGGTACACTTCAGTCTCCAGCCTGACGTCGTTGCTATTCAGTGCTCTGGAGAGGTCTCTGACAGCTAACTTTCCCAATGCAACTCATCTCTTGATTTCCCGGCTGCTGGTACCAAGAGTGTTGACTGTGGAGCCAAGCAAACAAAAACTGTTAACTATCTCAATCTCTTCACCATTCATACTGATGCTGCCAATTGGCCCAGTGGTGAGAATCTTTGACAGGGTCCTCCGCGGCCTGGTGCTCCCAGATAAAATGGTTTTGGGATTGGGGAAGAGCCAGATTCGGAGCCTTCCTGACCTTGGCATCTTGCTGCAGGTACAGGGAACCAAACATCATATCAAATGGAATTTTATTCAGCCCTATGCTTATGTAATGGTCATTTTCTGACCATATGATAACCATGAGTTTTGTCTGCCAGGCAATCTTGTGGTCTGTTCACAGTTCACCTTTGCTCTGATCAGTGCCTGTAACTTATTAGCAGCATAATTAAAAACATACATTGATCTGACAATATCCTTGTACAAGAGAATTTTGGAAATATTAATTTATAGAGCAATACTATTAAAAACTTTTAAATCTGATCTAAAGTAGTATCAAGGGGATTAACAAATGAAAATTATTTTACTTTAACACCTTTAGGATAGGTAGATAGATATGTATGTATGTATTTCTTATACACAAAGTAAGGAGCTCTAGCTGCTCAAAAAGTTACTTGTGCTGCTAACCAAATGTTCAGTGGTTCAAATATACCCCTGCTGTGCAGAAAAAAAAAAGATGAGAAGTTACCTCCAGCCTCAGAAACCAGATGGAGTGCTGTTGTAAGTCGGAACTGACTCAATGGCAATGGGCTTGAGAGGTTTTATGATGCATAAAGAAGTTATTAAAATTACCATTTTGTGAATATTAAAGTGAAAATTACTTCATAAGTGACTAGGAAGGAATTTTCAAATGGGTTAACCAAGGAAAATCCAAATTATAAAATCACAATAGTACTATCAGAGACATCAGAATAATACATGTACATACCTGATAAACAAGGAGAATGCTGATACCAATTTTTTCTAAAGCAAATTACTGCCTAATTTTGACAAAATGTTAATATAGACGTTTCCACAAATTATCTTTTTGGAGTAAAATGAAAACCAATTCCCTAAGGTGATAATACTTTTATGATTTTTTGAAATTTAAACTAGAGATTCCTGTTTATTCTACATCATGCCATGAAAAACTTATTTTTTTAGATACTTTTCATATCCTCCAAAGATACCATACTGGAGATCTACTTTGATTAAAACACTGGATTTATCCATATTCATAACTTTCTCTAAGTGGTAGGATAATCTGATTGGGGCCTAAGGTTCTCCCAAGGGTAGGGCGTTATTACATGTAAAGAAATGGTCAGTGCATCTACTCATCCTCTGGAGATCATGGAAGCGCTGCCTCTCCCCTGACCCAGATCACACACCCTCCCACATCCACACAGCACACCTTTCCGAGTAAGAGTTCCCCAAAGCTGCAGCTCTTTCAACAAAATGAGCAATCCTAGCAAAGCAAAGCATCTGAAAGCCTGCCTTTCAGCAAGCAGCACCTGATGTCTTCCTTTGCATAAACTCTGTGGCATACAGTGCAGCCTACACTGCTATTCTAGATGGAGCATTTACACAATGCAAAAATGTAAAACCCACATCTATGGCTCTCAGCCTATTTAAAGAAACCTAAAGCCATTCCAAACTGATAAGATATCCAACTTTTTAAAAGCTGCCTACAACAAACCCAGCATTATTCAATCTAATCACTAGGATGAAGTAGTCAGCCTCTCTCCACCTTGTTTGATCTTCACAAAAAAAACAGAAATATTACGAAACATTTCTGCCCTTCTGTGCCATTCCGTACAGGTACTGACTGGTCGATGGATGGCAAGAACTGCATCTGATATTATGAACTGAAGATGAAGAGATGTAATCTGAGACTTAAAGTGCTACCATGAAGCAGGGGAGATGAGCAGAGCCCAGACAGATCTTTTAGATTATAAAGCATGAGAAACAAAGTCAGGACTAGCAGAGGAGAAGGTTTGAAGTTCAAATCACAAATAAATGAGTGACACAGGATCTGAGACATAAGGAAGAGTGAAGAAGGGGCAAAAGACATTCCAGGGAAAAGAAGAAGTGGTACTCACAGAGGCATCACAGAGGCATGGGTGTATACAGAAGTGGCTGCAGCTAATGTGCAAGGTTTCCTTGTTCAAATTAGGGGGGAAAGGTGCCCCTCTGCATAGATACAACCATGACCAAATTGGGCTTGGTAAGTGCAATGAAAAATATCTATCTACCCTACAGCCTTGTGCACAATATTCTAGCATAACTGAGGCCCTGTGTATGAGGAGGGAGGCCTGGAGGTACAGTGGTTAAAACAGCTGCTAGCCAAAAGGTCAACACTTCAAATCCATCAGCTGCTCCACGGGGGAAAGATGTGGCAATTTTCTTCTGTAGAGATTCACTGTTTTAGAAACCCTATGGGGCAGCCTTACTCTGTCCTGTAGGGTAGACGTGATGGTGGTGGGTTGGGTTAATTGTATTTGTGTATGAAGAGTTGTAAAGCTAGAAAGGAAAGTTGTAAGGGATCTTAAATGCAAGGCTAAAGGGTTTGAACTAGACTGCGGGCAGGGGAAACCCGAAATGCCCTAATCAGTGATGGTATAGAATAATTTTGTGTGTAAGAGAGAATGGATAGGTAGTGGGGCAGGAGAGAGGAATAAAGTTAGAAAGTGCATCTGTGAACTAGTCTATGTATGAGATAAAGGTTTAGATTATGGAAATGGGTCCAGTGGTCCTGAAAATGTAGGTAAGGAATGGAATAAAGGCAAAAGTTTACCATCAGAACTAATTATAGGTTTAGTGGGAGTGAGAGAGGCTTAGTAATTGTAATTAGACCTTAAGATTACAAAATTTCATCCATATGTTAATAGAGCATAAGATGAAAAAACATCTAACTTGAATCTATGATGAAGGCTTGTGCTGCCTGATAGCAAGGGTAATAGGAAAATATCCATGACTTCAAGTCATAAAGTCTTTGGAGTGTCAGGGAGCAATAGGAATCCTGGATGGTAACAAGAAAGGAATGACAAAAACACGTGTAAAAAAAACCAGGCATCAAGAAGACTGGAAATGAATTCTAATATTCAAAATAGTATCTAAGACCAGATAAAAATGTGTCACCTCCTGTGTCAATTCTCTAACCTGTATAACAGGATTAATGAGGCCATCATAGAGGGCTGAGTATAAAGGAGCAGGCTGCAGATTTGGCCTGTGAGCCAAAGTCAGCCTGCTGTCAAGGTTTACTGGATGTTCACGATCTTCATTTACATTTTGTCTACAGTTGCTTTCAGACTCCTGTGACAAAGGTGAGTAGTGTCAACAGGAACCATAGGGTCCAAAAAGTGAACAGTATTTACTACATTAGTTAGTCACAGAAAAAGTCTGCTGATCCCTGTCATACTATTATGCTGTGGTTGTTGCATGCCATTGAGTCAGAACCGACTATAGTTGACCCTCCAGCAGGTTTTCAGAGACTTTGAATCACACAGGAGGAGATTACCCATCCTTCTCCTGAGAGCAGCTGGTGGATTTAAAGGGCGTGCCACTTCTTAGTGTGGCTTTTTACCACTAGGCCACCAGAGCTCCATTGTAAGAGTATAATATGAAAAAAAAAAATCTCCAAGCTCCGTGAGTGACACACAGTACATCTTCCAGGGACAATCTTCTTCTTTGTCTCCTCCAGGAAGATCATATTGATTACTGAGGCAACAGGAGAAATGGCGGTGGGAGAAAATGGCTTTCCCTTCATGACCTTGGGCTTCAGAGAACAAGGTTATTTTTTTCTAAGTTGGGAGGGAAGAAGCATTATTAGAACTGCTCTCAGAACAAGAAGATGGTCAGTACTGTAAAACATTCTCAGGGACATTAGAAAGTTACAGTGACACTTCATAGAAGATTATGGAAATATGTACACAAAGCTAATCTAGTCTACAAACAGCAGCTGAGAGCATATCAGGTATCAATTATGTATATTATATTCTCTTCTCCCAGAGTTAAATTCCTGCTCAAAACCAAAGGCTTTGAGGATACTGGCAGTTATTAAGAGAGGAAGGAAAGAAAAGCCAGCTTAATTTGTACAGCCAGCTCAGAGATTAAGGGAGAGCAGAGGGCAAGCGAAGAGTCAGAGTCCCTCAAACAGAAAGGAGACATCATGTTTAGATAGTGCTTTTAAACACTACACAAGGAAAAGTCTACTTATTCTCAAATTCTGCTGCATTGGGAGAGATAAAAAATAATTGCTTTATAGGTTTAAAGACAAAATGAGGTTTAGATTTTTGAGGGATTATCTAGCTTCTCTAATTTGGACTCTTGCCTATATTCAATTCCACTGACATTTGAATAGCTGTACTCTTCTGTAGGAATCTTGGTGACAGTGTGGTCATTTAAGTGCTCAGCTGATTAGTTTGAACCCACCCATCACTCCAAGGAAGAAAGATGGGCATTCTGCTTCTGTAATGATTTAGCACCTTGATAATTCTGTGGAGTGGGACTGCTCTGTCCTAAGGGTCACTATGAGTCAGAATCAACATGACAGTAGTACATATGATCTGGTAGGTTACCACCATGAACCAGGAAACAGCATGAGAAGAAATGTGAAATCAGAATGGTGCTGCTCTTGTTAAGTGCCATCCAGTCAACCACAACTCACTGCAAACCTATAAACAACAGGTCTAAATCTTGCCTTATCCTGCGTCATCATTGCCGTCACTAATACACTTGAAACCACTCTTAATAGTCACTGTGACAATCTATCTTGTTAATAATTGTCTTCCTTTCTTTCTCTGACCCTCCACCTGTTTCAGTGTGATGCCTTTTTCCAAAGATTAGCTCCTACAAAATGCCCAAAGCAGACAAGAGAAGTTTCACCATCCTAGTCTCTAAAGAGCACCCTGATGTTCCATTTCCTCCAAGACATATCTGAAGTCATTTTGGAGCTAACAAAATTAAATGGGAAATTCAACAGGCGCTCAATAACAAATAACCAAAATAGCCCTGATACAGAGCCTTTGAAAACTCCACGATGGCTCCCAGGAGCTTGTGTACATTTTTCTATTCCATTCCCTTTGCAGCACTGAAGACGCCTGGGAAGAACAAGCCAATGACGCTTAAATGTTTCCCAAAGGTTAGTTCGAATTCACCCAACAGCTCCACAGAAAAAGGGGTAGGTAAATCACTTCCATAAAAACAAGAGAGATGAAACCCCTAAAGAGGGGTTCTATTATGAAGCACACTGAGTTGCCAAAGGGGTGGACTACCCCAAAAAGCAATGTAAGCATTTGGATACTTGTGCTCACTTCCTAATTTGGAGGGAAAAACTTCACACAAGTTCCATCACATTTCTAGTGAAAAATATGATGACAACTCTTCACTATGGATTAGCACATAATTACAAGGAAGCCTGTGCTGACCTTGCTTACCTTGCTCTGTCCCTGTCAGGGATTGAAAACTTGAAAAGAAGCTTTGATTCCGTAAGAAGGTAGTGTGAGGTTAAGAGAGAAACAGATGCTAGATACACCAACAAGCTGGATCTCTGATGTGGTGGAAAAGTGTAGTGGGAGCTGTTCACTAGAAGGTAGTGAGTAAGCACAATTAAGCTCTGCTTACTTGATGATGGATGGAGAAAAGATTGAAACTGTCAACAACTTCATTTTACGTGGATCCATAATTCACACCTTTGGTATCAATAGTCAGGAAATCAGGAGACATATTGCACTGGAAAAGTTTGAAGTTATGGACCTCTCCAAATTATTAAGGAGTGAGAGTGGCATCCACTTCCTAAATAACATGCCTCCGGAAACTCTATGAACTTTGATAAATGTCGATAGTTGTAGAGATGCTTCAGGTTTTTTGTTCATAGGGTTGCTTTGAGTCGTGCTCCACTTGAAGGCAATCAACATCAATATCAGTTTTAGGACTAAGGTGCATCTGATTCAGGCCATGGTCTTCATGATCACTTGCTATGCATCTGAGAGCTAGACAATGAATAAGGATGACAGAAGAATTGATACCTTTGAGCTGTGGTGTTGAAGAAGAGCACTAAACATACCATGGACACCCAAGAGAATGAACAGCTTGAGTGCTCTTTGGAGGCAAGAATGATGAGGCTTTGCCTCACATACTCTGGGCATGTTAATAGGAGGGGCTATTCCTTGGAGAAGGACAAAAGGTGGAAGATTGACACAGTACCTGGTGCAAAGGGCTCTACTGTGTCAAGAAGTTTGACGATGGCACAGGATAGAACAGGGTCGCTATGGGTCATAGTCAACTTGACGGCAGCTAACAACAAGCTCTACTTACTTTGTTTACTGACATTAGGAAGCCAAGAGTTAGACTCAACTTGCAGGCAAAAAGGTATTATTTTTGGATGTGGCAGATCTGGTTCCTGCAGAAGGGAGCTCTGGTGGCTTAGTGGGTAAGGAGTTGTGCTGCCAACTCAAAGATAGGTAATTTGAATCCAGCAGCTGTTTCTACGAGAGAAATAGGCAGTCTCTTCCTGTGTGATTTACAGCCTCTGTAAACCCTGTATGCGTTGGCTTCTTTTTTTAATTAATATTTTCATCATCCATATACATTGTTTTTCACATACATACATTGTGTTCATTTACATTATATTTTGTTCATTTATATTGTGGGTTTTTTTTCCCTACCTTATAATTATCTCACCAACAACTACTTTTACGAAAATGTGTATGGCTACTAATTCATGTCTCATGCCCTAATATCTCCCCTTTTAGACAGTCAATTACTGATTTGTCCATCTGGCATCCATTTCTTAAACAGCATGCTTCCAGAAACTGAATGAACTTTGATAAATGTTGATAGTTCAAGAAAGCTTTCAGGCTTTTTGTTCATAGGGTCATTATGAGTTGCGCTTGACTCAAAGGAAATCAACAACATTAACATTAAACAGGTACTCTGAGGAAATAAGCATGTCCCTTTTATTATAGGCTCCTGTACTCAACTTGGAATCTTTGAGCATCTGCATCCATAAGCGAAGTCCAGTCCAGAGTAAGCCATCAGCAAGCAACCCTGGTTCACAGCATGGATTTTCTCTTCAACTAGTTGGTTATAGGTCAATTCATCCCCAGCCATTTGTGGCTAGGTTCAAATGGGCATCAGCTGCAAGCTCAGGAGTCTACACTTCTCCTTGCATTCCATATCTCTTAGATATGGAATTCAGCCCTAGTCCCCACACGGGACCAAGTCAACAGTCTAGGGGTCCTCACAACTCCTTGCTCCTATGAGTTGTATTTTGTGTTTCACTGACCATACAAAGGCATGTGACTGTGTGGATCAAAACAAATTGTGGCTACACTTGAGGAGAATGGGAATCTCAGATCACTTGATTGTGCTCACACAAAACCTATCTTGAACCAGGGGGTAGTTGTCAGAACAGAGCAAGGAAACATTGCATGGTTCAAGATCAGGAAAGGTGTACATGAGAGATGCACCCTATCTCCATACCTTTTCAATGAGGAGAAATGTGGCATCAGGATTGGAGGAAGACTCATCAACATCCTGCATTATGCAGATGACACAACCTTGCTTTTTGAAATTGAGGAGGACCTGAAGCACTTGCTGTAGAAGGTCAAGAACTTCAGCTTTCAATATGGATTGAACCTCAACTTCAAGAAAACAAAGATTCTCGCCCCTGGGCCAAGTGGCAGCATCACGACAGAGATTGAGATTGTTAACAACTTCAGTTTATTTGGTTCCACATTCAATACTCTTGATACCAGCAGAGAGGAAATCAAAAGATTAATTACATTGGGAAAATCTGCTGTCAGTGTCCTCTCCAGAGTACAACAAAGAACAACAATGTCAGTCTAGAGAATAAGGGGCACCTGACCCGCATGGTCTTCACAATTACTTGTTTTTCATCAGAGATCTGTACAATGACTAAGGATGATAGACGAATTGATGCCTTTGAGTTGTGGTGCTGGAGAAGAGTAATGACCACACCATGCTAGGAGAACAAACAGTTTTGTCCTGGAGAGGGTGAAATCAGACAGCTCTCTGGAGGCAAGGGTTTTGAAGTTCTGTGACATATACTTTGGATATGTTGCAGGGCAGGACCAGTCCTTGGAGAAGGATATCATGCTTGGAAGGGTGGAGGGACAGCACAAGAAAGGAAGATCCTTGATGAGATGGATTGCTTCTGTTAATGCGATATTTGAGGCTAGGTGTGTCAGAGACAAAGAAATTGGCTCAAGATAGAGCAGGGTCCAGCACTACTGTACACAGGGTTGCTATTAGTCACAAGTGATTCAGTTACACATAACTAAACAGGGGAAGGAATTGAGAAGCTGTAAAGGAAGAGTAAGAGATCAGGTAAGCCTTCCTCAAGAAAGAGGAAAAAATGAACTTGAGAGAAGCAATAGAGACATTTCCTCATTTGGGCTGAGCTATCATGAGAAAAGCATTTGAATATTTTCAAAATCCTCAGTGGTGCCTTGGGAACATTTCCCACACTATTAATTTACCATGGAGCTATCCCATCGCACGCAGCACAGTAGACCTGTCACTGGATTTCTAGGCTCAATTTTAGGTGCATGAATCTAAGGGCCTGAGGCTGAAGAAGCTCATCGAAGCTTTGAGTATTTGCTGAAAACCTTAGCAAAGACAAGTAAACACATCAATGCATAATATTTTTCCTTTATATTTCTTTAAGCCCTTGCACATACCTGGTATATTGTTAAAATACACCAAGCAAAAGAGTTTGGTGCCATTTAGCTTATGGATCATTTGTACATAAAACTTTGAACAAGTATGTGTGATTAGTGCTTTGTAAAAACACCATGCAATTTAAAATAGTTACAAAGGTGCGTGAGTTAGTGTGAGAGAGGTAAAGACCAAGTACATGAAGCAGATTTTTGCTTTGAATTTTATATTACTCATAATGCAATTACTTGACTTATATAATACTTTTCACACCTGCAGAATTCACTTAAGAAACATAATGTGTGCTAGCTTTCATTTACAGAGCAGAAAAGTCCTGCTATCCTAGATTCTAGACTACTGTTTCATATTTTCTTCCAGCGCATATGTAGTTCCTCCCATCTGCAGTACAGAACAGTATCACCTTTTTGAAAACAATGTTTTTCTACCTCTAAACTAAAAACTGCACCAAAACAGAACAGGTTGCTCCTCTTATGGAAATTATGCATGCTCTCTGCTGGCTTTCGAGAGTGAAAATTTCCATTATATATTAATGAAATACATCTAATTTAGGCAGCATAAATAATGTTGCTTTACTTCATAGTGTGATTAATTTCTTTCTGAACTGAACTCAATTCTGGTTGAGACGACACATTTTGACGCCAGTGTACAAGTTATATGCTATTATTGTTAGGTGCCATCAAGTTAGTGCTGATTCACAGTGAAGCCATGTAGAACAGAATGAAACTCTACCTAATCCTGCATCACCCTCACAATCTCAGCCATACCCAAGCCTACTGCTACAGTCACTGCTTCAACCCATCTCATCGAACGTCTTCCTCTTATTTGCGCACACTCCATACACAATTCTTCAAGCACAATATTCTTTTCCAGGGACTATTCCTTGACAACATGCCCAAAGCATGAGAGACGTGTGTCATCATCCTAACTCTAAAGGTCACTCCAGAAGGACGTCTTCCAAGACAGCTTGCCTGCTGCCAGAGGTATTTGTCACTCCAAGATGTTAACATAAGTATGAATATTTACAAAAGGTTTTCTTTGAGGAATGCATTGTGTCGATGTCTTGACTTAGGTGACACTGGCTAAGACAACTGCTGGAATATGTCTAAAATTATGCTCTGGGTTTTGAAATAAATAAGACCAAAATGGCAGCAAAAATAGACTTAACTGAGCAAAGACCTTCTGAGTGTTTATTAAGCCCAGTGCTATCTACAAGGAAGCCAAAGTTGAATGAAATCTTCAGTCCATTTAGAGTCTAAGAGTACTTTTATTCATGTGCAAATATCCTGGGGTTCTTTGGAAGGACTAAGTGCACACACACCCCTTTAGTCTGGAACTGCACTGAGATCACTTGGCTGCCCTTGGCCTTGCTTGGCTAAGGTTCAGACAGCTATTTAAAGAGGCATTTAACACTTGTGGTTGCATCAGGAGTGACTCAAGGAGAGACAAGTGAAAGTGTTAAACCCAGGGTGGCAATGACCTCTAGTGTCTTGTAACAAAATTCCAGGAGACAAATGAAAATACTTCTTCCTGCTATTCTTGGACCACTAAAGTACTTTCCACAGATTTTTCATCCCTGATCAGGTATCACAAAAGTTTATATTCTGAATGAGCTGACTTCTACTTGAATAACATGACATCTACTTGTAATTACCAAATATGAGTTGGAGTTCATTACCTTCTAGGACAGCTGAGTTCATTATAACACATTCAAAGAAGTAAAGACATATAGTGTGTTACATATTAAGCTGCTGATAGATCAATATTCAAAACCAAAGAGAAATGAGCTTCTACTATACTGTCTTATACAGTCTACATAGTCTTTTGCTGTAAAGTTATATAGGCTCAGAAACCCAATGGGAGGTCATTATGAGTCAGGATTAACTCAACAGCAGTAGATTTTAATAGAGATGTAAGGTCCATGGGTGGTCTAGATGGTTTGATCTCAGTTACTAATCCATAAGCTGACAGTTGGAACCTATCCACCATGACCACGTAGGAAAGGCCCGGTAACCTTCCATTATGATTATGGCTAAGAAAACCCCATGTGGCTCACCTACTGCTACTCTGGAGCACAGGGGTTTGCATGATGGCAATGGGCTGGGCTTGGCTTTAACAGGGACATGAGAGCAAGTGTCAGGAGCAAGGATTACATACGACTCCCTGGGTTGCTTACCCTAAAAGCAGAGCCTGACTTCAAACATCAGTTGGATCTATCTACTTCCTGTCTTATCCACTTCCACTTATTTGTCCTTCATAGTGAATTATCCCAGGAAGTTATCTTACTTAAAACTATTTAAAAACCCAGTCCACAAAATAAGGAGATAATTTCAGAAAAAAACAAAAATCGACTCATGTCCCACATTAATTAATGAGTTAACTTATACACAAATATACGTCACCATTATTATTATTGTTGTTATGTGTCATCTAACGGAGCTCTGGTGGCCTAGTGGCAAGACGCTGCGCTGTAATACCAAAGGCCTGTGGTTCGAGGTCACCAGTTGCTCTATGGGAAAAGGATGGGCAATCTCCTCCCGTGCGATTAACTGCCTCTGAAAACCCACTGGAGGGTCAGCTATGGGTAGTTCAGACTCTGGTATATAACAACAATGTGCCATCTAGTCAGAACCAACTCATAGCTGACTCTTAAGCAGCGTTCAGCGGCTGTATACTGATGGGAGGAAGCTGCCCATCGTTCTCCCTTTGAGAAGTTGGTGGATTTGAACCACGTGCCTTGGGTTTGACAGTACAACTTCTTACCATTAAGCCACCAGAACTCATAAGTATAGACACAACTAATTAATGATGATGATGATGATGATGATGATATGTAAGTGCAAACTCTGTTATGAATTTGATGTTAGCTTTTAGTGCATCCAGGAAAAAGCTCTAAGGAAATGAAACGAAATGCCTTCCTCTTCTACCCTTCCACTTTATATGTTTGTATGCCAGTCATGAAACCATATTCCCAGTTGGTCCAGGTGCTGCTGGTCCATGTAACTCAACTCTGCCAGTATACAGATAAACTAATCTAGCTAGTGAAGAAGAATCTCAATCTCCTCAATTCCTTCAAAGTTCTGACTGTGAAGTAAAAAGTAATGATCAGGCTTTGGGGAAAATCTAAAAGGTGTCCAAGGACCAGGAACAGATAGATGCTGCACACAGATAAAGTGCAGCTCATTTCTCCTCACATCTACTATAGAGATGGTGTTGCACTGTTAGGTGCCAACAAACTGACTACAAGACAAAGGGACCCTGGGAGCAACTGCTCTAAACCCTGTCCTATCTTACACATTCCCAGGGCAGGCTCAAGCCCACTGAGGCATGCAGTGTTTCAGCCCAGCTCATGGAACTGCAGAGATACAAAGGGCTTTCTTTATCAACCACTGAGGCTTTGGAGAGGTGAGGGGGAAAAAAAATCTGCATGTTGGCTGCTACCTGAAAAACTTCTATTACCTCTTAGAATATGTAGACAGGCCATTTTTCATGAATATGAGTTTCTATTATAGTATATACAGATCTCTGGTGACATAGGGCATAATGTGTCAAGCTGCTAGCCACGCCTTGGAGAGAGATGAGCATTCTCAGCCTGTAAAGATTTCAAGGAGCCCAATCAAGAATCAGTACAAGTCAGAATTGACACTCCTATTTTGTAGGGGAAAGGTGTGTGTCGGGACTGTATCCTTTCTCTATACCTATTCATTCCGTATGCCAAAAAAAATCATTTGAGAAGTTGGACTTTATGAAGAATGTGGCATCAGGACTGGAAGAAGATTGTCCATCAAATACCTGTGTTGTGCAGATGATAAAACCTTGCTAGCTGAAAGCAAGGAGGACTTGAGACACTTCTGCAGAAGATCAAAGAACGACAGCCTTTACTACAGATTGCATCTCAACATCAAGGAAATAAAAATCCTCACCACTGGGCCAATAGGCAACATCAAGATAAATGAAGAGAAGATTAAAATTATTAATGATTTCATCTTGCATGATCCACAATCAACAACTTTAGTACTTAACAATCAGGAGATCAGGAAACATATTGTTGTTGTTGTTGTTATGTGCTGTTGAGTCACCTGCAATTAACAGTGATCCTATGTACAAGGACCCTAAATTTTGCTCTATCTTGTGCCAATCTTATTGTCTTTGACACACTTACCCTCATTACCCCAGTCACTAAATCAATCCATCTCACTGAAGGTCAGCATTGGGAAAACCTGCTGTCAGGGACCTCTCTCAATGTTGTTACTTTAAAGACTAAGGTGGACCTAAGTCAATCTATAGTTTTTCCAGTCACCTACTATGCATCTGAGAGCTGGCCAGTTAAGAAGAATGACATAAGAATCTATGCTTTTGAGTTTGGGGGTAGGGGAAAAGTATTGAAAATTCCACAACCTGCCAAAAGAACAAAGAGATGTCTTAGAGAAGGTACAACCAAAGTGCTCTTTGGAAGCAAAGATGGTGAAGCTTTATCTCACATACTCTGGGCATGTTGTTAGGAGAAGCTGTTCCTTAGAGGGAACTGTCATGCTCAGAAAGGTGCAGTGCCAGCAAAGGAGAGGAAAACCCTCAATGAGATACACTGATACTGTGACAGTAGAAATGGGCTTACGTGTGCTGAGGACAATAAGATACGACAGCATCCAGATCTGTTGTTCACAGGGTATAGGTCCTCTGCGACTTGATGCCATCTAACAACAGCAGCAGCAGCATACATATAAAATTCCCCTCATAAAATACCATAACAGTTAATGACTTAATAGATGTGATGATGAGAATAATCCAAATTGAGTTAAGGTGAGAACACTGAGTGGCCAACTAAACTCATTCACTAACAACTTACTCGCTCCCATTAACTGCGTTCATGCTGCACACCTTTTTGGATTTATGACTAAGCACTTTACAGACTAATGAAAATCATGGAACTTTGGGCTCTTCTTCAACAGAAGAAAATCAGCAATATTAAATCAATTCTCAATTCCCCATAAAAAAGTTTATTGAAATTTAGGGTTGTTACATCATGAAATACAGTGTGTTGAGTGACAGAATAATATATATATGCATACAACGAAGTCTAGAGAATACTACTATCTTCAAATATCTGCACTGACAACTAGAGCCAAAGAGGAAGAAATAGAAGATTTCTACCAACTTTTGTAGTCAGAAATCGAACATGCAGTCAAGATGCATTAATAATAATGCAGTAATGGGTGACTGGAATGCAAATGTTGGGAACAGGGAAGAAGGATCAGTAGCTGGAAAACATGGGACTTGGTGACAGAAATGAGGCTGGAGATGGAATGACAGAATTCTACACATTCAATTATTTATTCACTGCAAATACCTTTTATAAGAAACACAAATGCAGGCTATGCACATGGATTTCACCTGATGGTATGCATAGGAACCAAATCGATTACATTTGTACAAAGAATTGCTGGAGAATCTCAATATTAGCTGTGAAAACCAGGCCAGGTGCTGACTGTGGAACAGACTCAAGGTGAAGTTGAAGAAAATAAAATCAAATCCACAGGAACCAAAATTTGCCATTAGGTCTATCCTACCGGAGTTTCAAAACCATTTCAGGAACAGGTTTGGGGCGTTGAGTACCAAATGAGCATAGACCAAATGAGCTGTGGGAATATATCAAGAATATCATCCATGAGGAATGCAAAAGATCATAACAAAGGATTAAAAGGAAGAAAAGACCAACATGGATGTCAGATGAGACTCTGAGTGTTGCATTAGAGCACCAAGAAGCCAAGGCTAAAGGAAGAAATCAAGAAACTAAAGAGCTGAACATAAAATTTCAAAGGGCAGCTTGGGATGACAATGCAAGATACTATAATGAAAGGTGGAAAGAGCTGAGTCAGAAAATCAAGAGGGCCAAACTTACTCAGCATTTCTTAAGGTGAAGGAATTGAAAACAAATTCAAGCCACAAGTGGCAATAATTAAAGATGCTTTGGACAGAATGTTAAATCATGTAAGAACCATTAAAAGAAGATGGAAGGAGTACGCAGAGTCACTGTACCAGAAGGAATTGGCTGACACCAAAGAATTTCATGAAATTATGAGCAAGAGCCTGTGGTGATGAAGGAGGAAGTTCAAGTTGCTCTGAAAGACTTGGCAAAAAAAACAAGGATCCTAGAGTTGACAGTATACCAACTGACGTATTTCAACTAACAAACACTGCCCTGGATGTGCTCACTAAGTTGTGCCAAGAAATCTGGAGTATAACCACCCAGCCAACAGACTGGAAAAGATCAATATTAGTTCCCATTCCAAAGAAAGGTGACCTGACAGAGTGCTGAAATTATCGAACATTAAAATCACATTCAAACAAGATTCTGCTGAAAATTATTAAAAAACAACTGGAGCAACATGTCAACAGAGAACTGCCAGATATGCAGGCTGGGTTTAGAAGAGGCTGGGGTACTGGGGATATTATAGCTAATGTAAGATGAATCTTGGCAGAAAGCAGAGAATACCAGAGGAATGTCCATCTGTACTTCATGGACTATGCAAAGGGTTTTGACTGTGTGGATCACAATAAAATGTGGCTGACTCTGAGAAGAATGAGAATCCCAGAACATTTGATTGTACTTACGTGAAACCTATACTTGAACCAAGAAGCAGTCATCAGAACAGAGCAAGGAGACACTGCATGGTTCAAAATTGGGAAGGGTGTCTGCCAGGGATGTATTCTATCTCCATATCTATTCAATCTGTTTGCAGAACCGATCATCCAGGATGCTGTGCTGTACAAGGAGGAATGTAGCAAAAAGATTGGTAGAAGATTCATCAACAACCTGCATCAGGCAGATGACACAGCCCTGCTTGCTGGAACTGAGGAGGGCCTGAGGTGCTTGCTGAAGAAGGTCAAGGACTGCAGCCTTCAACATGGATTAAAGTTCAACATCAAGAAAACAAAGATTCTCACCACTGGGCCAATTGGCAGCATCAGTATAGATGGTGAAGAGATTGAGATAGTTAACAGTTTTAATTTGTTTGGCTCCACAGTCAACACTCTTGATACCAGCATCCAGGAAATCAAGAGATGAATTGCATTGGGAAAGTCAGCTGTCAGGGACCTCTCCAGAGTACTGAAGAGCAACGACGTCAGGCTGGAGACTAAGGTGCACCTCATACGGGCTATAGTCTTCGCAATTGCGTGCTATGCATCAGAGAGCTGGACAGACTAGGGATAATAGAGAATTGATGCCTTTAAGTTGTGGTGCTGGAAAAGAGTGTTGAATATACCATGGACTGCTAGGAGAACAAACAGGTTTGTCCTGAAGAGGGTAAAACCAGGTAGATCCTTGGAGGCAAGAATTCTGAAGCTTTGTCTGATATACTTTGGGCATGTTGCAAGGAGGGACCAGTCCTTGGAGAGGGAAATCATGTTTGGGAGAGTGGAGGGACAGACCAAGAGAGGAAGACCCTCAATGAGATGGATCAATTCAGTGATTGGAGTAATGAGAGTAGGTGTGTCAGAGACAGTGAGGTTAGCACAGGATAGAGCAGGGTTTAGGGCTCTTGTACATAGAGTCGCTATGAGTTGCAAGCGACTCGATGGCACATAATAGCAACAACTTCATAAATTGTACTTTAGCAAGAGGTTTTTGGGTTTTGTTCGCTTTATTTTTCTACGTAACTTCATATTTTGACCAAATCAAATTTTCACTCCTAGAATCAACTTTGTCAACTATTTCAAAGACATTTTTTTTCCTATGGTCAATTCAAGTAGGTATACAGACAGAGTCTCTATTTTAATAAAGACTGTCATTCTGGGTCAGTTAACACTAGAGTCAGACAGACCATTTTCTTTAATGATGCATGCATATTTTATTGAGACTGAGAGAACAAGGGAGAATCACTCTAACATTCAAATTGGAGCTGAGATGTCCCTCCTCCAAGGCCAAGTCAGGGTTACAACTTGCTCATCTTATCACACTGCAGTATAAGGAACGTTTATTTTGAGATCTCGTCCTGTAATACTTTATTGTACATAATAGACACAGTTTCTATAAAACTCACTTTCCTTGGAACTAGTGAATATATTATCATCTTTTGAGACTAAAGAAATTTCAATACTTCAGATATGAAAATATGACAGGATGCTATCACATACATAGGTGGTGGAGTTGGTAAGGAGATGTGCTGCTAAACCAAATGTAATACCTCTCAGACGGTTCAACTCCATCAGCAGCACCAAAGGGAAAATATTGACAAGATGGGCAAGATCCTCTCATGGAATTACCAAACTGCAAAACCCACAAGAGGGTCAGCTATGAGTCTATTCTGACTGGACAAAAATGAGGAAAAAAAAAAAAGAAGAAAAAAACCACCACCACCAAACAAAGCCAACAAAGCAATACCCACTGCCCAATTAAAGAAATAAAATGCATGATCTGTACAGGATGATTCCCTCATTTGTCCAACAGTTACTATCCATATCTTTATACTTTTACTTCATATGTAAGAAGCCTTAAAATGTCTATACAATAATAATGTTTTTCGTATATGCAGACCTTTTATTAATGGCATTGTATAAACTGTGTACTGTGTTCTGCAACTTGCTTTTTATCACTGATTGGGGGTTTAAAGAAATATTTCCATGTGTGTTCCGATAATTCTTAAAAATAAGGCACGCAGTTCAAATCCACCAGATGCTCTGCAGGAGAAAGATGGGCGATGTCCTTCCATGCAATTAACTGTCTCTGAAAACCCACTGCAGGGTCGGCTGTGGGTCAGTTCTCACTCAACAATACACAACACAACAGAGAATCAAAGGATTTTATTTTCAGATGATCCAATTTATGCAACATTTAATATTCAATAAGCCAGTATTTTATAAGTAGTATGCATTATTCAATGAAATTGGCTAATTTAACTTTTTACAACAAAATTATATGAACAGATTTTCTAGAATGAGATTGCTTCATTTCACACTCTACATTATCTTCTTCTAGGAAACACAAAATCAGCTAGGAAAAGAGAAAATATCATTGCTATAGTCATGATCACCTCTTTTTATGTTCAATTTTCAGTACAACTAACTGCTTTATCTATCCCTAATTGACATTTGATGGCAATAAGAATGCTAATTGTTATTAATAGGAATGTCCCAGACACTACTTGGAATACTGGATAAATATTAAATGTTGTTATTGTTAAGTGCCATCGAGTTGCAGGCGACTCATAGCGACACTATGAAGGAGAGTCCTCGACGCTTAGGTGCTTTTTTCATCCTCTCTCCAGGCTCATAGCGTTTCAGGAGGCAAGCTATACGGAAGTGGATGCCACTCCTCCTTCCAAGAAATGTTAAATAGTAATATAAATATATATTTATGGGATAAGGACCAATCATCTCTTTGAGGTATCAAATACCAATTGTATGGATTGGGCTTCCATATAGTTAGGCAATTGCTCAGGACAAACTCCACTAGAGAACGTAAATTATTAGAAAGAAATTATATGAGGAAGCTATCTAAGGTCAGGACATACGCAGTAGGAGGATTTTCCTTATAAATCCTTAGCATCTGGGAAAATATGTGGTTTCCTTCTTTTTTTTAAAAAAAAAAGGAAGATAAAACACAGATGAGAACACTTGATCAGACATTATTCAAATCCTCTCTGAGTCTTCCAAAGTGAAGACTGCTAAATATTGTGACCGTTCCTTCATAATTCTCATGCTTAACAAAAATAGTAGATCACTTACTTTATAATGTCTCTCACTTGAAATACAGAAAACAAATCTGTTAATAACCAAAGAAGGGTACATGAATTTTCAAAAGCAGAATATTTCAACACTGCCAATGTGCTGTTTTGTGATAACATTAAGTCATGTAGAAAAACGCCCTCATTTTTTTCACTAGGAAAATAATAATTACTTACTGAACTTTAAAAATGAAGTTGAAAGAAACCAAGAAATCTCTAGTAATATTAGTCAATGACTTTGTTTAAAAAAAGATGGAGAGATTGCTTGAAACTAAGACTTATTCTTCAGATGCAAGTGAAGAGCAATGAGGAAATGAAATATGCATGATTCTTGGGCAATTTTTTTCCAGAATATTTTCCTATAAGGTGATTATAAAACTTTTGTCTAAACTGGGACATAGTTAAGAGTAAAAGAGACACTTTTCATATTAAGACATAAGCCAGGACTAACTCAGGAAAATCATGATCTGTGGAAGCGTCAATAATAAAAGAAAATTCAAGATGTAGAAGTTGTATCAACTTCCTCCTGTTTTCTAGGTCTTTCTCACTAATCAGATGACACCAAGTGGGCAGAAACTGGTTTGTTTTCAGAGCAGCCTTTCAGAGAAAGAAGAAAAACAGGAATTGAGAAACAGTTACAAGAATCAATAAACGGAATATTCGAGAAATTTTCAATAAAAGGGCCATGTTGTTTTTTCTACCTTATCTATTTTACTATTCTTAATTTGTTCTTGGTTTTCAACCTGTTAATCAACATAGAAAACATTTTTAGGAAAGGAAAAGCAATATATGTCAAAAAAGCAAGAAAATGTCCTTAGACTGGCAAGGTCTGTCAAACTCTATTTTCTGTTAACACCTCTGGACTCTTGTGTAATGTTGTCAGAAGAGCATCAACAGTCAGGATGTAAGAAGGAAAGGGAAAAAGTCAGCACAAAAACATCATGAGCACCTTAATTAGGCTGCTTTCACTCTCAGATTGGCACCTTAAAACAGGGAGAATTAATGAGACGGATAGAAAACCTCATCACTTTCTTTTTATTGCTTTTGTTTCTTTTCTTTTTTTAAATTATACTTGAGTGGTACCATCAAATCGGATCTGACTGATACAGGAGATTATCCTTCCTTCTCCAGCAGAGCATCTGGTGGATTTGAACTGCACAACTCTGGGACTACAGTGCAGCTTCTTACCATTAGGCCACCAGAGCTTCCCTTCATTTATTATTTTTATGGTATAAAAGGCTATATTCTTATCAAGTGAAAGATGGGTGTGATTCTCAAGGCATTATCATCAAT
>NW_006399758.1:16354138-16400215 GCF_000299155.1 Elephantulus edwardii | reverse complement strand
ATAGATGGTGAAGAGATTGAGATAGTTAACAGTTTTAATTTGTTTGGCTCCACAGTCAACACTCTTGATACCAGCATCCAGGAAATCAAGAGATGAATTGCATTGGGAAAGTCAGCTGTCAGGGACCTCTCCAGAGTACTGAAGAGCAACGACGTCAGGCTGGAGACTAAGGTGCACCTCATACGGGCTATAGTCTTCGCAATTGCGTGCTATGCATCAGAGAGCTGGACAGACTAGGGATAATAGAGAATTGATGCCTTTAAGTTGTGGTGCTGGAAAAGAGTGTTGAATATACCATGGACTGCTAGGAGAACAAACAGGTTTGTCCTGAAGAGGGTAAAACCAGGTAGATCCTTGGAGGCAAGAATTCTGAAGCTTTGTCTGATATACTTTGGGCATGTTGCAAGGAGGGACCAGTCCTTGGAGAGGGAAATCATGTTTGGGAGAGTGGAGGGACAGACCAAGAGAGGAAGACCCTCAATGAGATGGATCAATTCAGTGATTGGAGTAATGAGAGTAGGTGTGTCAGAGACAGTGAGGTTAGCACAGGATAGAGCAGGGTTTAGGGCTCTTGTACATAGAGTCGCTATGAGTTGCAAGCGACTCGATGGCACATAATAGCAACAACTTCATAAATTGTACTTTAGCAAGAGGTTTTTGGGTTTTGTTCGCTTTATTTTTCTACGTAACTTCATATTTTGACCAAATCAAATTTTCACTCCTAGAATCAACTTTGTCAACTATTTCAAAGACATTTTTTTTCCTATGGTCAATTCAAGTAGGTATACAGACAGAGTCTCTATTTTAATAAAGACTGTCATTCTGGGTCAGTTAACACTAGAGTCAGACAGACCATTTTCTTTAATGATGCATGCATATTTTATTGAGACTGAGAGAACAAGGGAGAATCACTCTAACATTCAAATTGGAGCTGAGATGTCCCTCCTCCAAGGCCAAGTCAGGGTTACAACTTGCTCATCTTATCACACTGCAGTATAAGGAACGTTTATTTTGAGATCTCGTCCTGTAATACTTTATTGTACATAATAGACACAGTTTCTATAAAACTCACTTTCCTTGGAACTAGTGAATATATTATCATCTTTTGAGACTAAAGAAATTTCAATACTTCAGATATGAAAATATGACAGGATGCTATCACATACATAGGTGGTGGAGTTGGTAAGGAGATGTGCTGCTAAACCAAATGTAATACCTCTCAGACGGTTCAACTCCATCAGCAGCACCAAAGGGAAAATATTGACAAGATGGGCAAGATCCTCTCATGGAATTACCAAACTGCAAAACCCACAAGAGGGTCAGCTATGAGTCTATTCTGACTGGACAAAAATGAGGAAAAAAAAAAAAGAAGAAAAAAACCACCACCACCAAACAAAGCCAACAAAGCAATACCCACTGCCCAATTAAAGAAATAAAATGCATGATCTGTACAGGATGATTCCCTCATTTGTCCAACAGTTACTATCCATATCTTTATACTTTTACTTCATATGTAAGAAGCCTTAAAATGTCTATACAATAATAATGTTTTTCGTATATGCAGACCTTTTATTAATGGCATTGTATAAACTGTGTACTGTGTTCTGCAACTTGCTTTTTATCACTGATTGGGGGTTTAAAGAAATATTTCCATGTGTGTTCCGATAATTCTTAAAAATAAGGCACGCAGTTCAAATCCACCAGATGCTCTGCAGGAGAAAGATGGGCGATGTCCTTCCATGCAATTAACTGTCTCTGAAAACCCACTGCAGGGTCGGCTGTGGGTCAGTTCTCACTCAACAATACACAACACAACAGAGAATCAAAGGATTTTATTTTCAGATGATCCAATTTATGCAACATTTAATATTCAATAAGCCAGTATTTTATAAGTAGTATGCATTATTCAATGAAATTGGCTAATTTAACTTTTTACAACAAAATTATATGAACAGATTTTCTAGAATGAGATTGCTTCATTTCACACTCTACATTATCTTCTTCTAGGAAACACAAAATCAGCTAGGAAAAGAGAAAATATCATTGCTATAGTCATGATCACCTCTTTTTATGTTCAATTTTCAGTACAACTAACTGCTTTATCTATCCCTAATTGACATTTGATGGCAATAAGAATGCTAATTGTTATTAATAGGAATGTCCCAGACACTACTTGGAATACTGGATAAATATTAAATGTTGTTATTGTTAAGTGCCATCGAGTTGCAGGCGACTCATAGCGACACTATGAAGGAGAGTCCTCGACGCTTAGGTGCTTTTTTCATCCTCTCTCCAGGCTCATAGCGTTTCAGGAGGCAAGCTATACGGAAGTGGATGCCACTCCTCCTTCCAAGAAATGTTAAATAGTAATATAAATATATATTTATGGGATAAGGACCAATCATCTCTTTGAGGTATCAAATACCAATTGTATATATATATCTCAATAGTTACCTTCAATGCCTTACAGGTATTCACAATCTTAACTCTGGAGAATTTATAACCTCGACACTTGACTTTCCAGGCTCTGCAGTAAAAGAACAAATATTTGCCACCACAAGTCCTCTCCTTGGTCCAAGGATGACTTTGGACTCCCTAAGAAATCTAACATGTTGCATTTAGAGTCTTTGTCATGTGAACAACGGTGGCCTCTGAATTTGTGAGTGTGAGGAGCAGGAGACAGGAGGCACGCCCAGCTCCCTCCCTCCAGACCTCACATTTTCAATGGGAAGAACAGCACCCCTAAGGGGAATAATAGATTTTTGTAGGACAGTGAGAGGAAACAACTTGAGAAAAAAAGTCAGATATTAGAATAGTTTGTAGCCCTTCTAAATTCAATCCTGACCCCACCCTCCAAAATATTTAAATAAACAAACACCCAACATATTTCTTAGTAGTTACTTTTTCCCATAAGGGCAAACTGAAATAACTTTTTTCTCTTTATAGAACGATGAGTGTGAAAAAATGCTTTTATCCATTTTTCCCCTCTCTTTCTCTGGAGCAAAAATAGAGTCATTTCCTGAGGAAATAAAGATGAGAGAGAGAAAAAGATAGGGAGTGCGAACCAATGAAGGAAGAGACTGCAAACAATTAAGTGGTAATCAGAAAGAAAAAGCCCCAAACCAGCTGCCACCAATCAACTCCAACATGATGACCCTGTGTGTTAGAGTAGAATTGTACTCTGCTGTTGTTGTGTCCTGGATCTTCTGTCCAGCAGCTTGGAAGCTTGCCCTGTCCTGAGCCCGTCGTCTCACTGACTCCAACACACCAATCCCCATTGTACCAGTTACTGTATCAGTCCATCTCATCCAGGGTCTTCCTCTCCTGCACTGTCCCTCCACTCTTCTGAGCGTGATGTCCTTCTCTAAGGCCCAGTCTCCCCTGGCCATGTGCCCAAAGTAGGTGAGACAGAGTTTCAAAATCCTAGCCTCTGCGGAGAAACTTGGGTTTCATCCTCTCCAAGGCAGACCTCTGTGTTTTCTTGGCAGTCCATGGTATGTTCATGACTCTTCTTCAGCACCACAGGCTTTCTAATAGCAAGTTGGGGTTTTTTTGTGTGTTTTTGTTTTTTCAGAAATAGCTTGCCAGACCTTTCTCTTCCAAGGTGCTTCAGGGTAGATTCAAACCAACAACTTTTTGGGTAGTAGTCAAGCATTTGTATCACTCAGGGATTCCCAGTGAGTAGCAACTGGATAAAAGATGAAACTGAACAAAGGGAACTGTACCTTGCCTCAGCCCTGCTTGAAAGTTCACAATGTATTGACTCAGAGGAACAGGAATGACTTTCTGCAGATTTTGTGTTAATTTCTTATTAAATAGGCTGCTATGCCCTTGCTTTCTGACCTGAGATCAGTTTGTTGCCCAGAAGCCTCTTGGACATAATGTTCCCTTATGTGAGGAGGTAGAACTTGCTTTAGAAGGTTCATCCTCGTCCAGGTTTGGCTGAAGACTGATTGTTGACTTTTGGATGCCCCGAATGAGGGTGCTACACTGTGCTAATGACTGGTTTCTTTCAGATCTTGGGTGGCCTATGCCACTTCTAATTGTTGCATTCCCGATACTGATAATACTGCATGACACCAGACTCATTTACCTTCAATGTTTTCAAACATCTCTTAGACTGAAGTGGCTGTGTACCATATTTAAAGGGGAAGCTACTGCAGTTCTTTGGGAAGATGCCAAAGAAAAGAGAGAGAATGCTTCGAACCTAAAGCAATGGTAAACTGTCCTAGTCTGGAAAAGGTACAAGACCAAGTATAATTCCAGTTACTGCCTAGAAACACGGCAGCCTGTTAAACCTGTCTCCTTCCTTGTACATTCCTATGAAAAGCATACCAGGGCAAGTAATTCCATGTCCTGGTAACCCAGAGATTTGCTCTAGTCATCCCCAGAGCCCAATTTTCTGGGCCACATAATCATAAACAGTCTCAAATTTCAACTCTGTACATTTCCTCTACATGAGATTATCCACAGAGTCACTGAGACAATCAGGGGAAAGGGAAAAAAGACAATGTCCACCATCGAGAGTTCTCATTACCACCTCATGCCAGCCCCAGAGAACCGAGAAATCATAATGTCTATCCATGGCTGCCATTATTCCATGAAAAGCAGAGTTCTATTTTGTGGTCTTTTATAGTTGTATGTTGTGTTAGGTTGTTGTTCAGTGCTGTCGAGTCGTAAATGACTGATAACGACCCTATGAACAAAAGACCTGAGCACTGCTCATAGAGTTTCTGGAGGCAAGCCATTTCGGAAGCGGATGCCACTCCTACTTCCAAGCTTGTTTTAATCAGGAAGCTCCACCAAACACTGTCCACCATGGGTAACGATTATCACATTTGACACATCAGTGTCACAGTGTTTGGCATCAAAGCAACCACGAGTTACCTCTGTACAGCAATGGACAGACCAGTGCTATACCACCTAGAAGAATGGTAATTTAATTAATTAGTTAAGCATTTTAAACATTATCATAAATGCTTAGCTTGGTATTTTATAGTTGTACCAAAATTTCTAAGGACCTTTTAATGGGAGGGATTGACAGTGACTGCAACAATGGGTTCAAATATGTCAGAGATGATGCGGGTGGCACAGGATAGGACAAGGTTCAAATCTGTTCTTCATAAGATCGTTACGAGTCATACTTGACTCAATGGCACCTACCATCAACAACAATATGCCAGAAACACCAACAAATGGAAAGAAGTCCTTATGCAACCTCAAGAAGCATTTTCTGTAAGAGCCAAACAGTTATTGCCAAGCTCATACCTAAAGACAGACTTATGACAGGTGTCTGGCTCTATACTGTGATTTAACACATCCTAGTGGATATACTTGGAAGGAGTGGCATCCACTTCCATAATAGCTTGCCTCTGGAAACCCTGTGAACCTGGAGAGAGGATGAAAGGCGCCCAAGCATCGAGGACTCTCCTTCATAGGGTCGCTATGAGTTGCCTGCAACTCAACAGCACTTAACAATAACAAGTGGATATACATAAATGAGCAAAACAAGAATTATATAATTGATCAGTAAGTCTTATTCCATTCAATGAATAAAGAGATTACTCCTTCCATCTCTTGTGAAACATCTGAAAGTTTTGGATTCCCCCCCGCTTCTGTATTTGCTGATTTATGTGCCATCGAGTCAAAATAAACTCATAACTGATCCTACACCATTTTCAAAAACTGTGAATCACTTGGGAAGAGACAACTCATCTTTCTTCCATGGAGTAGCTGAAGTACTTGAACCACATGCCTTTGGGTTAGCAGCACACTCCCTACTTCGATACTAGAGATTTAGCAAATAATCTCATCATAACTTTTCTAGATTGTATAAATATTAAAAAGTGTAGAAAAGGAAAAACAGTATCACTCCATCCTATATAAAGGTAATGAATGTTAATATTTTGATGTGCAAGTTACCAGGCTTATTTTCCTGCATATCTATGCTGTTGTTAACAACATACACACATAAATAAATAAATGCATACATATATATTACAAATATAGACTTATATTCTTTACATTACTTGATAGTTTCTCCACTCAACCTTATGAGAAGAATATCCTAGGATGTCAAATCTACATTTTCATTGTAATAATCTCTTAGCAGTCAATTATAAAGACTTATCAAAAATATATTTATCTAATAATCTAAAGTTAAATATTCATGTTTCTCAACATTTCCTTTTTCTCCTTATTATCCTAGAAAAAAATTATATTCACTACCACAAAGAACCAACTTGAATATACAGCTTTGTATACAATTTATCTATATCTATGGTATTTATTAGTCTAAATTAAAGCCTTGCACTTCAGACCCCAGAATATGGAATCTCTAAGCTAAAGACTACTTTCAAAATTCTGGAGCAAAAAAAGGTTGTGTCAGTATCTAATGCCTGGAGCACATTTAGGGTATTCTACACATGTTCCACTGAATTACCAAGGTGCATAGCATAACTGAAAAGACAAAGTAAACAAATACGCATCTCAGATAGTTTACTTCCTAAACAAGTTAGGCAAAGAGATTACAAAGTAAAGCATTCCTTCACAGAATCATGATTATGATCCTAATATACTCATAATATAAAAATATATAGTGAATGCTAGAGTACCATCATACTGCAATTTTAATAAGATGACTTGTTTCTAAGTTGTGAAAATACTATTCACACATACCGAATATCAACACTCCATCATCAAGAATTATCCCAGAAAAACAACAAGTGATCAGCCTTGAGAAGAGTGTAGGAAAAGGGAGTGGCTTATAAAAGACATCCTGCAGAGCTAATTTTAAAAGCTTGTGAATAGCACACAAATGAGTAAGACTTTCAATAAATTCCTATATAAAGTAAGTAATATCCATAATATTTCACCATTCAAAATACAGACTGTTAGGTGAATAAACATGATTCTTTTATCAAAATCTAGTAAAGAAGGAACTTATCAATGATTCTTTTAGAGTAATAACCAGCATCATTAACTGTTAAGAATGGCCTGTAGCCAAATATCTATCCATACATATTGTAGCCAAATATCTATATATCTATATCTATAATCTGAAGCAAATTTAAACATGTATGTGATGCATGAGGGCACAAAATGGTATTTCTCACAGAACAAGAAATCGTCGTTTCTTCTATAATTCAGAGATGAAATAATTCCCCCATTGGAAAATTAGATTCTTGATCCTATTCTAGCCATATTAGAAACTCTTCAGAATAAATATATTAACAGTTTCTCTATAATAGCATTAACTTTATAAATGTATTTTAAATCTTTTTAAAACAGGGACTTATTCCTCATGGAATTCCTCAAAGAAGAGTTAACATACAAAATATTCACTTACAGTCAGAGGCTATCTTATTTACTCTCAAAATTCACTCTCTACTTTCAGTAGCAACTCAAATACGTAAGTAAACACTTGACACTGAAAATAGTAGTAGTCTTCCTCAACTTAAACCCACAAATGCAGCATGTGATATGTATTAGATCTTTCGATGTTATAACAGAAGTAAACAGATGGTTTATAACCACACAAAAAGAAAAGTCAGTAGAAATGTTCATCAAAAAACCATACAAATATAATACCTTGTTAGGTACAGCAGAAATCTGTTTTGTTTCATATATTTCCATGTACTAGACAGAAAGTAAAATGCCTTCACAGGTCAACCAGAACCAAAACTACACATATCAAACAGTGCAAGCTGTTTTATGATCATCTACACCTAATGGATTATTTAAATTGTTAATGTGTTGTATGTAGACTGTTGTGTAGATTTTTCATTTCCAATCAAAAGGGGCATATTACCAATTGTATTTCTAGAAATTTTTGTTCCATAAAAGATATTAGAAAAATGTAAATAATCAAAAGAATGCCTATGATGTCACAATCTACTCCCCTCCTTCTCCATTCTATAGTCTACTTTCATCTAATATGTACAAAAGATCAATTCCAAGCTCCTGTGGCTATGGATGACTTTTGTGACTTTTTACTTAGAATTTCAAATACAGAACGAAATACACAGAATGAAAAATCTGTTTGTGCTAACACTCTAAGCCCCAAGTAAAATTAGATAAACAGAATCATGTAATTGAGTTCAATTAATTTCATTATTTTAATGAATTAAATTAGTGACAAAACTTTACTCTGAGGTTCGGATATATGCAGGCGTAATGGAAACACATGAGTTTACCTTCATTTGAAGGAAATGGTATATGCATGTTGAAATAGGGCAATATCTTAATTGTGAAAAGACTGTATATGGTATAATATGGCAGTCAATGATACCACTGCCAGAAGTGAACTCAAAAGAAGAGGAAAAGAGATGAGTTCTGGGCACTGAGTCACTCCTTCACTTAATCAGACAGCCCCTCCGCATGATGAGGCTCCCTAGTCCTCCTAGCTTCACAGAGCCCTGCCCCACCTCTGTCTCTCTTCTCCACCAGGACTGGAGGTACATATACTACCATGAGTGGCAGTGACTTGCCTGTATTCGGGATGACGCCCAGTTACCAATCCTCTGCAGGATTCCATGTCCCCTTGGGCAAGAGCTGGTGCTTTCTTCTCACTCAAGGCACCACAAGCCACCAAATAAACCAGAACTCTCTTCAACACTTTGCTATCCAGCCTTGTTCCTACAGCTCAAGATAATCTACGAAGAAGTCATATAATTTTATGATATAACCCAGGAAAAACAAGACTTACGATTTTGACAAGGACTTTGACAGTGCAGCCACTTTTTTATTCTCTCCTTTTGAAACATCTTACATGAAGACAACAGAGCTTTCTGGAATGTAGTTGACACCTTTGCTGACCCAGCACAGGAAAAGCAACACAACGTTGGTCTTACCTTTGCAGCCACTGAGGAGTTTGGTTTTTCCAGCAAGTCCCACAGTTTCTTCCTTTTTTCAGGGCAACAGGTATTATCAAACTCTTCTCCCTCTCGTTCCCTCATAGTCTCGGCCTCTCGCCTCAGTTCTTCATTCATCTGCTCTTTCTTTTGATGGTATCTGGCTTGGCAGCAGGACTCTAAATAGATCTCATCAATGCCCCAGTAATCAAGCTCTTGGCCAAAAGAGAGCGCACACATTTCTTCCATCATGTGGAGTTTCCCTGTCCGGTAGAAATTTAAAATGGAAGTGAAAGCTCCCGGATGCCGGTCAAAGAAATACTCGTTCTCATTGAGGTTGTAGTCATCGCACACTTCTAAGAGGCTCTCGTGGGTGTTGCAGTCTCGAAGCTTCCCCAAGCGCGTCCTGGGAAGCCTGTCCAGTGTTCTCCACAGGACTTCGTGGTTGAGGCCACCCACGTTAATTTTCACTCTCCTTGAGCACGACTTGCTCCTAATAATGTCCACAGGTTCTGGTGGAAGAGAAAGTGTTGACCGGGAAGCCTTCCTGTTTAAGCCAGGTGTTACTTTTTCTGCCATTTTGAACCAGGCCAAACTTCAGAGCCAGGGTCCTCACGAGAACAAGCTGGGGAAAGGTCAGCCAAAGCAGTAGTCCTTTGAGACAGGCATTTCCATGACGCAGCTGGAAGAGAGCAAGAACCACCACTTGGTTACTTGTATTTTCCTCAGAGCACTTCTTATTGTATATGATTGTTCTGATGTTTAGGAGGTATAACACTAATCCTAACACATTAACTTTGTCTTAGGATATAAGAAAGGAAGAAGAGATAGTATCATGTATTACATTGAAGAGTCTATAGGGAGCTCTGGGCCTAGTGGCAAGAAGCTGTGCTGCAATCTCGAAGGGACACGGTTTGAGTCCACCAGCTGCTCTGCAGGAGGAGAGGCAATCTCCTCCCCTGCGATTGACTGCTCTGAAAACTCACCAGAAGATCAGCTATGAGCCGGCTCCAATTGGATGGTTCATAACAAGACCAGCATCTTGTGAGCGCTGCTAAGGCAAAGGCTGGGGTTTGAACCCATCAGTCACTCTGCAGGAGAAACACAAGCAATCTCTTTCCCTAATGATTTAGAACTTCAACTTTAGCAACCTTACAGAGATTCACCAGGAGTCAGAAGTGACTGGGTAGCAGTGGGTATGGTTTGGTTAATCAGGTGGCGAGAAAAGTGTGCCTTCATGGCAAAGGACCTTTAGCCACGAACTATAAAGTCAGCATTTCAAACTCACCAGTCACTCCTCAGAGGAAAGGTGTGACAATTTCCTTTGTAAAAATTTACTGCTTTGAAACCCTTATGGGTCAGTCCTGTCCTGTGGGGTCACTATGACTTGGAAAGGGTGCTCTGACACAATGACTCTAACAATGGAATCAAACATAGTAGAAATGGTGAAGATGGTCGAGGACAGGACAAGGTTCATATCACACACTATAAGTCCTAGTAAACTCAAAAGGACCTAACACACACAAAAAAAAGTAAAAAAAAAAAAAAAAAAAAAAGGACCTAACAACAACAAATAATGTTGGTCTAATGGGTAAGGAGCGACATTGCCAACTCAAAGGCAGGTGGTTCAAATCCACCAGTTGATCTGTAGGACAAAGATGGGCAATCTCTGCCCATGTTGTTTCCAGTAGATTCTCAGAGGCTGTAACGTTGGCTATGAGGCCGTTCTGACTCAACAGCACATAACGACATGAATTATATTAGCTCAACCCAGTGGGCCTGGATTTTGGTGTAGGCTAACAAAGGTCCCTAGATGGCGCACCAGTGCTGATGCCACCCAAAGGCACACAGTTTGAATCCATCAATTGCTCTGCAGGAGAAAGATGGACAATCTACTCCTGCGTGACTTCGTGTCTCTGAAAACCTGCTGGAGGGTCACCTACGAGTCTGTTTCAACTCAACAGTACATAACAACAACAAGTAGCTGAAAGACTGGAGGTTGGCACTCACCAGCAGTTTGCAGAAAGGTTTGGTTAACCTGCTTCTTTAATCAGTCCAGCCAAGCAAATTCAGTGGATCAGTTAATTATGCTCTGTAACCTGTTCGGTTCCCAAGAGTTGGAATCAACTCTATGGCGACTGGGCTAGACTAACAACTTCCAAATTTATTACCACAAATTTCTCAAGCTGCCGAGTGAATTATCAACTGTTCCTAGACAAAGCACCTTAAACAAATTCACCTTCAACAATACTGACCACCTCCTTAATCTGCCCAACAAGTTCCTTCACATATACATGGCACACAAGTCACTCAGCTAAAAGAGAAATCCTGACCCATTCCCCAGGCTCTGTAAGAACCAGGTCTTCTCGATTTTTGTTTCATTTTGCTTGAACCCTCTGCAACTTCTCAGCCTCCAGTATCATGACTCTGCTTCAAACCCTGAGCTCTCTTGCTTATGTTTCTAGAAGAACACTAGATCCATATCCCTGGTCTTGTCCTTGTAAAAACTCTTCTCCACTCATTACTGGAATTACCTGGTTTCTCCACTTCGGTAAGATAAATTTATTTCTCTAATGGCTAAGCATCCTCTCAAATGAAAATACAGAAAATTCATGAAAAATTGCATATGGATGATGTAAGAGGTACAAGGTGGCTCTGTGTTACAGATAAATATGCTTATGTATAGCATATTTATGAATAAATACTGGAAAGCTTTTTATTTTAAAAATTAGAGATACATAAAATGGCTCATAATAACAATCAGGTGCTACTTTGAGACACATAATCAATATTATTTTTACTGTATTATTATGTTAAATATGTTTTAATGTATCTGAAATGCTTCTGTAGTATTTTTTATGCACAGATTCTAGTTTTTATGTTCATTTATTCATTGTGGTGAAGTCAGAATCAACTCATAGATGACCCTCCTGCAGGTTTTTCAGAGGCTTTAACTGCACAAGAGGAGACTAACAACCCTTCTTCCATGGAGCAGCTGGTGGATTTGAACTGTTAGCCTTTGGGTTGGAAGCACAACCCCTTACCCACTAGCCTATCAGAGGTCCCTATATACTACAGAGTAAAACAAATATTTGACTGACATTGGATACTAACCAGACCTTATTGTCTTAATTGATGTACAAATTTGAATTAAACACAGATTTAGGCTTGACACTAGTTCTTAAACCTAAGATTGACTGTATTTTAAATAAAGTCAATAAATTAACTGATCAGGAGCTTTTTCAACTAGATCTTTACAGGACGATTTTAAGCAAACATGTATACATTTTTCATGGCATTAGAAAAGTGCCTCTTTGCCAAAATAATGAGGAAATATACTCACTGGCTATCTAAACAAAATCCTAATAGCTTCAGTTTTTCAATGTACAAATTAAATATTATCTACACTTCACAGGTCATCTTACGGCAATGAAATTAGATAGTGTGAAATCTTCACTAAAGGGAGTTATATCTGAATAGAATTAGAATAATGGTATTTCTCTCTTATACTCGGTTTTCCAACTACTAGAAAGTTAACCACCATACCAGGGATTGTTAAATAAATTCTAACATTCAGCTTTCCTTTCTTATGCATATGTTCTGTCTTCCCAACTAGATTTCAAGCTCATAATGCCAAGGACTTGGGATACTACCGTTTCTCTACCAATCTGATCACTGTACTTACACATAAACAGGCATAGCTTGTAATTTATGCCCACATTCAAATGTTCTATTCAAGTGACAACTGACTATATATATTAAAGTAAGGAGCAATAACCGGGCAAAAGTAGATGAAAATAACAGAGACAGCACAATTCATTCTCCATTAAGTTGTTTATAGATTCATTATGGTTTCAGCAATTCACATAAAGCATGTGAATAGTTAATATGAATAATAGGCCATAAGGGCAATCCATTTAGCCACAAATGAAAATAAATTTCCTATATGTCTGTATTATGAGAAAAAGAAGACATTATTTGAATTAACTGTAGTATCAGAGAAAAGGTTTTTCTGAAGAGGATAAAGGAGAGTAACAGGTCTTTTTCTTACTTGTGGTCAAGGGCGCAGTGTGACTTGCTCTCTTGTAAAAGTCATTCCTAAAAGCATATACGCTATGTCATAGTCACGGGGATGCTACCCTTTGCCTTAAATAATTTCACACTCACCACCTATATTGACATTTCCTTTTCGTAGGGAGTGTGTCTCAGATGAAGAGAGGTCAGAAGATTTAAATTTCAAAATTATCTTCTTTGTGGATCAAGAACTTTCTATTATAAGAAATCAGTGTTCATTACAGATCCCACAATAAAGACAAGCTGAAACTCAACGCCAGTTCTTCGAAGCTGGGAGGAGACAATGCGAGGGACGGCCTCTGTTGATTTGGTTTTCTGGAGTTTTAATGATGAGCTGCTCTGATGATTGTTACTGTGGTAAAACTCTTATTCTTCTTTGGCACAGTGTCCTGCTTTGTATCTGATAAAGGCAGATTTAAAAACTATGTTCTCAAGCACCTGAACTGATTGGTACTAACAGAGTTGCTTGAACTTTCAGAGTGTTGCTGTTGTTATGTACCATTTGGAAATGACCACAGATGACCTTCCAGTGGAGTTTTCACAGGCAGTAAATTGCAGGAGAGGAGACTGTCCATCTTTCTCCACCAAAGCAGTTAGTGGATGTGAACTATGTGCCTTTGGGTTGACAACATAGCTCCACAGGCACCAACAGCTAAAACAACATCATCAACAACAACAAAAACAACACAAAAACACGAAACCAACACACACACACACACACACACACACACACACACACACAGCAAAAACCCAAGAGGTTGCTGTAGGAAATTTATCATTCAAGCAAGCTGTACTGCATGATCCCTGACCACATTGCCTGCCACCTGCCTGTCATTCCCCCTTCTCCCTCTTCCTCTGTGGTTAGTGCTCCCACTCTCCTGTTCTGTTTCCCCGTCAGGCTGCTTATCTTTCCCCTGTTCCTTTCCCTCCCTTCCCATCCTGTTTCCTTGGTCTATGTTCAGAGCTGCAGAACTAACCACAAACCCAAACCAAACTACGTATTTTTTAACTTGTGTATAAAGTTCTCCATACTCTGTCTTAGTTAAGTCTTAAGTCTTCGTATTCCTTTTTGTTAAATAAAATTTTTATTTTATACTGATTACTTACAAACTTTGTATACATTATTTTTCACATTGGACCTTTCCCATTTCCTTTGCCCATATCACTCCACCCACCAAACTGTGAGACTCTATGATTAAGAATCTCCCCCGCCCCCCACATCCTCACCCCTCTGATCCTCTCCTCCTTTCCCATCCCTCTTACCTTTCCTTCCTTTGGATCCCCAAACATGTTGTACAATAATGGTCTCATACAGTATTTGTCCTTATCAGACTGAGTTTGTTCATTTAGCATGAATGCTCTCCAACTCCTCCCAAGTTAGACATTGATTTATGAAATCATGCTCCTGCATGCTGTGTAGTATTCAATTGTGTGAATGTACCATAATCTTTCAATCCATTCAATTTTGATTAGACATCTGGGCTGTTTCCATGTTCTTGTGATGGTGAATAATGCTGCTATGAACATTATATACAATTCTCCATTTGTGTCTCAGTTCTCATTTTCTCAGAATATATTCCAAACAGTGGAATAGCTGGGTCATATGGAATTTGTATGTCCAGCTTTCTGAAGAAATGCCAAACTGCCTTCCAGAGTGGTTAATACTCTTAGTACTGTTTTTAAAACCTCCTGAATTAATATGATATGTGAACTGAGTTGCCGTTTGTGGGAGAGTCAATGAAATCCTCAAAGGGAGGCTTCCCTTATCTTTCTAATTGTATTTTCAATTTTTTACCAATCAACAAGGGTATGTCTGTGCCTAAAGTGTATTTCTTTCCAGTGATGCAGCCTATAGTGAGGGAGCACTGGTGGCCAAGTATTAAGAAGCTGTGCTGACATCCTAAAGGCATGCTGTTCGAATCCACGGGAGAAAGATGTACAATCTCCTCCCGTTTGATTAAACTGCCTCTGAAAACCCAGTAGTGCATCGGCAATGGATTGGTCTGACTCCATGGTACACAACAACAACATGTTCACAGGGAGTTTTACTGCTAACTCAAAGGCCATTCCTCTTTGGAATGGCTGTTAGAATCCACTATAAGTTCTGTCAAAGGAATATGGGCCATCTCCTCCCATGCAATTTACAGTCTCTGAAAATCCACTGGAGGGTCAGAGGTATCCGTCTGTTCCAGCTGGACAGTAACAAGAGTCAGAGAAAGAGAGGAAGAGCCTCCACAAGATGGGTTGACACAGTGACTCTAACAATGTTGTTGTTTGGTGCCGTCCAGTTAAGTATGACTCATACTAACCCCAGGAACAAAAGACTGCAACTCTGTCCTATCCTGTGCCATCCTCATCTTCTCTGACACACTTGAAACCACTGCTGCAGTCACTGTATCAATCAATTTCAATGGATGGAGTCCTCTCCTTAGACGACCCTCCATCTTTCCAAGCATGCTGTCCCTTTCTAAGGAATAGCCTTGCCCAGCTAAGGGTAAGAAGCTACTATGCAATCTTGAAGGTACATGGTTTGAATACACAAGCTGCTCCTCTGAAGATGGGCATTCTCATCAGCAATTTGCCCAAAGAATGAGAGACAATGAATGGACTATATCACATCAGAAATCATGAAGTTGGCACAGGATAAGGCAAAATTCAGATTTGTTGTTCAGAGTTGTTATGGGTCGTAGTCCATTCAGTGGAACCTGAGTTGTCGACTTGATGACATCTAACAAAAATATAATTTTATGTAACTTGTACCACCTCTACTGCTACCATCCTTACATTAAATAGAAACAAGCTTATCATAGAGATAGCAGTAAATTAAAAACCTTTTATACATCTACCTCCTTAAGAGCTTCTTTAGGCATGTTGTTGTTTGTTGTTGTTCTGTGCCATCAAGTCGCTTGGACTCATAGCGAACCTATGTACAACAGCCCTAAACCCTGCTCTATCTTGTGCCAATCCTATTCTCTCTGATACACCTACCCCAATTACCCCAGTTACTAAATCAATCCATTTCATCAGGGGTCTTCCTCTCCTGCACTGTCCCTCTACCCTCCCAAGCATGATGTCCCTCTCCAAGGACTGGTTCCTCCTTGCAACATGTCCAAAGTATGTCAGACAGAGCTTCAGAATCCTTGCCTCCAAGGAGCAGTCTGGCTTCACCTTCTCTAGGACAAACTTGTTTGTTCTCCTAGCAGTCCATGGTATATTCGATACTCTTCTCCAACACCTCAGCTCAAAGGCATCAGTTCTCCTTCTAAGATCCTAGTCATTGTCCAGCTTTCTATGAATTACTGTAAAGACTGTATCAGATGCACCTTAGTCTCCAGATTGGCATCGTTGCTCTTCAGTACTTTGGAGAGGTCTCTCATTAGGAGAGGTTATTCCTTAGAGGGGGAAGTCATTCTTGGAAAGGTGGAGTGTGGGGGGTGAAAGAAAGACAATCAACCAGATGGATTACACAGTGATGCAGCAAAGGGCTCGAAGTGTGTCAGAGATGATGAGAACGGCATAGGACAGGGCAAGGTTCAGATCTGCTGTTTATAGGGTTGCTATGAGTCATACACAATGGCAACTAACAATAACAACAACAAGAAGTTTCTTAAGAAAATGTAGTTTCCATATTTAATTTCAAGAACCTATTATTATTTATCATGGCAAACATCATGAAGTTTCATTTATTTTATTTAGTGTTGGGTTGATTCTATGCACTTTAATTTTTCGTTTCTAATCTATGTTCTCCTATGCTATATTAATATACTTCTGATAATCAATCTATCAATTCCCTCTGCGAGGTGCTGTCTTCCTGCTTTAAACAGTAAGCAAAATTTATGTTTTTAATTTTAGTAATTGAAGTAGATACTTTGCTATGTTTTCTCATAGATAGCCAATAAGTAAAATGGTATCTATCATAATAATTTCACCTTCTGAGAATTAATCATGCCATTCAACTTAGAATGTAAGTGTAATATAAAAAGTCATGATTTAATGTGAAGACGCTGGGCGGCTGTATGTCATTTCTTTTTTAAAAAGTGTTTTATATTACTCTGATTTATTTACAAAGTTTAAATACATTGCTTTTTACAAAAGAGCCTTCCCATTTTCTTCAGGCTGTGTATAATTTCTATGCCTAAAGGTCGAGGAGGCAGCTACCTTTTTTTATGTCAGGAGCAAAAGCTGAGTGAAGATGTTCTTTTGGCGGTTTGGTTTGCCATCCCCCTTGATCAATGCAAAGTCAGGCCCCTAACAAACACGCCCGACCAGCGCAAATGTACTAACCAGCACTTCTCAGCCTGTTCGAGGAAAAAAAGCGGCTCTCGAAACAATAAACAACAACAAACATTCCCGTTTTGCACAGCTGCACCACGTTCCTTCCAACAGCGTGGAATTATGCTGCCACCCATTCCGGGCCAGACCTGCCAAAACACAACTTTCGGATCATGACATTATAATTACAGCTTGCGACTCCAGGCTTGGGGGAGGGGAAAGGCATTTTACTGCCCTCTCAGAAATCCTAGCATCCTGTCATACACTTGTGGCGAGGGAGAGTAAGTCACAATGTGCCATCTCGTGAAGATAAAGAGCAAACCTTTCAGAAGATCTAAGTGATATTTAGCAGTTGATTTCCATGTTGCTAGTACACTCCGAGCAGGCATTTGCAAACAAACAACTCCAAGACCTTTAAGTCTACACCCTCTATGTTTAGCTCTAAGGATCTTCTCAAAACTCCATGTATGACATTAAATGTAAAGGTATTTTCTTTTTTTTTTAGCAGTTACTTATGTTCCCGAGGCAGAGAGCTCACAAGATTATTTGCATATTTAAAGAGGCATATTACTTGTGGAAAATGTAATGTTTCTTTTCTTGCTGTTGTTGTTCAATATGCCTCCGATATTTATTTACTAATTAAGGGAATACAATTATAGAAAGTTAAACCAACAACATTTTAAAAATGCAAAAAATAAATATTTTCAAATACTCAATTCAAATTGCTTGTTGTCAAGTCAGAGCTGACTGCAGGCCGCCCCTCCAGCAGGTGTCTGAAGCCTTCAACCTCATGGGAGGAGACTGCTCACCTCCTATGAGCCGCTGATGGATTCGAACTTAAGAGAGGAGCTATCTCTGAATTAGCAGCGCAACTTCCAATGGACGATCTGACCAAACTCCCTATCGTCGAACAGAAGATCCTGGAAATTTTCTCTGGTATTAAGAAATTAAAATCTTTGATTCTTTTACAACCTGGTCAGAAATACCAGTGAATTTCACAGTGTTCCACTTTAAAAAAAAAAATGTATCAAGGTCTAGTAATAAATGAAATGTTTTGCTTGTCCTCAAAAAGATAGAAGGTGGCATTTCTTTTCTGCAATCAAAGGCAGCTACTGTCAATATGTTCCGCAGTTTTAGTACAACTATTTACTCCTTAGTTTAAAAAACTCCTAGGACTTTTATCCTTGACATAACTGATGCTTTTTTTAGATACACTCAAACAAAATCCTAAAAGCTTTCCTTTCAGTGGTCAAGGAAGCATTGTGTTGCAGTAAGAAGGGGAAGTGACAAGTCCTAAGTGGAATATGTAATCTGAGCATCTTTCAATATCATCTGTTTCCTTAAAACCAAATATATAAATAGCTAAGACTGTTTTATTTAGATATACAATTTTCTTTCATCAGAGTAGAAAATTATCTGAAATATTAGACCTTGTATATAATAACTTGATGTTTGCTATAGTTAGAAAATAAAACACTAGCTTTGCCCTTCAAGAAAAGAGCTTTTTAAGCAACAGTTGACAAGAGTCCTTCTCTACTCTGAAAATGGTAACACTGATATTATAATGCATCTTGGCTCTTTTGTAACCTACAGAGAATAGTTATGGCTTGACATTTCCAGTGTTCTCTATACAGCAACAACAAAAAGATGACACAAACTCTTCTATGATCTTTCCAGCCGTTCAGATAGCAGATTTTCTATTACAATGTTTAAAGTTTCCTTTACACTAATCTGTTCTTTAAAATGCCCTCTCATTTACAAATGTCTTCTCAGGATCACTATAGAGCCAAGGAGATAAACAAAGAGGAAAGGTTATGATAAAATAAAGAACTGAGAAATTAGTGATACCAATGAAATAGAAAAGAAGGCTGAAGTATCTTGATTTTAAAATGCACATACTTAAGTCACAACCACTGTTTATCTAGATATCTCTTTGCAAATGTCTCTTTGGGTAATTCACTTAAATTTCTTATCCCATCTGTAAGTCTTACATAAGGTAGACCCAGCATCTTGAAAAGTGAGTAAGGAAATGTTCCTAAAATGTGGATAGGATTGAACATTTTGCTTAGTTTCTTCAATAAAATTAGCCGTTAGGTTATTAGGTTATGTAATGCAAGGTCTCAAAAGTCCAGTAGTAAAATTCTTGCATAAGGTATGGTTCTCATCTGGGTTTTGTTAATTAGTGAAAATACATTTTCAGATTAGGTTTCTAGCCCTTACTTCTCTGTACATTACAAGTGATGTGACTTTTAAGAAAAGCTCACATATTGCATGTAATTTTAAATTCATTTGAGTGATTTAAACATCGTATACCCTGTTTCTCCCTACCCCCATGTTTTGAGACTAGAACGTAGCAAAGAAGAGCCTGGATAGAACGCGGCCTAATTTCCTTATTATAAACTTTTGACACTGAGAGCCGCTAAAATCATGAGACATGGCTGACATAACTGGCAGCTGCAAAGAAACCCTCTCTAGAACCTAGATTTGCCATGTCTGGATGAGCCCCTTTCTGTTAGATCCCACCCTACCTGTTATTCTTGGCTTTTCACCTTCTCTTGAAACTTTAAAAGCTTTGTCTACCTCACATCAAAATATTTATTAACAATATATTCAATTGAGATAGTTATCTCTTCTATATTGTTCCTTTCAATAAAGGTTAATGATTGTTAAGTCAGGCAACTTAATTGTTCTTGTACAGAGATGTGTTCTTCACGGAATCTCCTGCACTGCCTGTTTCCTAGCACTGATTCTTTGATAACTCAAGGTCTATCACCACCTTCCTGGACCCCGCTAGTCAGTTCTCCACAGAGCAGCTCAAACACCATCTGCTGAGAAACAGTTCTTGTAAATGCTTTTACTCTCAGGATGTTGTCATTGTTAGAGGCCGTCAAGTCCTCCACAATTCATAGCGACCCTATGAACAAGATTTGAACATTTACACATCAAGCACAATCCTCCTGATCTCGAATACTCTCGGGCTCATTAACACAGTCACTGTATCAATCCTATTAACAACCCTATTAACAAGAGATGTGAACCCTGTCCTAGCCTGTGCCATCTTCACACTTCCTGACATATTAGACCCCATTGTGACAATCGCAGTGTCAATCCACCTGGTGAAGGGTCTCTCTCTCCTTTGCTGACCCGCTACCTTTATGAGTATCATGTCCCTCTGAGGAACAGCCACCCTCCTAATAAGATCAACCCATGTTATAGAGGGTATTCCTCTCTTTTGCTGATACTCCACCTTTTCAAGCATAACGTCTTTTTCCAAGGATTGGTCCCACCTGACAACATGCCCAGAGTATGTGAGACAATGTTTATCATTCTGTCTACAAGGAGTACTCTGGTCACACATCCTCCAAGACGGATTTGTTTGCTCTTTTTTTTTTTGCAGTCCTTGGGATATTCAAACCAACTTTGCAAACCACACAGTTCAAAAGCTTCAATTCTTCTTCTGTCATCCTTATTCACTGTTCAACTTTCAGATGCATAGAAAGTAATTGAAAAGGCCATGGCTTGGATAAAGTGCACTTTAGACTTTAAGCTGACATCCTTGTTCCTTAGTACTTTGGAGAGTTCCTTAACTGTAGATTTCCCCAATGTAACATGTCTTTTGAATTTTGGACTATTGTTGCCACGGGTGTTAACTGTAGATCCAACTAAAATTAATCAGGATAGAGACTCATAAACACGTATCATCTCACCCCAGTAAGAATGGCAAATTTAACAGAGCAGCAAACATCAAATGCTGGCAAGGTTGTGGAGAAACTGGAACCCTTATTCACTGTTGGTGGGAGTGTAAAATGGTGCAATCACTATGGAAGGCTGTATGGCACTTTCTCAAAAAGTTGCAAATAGAAAATACCATTTAACCCAGCAATTCCACTACTGGAAATATACTCTAAAGAAAGCAGAACTGCCACCCAGGCAGATATATGCACACCCATGTTTACTGTGGCTTTGTTCACAATAGCCAAGAGTTGGAAACCACCTAAGTGCCCTTCAACAAACTAATGGATAGAGAAGCTATAGTATATTTACATAATGGAATACTATGCTTCATTGAAAAACAAGGAACTCATGCAATATTATTCAAAATGGGTGAGTGACCCTGGAGGACATTATGCTGAGTGAAATATTTCAGTCACAGAAGGTCAAATACTGCATTGTGCCATTGTTGTAGAATAGGTCTGACATCAGGGTTGGGGAGAGACTGAGAAAGACTGGATAAATTATGTATACTGCATTGAAACAGATGAGGGAGAGAACTGTTTAAAAGGGACGTGTGATTGATTCAGTATTATGGTTATGACAAGAGTCCAGAATGAAGGCTGCATAGTGGAGTGGACTCCAGTGAGGGAGTGGGGGAAGACTGTATACCAATAGAAGAATGTTTCTCTTACTTTTCAAAGAGAAGAGTGAACTGGGTAGAAGGGGTGGGAAGGGAGAAAAACACAACAATTAATAAATGGAAATCCAAAGTCTCTGTAAATGTTCATTAAAATTAATATTTAAAAAAAAAACAACAAAAAATGTATCTGCCACGTCAGCCCCTGACGTATCTCTTCAGGTCAATGCATCCTTCTCCTTCTGCCTCAGGGAATATGTACATACTCTTTTTCACTTCCATTTTCACCCTCAGAGATCAAGTCAAGGACCAAATTCTGGATAGCACTCCTGGACATCTCTGCTTATACCGACAACATCCCCCTGTTGTAACCATTACCAGAACCATGTACCTTTCACCTATACTATTTGTGACAGCTGCAGCTTTATATTTATTGGGTTGATAATTTTGAGCAGTTGACTATTATTCACCTTCCCCCTCAGAAGATTAGTTCCTTGAGGGCAAGAATCATGTGAGATCATACTCACCTTCGTAACACAAGTGTCTGGCATAGAGTGGACACAAAATTTAATAACTGAGAGAAAAGGTAAACCATCAAGAATTTTTTCCCATTATTTATTTTGAGAACTGTTTTCTTCTTATTCTAGCTACACTATATCCAAAACTCATTCCTATTAAATCAGTTCTGACTGAAAGAGACTGAAAGGTCTAAAATCTTTAGGGTACGAAACTATTCATCTTCCCAGGGAGCAATGGACTAGAATTGCAGACCCTTTGGTTAGCAACGTAACATATGATACACTACATCATTAGTACACTTGAAGGTAGATTATGTTGTTGTTGTTGTTGTTGTTAGGTGCCACTGAACAGAATACAACCCTTAACAATCCTATTAACAAGAGATGTGAACCCTGTCCTAGCCTGGGCCATCTTCACACTTCCGGACATGTCAGACCTCATTGCGACAATCACTGTGTTAATCCACCTGGTGGAGGGTCTTTCTGTCCTTTGCTGACCTTTATGAGCATCATGTCTGTCTCTGAGGAACAGCCACGCCTAACAACATGCCAGAAGTATGTAAGTTGAAGCCTCGTCATCTTTGCCTCCAGAGAACACTCGGGTTGCACTCTCTCCAAGACATACTGGTTTGTTCTTTTGGCAATCCATGGCACGTTCATCAACCTTCTCCCAACACCACAGCCCAAAGGCATAAATTCTTCTTTTGTCATACTTATTCACAGTCCAGGTCTCAGATGCATAGCAAGTGATCGGAAATATCACTTTTTAGATAATCACTCAAATCCAATTATGACTCTCACATCTAAAACATCATTTTCCATCTGATACACTTTAGTCATTGTTTAGTGTCAAGGAGAAATACTTTCTCCAGAGAGAATCCCTTTGTTATTATGTTTCTCATTGAACAACAAGTGTTTGCTTTCTTTCATACTCAGTAGATATTTATGAGTGCCTACGAGCTCTGGCAACATATTAAATTCATTACATTTTAGGCTGTTACCTTAAGGACCAACAGTTCAAATCCACTGGCTGCTCCTCAGGAGAAAAGTGGGAAGTCTCTATTCATAAAGATTTACATCTTTGGAAACATGGAAGTGGGGGGGGGAGGTTGCTGTGAATCTGAATTGACTGGACAGCACTGGGCAGTGGTTAATATCACAATTACTATGCTCGGGATATTGTGGCTGATGTCATAAAGCTTACCATCAGTGGAGGTATATGCAATTCTATAAACATAGGAATAACAACTATCTACAATTGTGATAAACACTACAATGAGAAAGAAGGTGTCATATGCATTTATAATTTACACGTTTATGAAAAGTGATGACCATCTTTTATCTATATTGCTTCTCTGATAGGTGTCTAGTGTGAAAAATTAAGTGAGTGCATTACAAATGTTTGAAGACCTGAAAGAATGAATGTGGAGTCTGTTTAATACAGATGGACAATGCACTCGGTTGCTACCTGAAATCCTGGAGGTTCGAGTCTACCCAGAGGAGCTCTGGAGGAAAGGTCTTTCCAAGGAATCAGCTATAGGTAATCTCATGGTGCAGAGTCCTATGGTGGCTCACGTGGAGTCACCGAGTCAGAGGTGACTTGAGGGCAACTGATGGTCATTTAATGGAGTTGTTTAGCAGATTAAACACAGCTGAAACATGAAAACAGTGGCTGACAGACAAAGGATTAATAAATGAGTGAATGATAAAGGGAGCTCTGGTGGCCTTGTGGTAAGGAACGGCACTGAAATCCCCAATGTATGTGGTTCAAATCCACCAGCTGCTCCATGAGAGAAAGACAGGCAGCCTCTTTCCATGCAAATAAACTGCCTCTTAAAAACCTACTGGAGAGTCAGCTATGTGTTGCTTTCAACTCATCAGTACAAAACAATAACAACATCAAAGCATTAAAATGGCTTTTATTTTTGTCAGATGTTTGGTTAACATCCATCTAACTTTCTAATTTGTTTACAAATGACGTTATTCCTTATTTAGCAATTTTCACAATGCTAGGGTCAAAAATAAGAGGCATATTTTTCTAGTACTGAGTATAAGACAAATGATAAAAAAACCACACAAAGATTCTCTACTTATGACTGCTGTCAACAACAGAATTTGCTCTTCCAAAGTCCTACCAGTCCCTCAGTGTCCATGCCAACCGAGGCGCTCCTGTCCTGGGGGAGGCTCACAAGGTCTTCTCCTCAGGCCTTCTCCCACGAACACTTTATGGTTCTATCAGACTCCTGGGCAAACATTTACATCTCCCACTGGGCAAATGGGGAATAGTAAGAAGTTCACGCTTGTCAATTTCTTAAGTTTGAAACTGTGCATAGTGAATTTTCTATTTCTCAGCTTATATTCACCATCTCCCAAAAAAAGGGATTGAATCTTGTAACAGACTAGATGCTGGAAGTTTCACAGAAAATGTATGAAAAAAAGAATGTGTCAAATTTAGGCAGTCCATTTTTTTTTTACCAAAAGATAAGCTTATATATGTTAATAGCTGAATTTTTCTCTTTCTGAATAATATACTCTATTAGCATATTAGACTAACAAAAGAGGGCAAAGTTCAATCAAAGGAATGACCCCATAATAAACATAAGCTCAACACTTGGAATGGATAAATAATTTAAAGTAAAAAAAAAAGAAATCTTGCCCAATATATTAAAATCACAGATGACACAGGAGACCACATTTTCATACTCAAAGCAAAGTACTGCCAAAAATTACCTCAGGATATGCAGTGTAGTGACCCCCACAGATGCCTTATCTGACTTTGCAGATTCCAAATAATATATTTCAGCATCTAGCATGACAAAAGAAAACAAGCAAACCATTTCAAGCGAAGCAATAACAGCATTCATTACCATTGTGTACATACTAGGTAGAAGGGCTTGTCCCAACTGGAGACACCGCCATCTCCACATCCCTCGTGCATAATGTTTTCCATCCACTCTTGTCATCAGTGAGGATCATTAAGCAGCACTTATTAAGCACCCATCTGCATGTGGCACTTTATAAATATTCCTCCCCTCGCCCCTGCCCCCCTATTGTGATCTCCCATGTGTCTCCGTTGTGCAAAATGCTGGTAAGTTCCAATGATATTGAATCGTTAATGGCAAGAGCATAAGGGAGATGGGCCAAATAACCACCAAACACCAATGACTCTGAGGATGGTAAACATACTACCGACAATATGATTTATCACAGTTTGATATGAAAATGTAAAAGTGGTTAATAAGGCAAATTAGCTCACTGATTTCTATCAACAATTTCTAAAATAAAAATCCAAAAATCAGGACCACAGATGGACTGACTGAAGCCCCAAGTCCATGTGACTTGCAGCAGATGAGACAATCTGAAACAAATAACTGTGAAACACAGTGTGGAAATTAATAAAAATTCAGATTGAACAGTATAACAGAGAATGTTACTTCCAAACAAAAGACAAAATATGCAGCAATAAATGGCAGCTTTCATTCTCAATAAAAGAAGGAGAATTAATAAAGGTCATGTAATTGTAAATCACTTGCTGCAGAGGGTCAAGGACTGAAGCCTCCAATATGGATTGAGGCTCAATGTGAAGAAGACAAAGATTCTCACCACTGGGCCAACTGGCAGCATCAGGATGGATGGTGAAAAGACTGAGATTGTTCACAGCTTTAGTTTGCTTGGCTCATCAGTCAACACTCTTGACACCAGTAGCCAGGAAATTAAAAGGCGTATTGCCATGGGAAAGTCTGCTGTTAGGGACCTCTCCAAAGTACTGAAGAGCAATGGTGTCTCTCTGGAGACTACAGTGCATCTGATACAGGCTATGGTCTTTGCAATCACTTGTTATGGAGGATAGAAGGAGAATTGATGCCTTTGAGCTGTGGTGCTGGATAAGTGTATTGTGAGTACCATGGACTGCTAGGAAAACAAACAGATTCACCCTAGAGAGGGTTAAACCGGACACCTCCTTGGAGGCAAGGATTCTGAGGCTCCGCCTAACAAACTTTGCACATGTTGTAAAGAGAGATCAGTCCTTGGAGAAGGACATCATGCTTGGGAGGGTGGAGACAGTGCAAGAGGGGAAGGCCCTCTATGAGGTGGATTGATTCAGTGACTGGGATAATTGGAATGGGAGTGTCAGAGACAGTGCGATTGGCCCAGGAAAGAGCAGAGTTTAGGGCTGTTGTACATAGGGTCACTATGAGTGGCAAGTGACTCGATGGCACATAACAATAACAACAATTGTAAATTTTTTCAAGTCTTCTTCAATTTGATTTATTATTTACTGGATGTATTTGTTATTTTTTTTCTTCGAAGACAAAAGAAATTAATTATTCTCAATTCAGAGTTGATATTTAAAATGTATTTTTTTTTACCTTTTGCGAGTTTCATGTGTTCAAGGTCATAATAAAAGAACATCACAAGGAAAGTTACTGTCACAGGGTTCAGACTTACAATTTGGTGTGTCAGAGAGAGTAACATTGGCACAGGATACAGCAGGTTTCAGGGCTACCGTACGTAGGGTCCCTAAGAGTTGCAAACGACTCGATGGCACATAACAGCAACAATCTGTGTAAGATTAAAATGTGCACCAACAGAATTTATTTCTCTATTTCCAGTGTATTTCCTAGAAGGTGGGAATATTCTTGGAATTGTAGCTGAAGGAAAGCCAAAGTGATGATGTCATTTACTTCGTAAATTTTCCCAATAATTATCATTGTTCCTGTCTACAGATATGGTAGAGCACTGTGGTTATATGCAGGGGATTGCGCTTACTGAAAATGCTGCTCAGAATGGCTGTGGATGTATCTCGGATTTACAGGTAAAGAATCTGGTTTATAGGTTCAAAAAGGTTACATTCCTTGCTCAAGATGATATAACCAAAAAGGATTCCAAATGGAATTATCTTGAAACCAAAGCTTAACCAAAGTTTAAATGTATTGTAGCAGCATGTGAGGGAGTATCCCTAAGTGGTATCATTCTAGATGCTTCTAGTGGTCAACTGACAAAAGAAACCAATAGGGAGCAACTTCCTAGCAAGGTTTATGAGGAACAGAGTTCAAATACCTCCCCAACCACAGAACTATACTACTCTCATTCAAAAGCGCATGTGTAAGTCCACTGAAGACTGCAATTTCTTAAGCACAGAGAAAGCAGAATTCGTAGCTATTCTTGTAGCTACAAATTTAAAAATTAAACATACATTTTAGTACGCGATATTCAAATGCAATCCTATTCGTATTTGATAGTTATGGCCAAACACAAGCCTTAAAAAGTTTTTAATATTAAAAATATAAAATCCAAGTACTTAGAAGGGTCCATTCTAACTAAGAAAATAACATCAGTGAGTTTAAGTAGTCTTCCCACGGTCTGTTCAGCGTCAGGTCGAGAAGCCAAGTCTCAGGCTCCTGAAACACGTTCTTTCCACCACACTGTCTCACATCCAGTTAAACCTTTATAAATAAATGGAAACTAATTATTCATGATTCCTGGCTACAACATAAGCCTGTGATTTCCATGATTCCAATAATAGAACAGACCCATAAACTATAAGTAAAAAAACGCTGATTTATATACATTATTCTTTCTTTGTTTGCTTCCAAATCACTATGGCAATCGCTATGTTTTGGGCTACATCCATAAAACAGTTAGATGCTTGACTGTTAACTGAAAGGCTGAGGATGTGAGTGTGGCCACAGCACCTTGGGAGAAAGGCCTGGTGCCCCTCCAATAACTCAGCCACCAGAAACCCTGTGGCATACTTTGACACCGTGGGGTTGCGATGAGTCCAAATGGACTAGATGACATCTGTTTTGGTTTTTGTTTTTAAATGTTTTGAGGGCAAGAAATACGAAACTGGGCAAATCAGCCTTTACTCTCAAGGAAAGTAAAGAATTTCATATTCCAGATCCAAATATTACAGAAATCATTGCCATTTTTTTGGACTCAACTATGTGTTTTGTAGGCCCAGATATTATTACAGACTCAACTATTTCTTTAATTAGCACCTGACATTTTCTGTCAACTGTATTGCTTAAGGGGGCAAAAACACATAACTAAGATAAAATATCGTGTATGATGCAGAAGTATTAATCCAGGGGTAGTTCATGGGACACTGTGGAATATTATCTTCATTCACTAGTACAATAGGATCTTCATCCTTTGAAATTTTAAAAGGTCTTTGAGATCTTATTAATCTATTCATTCAACAAATACTAATTGAGCATCTAGGATGTATCAAACACTGTATTTCAAGTGTCAGAAAGTGTCTGAAAGAAAGTGACTCCTAAACGTTAAAAAAGACAAATGGAAGAGACCCTGACTCTAAGGTTCAAATTACTGCATATAGAAGCCTACAAATGATATATATGATGCTAGAAACGAACTACTTCAGTGGATCTAAATGAAACCAGGAGGTCAATTTAAGAAGCAGCTTTTAGCTTTCTATGGACTCTCTTTCTACAAAGCCTGATAAAAATGCTCTCCTCAGACTTCAAAAAAACTTGGATTCCAAATTTAAAATGACATTTATCTCAAAAGTACATTAATACTTAATGAGAGTCTGATTAATAATTGTGATTTTATGAACTGCAGACATTTAGCATGAAAGGTCCTAGACACATTTGTTCTAAATTTCGAAGTCTAGGAGGAAAGAAATAGAGATGAACCAGCTCTTTAAAGCTGTTAGTTTACGATTATCGATTTGCAATTTTGCCTCCTAAACATCACTTTTTCATTCCAGTGTTACCCTACTGATAAGCTTTTCATTAGTGAATAACAAATTCAAGAAATTCAAACACATGGGAACTTTCCAAGCTCAAAATCATTATGATGTTATTAAAGCAGTAACTGGGAGGAGGAAAAAGCCCTACACAATCCACAATCCATTCCCTTCTCTTCCCCAAATTATACATGTCAAGATTAGTTTATCTGATAAAACTCCCCAAAACTGGCAAGCCAAGAGCTACTGTCTTTTCAGAGCATTCTGATCCTACTGACACAAATTACTTTGTTTTGCTTCCTTTTTAATAATAATCTAAACATTCAAGGTGTGTTTATTTAAAAAAAGAAATTAATATTCAAAAGGAAAGGAACTTGCTAAAGAATAGTGTGTCTGGGTGACTGGAGGGGTTAGAAAGGAAAGAATAGAGGAGGGAGATACAGAAGAAAAAGGGGAGAAAGAAACAAAAGATGGAAAAGGAGGGGCCAGGGAGAAATGAGGAAGAGGGGGGAGGAGGAGGAGAGAGATGAGTTCATACAGACAGACAGAAGAAGTCTTGTTTTGGAAGACTGGGTGTGAGAAATCATTTATTTAGCAGAGATATTTACATTAAGTATAATCTTTTATATTGAGCTTTGATGGTGCAAAAGTACTGGGCTGTCAACAAAAGGTTGGCAGTTCGAGCACACACTGCAGTTCTTCAGGAAGAAGACCTGATGATTTGCTCCTATAAAGGTCACAAAATAGAAAACCCAAGGGGGCCAAGTGTTCTCACATGCAGTTGTTGGTATCAATTTAACAAGACCTAACCACCTCTGCTGCACCTGCTCATGTAAAGAAACACCCACAACAGAAATAAGACAGTGCATCTGAACTTCTTCAATAAGAGATATTTATCAGAGCCAAAACATGTGCTGGACTCAGAGATTACCTACGTGTTCACATATGGATATAAACAATAGTGTCTAGATTTTAAATCTCCTTTTGAAACTCAGGGCTTCTCAAAAACAATTCCCGCTGCTAATTTAACCTTTCAGCGCTCAGCAGGGTAGCCTCTGTTGTTATTGCTGTTAGTGTCATCATATCACGTATGATTCTTAGCAACCCTCTGAACCACTGCCTTGAACGCTCTCCTGTCCTGTGCTATCCCCATCTTCTCTGCATTAGTCCACTGCTAAAGTCACCGTGTCAATCCACCTCTTGTGGGTCTTCCTCTCCTTTGTTGATTCTCCATCTTTCCAAGTATAATGTCCCTTTCCAAGTAATAGCCTTGCCTGGCTACATGTGTAAAGTATGAAAGACAAAACTTCGCCATTTTGGCTTCCAAGAAGCACTCTAGTTGTACTTTTTCTAAGAAACAGCTGTTTGTCCTTTTTGTTGTCCATAAGCTATTCAGTCTAGCTCATTCAGTGTTATTCAGTCTAGTCCATTCACTGCTATTCAGGCTCTAGTCTATTTACATTAAAAATATATTTCATATTCTACTTAACTAGTCATCTTTCAAGAGTTCAACATCTCATGTGGCTAGTAACAACTTCGTTAAACACAACAGAACATGTTTATACCATCACGTAAAGCTTGTTTTGTGGGTTGGTTTTTTTTAAAAAAAAAAAAATTCCTGTGACATGAGTTATATTCGAAGGTTGTTGTTTATTACCTTCGAGTCAAGCATGACTCATAGTAACCCTATGAACAAAAGACCGGAAGTCCCTCTACAACAATTGACATTTATCAAATTTCATAGACTTTCCATAGGCAAGTTGTTTAGGAAGTAGATGGCACTCTTGCTACCAAACCTGTCACAGAATGTTACTGGTTGAGTCGCCTGCGATGCATAGTGACCCTTCCCTGTCCTGAGCCCGTCTCACTAATTGTACACACCAACCCTCATTGCCCCAGTTCCTGTGTCAATCCATCTCATCTGGGCTCTCCCTGTCCTGCACTGTCCGTCCACCCTTCTGGGCATATGCCCTTCTCCAAGGACTGATGTCTCCAGGCCACATGCCCAAAGTTAGTGAGGCAGAGCTTCAAAATCCTAGCCTCCACGCAGAGACTTGGTTTCACCCTCTCCAAGACAGACCTATTTGTTTTCTTGGCAGTCCATAGTATATTCAAAACTCTTTTTAGGAAGGCATCTATTCTTTTTCTGTCATCCTTAGTCATTGTCCAACTTTCTGAAGCATAACAAGTAATTGAGAAGACCATAGCCTGGATTAGGCACACCTTTGTATCTAGACTGACATTGTTGCTCTTCGGCACTCTGGAGAGGTTCATGACAGATTTTCCCAATGCAAATTATAAGGAAAGGATGAAAAAAAATTTAACTGGATGCACCATGTTCTACTTGGTGTCTATGCCTATTTCTGTCAACCACACACCACCCACAGCATACCTTGATTCTATCCCAGACCCTAAGACCACCCAGGGCTTCAGCAAAAAGAATGTAAAGCTTAGTAGTAAGTTCATCAAGAGAGTTGATGTTTTCCTGGTCATGACCTGATCATCAGTGATTGTTCTTGAAACCTTCAGTCCTCGTTCTATGTTGTGATTCAGAACATGATCATGTCCTGGTTCAACATTTATTTACTTAACAACCATTGTTGTTGTTATGTGCTGTTGTCCAGTAGGAAGAGCAAGCTTTCTATCTACACAAAACTGGTAGGAAGTGCTGTGAACAGAGTAGTGAAAAAGAAGAATTGTTATTGTCTGTATTCCAGTACAAGAAACCAACACGAACAAGTAATTCCTCACATTTTAAAAAGAAATGCAGGGAGTAAGGCAAAGAAGAATTGAGGGGACTAAGAGACAGCATGGGGGAGAGCCCTGTCCTATCAGGGAAAGCAAGGAGACTTCTTAGAGGAAGTGACTGTGAGAAAGATAAGACTCAAGTAAGTGAACGTGAAAGACCATCCCATGTGAGGTCATTATGGCACTCCAAGGGCACCTTGACAAGTCAAAACAAAGAACAAGGTGAGCAATATCTCAAATGAGATTGGTGGGGAAGGACGAGTTTGAATGAAACCTACTGCCCACTGCAACTTTAGACTGAAGTTATAAAAGGCAGTGGGGGTTCACTGGTGGAATCCGTCCCTCCTCTGGAGGAAACTGTGGTTTGATTACCAGCCAGTATCCATCAGGCACAGTCACCATCCATTTCATCTGTCAGAGGAAGCTTGTGTGTTGCTAGGATGGCAGGTTCCAGAAAAGTTTACAGACTAAGATGAATTAGGAAGAAAGGGCAAGAGATCGTCTTCTGAAAAATCAGCCAATGACAACTACACCTCTGGCAAGGGACTAATCTAAAGACGCATGGAAAACGCCAACATTTCAACAAGAAAAAGATGATCCAATCACAAAATGGGCAGAGGACATGAAAAGACGCTCCATTCAACCAAGACTTTCAATGGCCAACAACCATGAACTAATTATTTTTGTTGTTGTGCTGTCTAGCTAAGTGCTGTTAAGATGGAACCAACTCACAGCTGACCCTCTAGTAGGTTTTCAGGGGCTGTAAATCACACAGGAGGAGACTGCCTATCATTCTCCCATGGAGTAAATAGTAGATTTGAACTGTCCGCCTTTGAGTTGGCAGTATAACTCCTTACTAGTAGGCCACCAGAGTTCCCTCATTAGGTAATATTGTTGTTGGGTTCCATCAAGACAATTATGACTTATAGCAACCCTATGAGCAACAGATGTAAACTCTGTGCTATCCTTTGCCATCCTCACAATCTTTGACATATTTGAGCCTATTGCTGCAGTCACTGTGTCATCCACCTGGTTGAGGATCTTCCTCTCTTCCACTGACCCTCTACGTTTCCAAGCATGATGTCCCTCACCAAGGAATATCCTCTCCTCCTAGAAATATCTACAAAGTATGTGAGATGACGCTTTATCATATTTGTCTCCACAGAACACTCAGGCTTCACATTCTCCAAGACATTATGCATTAGAGAGAAGCAAATCAAAACAATAATGGGATGTCATCTCACTGTGGCCACAAAAGCAAAGTTCCATAAGACAGCAAACAAATGCTGGTGAGGATATGGAGAGACTGGAACTCTCATCTACTTCTTAGAATATAAATTGCTCCAACCACTATGGAAAGCCGTTTGGTATTTCTTTAAAATACTGGGAATAAAAATACCATTTGACAACAGCAATCTTATTACTAGGAATATATCCTAAAGAAATGAACTGTGACATGAACAGGACAATTCATTTTCATTGCAGGACTGGTTACAACAGCAAAGAGATGGACCACCCAGGTGTCCATCAAAAAAAAAATTGTTAGAGACCATGATGCATCCACACAGTGGAGTACCATGCAACATCAAAGAAGAAGAAAGACTTTTAAAATCACTGCATAAGACAGGTGAATGTGTTGATTTTGTTATGTGCTGTCAGGTCACCTCAGATTTATAGGAATCCTATGCACAATAGTTATGAACTTTGCCCTACCCTGAGCCAATGTTACTGTCTCTGACACACCTGCCCACATTGCTCCAGTTACTGTGTCATTCCATCTCATCTAGGGTCTTCCACTCTTGAGCTGTCCTTCTACCCTTCCAAGCATGATGTCCTTCTCCAAGGACTGATACCTCCAGGCAATATATCCTAAGTATGTGAGCTGGACCTCCAAAATCCTTGCCTCCAAAGAGCAACTTGGCTTCACCCTCTCCAGGACAAACCTGTTTGTTCTTTTGGCACTCCATGGAATGTTCAGTTTGTGTTGTTGGGGTTTTTTTTACCAACACAAATCAAATTTCTCAAAGGCATTAATTCTTCTTCTTAGTCATCCTTAGTCATTGTCAGCTATCTGATGCATAGCAAGTAATTACAAAGATCATGGCCTGGATCCGGTGCACCTTAATCTCTACACTGACACCATTGCTCTTGAGCACTCTGGAGAGGTAACTGACAGCTGATTCTCTTAATGCAGTGTGTCTTTTGATTTCCTGGCTGCTGGTGCCAAGAGTATTAATTGTGGAGCTGAGCAAGCTGAAGTTGTTAACAATCTTAATCTCTTCACCATCTTATCATGATACTGTCAATTAGCCCAATCATGGGAATGTTTTGTTTTCTTGAGGTTGCGCTTCAATCCATTTTGAAAACTGCAATCCTTGACCTTCTGCACCAAATGCTTCAGGAGGACATTATATCGAATGACACAAGTAAGCCACAAAATGACAAATACTGTGTAAGGCTACTATTTTAAACTGCTAAGGAAATGTTTACAAGCAGAAAAAAAAATATATATTCTTGCATGATTACCAGGGACCTGAAGGAAAAAAGAAGTGAATTATCAAAACTAGAAAATTAATTACAGACACATATTAATTTGGATGAAGGGAAATTAATCTAAACTAAGAGGGTGATCATCGCAGTACCACTAACTCAAAGGACTCAACTCACTGTCATCAAGTCAGAACCCGCTCAGAGCTGACCGTCCAGCAAGTTTTTGGAGGCTGTAAATCACACAGAGGGACACAGCTTATCTTTTTTCCCACTGGAGCAGCTGATGGATTCCAGCAGCCAGAGAGGCACCACTTTTGGTTTAATAATGCAACTCCCAACCCGCCAGGCCACTAGAGTTCCTTTGCAAAAGAAAGGAGAGTAAGCAAGAAGTACAGTTAACAGCACATACGTTGGCAGACAGGCAAAATGAACAGGTATGAACGGAAATGAGAATTACTGAGAGGAAGTAAGAAAAGTGCAGTTACAATGAATTGTTGTCAGGTGCTACTGAGTCAACTATGACTTAAAATGACCCTATGAACAAAGACCCAAAGCCTGCTCCATCCTGATCCATCAGCCCAGTCTCCGCACTATGCCAACCCATCTCACTGACAGTATTTCTCTCTTCTAGCTAGGATGTGAGACCAAGTTTCATCACTGTCACCTCTAATTATCTTCATTCTGGTTGCACTTCTTCTAAGATAGATTTGTTTTTCTTTTGGCAATCCATGATATGGCAGTCCATGGTATGGTATATATAACTACCACAGTATATTTACGGTGGGTAATCTAATTTAAGGGAGTTCTGGTGGGCAATTGGTAAGACACTGCACTATAATCTCAAAGGCACACAGTTCAAGGCCACCAACCAGAGTTGAACATATCCTCTATGGAAGGATGGGCAATCTCCTCCTGTGTGTTTAACTGCCTCTGAAAATCCACCAGAATGTCAGCTATGGGTTGGTTTTGACTTGATGGTAAACAGCAAAAATATTATCATTTACATTATGAAACAAAATGTGTATGAAAATCAATACACATTGTTCTAAATTTCCACTCAAATCACAACAACAACAAAATAATGTTTAAAAACAAATCCATCATGAACATCTTATGTTTCACAATAATCTGATCATGGGAATGGCACGAGGCCAGGGAGAGTTTCACACTGTGGTGCATGCAGCCACAATAGGTTTGGAGCCAATGCAACACACCGCTCACCATGACACCACCCCAAAGGTGCTGCTTTGCAAAATGAAGAAGTCTAATAACTCTGTCTCCTCCAGGGTGCTTTACAGTCTCAGAAACCTATGAGAGGGCCAGCTATTGTCAGTTCAAACTCAAAGCCACTGAGCTGAATTACCCTAAAAAAAAGCAAGAATTCTTCTGTAGGTAAAGGTATGATCAGAAACACGCTTAATAGAAAAAAGTGGAAAATAGATTGGAGAGGACAAGAAATCAAGCTAAGAGTCCAGTCAGTAAGTTATTGAGAATAATGGGGTTGTTGGTTTGGTTGTGAGTACCGTTGAGTCAGAACTGACCCAAAGCTGACCCTCCAGCAGGTTTTCAGAGGCCTTTTATGGTGTGGTAGGCACCTATCCTTATCCTGCAGAGTACCTTTCTTCCTGAGAAAAAGTAGATGAGAAAGAACCAAGCAGGTGAAAATAAGAAGAGTTAAGACTCCAGTTAGTAAACAGCAGAAGTCCAGGAAAGAGATGTTGGCAATTTGGTAATGGTGGAGGCAATGAGTCTGCCCACTGAACGTGAATCCCTGCACTGGTGTCCCGGCTCGGACCCGGTTTTCCTAAGACGAGGTCTATGTCTATATTGGTTTGGGTCTCCACAAGTCACTTTAGATGGATCACTTCTTAAACTTTAATATCTTCATGAACTATGGGACTGGGACATTTTTTATCTTCCCTGCCTTTGCTAAATATCTCCTGTTCCCAGGCTCCCTTTCACCACATTCAGCCAAGACAACCTCAAATTCTCTGGGCACTAACTTCCTGCTTACTTGAGCTGCCATCTGTCACTGTTCTCCAGATGCTATGTTCATCTACCTGGCTTATCTCCTCTTGAACTAGCTTGAACTGACATGATGCCAGAGATTAGGAGGCTGAGATGACGCAGGACTGGGCAACATTTTGCTCTGCTGCACATAAGGTCACTGTGAGTCACAGTCAACTTGATGGCAGCTAGCTAGCTATTCATTCATCCTGACATTGTCAGAAAAGAGGACAGGAGAGCAGAAAAGCAGTCAAACAACCCACATCCTGAAGTCTGCAAAAATAAACAGGCCAGGTGACCAAGCGAAGGAGAAAAGTCTCTCTGGGGAACAAGGCCAGCACAATGGCTTTAGCTCACCACAGACCGCACACTGCCCGGCAGTCTCACCTCACTCCTTAGTGCCCACTACTTTTGCATTTGTCCATTACCCTTCCTTTCCAGAAAGTTTATAACATAATCCAAAGAACCAACATGGATTTAGACTGAGCACAGACTCACTGCAAGCAGCCGCTGGGGGAGGGATCGGAGGTTCCAAGTTTGCCCCCAGATAGACTGCCAGCCCCATGCGGTCAAGGGTGGAACTGCTTAACTCTATGCGTTAGCAGATTGTCTTACATATGATATACCAGAATGCCCACCGTCATCAAACATTCCCAAGGCTGTTTATGCTTATGGGAGCTGACTGAACCAGTGTTTCATTTTCCTGCAGAGCTGCTTGTGGGTTCAAACCACCGGCCCAGGTTAACAGCTTCCTGACATTTTACCTAGTGTGCTTCTAGAGTTCCTGAAAGTATAGCAAATATAAGCTAAATGTATGTCTTTACAGGTTGTATATCATTTTAAACTAAGCCAACTATTACATTTACTCATTGCCTTGGATTTCTCCATTGGGCGCCCTAAGCTGTACACTGCAATCAGAGAAGACTGCCTATCTTTATCTCCAGGAGCGACTGGTAGGTGCAGACCTGCAGAGATCCAAAGCCTTCAGGTGAACAACACCACTTGCTATGGTCCAGAGGTCCCAGAACTAACTATGGTAAAACAAAACAAAACCCCAAACCCCCTCATTGCCAGATAGCCATAACCAACTCAGATAATCCCCTGCTGGGATAGAGGCTGTAAATCAATTGCACAGGAGGATACTGTCCATCTATCTCTAGGAGCTGGTGGCAGATTTGAACCCCCAGAGAGGTGCAAATTAGGTGCTCCCTTAGATTGGTAGCATAACTCCCTACCCACTAGGCCACCAGAGGTCCCTAGTGAAGTATTTGGAAGTGATAATAAATCCTTTTAAGGGAAGAACTGCTATTCAGCATTGGAAAAAGTCCTAACAGACCACAGGCAAAGCTTCAAGTCTGAGACAGAAAATAGTTCAATTGTCTGCAAAAAGAGCTATTACAGAGGTGCCTAGCACACCTGGAGTCATCCATTGGCACCTTGGTAAAAGATAATTACAAAGTTCTGCATCAAAAGCAGTGAGAAAAGACCTAGAATAAGAGAGAGGAGATTGAGAAATGGTTAACCTTTGGATTCCAGAAAGATCCAGCTGAGGAGAACATTCCTGTCACAAGAAATGGTAAGTGTACTTCTAGGAACACTTGACATCTACATTCAATTAGAAGTAGTTTCTTATCTATGCTATAATGACTTGTATTTGTTCCAAAGTGCTCAGCAAGAGTCTGAGAAACTACTGATGCTTTGAAAGAGAAGAAGGTATGGCAGTCCTGGAGGTCAGGTGGACAGCCAAAAAGAAGATAGGAGCCAGGCAGGGGAGCTGCCACCCACTACATGGGTGACAAAGGAATGCAAACCCTTCCTCCCCTCTCATCTACATCGAAGAAAGACTGTAACAGGAATGGACAGCTGCTTTTTAAAATAAATGTTTTCTTTTCACAGGGGAAAGTTGTCACTGAGAAAGCTCCTGTCCAGTTAAAGATCAGCTCTTCCAGCTCTCCTCCATGCAGGTGGAGCCACGTGACTACTTTTTAAAAACTAGATCATGAAACCTGTATGGATCCCAATGGTCCTATTCACAACCAATCATGAGAATGAGACAGGACTGGGAAGGATTCTGTCCCCCTGTGCAAGCAATCACCATGAGCTGGGGCCAAGACGATGGCAGTTAACAACTCCAACTCCATCCATCACTGAAATGTGGAGGTTTATTACAGAAGCTTGGATTATAAAAGTCTGCTCTGGAGAAGCCAAACCCACCTTTCTTCGTTGCACTGATTTAGGATAAGCTTCTAGCCTTATCCTGTTCTTAACAGACTTGTAAATAGTCTCTGATACCAATCTTCACTCCTTCTGCCTCATGCTGCTAGATCACAGATTATCCTCCAAAATCAATCTGACCATGTCACCTAAAACTGCAGCTGACTTCCCACTGTCTGAGTTACAGGATAAGATCCAAGTGATTTAGCACAGCACGTAATGCCTTCCGTGGGCGATTTCCAACCTTCTTCTTCAAACTGTTCTCCCATCATGTTCCGCAAAGTGTTGATGGTGGGTCCAAACTTCGAGTCAAAGCCTTTGCAAACGCTTGTCCCATCTACCTACAATTCTTCCCTTCTGCCTCCTTTTCAGGCTGGAGTATGCTTACTCATCTATTTAACTCTAGCCTAGCTGCCACTTGATCTTCAAAGACTTGTTGGACACTCCCATGTAGAAAATTAATCCCAGGCAGTTATTTAATCAGAGCACTTAAACCAAGCAGCCTCCCACATCATGCCTCCTAGTAGGACACTTTTAAGGTTTAACCGTTTTCCCGGGTCTGGTTTTGTGGGTATTTATGTTGCTAATCAACTTCTAAATTTACTTTCTTTCCAAAAATGTGGACAGCTTTTCTCTTTTCAAAATAACTCAATTATGCATTGGAATTCTCCTTCCATGAGAAAACATGGTTGTAATCAGTGATGCTGAATGGGATTAATGCAGACACTTTACAGTGAAGCAGCTAAGATTGGGACCTCTTCTCTTCAGGGAACGGGGCAGCTAATCCAAAGGCCCTGCCTCTCCAGCAGGTGGAATCCACCAGCAGCTTCATGGGAAAAAGATGGACAATCTCCTTCCATGCTGTTTACACCTCAGAAACACAATGGAGGGTCAGCTGTGAGCGGGTTCTGACTCAATGGCAACAGATTTGCAGAGTGAGGACCAGCAGCATGTGGGGCACCCCAAACAACTCTAATACATCTCCTGAGCACGCGTGTAAATAAATGAGCTACTGACTATTTTCAGTGACTGAATCCTAACTGTGTAATATGTAAAATACTTTTGCATAGGAATTTTCTATCATTTGGAAGTCCACCATAACTTGCCCACCATCTTTGAAAGTCTCAACATTGGGAATAAGCAGCCTGAGTTGCCGGATTCACCTACACCACACATCTGCTTCTGTCTGTCACCAGAGCTGTCACACTCGAAGAATATATTTATTGAGCTCCTATTTCAAAAATTACCAAGATGTAGTTGAGAAGTATCTTCTCCTAAATGCAAACATACTCATCTTAAGTAGCACGTGTCTATTTTGCTATCCGTTCTCGTGCTATTATGCCTACACATATAGATAATGAAATACTTAGCATCATAAGCTACTTTCGTTTCTCCTTTCTGTTATAAATAGGAAAGTATATTGACTTTATAAGGTTATATGCACAGATAGGTGACATTATGTCTAACTATCATGTCATAAAAGTAACAGGGGCATTGCAGAATGCTGCTTATAAAAAAGGTGACATTGGGTCCAATAGAGTCGAGAAGCCAGGCTCTAAATATACCTAAGACCTCAACACACCAGTATTTATTATGCTTGAGATGATTCTGTTATGTGACTACTCAGTTGAATTGCTGCCTTACCTCCCAAAACCATTTACAATATTATGTTATGATTTATTTGTCTACACGTGTAGGCTGTGAGTGCAGCATGTCTTATTTCAGCCTCAAACACCTAGCTTGGATCGTGGCACAGAGACGGCGCACAGTGGATACCTTTAGGATGAAATAACAAATGACATTCCTAAGGGAATATGCAGTCTCTGGCTCTCATGATAGCACTCTGAATTAATTATTCAACATTTGCCCTATACCAAGATTATTAAGCTTTCTTTCCCTCCGCCTTTCATTCTGCTTCACACCAGAGTTAATGTGCAAACCTATCTCCACTTTCTCCTGCTCCATATGGGTCTACGAATTCTGCATTCACTTCTTATTTCCAACCAAATCAAAAGCCGGACTTAATGTTATTATCAAGGAGATTCTCCACTGAGCAGCCCTCCCCTGAGTTTTGAAAGCATTAAGTCTTAACAAGAACAAGACTGTCCATCTTCTCTCATGGAGCCATAGGTCAATTTGAACCATAAGAGACACGCAACACCCCAAGGACTACAGGTTACTCCCCAGACCTCCTTACGTTGCCACAGCCTCCCAGACAGGAAGTGATCCACAGATGTCATCTCAATCATTTTATTGCCATAGAATATTGCTACATAGAAGGCTTATTATCTTTAGTACTAACAGTATTTTATTTGAGGTGTGTGTATACATACAGAATTTTATTTTAGAGGCAATTTTAGAGGACTGTTTCTACAGGGGGAATGCATTACGAGTTCCAAGGAACAAATTTTAAAATGAGCTTTTCTATTACAATGTAAGTCTAACATTGTCTACACAATGTGATCAAATTTACAAGACTTCAACCCTCTGTAAAAATAAAAATGACAAGCCATCATGAAAGTGTGTTTAAATATTTGATTGCATGTCACCCTTCAGACAATATCTGATTAGTTTCTTTTTCCAAACTAATTCAGATGGTATTTTGTAGGTAAAGAGAAACAGTGACTACCTATAAAGACTTTTCCTTCTAATATTAGATAAGCTTTCTTGATAAAATAAAAGAAACTGATGAGCTGATCTGTGCTTTAATAATTTTATTATATTGCTAATTGTCACTTAGCTAACATAAATATATTTTAGAAATTTACTATAGGGTAAATCTGTTAAACGAATATATTCCCAATTTACATTATAACACTAAGGATAGATGGCTTTTATAGAGGGGAAAAATGGTGATATAGATTAAAGAAAACTTACACTGCAAAACTAGAGATTCTCTTTCAAAAATAAGAAAAAAGTAAATTCAAAAAATAAAATTATTTGTTACATTATGCTTTTTGCGGGGAGCTCTGGTGGCCAAATGAGTAAGGAGTTACACTGGCAACCCAAAGGCACGCAGTTCAAGTCTACTATCTGCTCTGAGGGAGAGAAATAGGCAATCTCCTACCTTGTGATTTACAGCCTCTGAAAATCTACCGGAAGGTCAGCTATGAATCCGTCCTGACTCAATGTCACATAACAAAAACAATAGCATGCTTTATTTTCAATAATATTATCAAGAATAAAAACAAAGAACTCTGAAAATAAAAATAAAATTAGAAAATAGCCAGAGAGATCCTTAGTCTCAGGCAAATTTACTGTTTGTGGTGATGGAAGGCTTGTTAGGTGCCATCGAGCTGGAACATGCTCACAGCTGACCCTCCAGTGAGTTTTCAGGAACTCCAAATCATATGGGAAGAGACGGTTCATCTTTCTCCCAAGAAGCATCTGGTGGATTCAAACCGCATGCCTTTGGGCTGGCACTACAATTCTTTACCATTAAGCCACCTGAACTCTAGGGAAGGGCATTAATTGTAATATTTTTAGCTTTCTGATAAAATTCCCCACACTTTTGAAAAAATCTTTTCTCACTAAACAATTTTTCAATTTCAAACTCATGTTGAAATTTTTGGAATTTCCTCCTACTTTTCTGAAAAAGAACTCACTACTTTGTGTCTTTTTCAAGAATCACTCTGCAGTGTTAATTATGGCCCATATACCTCAGCTCATTGCTCTGGCATCAGAAGCCACTCAGAACCAACCCTCTGTCAGGTTTCCAAGGCTGTACATCACTCAGGGGGTGGGGGTGGGAGTAGAAGGGGATTTGTCTATCCTTCTGCCAGGAGTCTGAGTTAGTCCCTAGGGACCAGGCCACCAGAATTCAAGACAAAGTGCCAAACCAACCAAGGAATTCAAGCAGCTTTTTGGTTATTTCCTCATTATGGTGAAGAGGAACCTCTTAATAGTTCTATTACCATACTGGTTAACTGAAGCCAGAAGGTGTACTACTTACTTTCTATGTGACTTTAACCAAGTTAAGAACAGGTTTTATACTTTAGTTTTCTTACATCTGTAACAAGAATATTCATGTACCTACTGAACAGAATAATGAATAAGAATGAAACTATTTAGTAGTCACAAAATGTTTTGAGCAATATATGACTCCAGTGCTGTTTATTATTACTGTTCTTCAACAATTCCCAAAAGCACAGCCTAATTTTAATGACCCTCGTCATAAATTTATGTCTTCACTAGTGTATTAAGTATGAAATTACTAAATGCATTTCTGTAAAACAAGAGAGCTCTAACTTTTAATTACAAAAATGATTCTTGCGTGAATTTCTGAAGTTCGCTTTAACTTTTTGTGGATAAGAACTAGCATTTTCTCTCTCTTACATCCTATACAAGCGTTCCCCCTTTTACATACTTAATAAATAATAAGTCGAATAATGAATGAGATTGTGAAGGAATGCCTGACACGAGATCACACAGCAGTGAAAATTATAATTAAAGGCTCAAGAACAGATACCTACCTTCCCCTTAAAAATAATGCAGTGGGTTTGACTTAACTAAAGTTCAGGAGATCCTGGATTCATATACTCGGTCATAGTTGCTATAAAAGATTGGTGGAAATATGTATTTAAGAAGCACAGAGAAGAAACAGTGAAAACATAATATGTAGAGATCCAGAATAGAAGACACTTATATAGTATATGACTACAAAATTTAAGGCTGTGCTTCTCCATAAAGTTTATTTCACCACTTTGCTAGTAATGACACTATAAAGTCTAACCTTACAAAGACACTCTGATCTTTAAAAATACCATATATAATGCACATGTACTCGCCAGGGCTTGAAAACCTTTCTGAGGCTCACAGACATCGGAAATTTATGCAAATTCCACTTAGATAAAAGCAAATCCCAATACCTAATATTTCCCTCTGAATAAAGGGACTATGCTAATCTAATAAAGTCCTCTTAGACATACATGAAGAGAGATTCTATTGACTTTTAGAAAGTTCCTTACGAATTAGTCTCTAATGGATAGTGAATTTCAAGAAACCAATTGCTTCCTTATAATTTTTCAAGGAGGGGGGAAGAGAATGCATTAAGTCAGAATAAAATATATCCTGTAGTTTGTGATTTTTACCACTAATTTGGGCTACTTTCATACATACCCATACAAATATAAATCTTTCTAGAACATCATTTCAAAATGCTCAGTCAACACTTAAGAAAAGATGTTTTTAAATACTTACACAGGCAGGGAAGTATGCAAAACACTGTCACAGATCCACCTTTTAAATTGCCCAGAGTTATGACTGAAAACATACTCTGTCATTTATCTTTTTTAGCAGTTTCACTTTAATTACTAAACTGGAAATCAGAAGGGTTCATAGTTATTCCAGAAAATATATAAGAAAAAAATCTTTAAGCCAAGTAGATAGGTTTTAATAAATGAGGATTTTATAAATGAGTAACTTCCACTAATCCCATCTAAATATAGGAACTAAGTACTTAGAAAGTTGAACTGTAAGATTTAGAGAAAAGGGAAATTGGAAATAGTCTGAGGTCATGCTGGATTGATTTCACTCAGAAATAAAAAGAAGGAAAAGAGAGACCGTTAAATATTGAATATATTAGGATGAAACCCCTCAGATCAGCAGATAATGGAGTAACTTCTAGTGTGGGTGAGTTTGTTAAAGAGGATGATTTTGTAACACTAAGATAGAGAAGGAAAGGTGAAGATTAAAAGAGCAAAAAAACCTGTCAAGTTCTACACTTCTCATTCCAAATGTCTGTGCAGTGCAAGAAAAGAAAGAAGAAAGCCTTAGGAGAATGCTATTCCTAATAAGTAAACAATTGGTCTTAACAATTAAAGAGGAAAGTGATTACAAGGTCTCCTTTTTGAAGGTATACTAACTCTCTAAAGGATGAGGATCCTTTCACTTCAGTAAGGGAAAGTTATTTAGGCACTGGACTCTCCACATTCTAAGGGAATCTATGCAGATTCACAAACATGTTAAAACAGTACCATCTCAAACAACAACTGAATGTATATACACAAATAAAATATGCTAAATGATTAACTGTTTAAGTTTTGGCTAAAAACTAAGAACTTTCTCATGTAGATGTATGCACATTTTAAAGATGCTGTTACAAGTAAGCTCTAAGTAACTTTATAATTATTGACACACATTCACACATTCAAAGAGGAAAAGAGAAGTGAAACTTCATTCCATACACAACCATCCATACACCTACATAGAGATCTGTAACATTACCCTCCTTTTTAAAGAAATCTAGCCTGCAAATGATTATTATTCAGTCCTGCGAAATAAGTCCAGATTTTTGACTGAAATCTCTCTTGTCCTATGATTGATGTTTATTAATACATAAACCAGGCAGCGCTCTGTTGCACCCAACAGTACACATTTTTTTTTTTAACAGTACACATTTTAAAGCCGTAAGAAAGGGGGGGGGGAAGTGTTTACTTTTCCTTTGAGCTGGGCTGAAAGAATCAGATTACCAACTACAGCCCAATGCGAAATCAAAGATATAAAATGGTATTTCAAATACTGACATTATTGCATAACTTTATTAGAATAAATGGTGGACCTGATATGAAATCGACCTCACATATATGCCTGTCTGTGCACCCTAACACTGTCCGGCGTAATCTTACCTTTATTATTGTGACATTATTTGTATGGGCATAAATGTTTCCTAAATGGTACATTTGAGCATATTGCAAACCGACTTTTTATGAATGAACACACAAAAAAGCTCATAATTTGAGAAAATGGATTGCAGCATACTGTTCTGAAGATGGTCATTAAATACTGGGAAGAAGGAAGTGAAGAGGCACATGGTCGGTGTCTTCTGGTGCCACTGAGGGCAACTGTATTCCCAAAACTCCCAGCAGCGTGTGTTGGAAACAGCCACACAAATCTTCGCTGAGACTTGTCCTGGCTCTCAGATCCGCGCTACCACACGGACACCGCGCACGGCTTGGAAACTAGAATGCATGCTCGTCTATGTTCTCAGGGCTGTTCATACATCACACACATCACGCTCCCTAAATCTAGTCCCACAAGTGTGTGCATGTGAGTGTGGCATTTACCAACAAATGAACAGAAGGCAGCAAGAGCTCATCTCCTAGAAATAACATTTCCCCTCCCTCCCCAGGCAGGCTGCTGGGAACCTTCACGGGGCTAACACTTGAGCACCTTCCCCACCCAGAAGGAGCCTTATATTAATAAACCTCTCAGGGTTAAGTCGGCTTTGTGTGCAAGTCCAAATGGCAGTTTCCGATTCCTTTAGCAACTCAGGTCTGCCTAGGCTGCCCACACGGATCCCTGCATAAACGAAGCCCCCCTTGGGGGGCAGCAACGCCCCTGCCACTTACCTAGTTCCCACAGACCCGCTCAGCAGGCGGCCCGGGGCTCGGGCTCCACAAAGGCTGTGGGATTCCCCGTTCCCTCTGCTCGCTCCCTGAGACGGTTCCCTTCGCCAATGATCTGTCGCTGGGTATCCCCCTCCCCTGCTCAGAGAGGAGGGTCTTCCCGGCTGGCTGGAGCTCCCCGCGTCTCCTTCCCTCTTTTTCACATGTCTGACTCTGGTGCCTGGTCCCTAGTAGACAGGCTCGGGGGAGCGAGCTAAGGCATCCTTAAAAAGAACAACAATCTTCACCGATCTTCGGTCCCCTCCCCGCGCGGAATCCCCATCCTCCTGCTGCTGCCGCCGCCGAGACGAAGGATCTGAAAGGAAAAATCGAGCGGGGCTGAGCTCGCCACGCGCCTGACAGCGGGGAGGAGAGCACCGGCAGCCCGGGAGTTGCCGGCCGCTCGGTGGCCGGGTGCGGCTCGGGGCGGCGTGGAGGGCGGCCCGGCGGG
>NW_006399758.1:16319515-16353963 GCF_000299155.1 Elephantulus edwardii | reverse complement strand
CCTCCTCCTCGCGTTCCGCGCACCCGCGGGCTGGAGCGGCCGCCGCCTCTTCCTCTTCTTCCTCCTCCTTCTCCTGCGGGTCGGCCGGCGCTCCCAGCTCTCGAGGTGGCGGCGGAGCCGTGCGGCCAGCGGGGGACGCGGGGCACCGGCCTCGACCCGTGGAGCGCAACCCCGAGCCCAGCGCGCGGACACCGCCCACACCTCGCCCGGCGCCGCCCTCTTCGCTCGTTGCTCCGTCGGGCCCGCCCGGCCCCACACCCACCTGCTTCGTTCCGCGTCTCTTGCCTGGGGCTGCTGGAGTGGAGGGTCTGCAGCCCCGCGGCCAGTGCGCTTATGCGGCGGCAGGGAAAGCCCAGGGGCGCCCCGCGGAGACGCGCTCCCCTAGCTTTCGCGGGATTCCCGGCCCTTCTGCTTCCAGCCTCTGGGCTCTGCCCCCAGCCCTTCTCACTCTATAGGACCCTAACTTGGGGCTCACTGCTCACATCCTCTCCACTTCCCCTTGTCCCTGCTTGGTGGGAGACCTGGCTAGGGGTCTTCTGGGTGAAGGAGCAAGAGAATTTTCTTGGAAAAGACGCATGAAATTAAGTAGCGCAGATACAATCTCACTTTGGGGGATTTCACTAGCTCTTTTGGGGGGCTGTTGCCAGCCCAGAATAACCTCACTTTGCTGGTTGTGGGTTAAAGCCCAGTTGGTAGCCACCTTAACTCTTCACTTCCCACGGGGGCGCTATTTCTACCCTGGTTAATGAGCGCGCTCTCTCCACACCATCTGGAGTACTGTGATGACTTCCTCCTTTGCTAGGCTGTGGGGACGCCCCCCACCCCCCAGGCCCTCCTCCACTTTCAAGGTGCAATAAAATGGGGTGAACTTGAATAACTTCTGTCTTCCAGCATGTCCTCTGCCCTTGTGCCTTCTAACAGGCAGGAAACAGAGACACCTGCATGGTTCAAGAGGCTTCCTGGAAGTTAATTTAAAGAATAGGCTATGAGAATTTATTTGAAGTTGAGACTCATTTTCAAATTTCTTAAGGCCATCAAAAAGGTAGAAGTAGGTCCAGATGCACTCGGTGTTAGACATTTGATCCTTCCCGCACCCCCCCCCTTAGTGTGCACCTGGGAGCTCTGGTGGCTCAGTGGTAAGGCATTGCACTGCTAATCCAAAGCCCTGCGGTTCAAATCCACCAGCTGTTCCACGGGAGAACAATGGGCGGTCTCCTTCCATGTGATCTGCTTCTTCTGAAATCCTTCTGGAGAGTCGGCTATGAGTGCACAGCACATAACATAAGAATAACAACAGTGTGCTCTGGGATGCCTTATTATCAATGATTGTCTTTATCGTGACTTCTCCCTTTTTCCCCACCAGCTTTATGTTGTTCTGTTTTTGGTTTTGTTTTGTTTTAAGTGGCATAAATTGGGCAGTATATTTGGCGTGGACATTGGTCCTATGGATGCTATCACCCTATTTATACACAGAAACTTCCATAGCTCTCAATAATTCTTGAGACTTCGAGAATGAACACCACGAAGAGGGCTCCCAGATCTTTATGGCCAACCTTGAATTGTTCCCCAGCTCCAGGTACACATCCTACACATCCAAGTCTACTTTCAAGTGCAGGAACTTCACACCGCCTCCAGTCTTTTCACCCCCCTGTATATAATACCTTCTGCAGATGACTATTTCCAGACAAGACCCTAAGCATACCATTTCCCAGTCCACAAATGTTCACTGACTTCCTTATGCACTAGTGTCTGCGTACATCTGTCCCTTGGAGCACCTTTCTCCCTCTGGGCACCTGTCCAGATGATATGAGGCTTTGAAGAACTGCTTCAACAATGACCTCTCCTGTGACTTCTCCCTTTTGATGTTCTTCTGGTGATGTTCATCTGGAGCCGCCCAAGTTTGTTCAGTGGTTTTTGGTTTCTTAAAATGTATTCTTTTTCAGAGTTGTTTTAGGTTTACAGAAGAGTTGTTCAGAAGATAATAAAAAAACTGTGCATACCCATTCTTCCTTGCACATTCTCTCCTACCATTAATATTTTGTATTCCTGTGGTACCTTTTTTGCTAAGTAAAAATTATCATTTATGTTAGGGTTTATGCTTGAAAAAATAATGTCATGTGACAAACATCACAATATTGTTATTGTTGTTCTTGTTGTTATTGTTATGTGCCATCGAGTCACCTGTGACCCTATGTACAGCAGCTCTGAACTCTGCCCTGTCCTGAGCCAGTCTCTCTAACTCTGACACACCAACACGCATTGCCCCAGTCACTGTATAAATCCATCTTATCTAGGGTCTTCGTCTCCTGCACTATCCCTCCACCCTTCCAAGCATGATGTCCTTCTCTAAGGACTGATCTCTCCTGGCCATGTGCCCAAAGTATGTGAGACCAAAACTTCAAAATTCTAGCCTCCAAGGAGAGGTTTGGTTTCACCCTTTCCAAGACAAACCTACTTGTTTTCTTAGCAGTCCATGGTATGTTCAAAATTCTTCTCCACCACCATGATTCAAAGGCATTGATTCTTCTTCTGTCATTCTTAGCTCATTCTGTCATTGTCCAGTTCTTCGATGCATAGCAAGTAATTGTGAAGACCATGGCCTGGATTAGGCACATCTTTGTGTTTAGACTGACATCATTGCTTTTCAGCACTCTGGAGAGGTCCCTGACAGAAGATTTTCCCAATGCAAATCATCTTTTGATTTCCTAACTGCTGGTGTTAAGAGTATTGATTATGGAGCCCAGCAAGCTATAATTGTTAATAATCTCAATCTCTTCTCCATCTATCTTGGTGCTTCCAATTTGTCCAGTGGTGAGAATCTTTATCTTCTTGACGTTGAGTTTCAATCCATATTGAAGACTACAGACCTTGACTGCAGCAAGCGCTTCAGGTCCTCCTAAGTTTTAGCAAGCAAGGTTGTGTCATCTGCATAACCTAGATTGTTGATGACTCTACCTCCAATCCTGATGCCACATTCCTCCTCTTAAAGCCCTGCCTCCTGAATGATCTGTTCTGCATATAGATCGAAAAAGTATGGAGACAGGATATATCCCTGGCACACTCCTTTCCTGATTCTGAACCATGCCGAGTTTCCCTGCTCTGTTCTGAGGACTGCTTCCTGGTCCAAGTATAGGTTTCCCATAAACACAATCAAGTGCTGTGGGATTCCTATTTTCCTCATGGTCAGTCACAATTTGTTGTGATCCACATAGTCAAATGCTTTTGCATAGTCAATGAAACACAGATAGACATTCCTCTGGTACTCCCTGCTTTCTGGCAAGATCCATCTGACATTGGTAATAATGTCTTTAGTGCTACTACCGCATCTAAACCAAACTTGTATTTCTGGTAGTTCTCTGTCAATGTATGCTTCCAGTCATTTCTGGATGATCTTCAGCAGAATTTTGCTAGTGTGTGATATTGTTCAGTAACTTCCACACTCTGTCAGGTCAACTTTTTTTTGGAATCAGAATAAATATGGATCTCTTCCAGTCAGATGGCCAAATAGTTGTCCTCCAGATTTCTTGGCACAACTTGGTGAGCACATCTAGAGTAGCATCTGTATGTTGAAATACGTCAATTGGTATTTCATCAATTCCTGGGGCTTTATTTTTTATTAAGTCCTTTAGGGCAGCCTGAACTTCCTCCTTCATTAATTACCATTGCCTCTTGATCATATGTTGTTTCTTGAAATTCTTCATTGTCAGCCAATTCTTTTTTGTGCAATGACTCTGTATATTCCTTCCAACTTCTTTTAATGTTTTCTGAATCATTCAATATTCTGGCCAGAGCATCCTTAAGCATTGTAACATGCAGCTTGAATTTGTTCATAAGTTACTTCAGCTTAAGAAATGCTGAGTGAACTTGGTCCTTTTGATTTTCTGACTTCAGCTCCTTGCATATTTCATTATAATACTTTGCCTTGTCTTCCCGAGAGCTGGCCTTTGAAATCTTCTATTCAGCTGCTTAACTTCTTGAGTTCTTCCCTTTGCTTTGGCTCCTCAGCGCTCTGGTGCAATATTCAGAGTCTCTTCTGATATCCATTTGGTCTTTACTTCTTCTTTCTTTGTAATGACTTTTTGCATTCTTCATTAATTATATTCTTGGCACCTTCCTACACCTCATCTGGTCTTCATTCATTAGTGTCCAAGACTTCAAACCTATCACAATATTATGCCCCCCTAAAGTGCCCTGGACCACACCTTTCTTTCCCCACAGTAATTGTGAATCAATCCCTAACAAGCACTTATTTTTTTGTTTTTACTGTCACTGTAGTTTTGTCTTTCCCAGAATGTGTAGCTACCTATTTTGAAACATCTATCACTTTCTTCTTTCTAGCACATATAGACAGTTCCATATCAGGGAATTACACTGATAACTTTTAATTCATCCCTTTCTGGGGTTAGTCCATCAACGGCTCCTAGGGAGAAAGATGGACGCTCTCCTCACATGCAAGTACAGCCTCAGAAACCCAATGGGGGGTCAGCTATGAGTCAGCACCAGCTCCACAGCAATGAATACAAATGAGAAGATGAACCTGGAGGGAAGATTCTGTGTCAATCACAATCTAGGGAGTAAGGAGTTGCCCTGCAAATGCAAAGACAGCTGGTTTGAATTCACCAGCTGCTCCACAGGAGAAATCATGTGATCTCCTCCTATTGGTGGGATTAGCTCTGATGAGGATTTTTGTTGTTTATATTCCTTCTAACACCTAATCCAGAGCCAAGCAGCCAGTAGATATTTTGCATATGTACTTATTTTTCCACTTTTGTCACTCAATATTTTTTAAATGGACTATTTTAAGTTTAAAAAGAACTCTTTGTTTCACTTGACCTTCAAAAATTTAAGTGACCTCTCATATATTTTCTTTCCATGAATGTTAATAAATCCTCTTAGGGTACTTCAACATCACTGATCACCTAGATAAAAATAGAATTACCTGGCAAGTACATGATAAACATTTAATTTTACCTTAAATGTCTGTTAGATTTCAAAAATATGAATTCAGTAACCCACTATCTATGTGGTCATTAGTCAAGGGAGCACATTATCAGCTAAGGAAACACATTGCTGAAATGCATTGCTGTTATCTTCATTTCTGGGTATCAAGAATCTATATTTGTTCCCATTCCAAAGAAGGGTGACTCAACTGAGTGTGGAAACTACAGAACAATATCATTGATTTCACATGCAAGCAAGATGACTGGAACAGCACATCAGCAGAGAATTGCCAGAAGTCCAGGCTGGGTTTAGAAGGGGTCGTGGTACTAGGGATAGTGTAGCTGATGTTAGATGGATCTTAGCTGAAAGCAGGGAATACCAGAAGAATGTCTATCTGTGCATCATTGATTATGCAAAGGCATTCGACTGTGTGGATCATAACAAACTGTGGCTGACTCTGAGAAGAATGGGAATACCAGAAAATTTAATTGCATTTAATTGTGGTAATGTGAAACCTATACTTGGACCAAGAGGCCATAGTCAGAACAGAGCAGGGTAACACTGCATGGTTCAAAATTGGGAAGGGTGTACGCCAGGGATGTGTCCTGTCGCCATACCTTTCAACCTGTATGCAGAGCAGATTATCTGGGAGACTGGGTTCTATGAGGAGAAGTGTGCCATCAGGATTGGTGGAAGATCTATTAACAATCTGTGTTATGCAGATGACACAACCATGTTTGCTGAAACTGAGGAGGACCTCAGAGGACCCTGCGGAGGGTCAAGAACTGCAGCCTTCAGTATGGGCTGAGGCTCAATGTCAAGAAGACAAACAAAGATTCTCACCACTGGACCAATTGGTAGCATCAGGATGGATGACGAAGAAATTGAGATTGTTCACAGCTTCAGTTTGCTCGGCTCCACGGTCAACACTCTTGGCACCAGCAGTCAGGAAATCAAAAAGCGTATTGCGATGGGAAAGTCTGTTGTTAGGGACCTCTCTAAAGTACTCAAGAGCAACGGTGTCTCTCTGGAGACTAAGGTGTGCCTGATACAGGCCATGGTCTTTGCAATCACTTGTTATGCATCAGAGAGTTGGACAATGACTAGGAAGGACAGAAGGAGAATCAATGCCTTTGAGCTGTGGTGCTGGAGAAGAGTATTGAATGTACCATAGACTGCCAAGAAAACAAACAGATTCAACCTGGAGAGGATTAAACCAAGCAACTTCTTGGAGGCGGGGCTTCTGGGGCTTCGTCTGACATACTTTGGGCATGTTGCAAGGAGGGACAGGTCCTTGGAGAGGGACATCATGCTTGGGAAGGTGGAGGGACGGCACAGGAAGGGAAGACACTCTATGAGATGGATTGATTCAGTGACTGGGGTAATCAGGATGGGTGTGTCAGAGGCAGTGTGATTGGCACAGGATAGAGCAGGGTTTCGGGCTGTTGTACATAGGGATACTATGAGTCGCAAACGACTTGACGGCACTTAACAACAACAATAAGAGTCAGTTACATAGCAAGCTCAAGTTGAGCCTGTGAGCAGATAGTGATAAGAAATCAACAGTCTTTTGGGGGGGTGGATATCTATTTCTACTCACCATAGGGAGGGGAGAACCTCCCACAGTGTACAGAGTGAAAGAGAATAACTCAGAGTTGACAAATTGTTTATGATTGCTGACCTTCCTGAACATCCTATGATTCCTGTGTGACAATTATCGTCAGGGGTCTCCACTGCCTTAGTTTGCACCTTTTAATTTTATTTTTTAAAAGTCATACCCTAAAAGGAATATTCAGAGGACCAAGCAACACAGAGAGGGTTTCACATTACTTATCAAATCAAATCATCATATATTCCTCTTTTTCTTGATAGCTATGAAAATGTATTTTTGTTTCTTTTTCAATTTCACGTTATCTTGAGATTGATGAGTTGGTATTAGTAGTAAAAGGAGGAAAGCCTATTTGAAAGCCTATTACCAGAATGCTTCTCTCATACTTCTGGATAAAAGAACCTTAATATAAATTTAACCTGAAATAACCTTATGCATGTGAGAAGATAGTAAACTAGAGAACGAGCTTTCTTATCAAGCTGGTATGTAGAAATATATGTATCTTCACATCATATCAAGTGAAAGAGTGTCTTGACATTATTCTTATATAAAGTATTTGAAAACTCTTCACTATGATCTGAATGGCATCATTACTGGATTACATTTAACAATGAGTTAAAAATTTCATTAGCCTTTTTGACTTGCAGAGAGAATCTGTGTGCTCTAGGAAAGATGGAAGGAGAAACATGTTTTAAAATGCTGAAAGCATGAAGCTAAAAATTTAGAAATTTTTCACTTAATAAGAGTTTGATTTCTAAAAAAAAAATTAAGTCAAATGGAAAGAAGTGTTTCACACATTTGAGTAAAGCCAATGAAATAAATGTTATGTTCACAGAGAATATCTCAGAATGATGGGAACTCTCATTTTAAAGACAAAAATACACCGTTATGGAAATATAATATGTGTGTGTATATTCTAGAAGGATAAACTATTAAAGTTAAACTACACAAGTTAAATTATTTCCAAGAGATGGAAGTCAAGCTTATTGTGTTTTATTAAGAAATCTTCATGCATCAGCACCATGAAGACATTATTTTACATTTTGTATTATAAACTAAAAATATACTGGAGAAAATATCACTGTGGTGTTTATTTTCATACCAGAAAGTAACCACTGAAGGTTAATTAGAATTTACTTTCTTTGACCTAATGTGCCTACTTTTATTTTTCTAAGTGAACAATGCAGGAAGGCTTGAACAGTGGTGTGCAACTCTGAGAATCTAGGAACCACTGCAGTCCTGCTCTTACACATTACACTCAAGACTTGTAAAAGAAATGAGCTGTCTGTGTGTTCTTCCGGAGGAGATAAGTACTATTTCATTGATTCTTTAAGATTTAGTTGAGACAGATTTGGCTGTCTTTTGAAGAATCAGAGTAAGAGATAAGCTCCAGGCTGACTGTATTTTTATTTTTTTTTAAATGATTCTTGTTCTGAGCATGAACTTTCTAAATAATGCCAAATGCTAAACACTACTTTCCCGCCCCCTTCTGCCATGTAGATTACATGTACTTCCAAAAACAAAAACAAAGCAAAACAAAAAAACCACAAAAAAACAACAAAACACAGCAATAAGTCTGTCTTGGAGGAAATACAACCAGCGTACTCCTTATAGTCAAGGATGGTGAAGCTTGGTCTTACATACCTTGGATGTGTTGTCTGTCCTTGGAAACAAGACTTCATGCTGGGAAAGGTGAGGGGTCAGGGAAAGAAAAGAAGACTTTCAACAAGATGGATCAGCAAAGGAGGGTAACAATGGGCTTGATCATATCAGAGATGGTGAGAATGGCGCAGGACAGAGCAAGGTTCAGAGCTTTTGTTCATAGGGTCCCTACCAGCGGAAGTCAATTTAGTATGGTGTCCTAGTGGTGAGAAACTATGCTGCAGTCCTAGAGGACCGAGGTTCAAATCCGCCAGCTACTTCACAGCAGAAGGATGGACAATCTCCTCCTGTGAGTTTAACCGTCTCTGAAAACCTGCTGGAGGGTCATTTCCAACTCAGTATACAGTACACAGTATACAACAATAGCAGTAGCTTGAATCTAACTGCAGTGTGTGGCTCCATCCTTAAAACTACCTATGGACATGATTTATGACCAAATAGCTCAGTTTATTCTGAGGAATCCCTGAGGTTTAGAGGAAGAAGTTTCTCCATTCAGTGATCTAGAATGTTAGAAACATGTTCATGAGGATCTGAAACGTAACTGTATTAATTCTGGGACATGATCATATGTTGAAACAAGAGTGTCATTCATGGTCATATCCACATCCTTTATTTATTTCTTTATGCATAAGAAGTTCTGGTGGTATAGTATATTATGTGGTAACAGGCTATCTTAAAGGTCAGCAGTTCAAATCCATCAGTTATTCAAAGGAAGAAAAATGGGAAGTCTCCTCTACTTAATGTTTATAGCCTTGAAAACTTTATAGTAGAGTAGTCTGTATGAGTGAGAAATGACTTGTGGGCAAAGGATTTTACTTTTGATTTTTGTAATATCAGGCAAAATTTACCAATGTCTTACTACACACACGTCAAACATTGGGGTAAACTCTCTGCATCACTGACAAATTCAGTCCTAACAATCACTCTGTGACATATCTGCTAATCTTGTTTTTCCATTAATAAAAGTAGTAATAGACAGATTTTGGCTAAAAGCAAAGAGTACCAGAGGAAGGTCTGTCTGTGCTTCATTGACTATGCAAAAGCATTTGACTGTGTGGGCACAATAAATTTTTGCCAACCTTGGGAATAATGGGAATCCCAGAACACTTGATTGTGCTCATGCAAAACTTATACTTGGACTAGGAAGCAGTCATCAGAACAGAGCAACGAAACACTGCATGGTTCAAAATTAGGAAAGGAGTGAGTCAGGGATACATCTTGTCTCCATGTTCTTGTTGTTGTTGGTATGTGCTGTTGAGTCGCTTGCAACTCATAGCAACCCTATGTACAACACACTAAACCCTGCTCTATCCTGTGCCAATCTTATTGTCTCTGACACATCTACCCCCCCCTTACTCCAGTCACCGAATCAATCCATCTCATTGAGAGTCTTCCTTTCCTGCACTGTCCCTCCACCCTCCCTTGCTTGACATCCCTCTCCAAGGACTGGTCCCTCCTTACAACATATCCAAAGTATGTCAGACGAAGCTTCAGTATCCTTGACTCCAGGAAACACTCTGGCTTCACCCTCCCCAGGACAATCCTGTTCATTCTCTTAGCAGTCCATAGTATATTCAATACTCTTCTCCAACACCACAGCTCAAAGGCATTAATTTTCCTTCTAACATCCCCTGTCAGAATCCAGTTTTCTGATGCATAGCAAGTGATTGCAAACACCATGGCCTGTATCAGGTGCACCTTAGTCTCCAGATTGACATCGTTGCTCTTCAGTACTTTGGAGAGGTCTCTAACTTCAAACTTTCCCATCGCAATACGTCTCTAAATTTCCTGGCTGCTGGTGCCAAAAATGTTGACTGTGGAGCCAAGCAAATGGAAGCTGTCAACAATCTCAATTTCTTCACCATCCATAATGATGCTGACAATTGGCCCAGTGGTGAGAATATTTGTTTTCTTGATATTGAACCTCAATCCATGCTGAAGGCTACAGTTCCTGACCTTCCACAGCTAGTGCTTCAAGTCCCCCTCAGTTTCAGCAAGCAGGGTTGTGTCATCTGCATAATGCAGATTGTTGATGTGTTACTCCAATCTTGATACCACATTTCTCCTCATGGAGCCCAGCCTCCCTGATAATCTGTTCTGCATAAATATTGAAAAGTTATGGAAATAGGACACATCCTCTCTCCTTTCCCAATTTTGAACCATGCAGTGTTTCTTTGCTCTATTCTGACAACGGCCTCCTGATTGAAGTATAGGTTTCTCAGTAGCACAATCAAGTGTTCTGGGATTCCCATTCTTCTCAGAGTCAGCCACAGTTTGTTGTGATCCACCCAGCCAAAGCCTTTGCATAATCAATGAAACACAGACAGACATCCCTCTGGTACTCTCTGCTTTCAGCCAAGATCCATATAGCATTAGAGACAATATCCCTTGTACCATGACCCCTTTCTAAGCCCAATCTGCACTTCTGGTAGTTCTCAGTTGATGTGCTGTTCCAGTCCTTTTTGGATAATCTTCAGCAGAATCTTGCTTTCATGTAATATTAATGATATTGTTCAATAATTTCCACACGCTGTCAGATCACCTTTCTTTGGAATGGGAATGAATATGTATCTCTTCCAGTCAGTTGGCCAAGTGATTGTCCTCTAGATTTCTTGACATAACTTGGTGAGCACATTCAGGGCAGCATCTGTTAGCTGAAATATGTCAATTGGTATACCATCAATTTCTAAGGCTTTATATTTTGACAATTCTTTCAAAGCAGTTTGAACTTCTTCCTTCATCAACACAGGCTCTTGCTCATAGGTTGCTTCATGAAATTCTTCCGTGTCTTCTTATTTCTTTCTTTTCAATATACATTGTATACAGATCATCCGGGAGGCTGGATTTTATGAGGAGGAGTGTGGCATTAGGACTGGAGGAAGACTCATCCACAACATTCATTATGCAGATGACACAGCATTGTTTCTTCCTATTGTGATGCATCTTTCTGCCTGGCTGATTAGCTTAACCCATGCTCGTGTGAGAAAATAGTGTCTAAAATATTATCCATATATTTTAGGATGGAAGCCTGGTAAAAGGGAATATGAGCATTGTACAACTTGCTCAAAGAAAATAAAATAGTTTGCTACTGGTGCTTACTATGATTAATGTCCAAAATATGTCAGATGAAGCTTCAGAATCCTTGCCTCCAAGGAATAGCTTTATTTCAACCTCTCCGGACAAACTTGTTTTTTCTCCTAAAAGACCATGGTAATGAGTTAGGATGTGTGTCTTTCATCCCACTGTCATGATTGGATAATGTGTGACAGTTATTCAATAGTCTCTGTTGGACGAAACTGATCCACTCAAATGTTTTTGGGTTTTCTATATGATGTCCATTTGCATATTCTATATGAGTGGGCTACATGGAATGAAGCCTGATGTCATGATCTAACACTAAGATTTTCCAAGATAGGTATTGATGTTACTTATAGAGAAGAGACTGAAACTGTCAACAACTTCATCTGACTTGGTTTGGTCCACAATTAACACCTTGGTACAAGCAGTCAGGAAATCAGGAGATGGATTTGCATTGGGAAAGTCTGCAGTTAGGGACTTCTCCAAATGACTGAGGAGTAATGGTGTCAGTTTGAGGACTAAAGTGCATCTGATTTAGGCCTTGATCTTTCCTATCATTTGCTATGCATCTGAGAGCTGGACATTTAACAGGGATGACAAAAGAAGAGTTGATGCTTTTGAATTATGATGTGGGATTGGACTCAAAACAACCTTGTGAACAATGACTCTGAACCCTGTCCTGTCCTGAGCCATCCTCACAGTCTCTAACACACCTGATCCCATTTCCACGGTCACTGTGTCAATTCAGCTCATCCAGAGTGTTTCTCTCCTGTACTACCTTTCTAAGTATAATTGTTGTTCTTCAAGGATTGGTATTTCCTGGCAACAGGCCCAAAATATGTGAAACATAGTTTCAAAAGCCTTACATCCAACAGCTAACTTGGTTTCACCCTTTCCTGGACAGACCTTTTTGTTCTCTTGACAGTCCATGAAATCTACAGTTTTCTTCAAGACCACAACTCAAAGGCATTGATTCTTCTTCTGTCATCCTTATTCACCATCTGATTCTTAGATGTACAGCAAGTGAATGACTATACCATGGCCTGGATCAGGCACACCTTAGTCTCTACACTGACGGCATTGTTCTTTAGCACTCTGGAAGGTCCCTGACAGCAGATTTTCCTAAGTCAACTCATCTTATGATTTCCTGACTGTTGGTGCCAAAAGTATTAATTGTGGATCCAAGCAAGATGAAATTGTTAACAATCTCAATCTTTTCTTCATTTTGGAGGAACATTCTTCGAAGTTTTACAGTACTCTTCTGTCAATTTGCTGTACGGAGATAATCTGAGTTTGCTGTAATGCTGAAGCTTGTGACATTGGGGAGGGGGGTGTCAAATACCATAATGGCTACTCATGGTGGACACTGTTTGGTGAAGTTCCCAGTATAAGACAGGTTTGGAAGCAGTGGTAGTATCCATTTCCTAAACCACATGTTTCTGGAAACTCTGTGAACTTGGAGAAATGACAGTAGTTATAGAAAGGCTTCAAGTCTTTTGTTCATAGAATCACTATGAGTTGTGCTCAACTCAATAGCAATCAGCAACAACAATCATGATGCCGCCAATTGGCCTGGTGGTGAGAATCTTTATTTTCTTGATATTGAGATATATTCCATATTGAAGACTTCAGTCCCTGACCTTCTGTAGCAAACATATCATATTCTCCTCAGTTTTGGTGAGTAACATTGAATCATCTGCATAAGGCAGGTTGTTAACGTAACTTCCTGCAATCCTGATGCCACATTCTTCTTCATAAAGTCAAGCCTCCTGAATTATCTGTTCTTCATCTAGATTGAAAATGTATGAAGAAAGGATACCTCTCTGACACTCTCTTTTCTTGATTTTGAACTATATATTCCTTTGCTCTGTTCATACGGCAGCTTGCTGGTCTGGATCTAGGTTTTGCATGAGCACAACCAAGTGTTCTGGGGTTCCTGTTCTTCTCAATGTTAGCCACAATTTGTTGTGATCCACAGTCAAACACCTTTTCACAGTCAATAAAATAGAAATAGACAACCTTCTGATACTCTCTGCTTTCAGTCAACACCAGCTGACACTGTCAATGATATCAATAGAGGCATGGCCTCTTCTAAACCCTGCTTATCTTTCTGGCAGTTCTTTGTTAATGTACTGTTCTAGTAGTTTTTTAATGATATTCAGCAGGATTTTATCTGCATGTGATATTAGTGACATTGTTCAATAATTTCCACACTCTTTTAGAGGACTTTAAAAAAAATGGGAATAAATATGGATCCCTTCCAGTTATTGGTCCAGGTAGCTGACCTCTAGATTTCTCGGCATAACCTGGTGAGTATGTCAAGGGCTGCATCTGTTTGTTGGAATATGTCAATTGGTTTTCCTTCAGTTCCTGAGGCCTTGGTTTTTACCAATTCCCAATTCCTTCAAAGCAGGTTGAACTTTCTCCTTTATCACCACTGGTTCTTCATCATGTACTATGCCATGAAATCGTTCTCTGTCAGCCAGTTCTTTCTGGTACAGTGACTATTTCCATTCCTTCAATTTTCTTTTGATGCTTCCTGGATCATTCAATGTTCTGCCCATAGCATCTTTAAGTATTGCAACTTGAAGCTTGAACTTGATCTTCAGTTCCTTCAGCTTGAGAAACGTAGAGCAAATCCATTCATTTTGGTTTTCTAACCCCAGCTCTTTGCACATTTCATTTTAATACTTTGTCTAGTCTTTCTGAGTTACCCTTTGAAATCTTCTGTTCAATTCTTTAACTTCCTGATTTTTTTCCCTTTGTTTTTGCTTCTCTGCACTCAAGTGCAATATTCAGAGTCAGTTCTGACTTGAGGGCATATAACCTTAATCATCAAAACAATGAGCTGTCAGTTTATAAATGTAGAATAGATATGCTAATTATGAAGCACATTTAAATTTTTATTTTCAATATGATACACACACACACACACACACACGGGCTCTAGTGGCTCTATGGTAAGGAGTTGTGCTGACAACCCGAAGGTATATGCTTTGAATTCACCAGATTCTCCTTTGAAGAAAGAGCAGCAATTTCCTTCTGTACAATTAACCTGCTGGAGGGTGAGCTATGGGTCAGTTCTGGCTCAACAGTACAGAACAACAACAACATATATACTATATAACATATGCAGTGGTATATATGTTATCTATAATTGAAATTATTAGATATGAGGGGTTGGATTCTGGAAGATGATTTCGCATGTCTTGATGTGGGTCAGATATGAGACATCTTATTGTTTGTTGGTCCAGAATCAGCTGTTAGCTGATTGGATTTGCCAGATTTAGCTAACAATGAGTTTGGCCTGGAAGTCTCTTGGTTTACAGTCAGCTAGCACCTGGTGGGCGGGCCTAGATGTTAATTGATTTGGGGATAAACATTCTTCTAAGTGGTACAGCAATGGTCTATTTGCTGTACTGCAGTAATTTGGGGTTGCTGAACACTGTACCTTAAGTGTGTCTAACACCATAATGGCTACCCAACATGGACAGTGTTTGGTGAAGTTCTCAGATTAATTCAGGTTTGGAAGAAGGAGTGTAATCCACTTCCTAAACCACATGCCTCTGGAAATTCTATGAACGTAGAGAAACGAAGGTAGTTATAGAACAAGGTTCAGGTCTTTCATTTAATAGGGTCATTATGAGTTGTACTTGACTCAATGACACTTAGCAACAACTATACATATTAAGTTGGAGTGACATCCACTTCCTGAACAACATGCTTCTGAAAACTCTATAAACTTTGAGAAATGATGGTTACAAAAAGACTTCAGATCCTTTGTTCATGGGATCACTATGAGTCATGCTTGACTCAATGGCAATTAACAATTATATATATATTTCTAATTTTTAGTTTGGTTTTATGTCATAATCTAGCCTTCTTTGGTAAAAATGTTAAAGGCATATTTCAGCAGACACAAGAATTTATTTTAAAACAGAAGAATGAGCTATTTTGACTAGAACTTAAAATGCAGAAGTTTTGAAAATTTTGGACCATTCATGGGAAACACTATTTCTTACAACCCACTGTCAGTTCTATTCTACACCTTGCTAAACAAGTCTGAAGCACAGTTTTAGAGCTTGCCATATTTCATATTTGACTTAAGTAACTACATTGGCTGTAGAACCAATCACATAGGGGATAAGACAATCAAACATGCAAAGTCAGCCTAAAAGAGTCTAAATTGCCCAGAGCCATCTATTCTGACTTCCTGTCCCTCTATCAAAGGAATGGCCAAAGCACTCTAAGCAGCCCTCAAGCCAATGTGCTGATAGTGATGGTTGTGAGCATCATCAAAGAAGCAAATCTCCATGAGATTTAAGTTAGATCATGAATCATCCCATTATATTCCTTTTCACCACAGAAGCCACAATAGAAAATAAATCTCACTAGAAAACAGCAATATCAACAACTACCACCAAAAAACATTCCCCTTGTAATTAATGCTAATTAGAGTAAGAGGATGAAATTTCTCTTACTTTCTTGTTTCTACTTTCCCCTACTTATTTTCCCATTCAAAGTGAGATTCTGATATGATAGGGGTTTATGCATTGCTCCTGCCAAGTGGGATTAGTCAGCTAGTTACAGCACAAGCAAAGAAGACAACATATTGTATTGAACTTATTGAATAGAATAGTCATGACAGCTACCTTTTATCATCATTGATGCCAAAATAAATCTAACACATGCTCCATCACAATCTCTATTATAATTTGTATGCCTTTATTTCTTAAACATGTATTCCTCTGAGAAATCTTCAAAATTTATTCATATTTTACCTACAGTTCATTTGAAATTTGAATAACACCAATATCAGGAGCCCTGGTGGTGCAGTGGATTATGTTTTAGGCTGCTAACTGAAAGATCAGTGGTTCAAATCCATTAATCATTCTGCAGGAGAAAGATGGATAGTCACCTCCTGTGGAGAACTACAGCCTCAAACACTATTGGAGGGTTGCTGTGAATCAGAATCGACTCAACAGCAATGAGCTGTAAAGGGCATAGTAAAATTACTTTTTGGAAAAACACATGCTTCTATGAAGTATATAAAATAATATTTCTCTATTAATAACTAGAAGCACAGGAGACTTTCCACCACAAGACTTTTATTTGCTTATGTAATTTTCTATATGGCCTATGGCAATTACCAATAGTTATAGGATTGAAGACAAATGCATCATTCACAAAATTTATCAAAGAAGCAGAGAAGACAAATTGAATTCACTAAACAGCTAAAGCTGAGCAAGGAAGGAACACTTTTGTCTGTTGATGAGCTCTCTAGTTTATTCCCTGAAGCATGAGATTTGAGTGACCATAGACAATATTATTGTTTGGTTTGCAGAACTATTAAATATTCGTTGGCATCACCATTTGATAAATGTAGCTGTTGACATTTAAATGACTCTGTTAAGATTTGACCTGGAAAATTACAGTCAATTCTATTGGCTTTATTACCAGAGCAGCAATGGGGCCAGAAAAGAAAGAATTTGGAAAAGAGTAGCATAAACTATTAAAGAGGAATACGAGAAGAGAAACATGAACTTAGTACTGCTAGAGTGAATATGAGGAAATATATTTAAAAATACAGAAGCACAGCATTTAAGAATGAGGATTTCAGTATGGAGGCAAAAGAATTATTATATTCAATGGCTTAAAATAAACATGACCACCCCCAAAAGAGAAGATTAAAGACAATCATGTCTTTTATTTTAAAACATTCATTTTATAGAAGAATGAAAGGAGAAAGAAAATTCAAACAAATTGTCATCGAGCTAGAATTGACTCACATTAGATATTTGAGGCTGTAAATCACACAAGAGGGGATTGCCCATCATCTTTCACTTGAGGATCCACAGGTAGATTTGAACACAGTTTAGTAACTTGGACTGTTGTTGTTATGTGTTGTCGAGCTGCCTGTGACTCATAGATACCCATAATATGTGAGACAGAGCTCCAAATCCTTGCCTCCAAGGAGCAACTTGGTTTCACCCTTTCCAAAACAGATTTTTTTTTTGTTTTGTTATTGGTTTCTTGGCAGTCCATATATTCAAGTATGTTCAAGACTTTTCTCCAGCACCACAACTCAAAGGCATCGATTCTTCTTCCATCATCCTTAGTCATTGTTCAGCTCTGTGATACATAGGAAGTAACTGTGAAGACTATGGCCTGGATCATGCATACCTCAATCTCTAGACTGACATCGTTGTTTCTCAGTGCTCTAGAGATGTCTCTAACAGTAGATTTCCCCAGTGCAATTTGTCTTTTGATTTCTTGACTGCTGGTGCCAGGAATGCATGCTGATTGTGGAGCCGAGCAAGCTGAAATTTTTAGCAACCTCAAACTCTTCTGCATCTATCATGGTGCTGCAAATTGGCCCAGTGATAAGAATCTTTGTTTTCTTGATGTTGAGCTGCAATCTATGTTGAAGACTACAGTCCTTAATCTTCTATAGCAAGGTTGTGTCATCTCCATCATGTAGGTTGTTGATGAATCTTCCTCCGATCCTGATGACACTTTCCTCCTCTTAAAGCCCTGTTTTCTGGATGATCTGTTCTGTACATAGATTGAAAAGTCATGGAGACAGGATGCATCCCTGATGCACTGTTTCTGGTTTTGAACCATGCAATGTTTCCTTGTTCTGTTGTGAAGATTGTGTCCTGGTCTGAGAATAGGTTTAGGATGAGCACAATCAAATGTTCTGGGATTCCCATTTTCCTCAAGGTTAGCTACAATTTGTTGTTATTCACACAGTCAAATGCCTTTGTATAGTCAATTAAACACAGATAGACATTCCTCTAGTACTTTTTGCTTTTTTGGACTAAGTAAAGTTATTATAAAAATTGCTCTTTTAAAAGCACTACATATCATAAACTCCCTTTCAAAAGAATAAGATATAATTATTTCCTTCTTTTGTCATACTGCCTTAGCAAGCACTTCTAATACAATATTGAATAGAAGTGGTGACAGTGGGCATCCTTGTCTGGTCCCTGTTTGCCAGGAAAATGTTTTTACTCTTTCTCCACTGAGAATGGTGTTGGCTGTTGGTTTTGCATAAATACTTTTCACTATGATGAATAAATTGCCTTCTATTCTGATTTTGCCGAGTGTCTTTATCAGGAAGTGATGTTGGATTTTGCCAAATGCCTTTTAAGCATCAATTGCTGAAATCATATGGTTCTTGTTATTTGCTTTGTTAATATGGTGAATTACATTGATTGTTTTTCTTACGTTGAATCATCCTTGCATATCTGTTATGAATCCCACTTGGTCATGGTGAATTATTTTTTGATGTGTTTTTGGATTCTATTGGCTAAGATTTTGTTAAGAATTATTTCATATATATATTCACTACAGATATTGGTCTGTAGTTTTCTGGTATTAGGGTTATGCTTGCTTCATAGAATGACTCTGGGAGTGTTCCTTCTTTTTAAATTTCAAAAAAAATTAAGTAGAATTGGTGATAGATTTTCTCTAAATGTTTGGTAAAATTCAGCTGTGAAGCCATCTGGCCCAAGACTTTTCTTATGGGATGTCTTTTTATGAAGAATTTTCACAGAGGAAGATGTTTAGGTGGCGAACAGACACATGAAGAAATGCTCAAAAATTTGCAAATCAAAACAACAATGAGATATCATATCACTCCAGTAGCAGTGGAAAAGTTTAACATGACAGCAAGCAATAAATGTTGGACAGGATGCGGCAAAATAGGAACTCTTATACATTGTTGGTGGGGTTGCAAAATGGTGCAACCACTCTGGAAAGCAGCTTGGCACTTCCTCAAAAAGCTGAACATACAAATTCCATATTACCTAGCTATTCCACTGCTTGGAATATACCCTGAGAAAATGAGAACTGAGACACAAATGGAAGCTTGTGCACTAGTGTTCATTGTAGCATTATTCACCATCACAAGAACATGGAAACAACCCAAACATCAAACTACAAATCAATGGATTGAGAAAGTATAGTACATTGACACAGTGAAATAATATACAGCAATGATTTTGTAAATTACTACCTAACTTGGGAGGGACTGGAGAGCAGTATGCTGAGTGAACTAACTCTGTCCCATAAGGGCAAATATTGTATAAAACATTTATTTTAGAATGAGTATGAAGATCAAAGGAGCGAGGAGGGTGGAAGCAGAGGGGTGAGGATGGGCGGGGGTTAGTGTTAATCACAGGACAGTACAATTTGATGAGGTTGATGCTAACGGAAATGAGAAAGATCTGGTGTGAAAAACAATGCATTTGAACTTTGTAAATAAAGCAGTATACACACACACATACATATATAAATATATGTTGTTGTTGTTGATTGTTTTTGAGTCAAGTACAACTCATAGTGGCTCTATGAACAAAAGGCCTAATGGCTTCCATTATTGTCATTTCCCCAAGTTCATAAAGTTTCCAGAGGCATGTGGTTTAAGAAGTGGATGCCACTTCTGCTTCCGAAACTGTTTTACCACTGGGAGCTCCACCAAACACTGTCCACATTGGGAAACCATTTTGGTATTTGATAACCTAATGGTACAAGATTCAGCATCACAGTAACCCAGGTTATTTCATACTGCACACTGACAAAGAGTGATGTACAAAGTGCAAGAGTGTTCCTCCCGATATAACAGCACTAGTTTCAGATTGTTGTGTCATTCAAGGAATATTCATTCAAAAATTAATAAATTTGGCCTAAGGGCTTGTGAAGTTTTAAAGCCAACGTCTTTGGGCAGACGTCCACCCTAGGCAAAGGCTCAAGGACACCTGCTCTTGGGGGGAAAAGAGCAGTAATACACATCAAACACAACTCCCCAAAAATAAGACTCCAAAAACTTCCCGTTACTTGCCTATCGTGACCAGCATCCACAAGCAGCAAAAAGCCACATCCCAGAATGGAGTCTTCCAGGCTTCTGCTGGCAGTCCCCTTCCTCCCGCTGAAGGATTTCAAGTCAATACCTTTGAGCAGACTTCCACCCTAGGCAAAGGCTCAAGGACACCCCCTCATGGGGGTGTGGGGGGTGAAGAGCAGTAATATAAATAAAACATGATCCCCAGAAAACAACAACACCAAAAACTTCCCTTTACTTGCCCATCAGGACTGCCATCCAAAAGCAGCAAAAAGCCCAGCTTCCAGAGTGGAGTCTCCAGGCCTCTACCAGCAGTCCCTTGCCCTCCCCCTGTGGGGTTTTAAAGCCAGTGCCTTTGAGCAGACCTCCACCCTAGGCAAAGGCTCAAGGATACCACTCTTGGGAGGAAAATAGCAGTAATACATACCAAACACGACTCCCCCCCCCAAAAAAAAATGACCCTAAAAACTTCCCTTTATTTGCTCATACAGACCACTATCCAAAAGCAGTAAAAAGCCAAGAGCGTGTGTGTGTGTGTATTTTACATATATAATAAAGAAAACAGTTTGCTTCCTGTAAAGAACACTTCTTTCAAACCCATAAGAAAGAAAGATGTGTCCTTTTTATAGCTAATACTAGCTAACTTAATGAGGCTTGGGAAATATGATATTTTTGTCATTTAAATAATAAGATGTATTATATATCTGGAGGCTTCATTTTATGCTGAAAGATTTTTTCCTTTAAAGAAAGAAACATTGATATTATTAAATACTTAGACTACCTATTGCAATCCCCTATAATTATATATAATTGTTTAGAAAATTAAAATTCTATTAAGCTTTATGTCTCAAAAATTATTTTACTATTTAAGAAGAAATGAATTCTACGCAAAGTGCTGCATTTTTATCCTAAGATATTTGTGGGTTTAGTTTATGTTTTGGTTTTTCTACTCAACATGACTTCACAATATTCCTTACTAGTTCCTTCACATTATCACACTTTAGGAGCAATAGTATACCTAGTACAGTTAGAGTTGAAGTTTTAGTAGCTAATGAAATTTGTAATCATTTCTGTCCCATGTTGATTTGTCCCAGAGTAAGTTCCTGGGAATGAAAAATTAGGATTATGTGCAAATTCAAATTGAATTTGAAGAAAATGAAAACATGTCCACATGAACCAAAACAGGACCTTGAGTTTATCTTACCTGAATTTAAAAACTACATCAAGAATAAGTTTTTGCACTGAACACTCATGATCAAAGACCAGATGAACTGTGGAGACTACGTCAAGGATATTATTGACAAAGAGAGAAAAGAGTCACTATAAAGAGAGAAAGGAAAGGCCAAACAGCTATTAGTAGAGACTCTGAAAATTGCACTAGAGCATCAAGAAGCCAAAACAAAGGAAAGAAACTCTGAAATTAAAAAAGATGATCAGAGCATTTGTGAGTAACTCAGGAAGACCAAGCAAAATATTAAAAAGAAATGTTCAGAGCTGACTGGAGATAGAAGATAAAAAGGGAAGAACTCAGCATTTCTCATGTTGAAAGAACACAAAAATAAATTAAAGTGTACTGAAGGATTCAATGAGCTAAATCTTGAGTGATACAGGAAGCATCAATCAAAAGAAGTCGAAAGGAATATACAGTGCCAATCTATCAAAAGAATTGTCTGACAAGGAATCATTTCAGATGAAGAATCAATTGTAATGAAGGAAGAAGTTCAAGCTGCATTAAAGGTAGTTTATGGAATGCCAATTGACATGTTTGAAAAATAGCCCTGGACATACTCACCAACTATGGCAAGAAATCTGAGAACTACTTGGCCAGTTGACTAGGAGAGATCATATTTGTTCTTATTCTCAAAAGAGTGATACAACAGAATGTGGAAATTATTGAACAGTATCATTAATATTACATTCAAGCAAAATCTTGCTTAGATTATTTAAAAAGGATCATTAAAAACTGGTAGCATTGTACAGCTACCAAGAACTTCTGGAAATTCAAGCTGAATTTTCAAGACACTGTAGCTCCAGGATACCATTGTTGATGTCAGATGGATCTTGGCCAAAAGAAAAGAAAAGAAAAGAAAAGAATACTAGGATATCTATTTGTGCTTTATTGTCTATGCAAAGGCATTTGACTGTGTGAATCATAACACATTATTGATAACACTGAGAAGAATCGGCATCCTAGAACACTTGATGGTGCTCATTGTGAAATCTGTATCTAGATGAAGAAGCTGTTGTCTGAACAGAACAAATGAGTACTTCATAGTTTAAAACCAGGAATTTTTGTGTCAGGGCTATGTTCTTTCTTCATACCTATTTGATATGTCTACTGAACAAATAGTTTGAGAAGCTGGACTTTATGAAGAAGAATGTGGCATCAGGACTGGACAGCAACAACCTATGTTATATAAACCATGTACCTTGTTTGCAGAAAATAAGGAGGACTTAAAACAATTGCTAAAGAAAATCAAAGACAATGAGCATTCATTATTGATTTCATCATAACATTAAGAAAAACAAAATTCCTTACCACTGGGTAAATAGGCAACACCATGATAGATAAAGACTGAAATTGTCAATGACTGTCTTACTTGGATCCACAATCAAGACCTGTGGTACCAGCAGTCAAAAACTAGAAAAAAGTGTTGTTTTGAGAAAATCTGCTGTTAAGGATTTCTCAAAAGTATTAAAAAAGCAGCAATGTCAATTTAAAGCTACAGTGCACCTAATCCAAGCCATGACCTTTTAAATTGCCTGCTGTGCATGTGAAAATTAGAAAATTAATAAGAAGGACAGGAAGAATCAATGCCTGCGAGTTGTGGTATTGGAGAAGAGTACTGAATATCCCATAGACTGCCAAAAGAACAAACAAATGCCTTGAGAATGTGCAACCAAGGTGCTTTTTAGTGTCAAGTATGGTGAAACTTTGTCTCATATACAATGGGCAGGTTGCTTAGGAAGAGTCTGTCTTTGAAAAAGACATCATGCTTGGGGAAAGGTGAGGGATCAGCAAAAGAAAGGAAGGTCCTTAATGAGATAGATTGATACAGTGACTGTAACAGTGGGATCAAATATATCAGAGATGATGAAGATGGCACAGGAATAGGGCAGGCCTTCAATTTGTTGTTCGTAGGGTCATTATGAGTAATAGCTAATTTGATGGCACCTAACAATAACAAGAATCAGTGTGGACCTTGATTCTCCTTCTGTTTTCTCTTGGAATTTTCTTCTTTTGTGTCCATCAACACTGAGCTGTGTAGGGATGGATTCCACACCACATTTTCTAACTCTATAATTGCAGTCAGTGCTGCAACTGATATTTTCAGCTATCTATTAGGTGGTCCCACTTGCATATCCTGCCATCACCTCATATTATCTCATCACTCACAATAGTTTCTTCTCTTGATCACCATGCATTCTGACACTGCTACTACTTCTCTCTTCCAGCATCATAGCTTTTCCAGACATCTTTATCTCTGTTGTTTCTACTTTTAATAATTTAGCAAGTGTTTCTAGCATTTATTTCCTAATCTCTTTGTTCAGTCTTAAAAACACACAAAAGCACACCCCCTTCATGTTGTTATGTTGCTGTGTTATGTCCTATAAAGTCAACAACATCTCATAATGATGGAAGGGAAAATACCTCTGAACCTTGCCCTATCCTAAGCAAACCTCACTATCTCTGATACATCTGACCCTGTGCCACAGTCACTGTCAGTATCTCATTCAAGGTTTCCCTCTCCTGCACTGAAACTCTTCCCTTCCAAGTATAATATCTTTCTCCCAGGACTGGACCCTCCTGGCAACTTGTCCAAAATATGTGAGATGGAGTCTCAAAATCCTTGTCTCCGAGGATCATCTGGTTTCACCCTCTTTAGAACAGACCTATATATTCTTTTGGCAGTCCAGGGTATGTTCAATACTTTTCTCCAGCACCACAACTTGAAGACATCAATTCTCTTGTCATTCATTGTCCAGCTATCAGACGTACAGTAAGCAATTGAGGATACCATGGAATGGATTAGATGCACCTTAGTCTCTAGGCTGACAATGTTGCTCTTTAACAATCTAGAAAAATCTTTGATGTTAGATGTTTCTCAATGTGACTCATTTTTTTTAATTTCCTGACTGATGGTACCAAAAATTTTGATTATTGATCTAAGCAACACAAAATTAACAAACTGGATCCTTTCTCCATCTATGTATTGGTCCAGTGGTGAGAATCTTTATTTTCTTGATGTTGAGATGCAACCCATATTGAAGGCAACAGTCTTTGACTTTTGTAGTAAATGCTTAAAGTTCTCCTCAGTTTTGATGAACAATGTTGTTTTACCGCATATTAAAGGTTGTTGATGAGTCTTTCTGCAATTCTGATGTCACATTCTTCTTCCACATCCTCATACATTTCCTCATACCTGTACTTCCACCTAATTAAACTGTTTTCCCATTCTCACCTTCCCTTTCACACTTGGGTTTAGAAATTATTCCCTAAATAAGCCAAATCCCCAAACTCTTAGCCTGAGATTAAAATATTTTAATAATCTAACTCTACTTGCTTCTACTCTTATTCTTAATATAATTCCAAAATTCATTATCCTTAAAACAGGCTTGGGCTTTCCCTGTTCCACACTTTCTTGTCTCAAAAATACTCTCTTTCCTTATCCATCAAATAAAATTAAGAAACGTGTAGTTAATTCCCTTGTCTTTCTTGAAGCCTTCTTTCAATACTAAGGGAAGATAACTTTTGCTCTACCCTAAACTATAGCACGTTACAGCCTTATGTCAGAAGTAACGATAATATTTAGAGAAAGCACAATCTCTTTTATTATCCATCACAAAATCCTCCTTCTGTCAGGGACCTTTCCAGAGTACTGAAGAGCAATGACATCAGTCTGGAGACTAAGGTGTATCTGATCCAGGCCATAGTCTTCACAATTGCTTGCTATGAGTCAAAGAGCTGGATAATGACTACGGATGATAGAAAGATAATTGATGCCTTTGAGCTGTGGTGCTGGAGAAGAGTGCTGAATATTCCTTGGACTACCAGAAGAACAAACAGATTTGTTCTGGAAAGGGTGAAACCAGGCTGCTCCTTGGAGGCAAGGATTCTGAGGCTTTGTCAGACATACTTTGGGCATGTTGCAAGGAGGGACCAGTTCTTTGAGAGGGATGTCTTGCTTAGGAGAGTGGAGGGACAGAAAGAGTGAGACCACAAATGAGATGGATTTATTCAGTAACTGGGGTAATGAGGGTAGGTGTGTCAGAGACAGTAAAGTTGGCACAAGATAGAGCAAGTTTCAGAACTATTGTACATAGGGTTGCAATGAGTTGTAAGTGACTCGATGGCATAGAACAACAACAAAATGAATTATAAAGTGGTTAAGTGTACAACTGGTGCTAAAAACGTTGGCATTCACAGTTCATTGAGTGTTGCTACACCTCAAAAGGCCAGCTGGCAACAAAGAATCTTTTTCCCAAAATCACGGCCTTGAAAACCCTACAAAGCAGTTCTATGATGGCCTTGTGAAATCACCATGTGTCAGAATCACCCAGAGGACAACTAATAAACAATGTTTTCAATTAGATTTGATTTTATATATAAATCTTCAGATTACTGAAGAGTAATGATGTCAGTCTGGAGACTAAGATGCATCTGTTCCAGGTCATGACCTTTTCAATTATGTGCTATGCATCAGAAAGCGGGACAGTACCTAGGGATGATTGAAGGAGAATTGATGTCTTTGGGCTGTGGTGCTGTAGAAAAGAATAGAAAATACCATGGATTGCTAGAAGAAAAAACAGTTTCATTGTAGAGAGTGTAAAATCAGTCTAATCCTTGGAGGCAAGGATTCTGAAGTTTCGTCTACATACTTTGGGCATGTAGTAAGAAGGGACCAGTCCTTGGAGAGGGACATTATGCTTTGGAGGGTTGGGGGACAGTGCAGGAGGGGAAGACCCTCAATGAGATGGATTGATTCAGTGACTGGAGTAGTGGGGATAGGCGTATTGGAGACAATAATGTTGGCACAGGACAGAGCAGGGTTTAGAGCTGTTGTACATAAGGTCACTATGAGTTGCAAGTGACTTGATGGCACATAACAACAAACAACATAATGTGCTATCTTGTAGTTACTTTTTAAACTATTTTTGTTTGTTTGTTTTCATTCACATTGTGTGTCTTATGATCATTTCCATACACTGTGTCTTATCAAATCAATCACCATTAATCTAAGCCTACCATTACCCGGTCTTTTCAGATCCCCACTAGATCTTTCCTAATTCTTTAACTGCCTCCTTCCACCCACCAAATTCTGTGACCCTTGATTTTCCTCCCCTCCCCACCCTCAGACCTCCTGCCCCCACCTTTACTTCTCAATAGAGCTTTTCTTCGAAGTTATCTGTTTCTCTAATTAGGTAAGTTATTCTTTAGAAACATTTGGCAGAGGATAAATTAGACACCATTGACTTTTAATCACAACCATCACTGAAGCTCAAAATATTGCTATGAGGATGGAAAGCTATTAAATTTCATTAAGCCTTGGGTCCTAACACATAAAAAGAATATATCTACATTGAAAGACTGGTTTGAAGATTAATTGAAAGAATATACATAAAGATGTCTAAAATAGAAGGCAGCTCAACACAAACTGAGTTCCATTCCCTGTCTGTCCTCTAACCAGATCCCGCATGGTGGGGACTTACTCAAGATTAATTGCTAAAAACAATGTCAAGACAGTTTAGATTTTTAAACATTCAGAAAAGAATTGCTCTTTTTCACTCGAACAATAGTGTTTGTAAGTTAGCGCAAGACTGAAAACCCTTGTTAGTCAAGCTGTAGAACATTTCTCTTACTTAATATGAAATCAACATGCTGAAACATATGAACAGAGTCATGCAAACAGCTTTTCTCTTTCAAATATGAGACTACCGGGTCACACAAGTTGAATCACAGGGTCGCACAATTTGATGGGTGGAGGAAGGGGTGGTTAAGGAAATGGGAAAGATTCAGTGTGAAAAAATGTATATGAACTTGCACATAAACCAGTATAAAATAAAAATTTTATCTAAAAATATAGGAATATAATATATGAGAACACTATTGGAGGGAAGAGTAGAGTGGGGGCTATGGTATATAGATTAAGTTTATGAAGACTGAAGTAATGTCTTGTTGTTGTTATGTGCCGTCGAGTCGCCTGCGACTCATAGCGACCCTATGTACAACAGCCCTAAACTCCACTCTGTCCTATGCCAATCGCACTATCTCTGACACTCTCAACCCAATTATCCCAGTCACTGAATCAATCCACCTCATAGAGGGCCTTCCTCTCCTGCGCTGTCCCTCCACCCTCCCAAGCATGATGTCCCTCTCCAAGGACCGGTCTCTCCTCACAACATGTCCAAAGTATGTTAGACAGAGCCTCAGAATCCTTGCCTCCAAGGAGCCACCCGGTTTAACCCTTTCCAGGACAAATCTGTTTTCCTACCAGTCCATGGTATTCCCAATACTCTTCTCCAGCATCACAGCTCAAAGGAATCAATTCTCCTTCTATCCTCCTTGGTCATTGTCCAACTCTCTGATGCATAACAGGTGATTGTGAAGACCATGGCCTGTATCAGACGCACCTTAGTGTCCAAAGAGACACCATTGCTCTTCAGCACTTTGGAGAGGTCCTTAACAGCAGACTATACCATGGCAATGCACCTTTTAATTTCCTGGCTGCTGGTGCCAAGACTGTTGACTATGGAGCCAAGCAAACTAAAGCTGTGTACAATCTCAATCTCTTCACCATCCATCCTGATGCTGCCAATTGGTCCAGTGGTGAGAATCTTTGTCTTCTTGACATTGAGCCTCAATCCATATTGTAGGCTGCAGTCCTTGACACTCTGCAGCTTGATAAGAAAAAAATTGCTGTGTGACCCTAGACAAAGTCCTTTATCTCTTTGAGCTTCTGTATTATCCTCCTTAAAACAGGACTAATAATTCCTATTTCATGGAGTTTCTTTTTTGTGTTATCCCCCCCCCAACTAGGTGTCACAGAATTGACTTCATCTCATAGCAGCCATGTGTGTCAGAGTAATAGGGCTTTCATTGGCTAATCTTTAGCAGTGGATTGCCAATTTGATCTTTTGAGGTCCATCTAGGTAGACTTGAACCACTAACATCTTAGTAAGCAGTTGCATGCATTAACCTTTACACCACCCGGAGACTTCTAAGTGATATTAAATACATAAAATATCATTAGTAATATGGAGAGTATCACAAGAATGTAAAATAATAAAGCTGTTATCCATGACTTTGTATTAACATTATAATCCTAGATTGGGTTCTGGTCATTTAGAGATAAGGAGCTACTCTGCCAACCCAAAAGCATGCAGCTCAGATTCACCAATTGCTTCATGAGAGAAAGATCAATAATCTACTCCCATGGGATTCACTGGTTCTGAAAACCCACTAGAGCATCAGTTATGAATCTGTTCTGACTTAACAGAACAAAACAACAACAGAATTAATCATGATGGATGGTGAAGAGATTGAGATTGTTAACAGCCTTAGTTTGCTTGGCTCCACAATCAACACTCTTGGCATCACCATCCAGGAAATTAAAAGATGAATTGCTTTAGGAAAGTCTACTTTCAGAGACCTCACCAAAGTACTGAAGAGCAACGATGTCAGTCTAGAGACTAAGGTGTGCCTGATACAGGCCATAGTCTTTGCAATCACTTGCTATGCATAAGAGAGCTGGACCATCACTAGAGTTGATAGAAGGAGAAATGATGCTTTTGAGCTGTGGTGCTGGAGAAGAGTGTTGAATATACCATGGAGAGCCAGGAGAACAAATAGGTTCATTTTGAAGAGGGTGAAGGCAGGCTGCTCCTTGAAGGTAAGGATTCTGAAGCTTCATCTGACATACTTTAGATATGTTGCAAGGAGAGACCAATCCTTGGAGAGTGGCATCATGCTTGGGAGGGTGGAGGGGAAGACCCTTGATGAGATGGATTGACTCAGTGACTGGGGTCATGGGGTAGGTGTACCTGAGACAATAAGATTGGCACAGGATAGATCAGGGTTTAGGGCTGTTGTACATAGGGTTTCTATGAGTCTCAGACGACTAGACGGCACATAACAACAATATATGTCATTTGGTCAGCTGTTGTTGTTAGGTGCTATTGAATTAACTAGACTCACAGAGACCCTGTGAACAACAGCTCTGAACCCTGCCTTATTCTGGGTCATGCTCATCATCTCTGATATACTTGAGCTCATTGCTACAGTCATTGTGTTAATTCATCTTGTTTAGGGTCTTCCTCTTTTTTCTGACCCTCCACTTTTCCCAGCATGATGTTCCTTTCTAAAGACTAGCTGTTAACATTCCACTAAAAAAAAAAAAAAAAAGATTCAAGTCAGTGTTTAGAGTCAGATGAGAATTTAACAAAAAAGTAAGGCAGTCATAAAGAAAGCAACAGTACTAAAGGCAGTGATCCCTGTAAGATGGGCACGGTCAACTGTTATTTGCTCTTTCCTTCCTCATTTCAATGTGCTGCCAGGTTTCGAAAGCATGCTGAAATGCCATAAAACAAAATAATGCAATTTATCTGTTTACTAAATGTATAAGACAACATTGACTACTGGGGGAAAAAAGGTAATAGCATTACATCAACTTAAACTAAATTCAATGGGCAGAAAATTGAATAGAATGCTGCAAAACAAAAACATTCATTTTCCTTTGAGCCCTGATGACCTCAAGGACAAGCCTCCTTGTAGCACAGTTGTTTTTGGGTTTTTTTTTGTTTTTGTTTTAAATTCAGATAGGAGAAAAATTGACGATGGTTTCCAAGTCAGCTATGCTACTGTGATGTTAGATACCAGGGTAATTGTTGTTGTTATGTTGACTACAACTCATAGCAACCCCATGCACAATAGCTCTGAATCCTGCCCTATCTTGAGCCAGTCTCACTGTCTCTGATACACTTGCTTTCACAACCTCAGTTATTGTGTCAATTCATTTCATCAGGGGCGTTCCTCTTCTGCATTGTTCCTCCACTTTTCCAAGCATGATATCCTTCTCCAAAGACTGGTCTCTGAGACAGAGCTGCAAAATCCTTGCCTCCAAGGAGAAACTTGGTTTCACCCTCTCCAGGGCATATCTATTTGTTCTCCTAGGCATCCACGGTATGTTCAAAACTCTTCTCCAGCACCACAACTCAAAGACATCAATTTCTCTTCTGTCATCCTCAATCTCTTCTCAATCTCCATCTATCATAATGCTGCCAATTGGCCCAACAGTGAGAATCTTTGTTTTCTTGATATTGAGCTTTAATCAATGTTTCAAACAACAGTCCTTGACCCTCTGCAGCAGATACTTCAAGTCCTTATCAGGTAATTAGGCCCCTAATATTGTATGTCATTAAGCAATGTTAAGATAATTAGATTCAAATTGAGAAACTAGCCTTCTGAAATTACCCAGAAATTATAAACAAAATTAAGCAGGAGCAACTAATAACCACTTGTATTTCTAGTTATCATGTACATGTATTTGTCATTGACTTTGTGACTTCAGAAAAGAAAAAGACTGTTTTCTTCAGTGGCAATGAGTGACACAAAACCATCTTGTACAAAGAAGTAAATTTATGAATGTTTGGACTGTCAGTTTTATTATGTACACAGTACAAATTATGTCACTACTCATTTATATCTATTTACTGAAAATGAACTTGGACTACAAAAAATGAAAAGTTGACTCAATAGTCTGCACTTATATACTTTAATAATTCCTAGTTTTTATTTACGCCTTCATTTTTTGGAATTTTTCCATTTAGGGTAAAGAAATGAGAACTTGAAAAAAATACATATCACTTTTAATTAAAGTTTAATGATAAAAATATTGAATCCTTTTTTCCCCTTAATAAAATCAGTTCAAATTGGGCTTTTGTCTTATTGTTACTAATTAGTTTTGCGCTATTTTTAATATTAGGATCTATAGTACTTAATTAGGGAGCGCTGGTGGCTCAGTGTTAAGGAATTATCCTGCCAACCCAAAGGAACATGGTTTGAACCCACCAGCTGCTCTGCCGAAGAAAGATGGAAAATCTCCTTTCTGTAATTAACTCAGTTTGAAAAGTTGTTGGAAGGTCAGCTATAGGTCTGTTCTGACTCGACATGGTACACAACAACAGCATAGTACTTAATAAGGAGAAAGGACTTCACTATTACTAAGTTATAGAACAAATATTACATCAAGATCAAACTCCTTTTTTTAAATAGGCAGTAAAATCTTGTCTTAACAAACTGATATTCCTAGTCAAGGAGTTAAAGAAATCAACAGTTTATAGGCTCTGGTGGCTTAATCCATAGGGAGTTATACTGCTCACCCAGAAGCCATACCTCTCTGCCAGTTCAGATCCGTCAGTAGCTCCCGGGAAGAAACATGGACAATCTCCTCATGTTTTGACTTAAAATCTCAGAAAAACCCCATAGAGGGTCAACTGTGAGTTTGCTCTGATTCCCTCACAGTGAGAGAGACAGGGAGAGTAGTTTATGGAAAGGAATTATTTTTTAAATATCAGAAGCAATCGTTCAAGTTAATAGATAAAAGTATTATACATTATATTTTAAACATCTTTCATAGTTTAAGATATAAGAGAAAGATCTTCTATTTTTAGGTCTTTAATAGTTATATTTGGGGAAAAAAATGGTGAATTCCTAAAACCTCAAGAGATATGAAATAGGAATCTGGCTGTCATCAATTTTGTCACCGCAAAGTCTTCAGAATTCTACGTGAAAGCTATTTTAACCTAGAATTCTATACTTGGCTGCTATAATCAGTCTGAGGGAAAATTAAAGAGAAATTTAGACTCTCAAGGACTCCAAATGTTTTCCTCTGACTCAACATTTCTTAAGAAGTTACTTAAAGAAATGTTTCATCCTAACTAAGATGACAAGATTTGGGAGACAGTAGCTCTAAACTATGAGAATTCTCTCTCTCTCATTGCTATTCTGTTGGAACCTTATCATAGCTGACCTTTAATTGCACATTGTTGTTGTTAACGTGCAGTTAAAGAGGCTCTAAATTGCACAGGAGGAGACTGTCTAGCTTTCTTTTGCTGAACCTCTGGTGGATTCAAACCTGCAATGAAGGGTGGTGTTTAGGTTAGCAGTCCATTTCTACCTGAAGAGTTGTGCTGAGGCTTAAACAAGTCCTGACTGGAGCAAAGGCTCAGAAGATTTCCAATGTAGGTAATACATGTGTAAGAGAATTCAATAGATTAAACGGAATAAGAGACTTGATAAACTTGCAAATGTCATAAGGTTTTTGGGGAAGTAGAGAAAAGGAAAATTCATTTCATGCTGCCGCTAGTCATGTTTTTCTCTATGTGACACAGCAATTATGTCTTCAGATATGTAGAACAGAAAATGAAATCTCAGCACACAATTTGAAGCTGCAGAACATTAACGTTAACATTTATGTTACTGTAAATTTGATTCACTGAGATTTAAGTGTAAATAATTATCCCCTATACATATCCGTGACTTAACTGCATTACAAAAAAAGAATGTGAAGTTTATGAATGTGGTGATGTAAAAGAACTTCAGAAATGGCACTGGGACTGAAGAAAGGAAAAGAAAGACTAAGTATGAATGTCATGACCTTTCAAAGTGAAGATCAATGTTGTTATTGGTAGTCCAGCCAACTATATCTCAGAGACCTTATAGATCTGAACCTTGCCCTATATTGTACCATCCTCAGAATCTCTGGAATGTTCTAGCCCGTTATTCTAGTTACTGTGTTAATCCATCTTATTGAAGGTCTTCCTCTCTGAGTCTCCACTTTTCCCCGCATCTTTTTTTCCCCCAAAGACTGACCCCTACTGACAACATATCCCAAGTTAGTGAGACAGAGTTTCACTTTCCTCCACTCGAAGGAGCACTCTGCTTGCACTTCCTCCAACACAGACTTGTTTGTTCTTCTGGCAGTCCAGAGAATATTCACATTCTTCACCAATACCACCACTGACCAGCTGAGCAGATAGCTACCCTCCAAATTTCCTGGCACAGCCTGGTGAACATGTCTAGCACTGCACCTCTTTGTTGAAATACGTCAATAGTTATTCCAACACTTCCTGGGGCTTTATAGTTTTGCAAATGCCTTCAACAAAGCATAGAGTTTTTCTTTCATCATTGTTGGGTTTTGATCATATGCTACTTTCTGAAATAGTTTTCTGCACACCAATTCTTTTGGTACAGTGACTCAGTGTATGCCTTCCATCTTTTTTTCACCTTTCACCATCTTCTTGCATCATTCAGGATTTTGCCCAATGTATTCTTCAGAATTGCAACTTAAAGCTTAAATTTGTTTTTCAGTTTTTGCAGCTTGAGAAATGCTGTGCAAATTCTTCTCTTTTTTCTTTCTCACTTCAACTTATCACAATATGATATTTCATTATCATATTGGCTTTGTCTTCTTGAGCTGCCCTTTGAAATTTTCTGTTCATGTCTTTCACTTTGGCATTCCCCCCTCCCCCTTGTTTTGGCTTCTAGACATACTAGTGCAATTTTCAAAGTCTTGTTAAACATACATTTTGACCTTTTCTTTATATTTTATCTTTGTAATGACCTTTTGCTTTCTTCATCAATGATATCACTGATGTCATACTACAACTCATCTGGTCTTCAATTAGCATTCAATATTTCAAGCCTACTCTTGAGATGCTTTTTCAATTCAGGCAGGAAAGAGTAAAGATTGTATTTTGTTTTGCAGTGCTTGTTTTCATTTTTTTCAATTCAACTTGCACAAGTACTTGGTGTTCTGTTGCACAGTCAGCACCTCGTCTATCATTGACTGCTGATATTGAGCTTCCTTTCCACAGATGTAATCTATCTGCTTCCTTTGCAGTCATTAGGTGAGGTCCTGCTTGTGTTTTTTTTTTAAAAAAATACATTTGCAATGAACACATCATTGATGGTACAAAATGAAACCATTTTACCTCTAGTCTCATTTGTCACTAAGTCTGTAAATTTTTACTACAATTCCACCTTTGTTTCCAACTTTCACAATTAATTATTTTTACTTTTGCACTAATTATAATTAACAAATCCTTTTTTCCATTGTAAATATCTTTTTTTCAGTTGTTTTTTTATTAAATTTTATTAATTTTAATGAACATTTACAGAGATTTTGGGTTTCCATTCATTCATTGTTACACTATTTTCTCTACCCTCCTCCCCAGTTCGTTTCTCTTTTTATTCCCCCCTTGAAAGTGTGTTTTAATTGTCCAATTGCCACAGTGTTTGTCAAAGCAAGTTCT
>NW_006399758.1:16316172-16318065 GCF_000299155.1 Elephantulus edwardii | reverse complement strand
AGAACGATCAAGTGTTCTGGGATTCCCATTCTTCTTAGAGTCAGCCGTTCTAATAGTGACACAAATCAAGTTACAGAGGGAAGGTAGCTCTTAAAATGAAAGGTCTGTTGACTAGCACTTTGTCTGTTATAGTATAAAGGTTAGGAACCACAAGATATAGAGGCTCAACTATGTCATTAATTGTTCTTAAGTCCTGGAGCAAATTCCATCTACCACTGTGTTGTTTTACAGCTCACAAGTCTGCATGCGAGACAGAGGTGAAGTAAGGAAGTGCTTATGAGGTTTTCTGTCAATTCCAACAACTAAGAAATAGTGAGAAGAGTTGGGACCCCAAAAGGCTTTTAGGACCAAATAGTAGGCTCTTGTGTCCAGGAGAAAACGAATATACTTACCAGTAATGTTAATGCTTACCCACAGCTCTTTTAGGAGGATCTAAATTGTTGAAGCGCCCTCCTTTGTTTCCAGCCCGGAGCTGGGGCCCGTCAGTCCTGTCAGCCACGAGGACCTGATGTGGGCCACCCTTGGCCAAGTGTCCTTCAGATCCACACTTAAAGCAAGTGAGTGGGAGCTTCCTCTCTGCTCCCTTGCCTATCTGTGGCTCTCATCTGTGACACTGTCTAGTGAAGTGGCCCAGCTTTCCACAGTGGAAGCAATTCTGAACTCCTTTATTACCTTTGGGTGGCACTGTTTATGAGTAAGACTTCCTTATCCTGACACAGGCCCTAAACTGGCAGCAAATTAATGAATCTTAATTGCATGTTTGGTCAATTTTGGACAGCAGAAATTGGTAGAAATCCTGTTTCCTCTTTTTCAACTTTAGTTGTTGGTGGTTTTGAATAATAGTTGCATTAACTTATCTTCCTTTTATTCATATGGATAGAATCCTATCACTCACAACAGTGAAATTCAGAATAGATAATGAAACCGCCCTTTTTACTATGAAAATTATGCCATTATTTTTCAATTTTACATTCTCAGAGTGATTGATTCAAAATGGCCAATTCCAGTATATCTGAGCTCACTAACATCTATAATGTCAATCTTTATGTGTTGCACTTTATTTTTTACAATGTCCAATTTCCCTATGTTAGCATTACATATAGTCCCATTATTGTTGGATATTTGCAGCTACTTCTCTTCATTCTTCGACTTCCAGTCTGAGGTGAGGCACTACCCCCAGTATTATATTTAACAGTGTAGCAAACTATTATAATGAAATGTGCAAAGAGCTAGAGTCAGAGAATTAAAAGGCAAGAACTCACTTGGCATTTCTTAAGCTGAAAGAACTGAAAAACAAATTTAAATCTTGAATTGAGTACTGAGAGATGTTATAGACACAATCTTGAACAATCCAGAAACCTTCAAAAGAAGATGGAAGGAATATACTCAGAATCGCTGTACCAAAAAGAATTTGTTGACATTAAAAATTTCAGGAAGTAGAATATGAACAAAGCCAATCATGATGGAGGATGGAGTTCAAATTGCACTGAAAGCATTGGCAAAAAATACGGCCCCAGGAATCAATGGTATACCAATTGAAATGTTTCAGCTAACAGATGCAGCCCTGGAAGTGCTCACCTGTTTATTCAAGGAAATTTGGAAGACAGCTACCTGGTTAACTGACTGGGAGAGATCTTTATTTGTCCCCATCCTAAAGAAAAGTGACCCAATAGAACATGGAAATTTTCAAACAATATAATTAATACCTCATTCAGGCAAAATATTGTTGAAGATCATTAAAAAACAATTGAAATAGTACATTGCAAAGAAACTATTAGAAGTTCAAGCTGGTTTTGGAGGCGGCCACAGCATCAGAGATATCATTGCTGATGTCAGATGGATACTGGCTGAAAACAAGGAATACCAGAAGAATATTTATTTGTTGGGTTTTTT
>NW_006399758.1:16304169-16314937 GCF_000299155.1 Elephantulus edwardii | reverse complement strand
TAATAAAAAAAGAAGCAGGGGGAAAAAGCTGTTTTCTGAATAGAGCAAGGGAACACAGTTGTAATATGCCATTGAGTCACCTATGACACATAGTGACCCTATATACAATAGCTCGGAACCCAGTTCTATCTTGAGCTCATTTCATTTTCTCTAACACACCTCCCCCCATTATTCCAGTCCCTGAGCCAATCCATCTCATCCTGGGTCTTCCAATCTTTCACTCTTCCTCCACCCTTCCAAGTATGATGTCCCTCTCCGAGAACTGGTCCCTCCTAGCTACATGCCCAAAGTATGTCAGATGGAGCTTCAAAATCCGTGCCTCCAAGCAACAGCCTGACTTCACCCTCTCCAGGGTGAATGTACTCTTAGCACTCCATGGTATATTTAATACTCTTCTCTAGCACCACAACCCAAAGGCATCAATTCTTCTATCATCCTAAATCATTGTCTAGCTTTCTGATGCATAACAAGTAATTGTGAAGACTATGGGCTGGATCAGGCACAGTTTAGTCTCCAGACTGATACTGTTGCTTCTCAGTACTCTGACAGCAGGTGAGGCTACTCTTTGAAAAGGGACATCATGCTTGGAAATATGAAAGGTCAGCAATGGAGAGGAAGACCTCCACAAAGAAAGACTGACATGGTAAGCTTTATCAATGGGTTCTAGTGTGTCAGATATTATGAGGATAGCACAGGATAGGGCAGGGTTCAGGTTGGCTGTTCATAGGGTCACTATGGGTCATACTCCACCCAATGGCACCTAACAACAGTAACAACAACAACAACTATTCAGAGAATTTTGAAGGCCTGTTCTTTCAGAATTAGATGGCCAAACCAACTTCCTTGTCTGTCTTAATCTGAAAGCTCTACCGAAACCTGTCTGCCATGGATAACACTGTTGTTATTTGAAGTACCAGTGACACAGTTTGACTATCACAGCAACCAGTGGGTCTTTCCAGTAAACTGACAGGAAAGTTCTGGGGTGTCAGAACACTTGAAAATTGGCTTTTCTAGCCATTACATTAGCCTCTGTTTGTTGAGCATGATCTCCAGCTACCTTAATTGTGGACACATGGTCTGGTAAATCATCAACAGCTGTGGGATCAATATAAAAGAATGCTTCCACATTGTGAAAAATGAAGATGATGTTGGTGGAGAGATTGTGAAGAGACTGTAACACTGCTTTGAAGAGACTGTGGCAAGGTATAGTTGGAGGGACCCTTAAGATAAAGACCACAGTTAAAGATTTTGTTTGTTGGTTGGTTTCACAAACAACACTCTTGGCACCAACAGTGAGAAAATAAAAAGATTAATTGCATTGGGAAAGTCTGCAATCAGGAACCCCTCTAGAGTACTTAAAAGCAACAATGTCAGTTTGGAGACTAAGACGCACCGGATCCAGGCCATGGTCTTTGCAATTACTTGCTATGCATTCTAGATCTGGACAATGACTAAGGATGATAGAAGAAGGATTAATGCCTTTGAGTTGTGGTGTTGGAGAAGAGTGTTGAATATACTGTGGACTGTCAGGAGAACAAACAGGTTCATCTTAGAGAGGGTGAAACCAGGCTTCTTCTTGGAGACAAGAATTTTGAAGTTCCATCTCTCTTTGGGCATGTGGTCAGGAGGGTCCAGCCCTTGGAAAGGAACCTTATTTTGGGAGGATAAAGCAAAAATGCAGGAGAGGAAGACCCAGGATGAGATGGATTGATTCAGGGATGGGAGAAATAGGATTAGGTGTTTTGGAAATTATGAGATTGGCTCAGGATAGGGTAGGTTTCAGAGCTAGGGTACATAGGGTCACTATGAATCGGCGGTGACTTGACTGCACATAACAACAATGGACAGTATGGATAGGGACAATTCCCTTTTATGAAGCAGGCAGAAGTCAGCCTCAGCTGCCCTTATGTTATGTCTGCTCCTTTCATACATATTCATATCTAAATTGTAAAATAAGCAGCAGCATGCAATTCACCCCTCCCAAAACAACAAAATGATGAATAAGAGCTGTGCTTCTAGTAACACACTAGAAAAATAAGCAGATATCATGCAGGGACTTCTGGTGAAGATATTGCTTCTTAGTATTGTAAAATTATAATTATTCAATGCATGGAAAGACACAGAAAATAACACAACAGAAGACCATATCTCTATCACGTCAATCAAATGTCAATATGACATGTTTGCTTCTGATTATTTTTTAAAGAAAATAATAAAATATCACAAACAAAAATAGCTAAAAACATTTGTTCTGATTCCATATTCACATCTCTCTCACATTTTCCCCAAATTCAATGAAGTTTTTGCAAAGCAAGAAGAATCAAGCATGTATAAGACAGTCTTATAAACCAATAACAAATATGAAAAAATTATGAACAAGCAGTTCACAGAACTGAAAATATTCATGGCCAAGGACTATATTTAAAATCATTCTAAACTTCAAATTTGCAAAATTTTAGCAGGAAAATTTACTGACATTATTATTGACATCTAGTCAAAAGGGAAGTGATCTTAAGTTGTTGGATGTCATTGAGTTATCTGACTTTAAGCAATCCTACCAACAGCAGAAGAAATTACTTCCCTGCTACCCCTCACAATCACTGATGTCCTTAGCCCACTGTTACAAGGTGTCAATCTATCTTGCTAAGGGTCTTCCTCTTTTTCATTGACACTCTGCTTTACTAAACATGACATCTTCCTCTGGGCACTGGCCCCTCCAGATCACATGCTCTTTTCATCAGGTATTTACCATACTGATTGGCTAGATACCCACATGACATGATTTGAAGAAACATACACACAGTGGAAAGCCAAAGAAATTTTACTTACTTGGCCAAGAAAGGGAGCAACTTTTGGACTGAAACAGTAATTCACCTAGAAGAGATTTGAGTTATGAGTTTACAGAGAGAAAGTTTTGCAGAAAATGTATATTATTGATATCCTGGGAAAGTATTTGACTGTTCAGGATAGGTTGTCTTGGGTTTGTAACTCCGTTGGGGTGATGGCTTTGACAGCGGTTTGAAGATTCTGAGTAGGCATGTTACACCTTATCATACCTGGCTTCTTGTCACCTTCTGCTGTTGGATGAAAATCCAGTCATCTGCTGTTGTCTGGTTTTCATAGTTGCCACTCTTTGGTTACTTGGATGTCTTTTACAGCATATCTTCAGCTTGAATCTAAGTCTGGGATTGGTTTGGTCAGCTGCAAGGCTTGGGTGATGGTCATTAGATGTTCCACCGGTGAGAGTGTTTGTTTCTAGGACTGCAGTAAGGCTGACAGTAGCGTAGGCCACTTTCTGCTATTATCTTTCTACAAAACTGCTGTCATCTGTGAAGGGCTTGAGATATGACCCTTGCAGCAGCTGGTCCTGAAAATTGACTCAGCTAGCAGGAACTACGTCTAGTCTATAATCTGTACACAATTATGCAGATGGGATCCCCTGGGGGCAATATTGGGAGGAGCTCGGCGGTTTGGGGGCAAAGGCCTGTTAGAACCAGACCTTAGAACTGTTGGCTAAGATGGCTTGATAGCATATTATTCCGCTTTGGGATATCCAGAGCCTTTTTCTTAGTGCCAACACAGAGAGTACTGACTGAGTGTGCTTAAAGTAAATGGATCAGTCCTTTCTGCTGCTTTTAGGACTCTAGTAGTCGTAGCAACTTCTTTCATAAAAACTAGACAGCCTTGAGTGACTGGGTTCAAGGGTTTGAAAAATAGGCTACTGGTTCCCTTCAGGATCCTAAGAATTGGCTAAGAAATTGTGCAGTTTGCTTTGGTGTTCATGAGTGAAAAAGATAGGGTTTGTGTCCATTTGTGTAGTGAAGAGCTTGTATATTCATTTTTAGACTTTTTTGCCATTCTTATTTTTCCACTTATTAAGTGCTATTTGCTTTGTTTTGGACTTCTAGGAGGGCATAAAGAGGTTTTATAGATCTCCTTGCTCTATAAAAACATCTAGGAGGGTGTAAAGAGGTTCAGTCATCACTCTAAAACCAAGGATCCGGATCCTGTAAAAGCCACCTCAAGGAGACCTCAGAGCTGTTTATGATTTTCACGCACGGCTAACTGCCTCTTTTCTTTCTGGCTGTAATTCCTGCTTTCCTTCATCGATGATGCATTTTAAACAAACAACTCTTTCCTGGACAATTGATCCTTCTTTTTAGATACCTGGTATTCTATTTTGGCCAGAAAGTTTCACTTATGACTGTGTTGTTGTTATATGCCATTGGGTCGAAAATGACTTGTAACTGACTCTGCAGCACATTTTCAGAGGCAGTAAGTCACACAGGAGTTGATGGTCCATCTTTTTCCTGCAAAGCAGCTGGTGGATTTAAACCACTTACCTTTGCATTGGTAGCACACTTCCTAAAGCCCACTTTTGTGGCTTATAGGGACATCATTTGTGTACTGCAGCATGATGCCATCAGTAATCAAAGCCTAGCCCTCTTGCTAGGGTGGTTTCTTTTTTTAAAATTTTATACTTATTTACACATAAAGTTCATAAAATTTGTATACATTGCTCTTCACACTCTTTTCTTGCTTCTACGGTCTTGTAGACCGGATACTAACTGGAACACATCCTGGATGAAGACTGGTTTCAACCTGATGCTGATTCTGCTCAGGAATTGACTCAGAGCTGGTCAAACCAGACATCTGGCATTATGCCCCTCCTGACTTGTGGTGAGGTGGAAGAAGATCTCCCCAAACCTTGAGAGCTGCATGTGACCTCCAGGCACTTCCAAATACAGTCTCAATCCAAGAATGGTTGGGAAGAATATGGCTGGGGAGACTAGGTTGACACCAAGACGTTCCAAGGATCCTTTCCGACTAACACAGGGTCAGATGGTTTCTTAGTTTCCTCTTACATACAAATCATATGAGATGCCTGAGTTTATTATTGTATAATGACATGAAAATCTCTGTGGAATGCTTCTTATTCTGCTTACTATTTTTAGTTCAATATAAACCTATCTGAAGAATGGTGCTGTAATTCAGTGACCCACCTACTAGTCACTCATTATAACCTCCAAGATGATGTTGGGGCCAAGCAGTATTCCTGAGGAAAACGAATCTTCTTTTTTTCATCATGCTACACCCACAATTTCCCCCAGTGTTTTAAAACCCACACTAGGATGAACACTCAGGGATATTTTCGGTGTTACTCATGCTTCTCATTTTGATTAATGACCATGAATACAAAGATGTTATTGTTATCGTCCATTGATTTGGAACTGACTTATAGCTGACTCTGCAGTGGATTTTCAGAGGCTGTAAATCACACATAAAAAGATTGCTTAACTTTCTCCCACAGAGCAGCTGTGGTTTCTAACTGCATGCCTTTCTAAGCCCTTATCAATAATCCAGTTCCTTTCGCCCGGACCACCAGAGCTTCCTGATACAAAGATAGACAAAACCTACAAAATCCAGAAAAGACACAAACTTTCTCAGATGCTATAGGCAAAAGAAAAACTAAAAACATCAACAAATGGATGGATTGAGAAGTTGTGATGCATTCACAGGTTGGTACTATGCAGAATGCAGGAGTAAGGACTTAGAAAAAATACTGTATGACATGGGAAAAGCAGGGAAGCATTATGCTGAGTGAACTAATCCACTCTCATAAGGACAATTACAGCATAAGATAATTATTGTAAACATAGAAGGATTACTAATAAGATGTGTAAAAAAGTCCTAAGGGGGAAGGAGAGAGAGGAGGCGGCCTGAGGATGGAAGGGTGTGTGTGTGTGTGCGTGTGTGTGTGTGTGTGTGTGTAAATTAAGAGGTTACTGTGTGGTGGGCAGAGGAAGAGGGTAAAGGAGTTAAGAAAGATCTAGTGGGGACCTGAAAAAATGGAGTAATGGCATAAATCAATGCTGATTAGTTTCACAAAATGCAAAGTATGGGAATAATTGTATGGAACATAATGTTAATAAAACAATATGCAAAATACAATGTATATAAATGAAACACAGTGTATATGAACTTTATATGCAAACCAATATAAAATAAAAATAATTTTTTTTAGAAAACCAGAAAATCAAGCAAACAGCAACAGCAAAACCAAGCACATCTACTGGAGGGTAGAAGTCAGAAGAGACAAGGACAAGGTTTAGAAGCCAACAGAAATCAGATGACAAGTGTCTGGTAGAGACTTCTTCCCTAACTCCTTGCTCTGTCTCATGCTCCAATGCCAGAGGGACAAGCAGCATCAACCAAGGTCGATCTAGTTTTGAAAACTGAACTCTGTGGTGTTCTTAAGCGGATCTGAAGCAGCGAGGTTCTTCTTTCACTGTTTAGGACCACTGGGGACTGAGGAAGGCTCACTCTGGAGACTGGGAGGAAGACCTTTGGGAAAAACAATTTCTTGCACTGGCTCTAAGTGTTTCTCAAACATTGAGTGGCCACTCCTGACATACTATTGGTCTGCACTGTACAGAGGAACTCATTTGGCTCAATTTAGATGCATATACATACTTGAAAGGGAAAGAAGTTTAACTTAATCGGTCCAGAAAGTGAGCAACTCTGAGACTAAAACATTACCTTGGAGAGCTGCTTGTTGTGAGATGACAGGAAGGTTTGTTACAAAGTCTCATTCTGTTCAACTCTAGAAACATTTTCAAGAGGCATCTTTGTGCCAGATATGTGAAGGCTAGAGCCTTTGGAAAAGAACAACACATGATATAGACATTCTTTGAAAGTCTACTGTGTGGCAAACACTGTTTCACAGACTGAGGAAATGAAAATGGCCCAGATCCAAGGGAAAAGTTCAAGGTGCAATAAAGCAGGTAGCAAAGAAGTAGGTACAAAGATAAAAGGAGACACCGGCAAGGAAGGAAATATTTTCTTAAGCAAAGAGAAGATAAAGAATGCTTTCTACTTTAGAGAGCTATTTCTTGCATTGGGCCTTGAACACAAGCAAAAGTTCAATATCAGAGAGTGATTAAGATGAGCAAGGGGACAGCACACTCCAAGGGACAGTAATGCTCTAAGAGAATCCTCGAGCTTAGTACCACATAGCAACATTATTGCTTGGTAGATTAAAAATATAAATGCCGAGTGGAAGGTAGTGCTTTGTAAAGATGATGACATTCATAACACCTTCAATGTTTTCAGTGTGGAACAAATAATGCAGGAGTGAGGTACTAATAATGTCCTCAGAGAACGATCATCTTCAAACAACAGATACAGAGATTATGTTAGTGGAAGGAAACAACGGGGTAATTAGGTTTTATGATATCTTGAGTCTAATGGGAAAAACAATTACATTTTTCACTTGATTTTAGTCCATTGTGAGACATACAGTCACTCTATGACATTGTATAGAAGAAAGTAATTACTCCCAGGCTGAAATAAATTACCAATACAAAAATAGCTTGACTTCTTTTTTAATTGCCTCTTTATCTACTGCATATGCTTCCTATTGTCCAAGCACAACCAGAAGCCAGGGGCCAAGGGAGCCCAGCTAATGCAGTCTATAGGACTCAGTCACCCGGAGCACAGAGGAGCATGAAAATGAATGAAAAGTCAACTAAAAGAGGTGAATTAATAGGCAGCACAAAAACTGAATGTCAGAAAGTGTGGCATTTTCTTTGGCTTATACACAAGTGAATACAGTTCTTACAGGGGGAAAAATATGATAAATTTATCTGCAATCAAAATGTAAACTTTCTACATTAATTAATTTAAAAGACAAATGTCAGATTAAAAGAAGAGGCTTAAAACCTGTAATACACAAAACAAAACATAGCCACCTAGTGTTAGTAGGTATGTGAGAACAAGAGATCTTAGACACTATTTCTGGTCATGTCAGTTGGTACAACCATTTCAGGAAGGCAATGTGACAATATTATGTGAAGTTAAAACCATGCTTATCTTATGATACTGCAAAGTTTGCTCTAAACTACTGTCCAAAGACACGCTTACAAATGTGCTGTAGAAGTCAGATTATTTTAAGATTATTAATTACAATGTTTCTAATATAAGAAGGGAAAACATTGTAAAGAATGAAATACCATTCAGAGGGAATACATCTTGGTATAATTCTGTAAAAGCTTATCATATAGCTGTTGAAATATGAACAATAGATTTATGTAAAAAGTATGTGAATGAAGAAAACCAAGTTAATGATAGTTTTTGTGCATTATTGTAGCATTTATGTAAAAAATAAAAAATGGAAATAATACAATACACATACATGTGGGAAAAACAGAATATATCAACGTGAAGGACATGTGTCATATTTGAAAGTTATTAGTTCTAGGGGGGAAGGAAATAAATCTGGGAAAGGAGAATTAAAAGGACTTCAAATTTTAACATTCTAATTTGATGTTTATTTTTATTCTGACATGGTGTTTATGATATGCAAAAAAGCCACAAAGTATAATTATAAAGAGGTATGTCAAAATATTACTGGAGAGTAATATTTTAGGCAATTATGCTTCCCTTTATTTTTAAAATTGTTGAAAAAGAACACATATTTCTGTTGTAACCCTTGCCTCTCAAGTTTTCTTAAACTTTTCTTCTCTCATGACTAGAGCAATCATCCAGCTTCTGTTTAGAAGTCATAGTGGACACAAGGAGAAGTGATGAATTAAGATAATCTCAAGTCAATGCTTGAGATTCTCTCCTTACTACATACATAGTAAATTGAGAAAAGAGCATTTAAAGCCATAGACTACATTAACATTTTCCCAGAATCACATCCAGGCTAATGAAATCTATATTGAATCACAAGGGATTGTGTGCATAGTTTATATATGCAATTTATTTCTAAGCATGTTCAATAATAAAACTTTTTTTGGTTACTTACTCTTCTTCAGTTTATTTTGCCTTGATATTATTTTTCTCTTATCAAAGTCTTCTTGCACTTCTGCAATTAAATCCCTTAAATGATTTTCTCTGTTTCCACATAGTATCTTTTTCTCTGTATCATTTTCCCCCAACTAATCAGGTCCTAGCCAACAATATATCATAGACAAAGAACAAAAGATTTGAAATTGGAAACCATAGATTTGAGTTTAAGTTCTGTCTGTTATTGGTTCATTGCTGTTGTGTATAATCAAGTTGGACCAAGACACAGCGGACCCTCCAGCCAGCAAGTTTTCAGAGATAGTTAATTGCTTGGAAGGATATCATCCATCCTTCTGTGGAGCAGCTTGTAGACTTGAACCACATGCCTTCCAGATTACAGTGCAGCTTCTTGCCATTAGGCCACCAGAGCTCCACTGGTTGCATTGTTGTTGTTGCTGTTGCTGTTATGTGCCGTCGAGTCGCTTGCGAATCATAGCGACCCTATGTACAACAGCCCTAAACCCTCTTCTATTCTGTGCCCATTGCGCTGCCTCTGACACTCCTATCCCCATTACCCCTGGCACTGAATCAATCCACCTCATAGAGGGTCTTCCCTTCTTGTGCTGTCCCTCTACCGTCCCAAGCATGATTTCCCTCTCCAAGGACTTGTCCCTCCTTACAACATGTCCACAATATGTCAGATAAAGCCCCAGAATCCTTGCCTCCAAGGAGCAGCCTGGTTTAACCCTCTCCAGATTGAATCTGTTTGTTTTCTTGGCAGTCCATGGTACATTCAATACTCTTCTCCAGCACCACAGCTCAAAGGCGTCAGTTCTCCTTCTATTCTCCCTAGTCATTGTCCAACTCTGATGCATAACAAGTGATTGCAAAAACCATGGCCTCTATCAGAAGCACCTTAGTCTCCAGAGAGACACTGTTGCTATTGAGTACTTTAGAGAGGTCCCTAACCTCAGACTTTACCATCGCAATACGTTTGTTTTTTTTTGTTTTTTTTATTTCCTGGCTACTGGTGCCAAGAGTGTTGACAGTGGAGCCAAGCAGACTAAAGTTTTTAACAATCTCAATCTCTTCAACATCCATCCTGATGCTGCCAGTTGGTCCAGTGGTGAGAATCTTTGTTCTCTTGACATTGAGCCTCAATCCATACTGATGGCTGCATTTGTTGTTGTGGTGGTTAAGTGCCGTCAAGTCGCAGACGACTCATAGCGACCTTATGAAGGCTAGTCCTCAACGCTGGGTGTCTCTCATCCTCTCTCCAGATTCATAGGGTTTCCGGAGGAAAGCTATTACAGAAGTGGATGCCACTCCTCCTTCCAAGCTGAAGGCTGCATTAGATGAACAAATTATTAACTTTCTGAACCTCAGTCTATTGCTAAATTGGTGATTATAACATCTGCACCACAGGGAATACCTCAGCAGAATAACAGCTCATCGCTATCAACGTGATCTTAAAATGCCGAAGTGAGGACCCACTAAATCTCATGGACTAAATGGACAGACAGCTTTAGAACATTCAGGGAATAACAAAGGAAGAAGGACTTAACTACATACTTGCTTGATAATAAATGAGCAAAAAATATTTGAATCTAAGTGTCCCTTTCATTTAAATACTTATCTATCTCCAAACACCCGCATAAGAGGAGCTGCTATATAGATTATCAAGGACCACATACATTTATATAGGAAGACAACAAGTCAATGGCATTACTATCCCATTTTTTTGTCTCCTATAGTCTTTCTTCTTCAAGTAACTTAATTTTCTTCAATTCTTGGGACATTTTTATTTAAATCTCATGCACATAGCTTTGTTGTTGTTGTTGTTGTTGTTATGTGCCGTCGAGTCACTTGCGACTCATAGCGACCCTATGTAAAACAGCCCTAAACTCCGCTCTGTCCTGTACCAATCGCACTGTCTCTGATACTCCCATCCCAATTATCCCAATCACTGAATCAATCC
>NW_006399758.1:16301384-16303489 GCF_000299155.1 Elephantulus edwardii | reverse complement strand
GCAGAATAATTAATGCTTATTCAATTGTTGTTGTTGTTGTTGTTATGTGCCTTTGAGTCAATGTACAAGAGCCCTAAACGTCATTCTATCCTCTGCCAGTCTGGCTGTCTCAAACACATTCATTCCCACCACTCCACTCACAGAATCGATCCATCTCATCAAGGGTCTTCCTCTCCTGCACCGTCCCTCCACTCTCCCAAACATGATGTCCCTTTCCAAGGACCAGTCCCTACAGGTTTTGTTTTGTGTGGTTTTTTTTTTTAATTATTTTATTATGTCTTAGGGTGGCCCAGTCGTAAGAACCTTCATTGCAATTCCAAAGGCAAGTGATTTGAATTGACCAGCTGCTCTAAGGTAAAAGGATAGACAATCTTCTCTTGCTCAATTTATTGCCTCTGAAAACCACTGGAGGGTCAATTATGGGTTAGTTCGACCTCAATGGTACATAACGACAACAACAGGTTAAGCCTGCAGTAAAAGAAAATGGATGGAAATTCTTGTCCTTGTGGAAATAGGCAAAGATTACATAACACATTAAAAAGTGATACAAACTATTAAAAATAAATAGTTTGCAGGATTAGGGATCATGAGTTGGTTTTGGTTTGAGATTCTTAAATAGGACGGTGAGGAGACCTGCAGAACTCCAAATGGTGAGGCTTTGTATTAATTTTTTATTGCTGTCATAACAAATGACCCCAAATCTTAAGGTTTAAAAGAATACTAATAAATCATCTAGGGAGCTCTGGTGGCCTACTGTCAAGAAGCTGTGCTGCGTTCCTGAAGGAACACAGTTTGAGGCCACCAGCTGTTCCTCAAGAAAATGATGGGCAATCTCCTCCTGTGTCATTAACTGCCTCTGAAAAGGTACTGAAGGGTCAGCTATGGGTCAGTTCTGACTTTACATGCACAAAAAAAAAAATAAATCATCTAAGTTTTTAAAATAGGGATAGTATAAAAGGAACAAGGACAATATTGGGAAGGCTGAGCCAGACTTCCACTAACTCCTCCACAAAGGAGAACTGTCCCCATCAACAACTTCAACAATGTAAAATTGAACCCTCTGGCGTCAGACATGGTCTCTCATGCTCCTGCACTTACTTTGCTAAATCTCTGGGTTTGATATGCATTGCAAATGACCAACAGATTTTACTCACATATTTGGGGTTTATTAGGGAAACAGATTAAGGGGTGGGGGAGGCAAAGACTTTTACAGTGTAAGTGCAGTTTCAGTAAAGAGCAGTCTCAAGTTGGGTTAACAGCAAGACACCATACCTCAATTAGTTTAGACAGCTACTCATTCAACAGAAAAATACAATCCCTCCATTAATCTGGGAAGCTTCTTAGTGAACAGGAAAATATCTCAGATATCAGCAGATATTGGTACTTCTGGACCTAGTTCCATACGGTTCTCTCAGACTACACCTTGCCACAGTCTGCCTACAGTCTAGTTGGCTCTCCGTATGTGGACCTCACAGCTATTGATGATGTTGAGGACCCTAATCAACAGCAAGCCACTTTTAGTTGACGTAGCTTGAGACTACACCCTCAGGGAGGGAAGGCTAAAGCAATAGATAGAAAAGTCATTCTCAAAAGTTTTTACACCACATACCACTCCTTGACATATCTAGTCACTGTACTCAGTATTAGAAGGATCAGCCTTCCCCTTATAATCATCTATATTCATGAAAGTATGTAAGTCAACTAATTCATACCTTATGTCTTACTTTCCTAATTTTATATAGCCAATTTCTAATTTTCTCATTTCTATCAAACCAGTACTATGAGGAAACAAGCAAATGTTTTTCTCTAAAGAACCTTCTGTTCCATTTGGAAATTTAAGAGTATTTTCACCTATAAACAAAGGTCCAGTTCAGACCAAATCACCAGGTTACAGCAATTAACATTGGCTCACAGAATTAAATATCTTCTCTTCATCTGATTAGGTTCTGGTCCACTAAACTCGAGCCACTTGTGATTAAGTCCAAATGGGCTTGTTGTTATGTGCCGTCGAGTCGTTTCTGACTCATAGCGACCCTATGCACAACAGCCCTAAACCCTGCTCTATCCTGCGCCAACCGCACTGCCTCTGACACACCCATCCCGAT
>NW_006399758.1:16284141-16300769 GCF_000299155.1 Elephantulus edwardii | reverse complement strand
GTCCCTTGACCCTTCGCAGCAAGTGCATGAGGTCCTCCTCAGTTTCAGCAAGCAGGGTTGTGTCATCTGCATAACACAGATTGTTAATAGATCTTCCAAATGGGCATTAACCACAAATTCAGGAGTCCAAGTATTTAAGACTAGGCAGTCCCTTCCCTCAGCTATAACCTCACATTGGATAAGTCAACATGTCAGGGATCCTCAGGAATGTCTGCTCCACTGGAGCAATGCTTCTTTACTTTATTCATCATGTTAAGTACACAGTGCTGAAGGAATGCATCCAAACTCAGTCTGTTTCTTCATTGTTGCATGCCTCCTACATCCACTCATCAAATGGACTGAAGTGGTCACCATAAGTGAAGTGTACTTGCCAGCTTCCTTTAATTTCAAGTTCTGGAGAGGAATTCTGATGAACATCTGCCCTACTTTATCTTGGTGCATTGGTAAAATGATTATTTTTCTACTTGTAGTCCTTGAATGTAATTCTACTCAGAATATTGATAATTTTTCCCAGGCCGATGCTCACCCTGCTTTCTACCAAATTTCACTACTTTGAGCAAGCTGTCCTTTAGGGCAAATTTTCCCTTTCACATATCTAATTAAACACTGGCTGAAGGAGGGATACATTCTTCTTCTAAACTACAATATATCTCATCATTATAACATTCAGTATTCATTGTTACTATATATCTTATTAGAGAGCTCTGGTGGCCTAGTGGCAAGAAGATGTGCTGCAATCCCAAAGACATGCATTTGAGGCCACCAGTTGCTCCATGGGAGAAGGATGGACAATCTCCTCCCGTGTGATTACTGCTTCTGAATACCCATCAGAGGGTCAACTATGGGCCACTTCCAAATCTATGATACACACAACAACAACAACAACAACATATATGTTATTACATCTGGTATAGTTAAATCAACAAAAATATTGATAATTTTTAGAATATATCTTAACATTACAACAGCTAATATTCATTTTTATAATTTACCATAAAATCACAATATTGTTGTTATGTGCTATCAAGTTGCCTCCAATTCATAGAGACCCTCTGTACAATAACTCCAAACCCTGCCCTATCCTAAACCAGTCTCACTGCCTCTGACATACCTACCCACTTTTCACCAGTTATTGCGTCAATCTATCTCATCCAGGATCTTCATCTCCTGTTCTGTCCTTCTGCTCTTCTAAGCATGATGTCCTCTAAGAACTGGTCCCTCCTGGCTACATTACTAAAGTATATGAGATGGAGATTCAAAGTCCTTGCCTCCAAAGTGAAACTTGGGTTCACCATCTCTAGTACAAATCTGCTTGTTCTCTTGGCAGTCTATGGTATGGTCAAGACTCTTCTCCAGCACCTTCTTCTCTAGGCATTGATTCTCCTTCTATCATCCTTAGTCATTGTCCAGTTGTCTGATACGTAACAAGTAATTGTGAAGATTATGGCCTGGATCAGTCTCATCTTAATCTCTAAACTGACATCATCACTCTTTTGCACTTTGGAGAGATTCCTGACAGCAGACCTCCCCATTGAAATTTGTTTTTTTATTTCTTGACTGCTGGTGTTAAGAGTGTTGCCTGTGGAGCTGATCAAGGTGAAATTGTTAACAATCTCGATCTCTTTGGCATCTATCTTAGTGATGAAAATCTTTGTCTTCTTAATGTTGAGTTTGAATCTTTAGTGAAGACTATAGTTCCTGACCTTCTGCAACAAATGCTTCAGGCTGTCCTCATTTTCAGCAAGCAAGGTTGTGTTACCTGCATTTCACAGGTTGTTGGTGAGTCTTCCTCCAATCCTTATGCTACATTTCTCCTCATGAAGTCTAGCCTCCAGAATGCTCTTTTCTGTATGTAGATTGAAAAGGCATGGAGATAGGACACATCACTGACACACTCCTTTGCTGCTTTTGAATCATGCAGTGTTTCCTTGCTCTGTTCTGAGGAAAGCTTCCTGGTTTAAGGATAAGTTTCACATGAGCACAATCAAGTCTTCTGGAATTCCTATTTTACTCAAGATTAGCTACATTTTTTTTTGTGATCCACACAGTCAAATGCCTTTGCATAGTCAATGAAACACAGATAGACATTCTTCTGGTACTCTTTGCTTTCAGAAAACATCCATCTGACATTGGTGATAATGTCTCTGGTGCCAAGACCTCTCCTAAACTCAACTTGTATTTCTAGTAGTTCTCTGCCAATGTACTTCAAGTCATTTTTGGATAATCTTCAGAAGGGTTTTGCTTGCATATGATAATTAGAAACATAAAATATACAATAATATTCATAAAGTTAAACCAATAAAAACTTTAAACATATATGTTCCAAGTAATTTACAGTTTTATCTTCATTCTCTACCCTTAATTAACATATTTACTTGTAGCATATTAATATATATGTGGTCTTGCTGTTGTGGTTAGGTATTGTCAAGTCAAGTGAGACCCATAATGCCCTATGAACAACAGATTTGCACCCTATCCTATCTTAGGCCATTCCTACACTTAATAATACCATAGAGCCTATTGCAGCAGTCACTGTGTCAACCCACCTGATTGAGAGTCTTTTTCTCCTTCACCAACCCTCCACCTTTGCAATGATTTCTCCCTCAAAGGAATAACCCCTCCCAGCAACTTGCCTGAAGTATATGAGGCAAAGTTTTATCATCTTTGCCTCCAAGTAGCATTCTGGCTACACTTCTCTGGGACATATTAGTTTGTTCTTTTGGCAGTCCTTGGGATGCTCAGCACTCTTCTCCATCACCCCAGCTTAAAGGCATCAATTCTTCTTCTGTCATCCTTATTCATTGTCCAGCTCATAATTGCATAGCAATGGTCTGAAAGAGTATGGCCTCAGTCAGATGCTCCTTAGTCCTCAGGCTGACATAATTACTCATTAATAATTCAGAGAATCCTTAATTTTAGACTTTCCCAGTGCAATACATTTCCTGACTTCTAGTACCAAGGGTGTTGATTGTGGATCCAAGTAAGATGAAGCTGTTGACAATTGACAATTTCAATCTTTTCTCCGTCTATCATGATGTTGCCTTTAGATCAAGTGGTAAAAATTTTCATTTTCTTAACATTGAGATGCAATCATATTGAAAGTTGTATTCTTTGATTTTTCTGGAGCAAGTGCTTCAAGACCTCCTCACTTTCAGCAAGCTATGCTATGTAATCTGCATAATGCAGTTTTTTGGAGCCCTTCTCTGATGTTGATGCCATGTTCTTTTTCAGAGTGTCCAGTTTCTCAAATAATTTGCTCAATATACAGATTGACTAGGTATGGAGAGAGAATAGAACTCTGATGCACTCCATCATTAATATTAAACCATGTAGTTTCATGGTTTAAACCCTCATTCTGTACCACTGCCTGTTGGTCTTTGTATAGGTTTCTAGCGAGCATGATTAAGTGCTCTGGGATTTCCATTCTCCTCAAATGTGGTCTTAGGCCTCTGCTTTTAGGAGGCCAAAAGAGACCTTTTGGGTTTTCTCTTCAACTTTGTGACAATAAACAATAACCATTTTAACTGTTTATCCTAAGTCCCAAGTTTTTAAAACCCCATGTTTCTTGGAGTCTGGAACCATTTCAACAATTACCACTGCTTCTGATATCAGTTGAAAAAAGAGCAAAGGTGGAGGATGCCAGATTTGGTCAAATCTGGCCTCTACTAACTCGTTAGGGAGGAAATGTCTTCATCAAACACACCCACATTACCAAACTAATAGTTATAAAGTCAGACATGGTCCTCCACCTCTTGCATCTACTTCTAACAACTGTGTCGTGTTTTTGTTGCAAATGATTATACGGGCTTTATAAGACCTTTCTTTACCCACAGTTGTGGGATTTACTGGGAAATAGTCAACCCAAGCCAGGTTAATGGCAAGACACAATCTGTCAATTAGTTCAGAAAGTTTCTCTGTAAACAGAAAGAAATAGTCTTTCTATTAATCCAAGGAGCTTCTCAATCAATTGCTAAATACCTCTGGTCTTGTCTTCATATCACAGATTCGAATGACAGAACTGGATTAGATGGAAGTGGTAGAAGGGTGAGGCGTGATTAAAATCAGTATGTGCTCTAAAGAAAAGCACAGTTTTCTGAAGTGCGTCAAGCACAATGGACCCAATAATGAAAAGGAGAATTGAGCAATTATAGCAGGGTCTCCTGATCTGGAGATCAAGAAAACTATTACTTTAGAGATGTTACTTGGAGATGCCAAGGAAACATTTGGCTGTTATTTTTTTTTAATTTAGAAGAGAGATTTCAAATGAAGACATGAATTTGGGGCTTGCCAGAAAATAGATGGTGTTTAAAATCATGAAGCTGAAAGAGATCATTAGTGAGAATAAGTGAGGATAGAAAGTATATCTTTAATAAAAACACATATAAGCTTGTTGCTGTGCGGTAGATTCTTAAAGAACAGAGAAGAACTGCATATGTCATTTCCAAGCTGCAATCCTTACAGAAGCAGACTGTTACACGTGTCTCTTGCAGGGCAATTTGTGGGTTTGAACCTCTAGTTTTTGGATGGCAGCCGAGCTAACTTTAACCACTGAGCAGCTGTTGTTATTGTTACTGTTGGTTAGATGTCATTGAGTCAAGAACAATTCATGGCAACCCTATGGACAACAGGTCTGAACCCTGTCCTAGCCTATACCATCCTCACAATCTCTAACACACTCAAGTCCATTGCTGCGGTCACTGTGTCAGTCCACCTGGCTGAGGGTCTTCCTCTCCTTCACTGCCCCTCCACCTTTCCAAGCATGATATACCCCTCCAAGGAATAACTTCTCATCACAACTTTCCAAAAGCATGTGAGACAAGGCCTTTGTCTGCAAGATGCACTCTAGCTACACCTTCTCCAAGACATAGCTATTTGTGGTTTTGGCGGAGTATGGGATATTCAGCACTTTTCTCCACCAGCACAACTCAAAGGCACCAATTCTTCTATAAATTTGAACTCCTGCTTTTAAGATGGAAGCCAAGTTAGCTTTAAGTACTGAACAACTATAGCTGTGTTGTTATGTGCTGTCAAGTTGCTTGCAAATCATAGTGACCTTATTATGTACAACAGGTGTGAATGCTACTCTATCTTGAGGCCACCTCATTGTCTCTGACACACCTACCTCCATGACCCAAGTCACTGAGTCAATTCATCTCATCCAAGGTCTTCCTTTCTTGTGTTGTCCCTCTACCCTTCCAAGTACGATGTCTCTCTCCAAGGACAGGTCCCTCCTTACAACATGCCCAAGGTATGTCAGACAGAGCTTCAGAATCCTTGTCTCCATGGAGCAGCCTGATTTCACCCTTTCCAGGATGATCCTGTTTGTGTCTGAGCAGACCATGGTATATTCAATACTCTTCTCCAACACCGCAATTCAAAGGCTTCAATTATTTTTCTATCATCCCTAGTCGTTGTCCACCCTTAGTCATTGTCCAGCTTTTTGATACATAACAAGTAATAACTAGAACCTCTTAAAGATAACATTAAACCGGTGAAATTTGTATCACTCTCAAAAATTTTTTTGTTAACATTTCTAGATCCAAAGTACAGGAAATTCCGAAGGTCTACCGCTAAGGAGTTATGCTGCCAACCTGAAGGCACATGACTCAACTCCACCAGCTGCTCTGGGAGAGCTAGATGGGTGATTTAGAGCCTCTGAAAACCTACTGGAGGGTCAGCAATGAATCAGTTCCAACTAGTCTGTGCACAACTACAACACACCCATACGTAATCTGTCAAATCACACTGAATAACACATAAAGCCTAGAGTTTACATAAAGCCTAGTGTTTACAGACTCAGTGAAAGCTGTGGTGGTTTGATAGTAGATGTTGTGTGCAGTTTCTGAAGAAGCCTGAAGATCCCACTCTGTGCTGGTTTTTTGATAGTTTCCTGTAAAACAAATCAAAGCTAGTTTTAGTTCTACCCTTTTCTTGTTAAATGTGAAATTAAAAAACTTACTTTTTTGGTTTCCATGTTATCATTTATATACATAATATGTTGTTTAAGTAACCTATGTTTTATATATTCATATTCATTATATTTTACATCATTAATTACCATTGCTTTATATCTATCATCGCCTCTTCTTTTCAAGTCTTCATTGAACCTTTCCCATTACTTCACCTCACACCCACTAATCTCTCCTGTCCCAATGATTTATCCCCTCTTCTTCTTTCTCTGCCCTCTCTTCCTTCCTTCCCCTTTTGAAAATATATAACTTGAGAGAGACTAGAGAGCATTATTATGAGTGAAATATCTCAGTCACATGAGGACAAATATTGCATAAGGCCACTATTGTGACTATAGGAGGATAACTGAGTAAATGTGAAAATCCTTTTAGGAATTCTTGTGATTAGCTAGAACAGGTGCTTATGGAGATCTTTTGTAAAAGAGAACAGATATAAAGAGAATTTTCCATAAAGGTGGATGGAGGAGCTGTTATCTATCTTCAAAAAATGCCATGATTCTGTATGTTGTTTTTATGTATTATCTACTTGGAACGGACTGATAGCTGCCTCTCTGGTGGATTATTATGTGAGAGGAGATTTCTCATCTTTCTCCTGTGGAGCAGCTGATGGATTCTAACCATGTTCTTTTGGGTTGGCAGCACAGCTCTTTACACGTAAGCAGGATTCTGTATAGTATTAACTATATTTTAATTTCGGAAGTATCTAAGAATGAATAAATAATTTTAGCTTTTTTCCTGATTACCAAGCTTGACACTAAAGATGTGAGATATTAGAATTTTTAAACTAGTTATTCTGCCTACAGAATTGAAACGTAATGTTAAGCTAGAGGTTAATTAGCTTATTATTTGCATTTCTGTAGGTACTTTATGTCTGAATTATACTCATCAGTATTTTCCAGTTTCTTCCATCACTGCTTCATTTAGACCAAAATGAAATACATTTCCTTTATTGTGCATATTTACAAATTGTGTTTACTATTTTAGATCGAATAGTTTTTACTGAAATTCACAGAAAGGAAATCTCCAACATATGTTTCACAGAGCAATTAAAAGTAAATTTTCTTTCTTTTCACTGAAAGAAGATTTACCCAGTCAGTATACACAACACAGGCTGCTGAGGAGCTCCAGAGCTAAGGGACCACGGGAAAATTCCACTTGCTCCTCTTCACGTAGTGTCTTGAAAAGACATTAGATAAATGCCTACCTAGTGCAGAGTCATTATAGACTTGTGGGTCTTTTCCGCTAGAAAGAAACATTGTGATCCCTTAAGTAAAGCTCTCATAAAAAAAAAAATGGTAAAGAAAATGAAGATATTTGCAATTCTTTTTTAGTTGTCTCCTTTCTCCCTTATAAAGTTTCCTGGGGATGTTTTAGTGAATGACTATAACGAGGTGGTTTAACATTATAGGACTTTCTTTGGAGGCCAGAGGTCTGAAATAAAAATGTAGATGGGGCAATGCTCACTCTGAAGGCTCTAAAATGGAATCTTTCTTTCCCACTCCCACTTCTTGGTCGCCCTCAATGTTCCTGGGCTCTGGCAGCCCTATTACCACCACTGCCCCTTTCTGTACATGCCTTTGCTTATGTGGGTCCGGTCTCAAATGCTCCTTTCTCTGCCCTTCCTCACACTAAATCCAAAATTATTTCCCCCGGATTCTTAACATTTACAAATGATGTTAGATCCATAGAACTTGGATATATCTTTTCTTAATTAATTTTAATGAAAGTTTACAGAGACTTAAGGTTTCCATATCTTTTTTTTTTTTTTAAAGGGGCTTTAGTCAACTCTCTAGGGACCACAGGGGGCTTTACAGTAAGGAACTGCAGTGGAACCCAAAAGCATTCAGTTCAAATGCAACTGGTGCTCCAAGGAAAAAAAATGAGTAATCTTCTCCTGTGGGATTTACTGTTTCTTAAAACCAGCTTTGAGTCAGTTCCAACTTGACAATACATAAAAAACAGCAACAAAACCAACCTGCTGTAGAATTAGTCCAGACTCCTTTTCCTTTCTCCCTTCACCTTTCTCTCCTTCGTTTCCATTTTCCTTGCACTCAGCATATCTTCAATTGACTCAGTTCTCTTGGTGTTCTCTATTACCTACAATCTGTCATTGCTTTTTCAAGGCAATTGTTTTAAGGTCACAACCTCTTTTTAAAAAGGGGGGAAATTGTTTAGAACTGAAGAGTTAGTGTAAACCACTATGTTGTTGTTAAGTGCTGTCAAATCACTTGTGAATCATAGTGATCTGAACCCTACTCTATCCTGAGCCAACCTTATCATCTCTGACACATCCACCCTCATTATACCAGTCATGGGGTCAATTCATCTTATCTCATCTTGCATTGTCCCTCCATCCTCCCAAGCATGATGTCCCTCTCCAAGGATTGGTCACACCTTGCAACATGCCCAAATTATCTCAGATGGAACTTCAGAATTCTCAGCTTCAAGGAGCAGCCTGGTTTCACCCTCTCCAGGATAAACCTATTTATTCTCTTAGCAGTCCATGGTGTGGTCAGTACTCTTCTCCAGCACTACAACTCAAAGGCATCACTTCTTCTATCATCCTTAGTCATTGTACTGATGTATAGCAAGTAATTGTGAAGACCATGTCTTGGATCAAGCACACCTTTGTCTCCAGACTGACATTGTTGCTCTTTAGTACTCTCTAGAGGCCTTTCCCAATGTAATTCATCTTTTGATGTCCTGTCTGCTGGTACCAAGAGTGTTGATTGTGAAACCAAGCAAGCTGAAGCTGTTAACAATCTCAATCTCTTCATGATGTTGCACTTCAATCCATATTGAAGGCTGCAGTCTTTAACCTTCTGCAACATGTGCTTTAGGTCCTCCTCAGTTTCAGCAATCAAGGTTAACCTTCTGCAGCAAGCGCTTAAGGTCTTCCTCAGTCTCAGCAAGCAAGGTTATGTCATCTGCATAATCGAGGTTGTTGATGAGTCTTCCTCCAATCCTGATGCCACAATCATCCTCATATTGCCCAGCCTCCCAAATGATCTGTTCTGCATATAGATTAAAAAAAAGTATGGAGATAGGATGCACGTCTGGCATTCACCTTTCCTGATTTTGAACCACGCAGTATTTTCTTTGCTCTGTTCTGAAGACCGCCTCCTCGTCCAAGGATAGGTTTCACATAACAATCAACTGTTCTGGGATTCCCATTCTTCTTAGAGTTAGCCAAAGTTTGTTATGATCTGCACAGTCAAATGCCTTTGCATAGTCAGTGAAATACAGATAGACATTCACTTGGTACTCCCTGCTTTCAGCCATCTAACATAGCTATAATATCCTATCTTCCTAACTATTACAACTGGTTCAAACCAGAAACCAAACCTACCATCACTGAAATGATTCCAAGACTTTCTTTTTAATAAAAGTTTTTGTTTTATACTGGTTTACTTACAAAGTTAGTATACATTGCTTTTCACACTGGATCATTCCCATTTCTTTTACCCACCCCTCCCTCCACCCATCAAATTGTGTGACCCCTTTGCCAATCCTCACCTCTCTGCTCCCACTCTCCCTGCTTAGATCCTCATACACATTCTATAATAATGGTCTATAATAATGGTCTTACACAGTATTTGTCCTTATGGGACTGGGTTGGTCCACTTAGCATAATGCTCTCCAGCCCTCCCAAGTTAGGTAGTGATTTACTTTGCTTTGGCATGCTATGTAGTATTCCACCATGTGAATGTACCATAATTTCTAAATCCATTCAATTGTGGTTGGCTATTTGGGCTGTTTCCATGTTCTTGTGATGCTGAATAACACTGCTATGACCATTGGTATATAAGACTCCATTTGTGTCTCAGTTCTAATTTTTGTTAGGTTCAGCTTTTTGAGGACTTGTCAAACTGCCTTCCAGAGTAGTTATACCATTTTATAATCCCACCACCAGTGTGTAAGAGTTCCTATCTTGCCACATCCTCTCCAGCATTCAATATTTGCTGTCCTGTTAACCTTTGCCAAGGCTGTTAAGCTTTATGGAAACAGATTGTCTCATGTTCCACTCATGGAGTAGATGAAAGGTTTTAACTGCTGATCTCTTGGTTAGCACCTTAGTTCTTTCACTGTACCAACTAATACACTGCTTCTAGCTTCTCCAGGGATTTCATCCCATTATCTTCCTTTTTTTATCATCCACTCCATAATGTTTTCACCTTTGTCCAATACTTTGGTTGGCCACTGGAACTCTAGTGACATAGTGTGCAGTATATTGTGTGGCTAACCAAAAGGGAATGCATCTCCAGTGGTTCAAATCCACGAACAATTTCACAAGATAAAGATGAAAGTTTACTCCCATTAAGTTAAATGGCTTTGGAAACCTGATAAAGCATCACTATGAGTTGGAATCAACTTGATAGCAGTGTGTTAAAGTAGCTGAGCTTATGTATTAATCTGGTAGAAAGACACAAATCTTAATCTCTGAGGACTCTGAGTATTAGGTTATCTTGCCCATATTAGGCTGTGTTTATAACAATTGCCTGTTTGCTATTTAAATGGATACTCAAGTACTAAGAGATGTTCTATTGAATTTGTCATGATTCAAGCATACTCCTTCCTGGCTCCATTGTATACTAATAATCTTAGCACAACATGATTAGCAGGATGATTGCTCTGCCAGTGTAATTGCTTCTGAGTTTACTTGTCTGAGGATCCTAAAGTAAATGATAGTAATCTTTGCTTCAACTTCAGTGAAACTTTTCCTGTTTTCCTTGGTGCAAATGTCCTCCACCTCCTCTGAAACTATGATCTCTGTCTCAGTAAGCTAACACTAGACTACCACCCAGAACCAAGCAACGGACAACAGACACATTTGTCATTATATTCACAGATATATTAGGAAAGATGTTAGTCTAGTGTTTGGCTGAGTTGGTTCTGTTCCATGTGACTCTCACTCTTGGTTCAGATCATGAATTTGGGCATAATCATATTATAATAATGGAAGAAAGACTAAGGGACAACATCATATCAAGGCTTTGACTGTTTCATCTCCATGACCCTACTCAATTCTCTGTGCTTAAAGCCAAAGTACAGAGAAATATACTCTACAATGACCAAGCAAAGGAGATTGTCAAGTCTAACAATAGAACTGAGAAACATATTCTTCCCATGGTATGTGTGTATCAAACTCACAATTGTATTCAACCTATACCATCTCTCCATTGTGTTTCTAAGGATGCACATCACAGCAGCAGTGATACTGTCTATATTTTCTCCTTGAAGCCAAGTATTTTAGGCTCTTTTGCCTAAAAGTAAAAAAAAACCAGTGGAGCATATATACAAATAGATGGATGGATGGATGGATGAATAGATAGATAGAAAAAAAAGGATAGATTTGTTTCAAAGAAATGGCTTACACAATTGCAGAGACTAGAAACTTTCAAACCCATGCAATAGTTAACAGACCAAAAACTTCTTCTGAGTCAGATGGTTGTAAGGGCTGATGAATCAAATGTAAGAAGGTTGGGTGGCAAACTGAAGGTTTATCAGGTTACAGGAATTGAAAGTAAGGCAAAAGCAAGATGAGTGTAGGTTCAAGAGAAAGAGAAGAACTTTTGCCAGCACATCCATTTATAGACTGAATGGAAAAAAATTTCCGTAAAAATGTCCTTTACAAAAGAATGGCTGTTGTAATAAATTACATATTGATGTTGCTGTTGTGTAGTATTAACTCAGAATCACTTCCAGTGAGTTTTCAGAGGCAGTATATGCATGAGAGGAGATTGCCCAAGCAGAGCATAAGGCAAAGTAAAATTGCACATTTTTGCATTGGCAGCTGGTAGACTCAAACCACAAATCTTTGACCTATCATTGCAATTCAGTGCTACACTACCAGAGCTCTCTCTTCCTTCCTCTTTATATATTTACTGGAAATTATACCACAAGTATTTTGAATATAAGCAAGGATATCTAATACTATAAATTCTAGTCATTAGTGAATTGTGATGGATTAGTGGTATTGGTAATTTTGAATCAGGCAGCTATATGACCTGCTCTAACAGGAATGGCAAATTAAAGAGGAAAAATACCTTGCTTGTTGTAAAAAAGAGCATTTCAAAATCTATCCTGAAGTACAATGCTGTGAGTGATAGGATACACATACAAGGAAGACTTGCTAATATTATTCAAATGTATGCACCAATGAATGACATAAAAAAAGAAGAAACTGAGGACTTCTATAAACTTTTGTAGTCTGATAGTGACTGAATATGCAATTTGGTTGTAATAATAATAATTAAGTGGAATGCAAAAGTTTTAAATCAAGAAGAAAGAATGTAGTTGGAAAATAGAACTTGGTGACAGAAATGAGACTGGAAGCTGCATAATAGAATTTTGCATGATGCATGACTTATTTATTTCAAATACTTTTCACAAAAACATAAAAAGTGGCTATACTCATGGACCTTACCTGATGGTATATAGGAATAGAACACCAAGTGTGTATAGGAATCAGAATGACCTCACATGTGGGAAGAGGCCATGGAGAAGTTCAATATGAGCAGTCAAAACAGGGACAAGAAAAAAACAGAAAACCAAACCAAAACAAAACACACAAAAAAGCAGGGCCAAGGACTGGTGCTGGAATAAACTACCAACAGCTCATATGCAAATTCAAATTGAAGGTGAAGAAAATTAAAACAAGTCCATGAGACCTGAAATATAGCCTTTAGTCTATTGCAATAGAACTTATAAACCTTCTCAAGAATATATGTATTTGAAGTATTGAAAACTCCTGACAGAAGACTAGATGAGTTGTGACATCAAGGACGTTATCCATGAATAAAGCTAGAGAAGAAAGAAAAGACCAAAAGGAATGTGAGAAGAGTCCCTGAGACTTGAACTGGAGCCAAAAGAAACCAAAACAAGGGGAGGAAATGCTGATGTTAGAGAGATGAACAGAAGATTTGAAAGGGGAGCACAAGCAATAAAAAAGTAAGAGATTCTAATACAATGCACAAAGAGGTGGAGTTAGAAAGCCCAAGGAGAAGAGGATGCTTAATATTTGACTATATGGATAATAATAGATTATGGAAAACCATGACAAGAATAGGAACCCAAAAACATTTCATTGCACATTTGCAAAACCTGTACATAGGCCAAGAAAGAGTTGTCCAAGCAGAAAAAAAGGATCACTGCATTGTTTAAAATCAAGAAAGTTGTGCAACAGGGTTGAATTCTTTCTCCATATCTATTCAAACTGTATGCTGAGCAAATTGTTCAAGAAGTTGGACTACATAAAGAAGAATGTGGCATCAAGATTGGAGGAAGACTCATCAACAACCTGTGTTAAGCAATGACACAATTTCTCTTGCAGAAAGTGAGGAAGAATTGAAGCCTTTGCTGCAAAATATCAAGACTACAGCCTCCAGTTAGTGTTACACATCAACATCAAGAAAATAAATATTCTCTCCACTGGGCCAATATGCAACATCATGACAGATGGAGAAAAGACTGAAGATGTCAATAATTTCCTTTTACTTCTATATACAATCACCCCTGGTAACAGCAGTCATGAAATCAAAAGCCATGTTGAACTGAGAAAATCTGCTTCCATAGATATTTCCAAAGCGTTAAAGAGCAAGGATGTTTTCATTTAAAGACTAAGATGTGTCTCATCCAAGCCATGATATTTCCAATTGTTTTCTATGCAGCTGAAGGTTGGACAATAAATACAGACAGCATAAAATTTAAAGCTTTTGAATTGTATTTAAGAAGGGTATTGACTGTCCCATGGACTGTCTCTGAAAATTCACCCATGAGTCAGTTTCCCTTGATAATACACAACATCATGATATGAAGCTCTGGTGACTGAGTGTCATTGAGTTGCACTGCCAATCCAAACGCATGAGGTTCAAATCCACCAGCTGATTCATTGAGAAAAAGATGGGCAAAAGCTCTTGTACAACTTATCGTCTCTGAAAATAAGTTCCAGCTCCACATTGCATACCAACAAATGATAAGATATGTGTTGCAATTTGTAATCCATGTGGTTCAAATCCACCTGCCACTTCATGGGAGAAGGGTGGGAAATAGCCTTCCATTAACTGCCTCTGAAAACCCACTGGAGAGTCAGCTATGGGTTGATTCCAACTTGATGGCACACAACAACAATAATATTATGTCTCTCTTTCTCTTGACATAACAAATGTGAATATATGGATCTAAAGTTCCTACAGGTTTTGTTATTTTTTAACTGCTTCTTTTTCCTAATTAAAAAAGGAACTTTAACTAAAATATATAATATCACAGTTATATCGATTTAAAAACATTATGAATAGGCTTTCATTTCCAGTCAATGCAGGTTTACAAAAAACTAACTTAACCTCCCACCTGAGATGACTAAAAAGCTATTTCAGACAGCGACCTGGAGGCTGCAGGGTGATCACTGAGATAGGATGAACTAAAAGAATGAGGACTGTGATTGTCCAGTTTGCTAGCTGGAGGGACTTTCCAGGCTTCAATGACAAAGAATCCACTTGGAATCTCCTGAGAGAAAGAGATGAAGTTGAAAGTCTAAAGACATGAACATAGTGAGAGTTCATAGGGCAAAGAAGAGATTTATAGAGTGTTCCATTGATCTTCAAATGGTCTTAACTTCAGCTGAACACTGATCAGAGCATGTATGCGAAGAATTACCTGAGGTCATCCATACCACTACCAGAACAGAGAATACAATGAACAATCTCCTGAACTTAATGGGCTCAACTTGTCAGAGGCAATAAAAATGACACAGGAGGGAGGAGTGGGTAATGGAAATGGGAAAGATCTGGTGTGAAAAACAATGTATATGAATTTAGTAAGTAAACCAATATAAAATGAAAACTTTATTAAAAAAAAAAAGACTGCCACAGGATAGGATAGGATATTGATCTGTTTTTCATAGTATCTCTACACATCATACATCTACAGCACACAATGACAACAATAAGAGTTTTTGTTCCCACCAGTCAGCCTAGAGTTCTCAAAAGATATTTCTTCAGTAAAGGAGAAAAAATAAGATGAAAAGCTGTTCAGCTTCTGTCTGATCGAGCTGAGAGACAAGTTGTAAGAAGATCAAAAAGGTTTCAAGTAACTTAGTTGCATCCCAGATGAAAACTCATATTTATGGAACCAAAAATATTCAATCCAAAACAAGGCCAAATTCTAAAGATCTGATTAAATAAAAATTACTGACCAAAAAAAGAAGCATGAAAGGTTAATCAATTGACATAAATACAAAGTGATACAGGTGATAAAACTAGAAGATGAGGACATTAGAATAGTTATTACAACTGCAGAAGCTAGGGGAAAACTTGGGTGATTTAGAGATATATTTAAAATACTGTTGTTGTGTACAGTAGAGTCAGAGCCGACCCATAGCTGACCCTCCAGCAGGTTTTCAGAGGCAGTTAATTGCCAGGGAGGAAATTACTTATCCTTCTCCCACAGAGCAGCCAGTGCAGATCAGTTGTTGGGGAAAGACATCGTGCTTGAAATTGTGGAGGGACAGCACAGGAAAGGAAGACCCTAGATGAGATTGCTTGATATAGTAAATGGGGGTTGGTGTGTAGGAATTAGTGAGATTCACTCAGGACTGGGCAGAGTTGAGATCTGCTGTAGATAGGGTCTCTATGGGTGGCTATGTTATAACTCAAAAGCACATAACAAAAAAACCCAACAACATCTCTGCCAGCCTGTTTAGTTTAAACTCTCCTGATAACTCCAGAAGCCTCCTTACTCTCATTTAGCCTTGTGCCTGCCCATAAAGGACCTTTCTCATAGAAGTATTTCCTCTGTTATTGGATACTTACCTCAATCTTCCTTAAAATTCCTATTCATTCTTTAATTCTCTCAAAATTTTCTTTGTAAAACTTTTTAAGATCCTATCAGTCAGCCATAAGCCTTTCATGGAACATAGATCACCCACTAGCATTTTTAGGTTTCTTAGTAAAATATTGTCCAAGTCGTATCATGCACTGTTACCTGTTGTTTGTATCATCGAGTCAGAGTCGACCCATAGTTGACACTCTAGTGGGTTTTCAGAGGCAGTTAATCACATGGGAGGAGATTGTTCAGCGTTCTGTGGAGCAGCTGGCAGATTCAAACTGTGTGCCTTCAGGATTCCAGAGCAGATTCTTTCCACTAGGCCACCCGAGCTCCCTATGGTTGAGTGTGTTTGGAAACATGGTCAGATGTGTGCTTTTATGTGTCACAAGTCTAAATATTGAAAGACTTCAGTGCAAATAAATCATGACAAATCAGAGCATATTTTCACATCAAAGTATTATAGAAAGATTTCTAGACTGGAAGTGGGAACAGGGAGCTAATTTCAGAGGAAAAGAAGATATTCACGCATTAGTGGTCCATCATCTAGACTGAATTCTAGGATGGAAAGGTAAAGAGAGGATGATGGTGAGTGATGCCCCAGTGTCCATGTTGCTTTGCAGACTCTAGGAGTGGAGAACATCCTGACAGTGAAGCAGGCTGGCTAGATGGCAGGTCAGAGCCCATCAAGATGCACAGGAAATAGGAAGGTTGCATCACAGGTCTGAAAGGCAAATACAGGTCAGCAAGATTTTAAAATAACCTCAGTGTGTTTTTAAGTAATTTTATGAGTAATTGATCTCTGTGCATCAGTGAAGGCTACAGAAGTAGCTAAAG
>NW_006399758.1:16279983-16281392 GCF_000299155.1 Elephantulus edwardii | reverse complement strand
TGCATCCTATCTCCTATCTCACACATTAGAAACAGTAATTATTACTCATATGGTATGAGCAATGATGCTAGTTTGAGTACTAAGGTGCACTTGATTCAAATTATGACATTTTCAATCACTTTCTAGGCTGCTGTGAGCTGGGTGACAAGAAGCATTGATGTCTTTGAACTGTGGTGCTCAAGAAGAAGACTAAATATCCCATGGCCTATCACGCAAACAAATAGATATGTCCTGAAAACGTGCAACCACAGTACTCCTTGGAGGCAAAGATGATAAAGCTTTGTCTCACATACTCTGAGCATGTTGATAGGAGAGGCTTTTTCTTGCAGAGGGACATCATGCTTGGAAAGGTGGAGGTATGGCAAAGGAGAGGAAGACCTTAACCACGTGGACTGACAAAGCAACTGCAGCAATGGACTTGAGTGTGTCAGAGATTGTGAGGTTGGCACAGGATAGTACAGAGTTCAGGCCTGTTGTTTATCGGTTTGCTATAAGTGGTACTGAACTTGGCAGCACCTAACAACAACAACAATGCCCATGGACTTAGGACAATTAAATATTTACCTGTGGAATAACTCAGGTGGCCAATTTTAATCCCTCTCATCAATTTTTAAGGTAAATGTGAACTGATTTCAACCAATCTTAGCTCGTGGGAATGCTTTTTTTCACTCCCTAAAGAAAGCATTTTTCTGTCTTTGTTGTTATTACATGTCATCAAGTTGAGTGAAACTCATAGCGAACCTGTGAACAAGTTTTTAACCCTGTCGCCATCCTCACTATCTCTGATGTACTTGAGCCTTTTGCTGCAGTCACCATGCTAATCCATCTTGTTGAAGGTATGCCATTCTTTTATGGACCCTCCACCTTGCCAAGCATCTTATCTATTTCCAAGGAATAGCCTTTTCTAACAGCATGTCTAAGGTATGAGACAAAGCTTTACCATCCTTGCCTCTAAGGAACACTGGTAGAATTTTTTCCAAGACTTATCTGTCCGTTCTTTTGGTAGTCCATGGGATATTCAGGACTTTTCTCCAACACCACAACTCAAAGACATTGATTCCTACTTTGTCATCCTTATTCACTGTCCAGCTCTCAGATGTATAAAACAAGTCATTGAAAAGACCATGTTTCTATTTCTTGTCTCCATTGTAGCTGCATGATAACCAGGAAGCAAGACAGTCAGAAGACAGACCACAAGAGGATGCAAAGGAAAAAATGAAGAAACCAATATCTTCCAGGGTATTAAACTACTGTATGAACTTTTAAAACTCTGGTGGCCTAGTAGAAACTGCACCTAAGAAACTGCGCTGCAATTCTAAAGGCACACTTTTTTTTAAAATTAATCAATTTATTTATTTTTAATTTCAATGAACATCTACAGAGATTTTGGAATTCCGTTCATTCATTGT
>NW_006399758.1:16269466-16279879 GCF_000299155.1 Elephantulus edwardii | reverse complement strand
CTCATTCCGTACTCTTATGATAAACACAATGCCCTAAAATATAATAATTTTAAACTATTCTCTCCCCCATAGACTTCAATGCAGTAAACATAATTCATCCAGTTTTTCTCAGTCTTGATTCTATTAGCTACTCTGTAGGAGAAAGATGGGCAATCCCCTCTCATGCAATTTACTATCTCTGAACACCTGCTGGAGACTCAGCTATGAGCTGGTTCTGACTGGATGGTATATAACACCACCACTCTCAGGTGATCAGCTTGTATTTCTTATTTAACCCCACTGTATATAAAATAATAAGGATTCCTATCATTTAAAGACAAAGGCATCAGAATTACACCATTCGCTTCAAAATATCTCCAAAAATGAAAACTTTAACCTTAAAAGCCCAGGATGTTCCTCCTTCTTGTCTCACTTGAAGGAGTATCACCATCAGTTGCTTGCCTTTTATCAGGCATTCTGTGTCACAATAGCTCATCAAAGCGTATAATAAATGATAAAAATAAAGTCCTATGTGGGCAGATTACTACATTTTACATAGAAACAGTCACTTGAGGGCAGGTAAGTACAATACACATTGAAAGATTATTCATAGAGGATCAAATTAGGGCTTACAAAATTGTGGCTTAATGACAAAAAGCTGAGCTACAATCCCAAAGACAAGCCGTTTGAGGCCCACCAGCCACTCAGAGGGAGAAGGATAGCTCCTCCTGTGAGATTAACTGTCTCTAAAAACTTACTGGAGGGTCAACTATGGGTCAGTTCCAACTCTATGGTAAACAAGAATAATTACAACTAAATGGTCAAGTCTGTAACGCTAGCTTTGTTGTCCAAGGGCATAACAGAGCAGTATTGACAAGGAAGACATAGATGCAGATACATATTGGAAATTTTGAAATTTTTTTCTTCAAATTGGGATAAAAATTTTTAAAATGAAAAAACATTTCAAATAAACATCTTTCTATGGTATTTCAGCATTTCCCCTCTGAGGTAGAGATTAAAGATGCAAGGGCTAAAATATTATGAAGATAGATCGCTAAATTAGGAGATTAAAGATGCAGGAGCTAAGATATTGTGAAGATGTCTATGTTAGGCTAAGGGTGGAGATCAGGGAGGAGAGAGCAGTTACAGGGAAGACTGTGTGTTGGCATGTCATCAGTATGGATGAGAAGAGAAAGATGATTTCAGAAAATAGAATAATTGTTCATTATTGGCCCAATACTGCCTGTGTAGAGAGAAAAATTGCTTTTAATGAAGGTGTACAGCATAACATTAATCATCGCTTGTTACATTTAAAACATGAAGAGATGCAATGCATATTTTATTACGTTGTTTGCCTTAGTTAGCTTTCAAATGCAGTCACAATAATTGCATAGATTCTTGGAAGAGAACTGTTGGAATTGTGGAGAAGACCATTTGATTAGTTTGCCCTTAAATGGCACTGTGTTTTCTTAAAAATAGTCTTTTCAGTGCCTTGTATCTTCTAAGTTGTTATCCTCTTTTCTAAGATATTTTAGATGGAAAAATTTAAGCCAATGTGATTTATGTTCCTTTGCAACTACTCAGAGTCCTTAATACAACACTTCTTGATTCCACCACAAACATACTCTAATTTAAGAGAAGTCTCCCAGTGTATAGCCTATAATATCTTATATCTCATAAGGGATAAAAGGGAAGAAAAGCAAGCTGAGGTGAGGGTGAGGGGCACCTCACTACCACCAAGAAGGAATAACCAAAAGTATAGCACCTCCTTTTGGACTCTAATTCTTTCACTAAGAAGCTCCTTGACACAGGGCCAGGCCAGGGCATGTGGATGCTGAGGGCAACTATGGACTTTTCTCCAGAACTCAGAGAGAGAGAGCACATGCCTTTCCTGGAGGTCACACCCAGAATTTGGACTTCTAGTCTCTACAACGTGAGAGAATAAATTCCGTTGTTTTTTTTTTAATAAATTCCGTTTTTTAAAAGCCGTCTGATAGCAGCATTGATATTCCTCATGTCATGACCTCTTTCTAATCCAGTTTGAATTTTTAAAAAAGTTGCAGCCATTTTAAAATAATCCCTAACATGATTTTACTTACATGTGATATTAATGCTATTGATCAATAATTTGCACATTCTGTTGGATCACATTTTTTTAACAGGAACAGATAATCTCTTCTAGCCATTTTACCAAGGTAAAAATATGATCTTTGTGTACTACTTGATGCCAATTAGCTGTGATGTTCCCCAAAACTATGGTCTAACGGCCAACGAACCAGCAACTCATCTCCTCTTGAGGTTGGTTTTGATTAAGAAGTTACATAGTATTTTTTCCTGCTAGTTCTTCCATATATATAGATACACATATAGCATATAAATATATAGCAAATGAATGTATTGATAGCATGTGTATATGAATATGGATGTAGAAATATCTGCCAGACCTACATGTTGTCATGGTTGTAATCTTTTTTATCTGCCCATATCTATTCATCTTTTCTATCTGCCTGTGTACCTGCTAGTGACTGTATTGCTTGTAAATATATACTTGCTATAAATATTCTTTTGCTTTCTTGATATGCTATATAACACAGATATAACATAGAGAAATGACATTTAGTGTAACAAAAAGAAGCATATTACTGTATGTGTTGTACATATATTTAAGCTTCAACCATTGATAAAAATTTTTCTGTGCTATAACCACATATATTTATAAATAGATATTTGCTGATTTTTAATGACTTTAAAATATACCTAAATTCATCAGAATTGATAAAGGTTGCACTGAAGATGATTATACTGTAGGTAATTTACATGATAAATATTTACATTCAATCTAACAACTTCTTCAACCCTTGAAATATCTAAAAAAGAATATTAGTTTATAATATGGTATCATTTTTTTTGAAACCACAAAGAGAGTAGAAGAGAAATAAGTACTTATCATTGTAGCTAGATTATACTTCAAGTAAATCTTGTAAAATGAAGTTCACTGGAATGAGAAAACAAAGATATTTTAGAGAAAATCAACATAAATTGGTCCTTAAAAAAAAGAAGAAAAAAAAAGTAAAAGGTGTCACTACCAAGACAATAGCAGAGCTGTCTTGGACAGAGTTAAACCATCGCAGTCCTTGGAGGGAAGGATGGTGAAGGTTCATGTCATGAGCTTTGGGTAAGTTGTGAGGCGGAGCCTGTTCTTGGAGAAGAACATCATACTTGGAAATCTGGAGGTCAGAGTAAGAGACGATCCTCCGCAAAATGAGTTGGGACAACTGTAATAATAGACTCAAGTGTGGCAGAGATGTTGAGGACGTCACAGGACAGGACAGATTTCAAATCCGTTCATAGAGTCTCAATGAGTCAGAGGAAACTCAGTGGTACGTAACAGTAAAAACAACAAGGTGAGGCTGAGCAATAAAAAGACACCGAATTTAGAAGTACTTAATTATGAATTCCGCAGAGATTAAAAGGATAAGTAAATGATATAAAAATTATTTTTCTCGAGCGATTTTGCAAAACTAAACAATATAGGTGACTATCTAGAAAAATGTCACTTGCAAAAGGAAATTGATAAAGAACAGGAAAATCGAAAGAGAGAAAAATACCAATAAATGCATGGAATCAATAGTTGAAACTCTTCCAACGAAGACAACACTAATCTCGATGCTTAATGAATGAATATCAGCTACCACATACTTTTAAGAGAAAATAGACAAGTGGAGTGGGAATACTCCCTGGTAGATTATAGTGTTGCTCCTAATTTCCCTTTTCTTCTTAGAATAAGATAACACATCTCCACTCTGCTGATGAGACTTTCTTATTGATGACAGGCTTGGCTGTGTGAAGATTCTGTCCCAGATGTGGCTGTCCTTTAGCCTGGGTCCTTGAATGCCATGTTCAAATGAATAGGAGGCAGCTAGGCTTAATTTTGATGAAGCTGACTTGCAGATTCACTGTCAGGTGTAAATATTTGGTATTTAAGCCATTTAGATATTGTTAACACAACAAAACTGACTCAGTAACACATTTTTAACCCCATTTTATGAAATAGTGAAACTTTGATTCACAAAACTGGGAAGGATAATAGAATCTATATCTATATCATCATTTATATCTATCTCCAGTTTGTTCCTCAGAGGCAAGATTTCAGAGGCTCTATCTCACATACTTTGGGCACATGGCCATTAGGGACCATTCCTGGGAGAGGAACATCATGCTTGGAAGGGTGAAAGTATCAGCACAGGAGCAGAACATCCAGGATGAGATGATTGACTTAGTGACTGGAGCAATGGTATTAGGTCTGTTGGAGGTGATGAAATTGGTGCAGAATAAGATCTAATGTACATAGAGTCGCAATGAGATACAAGCAACTTGATGGCAAATAACAACAATAACAAATATATATCCTAAATTTAGATGCAAATTGCTTAAGGTAGATACATGCCACAGAACAAAAACACAAACATTTGCCCCTAATAGAGAGTGATGATGCTGTCTGTTTGTTGCCTATTGTTGAGTAGGAACTGACCAATAGCTGATCTTCCAGTGGATTTTCAGAGGCAAACAATTTCTCAAGAGGAGATTGAATATCTTTGTCCCATAGAGCATCCGGAGGATTCAAACCACATAAATTCTCTCCGGTGGACTCATATGCAACATCATGATAGATAGAGAAAAGATTGAAACTCTCTATGACTTCATCATACTTGGTTTCACAATCAATATATTTGGTACCAGTAGTCATATCAGGTACGTACTGCGGGGGATCTGGAGACATACTGCACTGGGGAAGTCTGCGGTATAGGACTTCTCCAAATTATTGAGGAACAATGATGTTAGAGTACTAAGGTGTGCCTAACTCAGGCCATTGCCTTTGCAGTCACTCATTATACTGCTGAGATCTGAACAATAAGGAAAAAGAAGAACTGATGCCTTTGAACTGTTGTGTTGGAACAGAGTACTGAATTTCCCATGGACTGCCAAAAGAACAAACACATAGGTCTTGAAGAAGGTGCAGCCAGAGTGCTCCTTTGGGGCAAGGATGACACAGCTTTATCTCACATTCTTTGAGCATGTTGCTAGGAGAGGCTATTTCTTGGAGAAGGACACCCACAGACAGGTTTATAAAGGTTGAGGGATGGCCAAGGAGACCTTGAACCAAGTGAATTGACACAGTGATTGCAGCAATGGAATCGAGTGTGTCAGAGATTGTGGGAATGGCACAGGATAGAATTCAGATCTGTTAAAAAACTCACTATGAGTTGTAATCAGCTTGACAGCACCTATCAACAGCAACAGCAATAGAAAGTAAAGGGAGCTCTGGTGGCCTAGAGGTAAGGAACAATGCTGTCAATCCAAAGCCACAAAGTTTGAATCCATCAGTTGCTCAGTGAGGGAAAGAAAAGCAATCAACTCCTTTGAGATTTATTGCCTTTGAAAACCTGCTGGAGGGTTAGCTAGGAGTTAGACCTGACTTGAAGATACACAACAATAGAGAGTGATGTGGAAGCTCTGATGATCTAGTCCATAGGGAGCAGTGCTGCTAATCTTAAGGTTTCCCCTCTCTTGTGGTTCAAATCCATCAGTGACTTTATAGGAGAAAAATGGGCAATCTCTTACATTGGGATTTACATCCTTGAAAACTCAAGGGAGGGTCATGATGACTATGAGTTTGAACATTTTGTTTGAATAGAAGGTGATGGAATAGTGCTAAGATTGTACCCTCTCATGAGCAGAAAACTTTCAGTGCCAAGGGGGAAAAAAGCAGTTTTGTTAAGGTCTGACTTTTACAGTTTTCATCTGGAGGAAAACTACCTGGCAAACTGACTAGAAGAGGTCCATATTTATTTCTATCGAAAAAGAAAAGATGATCTGGCAGAGTGTGGAAATTATCAAACAATAACACTAATATTATATACAAGAAAAATCTTGCTGAAGATTATCCAAAACCCATTGGAACAGTACATTAACAGAGAACTACCAAAAATACAAACAGGGTTTTAAAAGAGGCTGTGGCACTAGAGACATTATTGTCAATGTCATATGGATCTTGGCTGAAAGCAAAGAGTACCAGAGGAATGTTTATTTGTACTTCATTGACTAGGCAAAGGCATTTGAGTGTGTGGATTACAAAAGTTGTGACTAACTTTGAGAAGAATGGGAATCACAGAACACTTGATTGTGCTCATGCAAAACCTATACTTGGACCTGGAGGTAGTCATCAGAACAGAGCAACATAACAGTGCATAGCTCAAAATTAGCAAGGGAATACATCAGCAATCTCCATACCTTTTCAATCTATATGCGGAACAAATCATTCAGGAGTTTGGACAGAAGAGTGTGGCTTAGGATTGGAGGAAGATTCATCAACAACCTGTGTTACACAGTTGATATAACCTTGCTTGCCAAAACTGAGGAAGACCTGAAGAGTTTGCTGCAGAAGATAAAAACCTGTACTCTTTGATATGGATTGAAGCTCAACATCAAGAAGACAAAGATTCTCACACCTGGGCCAATTGGCAGCACATGGAGAAGAGATTGAAGCTGTTATAGCTTGTTTGGCTCCATGATCAACACCTTGGCACCAACAGTCAGGAAATCAAAACACAGATTGTATTGGGAAAATCTGCTGTCAGGGACCTCTCCAAAGTGTTAAAGAGCAATGGTGGCTGTCTAGAGATTATGGTGTGCCTGATCCAGGTTATGGTCTTTGCAATTATTTGCTGTGTATGCATCAGAGGGTTGAACAGTGACTAACAGAAGAATTGATGCCTTTGAGTTGTGGTGCTGAAGAAGAATTTTGAACATACCATGGACTGCCAAGAAAACAAATAGATCTGTCTTGGAGAGGGTGAAACCAAATCTCTTCCTGGAGGTTAGAATTTTGAAGCTCCATCTCACATACTTTGGGCACATGGCCAGGAAACACCAGTCCTTGGAGAAGGACATTATACTTGGAAGGGTGGAGAGACAGCATAGGAGAGAAAGACCTTGGATGAGATGGGTTAACATGGGAAGTAAGGCAATGGGATTAGGTGTGTTGACGTTAGTGAGACTGGCTCAGGATAGGGCAGGGTTCAGAGTTATTGTTCATAGGGTCACTAAGAGTTGGGAGTGACATGATTTAAATATTGGCCCTTCAAAAGCTATGCCTATCTACTGAAAAGATGGGGTAATTGTGAACTTAGTTCAATAGTGATTGAATTTATTAACACAATGTACAGAAATGATTATATGAAATATTGTGAATGAAAGAAAGTGAAGTACAATGTATACTAATTTTGTATGCAAACCAATACAAAAGAAAAAAAATTTAAATAAATGTCTGTATAGATATGAATGTATTCTTAGTTGGAAACCATTTTGCTCTGGCATACAAAGGTGCTTAGTCTTCTCCAGGTACAGCCTTATGGCAAGAAAAAAAGGCTGAACAAAGGTAAAATCAGCAACTATACTTAGACCCACAGGTCTGAGGATCCAAAGCAAACTCACATCTTGAAAACTGAAGAGGTAGGTGAATAGAACCACAACTTCCTGGGAGTAGAAACTGCTAAAGCCAGGAGCTAATAAAAAATCGAACTGTCGTTTATAAACTGCTGGATGCAAAGTGTGGTTGAGTTTGAGAGTTAAAACTTGTGGAGTCCAGTCTTGACGATGCCCCACATTTTCTCATGTTTTACCTCTGTTAGGTTCACCAGGTTCTCATGGAGAGGAGGGTAGAAAAATTGCATTTTGTTTCCAAAGGTAAGGGGGCTAATGTAACCATTTTTAAATGTAGTTAGTATTTTCTGACTCTTGGTTTTATGTCTGTCCTCAAAGAGCCCTACCATATGAAAGGAAAGAAATGTAATAGGTGGACTTGAGCTAATAAAACTATATCAATGTTAGGTCATCAGTCACAATAAATGTACCACACTAATGCAAAATATTAATAATAAAAGAGAGTACATAGAACTCATTGTACTTTCAGCTTAATTTCTTTCTGTAAACTGAAAAAATAAAATTTGTTGAAAAAGTTCATAAATTCAAAATAAATTAAAAAATGAATTCTGAAGAATTTTGGATTAGATCATATGTAACTAGTTATTCAAAACTTCTGTCTAATTAGGCAGCCTTTCTGAATATGCACCCTTCAGAGAGAACAGTAGATCTCAAACAGTTCTCCGAGGTACACAAATGCACAATGGAATTACACAGTGGTGGGCTCTTTAATCTTTTCCATAATCATAGGGATCTTATCAGTGGATTGAGGACTTTCTCCATGGTAACATTATCTTGAATACAAGCTCCCTGCACTCTGAAAGCAATCACTCAGAGATGTTATTCCTGCCAAATCCAAATCTTGATTAGCTACAGCCTTGGACCCAAAAGAGCTCCCATTGAACAAGTGATACCTCGTGTTCCATTTATTGATGAGATTAAAAGAAGGTATAAACTGTGACCTGTGGATCTCTGCCTTGTAATTATTGGCATAAAAGACTGGCATATAATACCTGCTCTAAGCAAGAAACCACATATAAAAAATATGCCCTTTCTTTTTTTTTATAACTGATTTTTCATCCTACTTGAAGATTGTGTACCTCTGACTTTAATTAAGAGTTTTACAAATTAAAAGGGTCAAAACTGGATACTACCACCCATCTGTCAGTTTTTTGTACTATCATGGCTTACAAACTTCTATGAGGCTGGTTGCTGTGTGACTGGTATTCTAAATACCAGATTAGTTAACTTATGACGGACAGGTTTCAGGAGATTTCCAAGCTAAAATAGACTAGGCATAGGTCTGGGGAGCTCCTTCTGAGAGTTAACTAGTGAAGACTCTGAAGATCATGACAGAATATTGTCCTAACATAGTGCAAGATGAGGCCCTTACATGGAGTTAAGACATGCCAACTTTTGTCTAATTGATTCCAATTCATCATGACCCCATGTATTTCAGAGCAAAAGCTTGCTCTAGAAGGTGTTTAGTCATTTTTTCAGAGGTAAACTTCCAGATCTTTCTTCCAAGTATTAATGTTAGTACTCAGTGGCCACACACACACACACACACACACACACACACACACACACACCCCAACCAAAAAACCACCAAAAAATCCCCAAAACACCTATCCTACCACCATTTGTGTTTGTGGAGGACACTGTTCTAAGGGGTACAGCACTTGTCTGTAAGTTTGCTGTACTGAGAGAACTTGGGGTTTCTGTGATATTGAAGGCTGTGTCACTGGTATGTCAAATGCATAAAGGTTACCCTTGGTGGAAAGGATGTGATTGAGCTGCCACTATAAGACAGACTTGGAAGCGGGATTGGCATCCACTTCCTAAACAACAGGCCTTTGAAAACCCTATGAACACCAGAGGAATGATGATAGTATAGAACATGGTTCATATCTTCTGTTCTTAGGGTTGTTGTGAGTCTAGTTGTACTCAACTCAACACCACTTAACTACAGCAATGCTACCAGCTAAGGTCACCATGCGTGATGCATGATTGATGGCAGCTAACCACAATAACAACAATAACACTAGAATGATCTTTAATACTCTTGGAAACATACAGAACCCTTGAAACAAGCAAGCATGAATTTGATAAAAGAGAGGCAGAAACAGATAAAGTATTAGTAGTAAGCTGTCTCCATGTTTAATGCTACAGTGCTGAAGTTTAGGAACACACTGAGTCATAGGAGTATAACCAATGATGAAGGTGACTCTAAATGCCAAGACATTGATAAATTTAAATATGTTACTTCATTGTTCTCAGCTGCTGTCAAATCAATTCCAATTCATAATGACACAGATACCACAGAAGGAAACAACATCCAGTCCTGCACCATCCTCAAGTATGTCAAGATTGCAAGAATGGTACAGGATAGGACAGGGCTCATATCTGTTGTTCATAGGGTTGCTATGAGTTATACTCGACTTGAGGGCACCTGACCATAACAGCAAAATAGTTTCAGAAGTGAGGATCTGATAAAGAACTAGTAAATAGTCTTGAAGGAGGAAGTGTAAGCTGCACTGAATCCATTGGCAAAATACAACTTTAGAATTCTCAATTTAAATTTGGTTTTAGACAAATTTGGGTGCAAATCACAAGAAAGGGCTACTGCATAATAGTATACAGAAATATTACTTTGTCCAAAACATCTAAAATTTGCAGCATTGTTTTAGAAAAGGTTGGAAGAAATCAACATTTTAAAATTGGTACATGTGCTACCAGTTACAAAAGAAAAATAGTCATTTTAAGGTTTCATTTTTCTTTTCTCAGCTTTGTAGACTCTGAAAATGAACTATCTTGAAACAATTCATTAATTTAGTCAACATTTATTTCTATTATTTATCAGGTAATAGTCTACATTTTTGAGATATACTCTGTTTGTTCTAGTGGGGTTTTTTTTGGGTTTCGGTTTTTTGTTTGTTTGGTTTTTTTTTT
>NW_006399758.1:16259479-16267781 GCF_000299155.1 Elephantulus edwardii | reverse complement strand
CTCCTTGGAGGCAAGGATTCTAAGGCTCTGTCTAACATACTTTGGACATGTTGTGAGGTGAGACTGCTCCTTGGAGAAGGACATCATGCTTGGGAGGGTGGAGGGACAGCGCAGGAAGGGAAGGCCCTCTATGAGGTGGATTGATTCAGTGACTGGGATATTCGGGATGCGAGTGTCAGAGACAGTGTGATTAGCACAGGACAGAGCAGTTTAGGGCTGTTGTACATAGCGTCGCTGTGAGTCGCAAGCGACTCGATGGCACATAACAACAACAATAGTGTTCTAGTGAGGGGAGCAAATAGACAATAAACAAGAAATGAGCATAAATTATACAATGTAAAGTACGTAAAAATAAAAGAGCCGAAAGCCTAAAGCCACCTTTGTGGAGTAGATTCTGATGGGTTTTAACTCCATGGGGCAGAGCAGTCTTACCATAAGTTTCCTTTAGGAAGTAGAGTGCTACATCTTTCCAACTGCCAACCTAACCTTCTGGTTTACAGCTAGATGTTTTAACCATTGCATCTTACAAAATGAAAAGGAAATTAGTACAGCAGGGGATGGGTTCTATTTTAAACAAACTGGTTAAATAAGTGCCAGAGATAATGAGAGTTAAATGAAGAATTCTCAGTAATGAGGAAGTTAGCCAGGGAGACATCCGGAACAGAGCCTGCTAAGCAGAGGAAACAGCATGCTTACTTTTTTTTCCTGGGAACCAGAAGAGGCTAGAATGACCAGCAGGGTACCTAGTTTATCAGTTAAGCAAATCCAATGAAATTTTAGTGGTTGAAAAGAGTTGTTTTTGTTGTTATGTGCCATCAAGTTGCTTACAATTCATAGCGACACTTTATACAACAGCTCTGAAGCCTGCTTTATCCTGAGCCAACCTCATTGTCTCTGACACAATTATTCCTATTAGCCCAGTCACTAACCCAATCCATCTCATCAAGGGTCTTCCTCTCTTGCACTGTCTCTCCAACCTCCCAAGCATGATGTCTCTCTCCAAGGACTTGTCCTTCCTTGTGTCATGTCCAAAGTATGTCAGATGAAGCCTCAGAATACTTGCCTCTGTGATATTCAGTATTCTTCTCCAACACCACAGCTCAAAAGTATCAATTCTTCTGTCATACTTATTCATTGTCCAGCTCTCAGATGTATAGCAAGTGATAGAAAAGACCATAGTCTGAACCAGGTGCACCTTAGTCTTCAAATTAAAATCATTGCTCCTCAGTAATTTGGAGAAGTCCCTGACTGCAAACTTTCCCAGTGAAATATATTCCTGATTTCCCAACTGCTGATACCAAGTGTATTGACTGTGGATTGAAGTAAGCTGAAGAGTTTGACAGTTTCAATCATTTCTCCATCTATCATGATGATGCCTACAGGCCCAGTGGTGAGAATTTTTCTTTTCTTGATGCTGAGATGCAATCCATATTGAAGGCTGCAGAGTTTAATATTCTGCAGCAAGTGCTTTCAAGTCCTCTTCACTTTCAGCAAGCAAGTTTGTGTCATCTGCATACTTAAATCTTCTCATCTCTTTTCATCTTACTTGGAGTAAAACATCAAAATCCTTCCTTACAGTGGTCTGCTCCATATTATCTGTTCTCCTTTCTTATCTGACTTCTTCTTTTTTTTTTTTTTTACTTCACTTTCTGCTCGTGCTCAACCAGACTGCATTTTAAAAGCCCCTTTGCATTAATGTCACTGGAATCTCAGTGTGAAATATGACCTAAGAGAATGCTTTTATTTTAGGCTTGGGCTTGGTGACACATTCTCCTGATTGTTTTCAAGAATTATCCCCCTTTTATCTGTATCTGAAGCTGTAAATCCTAGAAAGCCTTTTATTCTTAGACAAACGAAAAAGGTCTCAGAATTTATCATGACATTCTCACTATGGAATGCCATGAAATTAAAGGATGACCTTGAAAGTAACGTGTTGAAGTAGAGTCACTGCTTCCTTCTCATTGAACTTCATGGTGGGGGTTGGAATGTAAGATTCTCACCACTGGGCCTATTGGCAGCATCATGATAAATGGTGAAGAGTTTGAGATTGCTAACAGTTTTAGTTTGCTTGGCTCCATAATCAACACTCTTGTTACCAGCAGCCAAGAAACCAAAAGATGAATTGCATTGGGCAAGTCTGCTGTCGGGGGCCTTTCCAGAGTACTTGAAGAGCAGTGATGTTAGTCTAATATGCGTTTGATCCAGGCCATGGTCTTTGTAATTACTTGCTATGCATCAGAAAGCTGGACAATGACTAGGCACGATAGAAGGAGAATTGATGCCTTTGAACTGTGGTGCTGGAGAAGAGTACTGAATAGCATGAGAACTGCCAAAAGAACAAAGATATATGTCTTGGAAAAGGTGTCACCAGAATGCTTCTTGGAGGCAAGGATGGTGAAACTTTGTGTCACATACTTTGGGTGTGTTGCTAGGAGAGGTTATTCCTTAGAATGGATTTGATGTTTGGAAAGATGGAGTAATGGTGAAAGACCACTTCTGTCAGGTGGATTGACACACTGACTGCAGCAATAGGATTGAGTGTGTCAGGGATTATGAGGCTGGCACAGGATAGGATAGTGTTCAGATCTATTGTTTATAGAATCTGTAGGAGCCATACATGATGTCACCTACCAACAACAAGAAGACAAGTGGTATTTATTGTATTCTTTCAAACCTAAGAAAACATACTGTCTTTTTTTTTTCTTTTCACTTCAGACCCTCTTAAGCATCTAGGAGAACTGGGTGCACTGTAAGATGAGCGTTGGGCTGCTGACTATAAGGTAAGAGTTGGAACCCACTGGCTGCTCCATGGAAAAAAGAGGCCTCTTTCTCCTTCAGTACATATTGCAGCTCAGGAAACTGTACAGGACAATTCTACTCGGTTCTGTAGAGTTGCTATGAACCAGAATCAACTAGGTGCTAGTCATGTATTTTTTTAAAAGCATCTATAAATATGTAAATAACTTAAATCTGATGTTGTTGCTGTTGTTATGTGCTCTTGAGTCACTTGTGACTCATAGCTGCCCGATATACAACAGCTCTGAATCCTGCTCTATCCTGAGCCAAATTCATCGTCTCCAACACACCTACTGCCATTACCCTAGTCACTGAATCAATTAATCTCATCCAGGGTCTTCCTCTCTTGCACTATCTATACATTCTCCAAAGCATGATATTTCTCCCCAAGGGCTGGTCCTTTCTTGTGACATGTCCAAAGTGTGTCAGATGAAGCTTGAGAATCCTTGCCTCCAAAGAGCAATCTGGATTCACCTTCTCCAAGATGAACCTGTGTGTTCTCCTAGCAGTCCATGATATATTCAATACTTCTGTCTATCAAAACTCAAAGGCATCAATTCTCCTTCTATCATCCTTAGCTATTATTCAGCTTTCTGCTGCATAGCAAGTTATTACAAAAACTATGGCTTGGATCAGGTACACCTTAGTCTCCAGACTCACATCGTTGCTCTTCCGTACTCTGGAGGGGTCTCTAAAAGTAGACTTTCCCAGTGCAATTCGTCTTTTGATTTTCTGGATGCTGGAACCGAGACTGTTGATTGTGGAGCCAAGCAAGTTAAAGCTCTTTACAGTCTGAATCTCTTCACTGTCTAACATGATGCTGCCAATTGCCAATTGTGGTGAGAATCTTTGTTTTCTTGATGTTGAGCTTCAATGCATATTGAAGGCTGCAGTTCTTGACTTTCTGCTGAAAATGCCTCAGGCCCTCCTGAGTTTGATGAGCAAGGTGTGTAATCTGCATAATACAGGTTGTTGATAAGTCTTCCTCCAATCCTGATGTCACATTCTTCCTTTTAGAGCCCAGCCCCCAAATGATCTGTTCTGCATATAGATTGAAAAGGTATGGAGATAGGATTCATCCCTGGCATACACCCATTCTGATTTTGAACCATGCAGTATTTCCCTGCTCCGTTTTGATGAATGCCTCCTGGTCCTACTACAGGTGGTCCTAGTAGCCCCTATTCTGTTGATGAGAAAATTGAGGCACAGAGAGATTTGGTCAGACAATCGTTGAGCTGAAAATGATGAAGCTGGCATTCACATCTAGGAAATCTATCTAACACTTTCATGCTTTTTAACCACTGAAATAGTCATCCCTGAGATAATTTCCAGGGATTTGCAGAATCATCAGGGAAAAAAGCAATACAGTCATTTGTCTCGTAATGGCCCTCTCCCTTTAAGAGCTGTCGTTTTCTTTCCTCCAGATTCTTCTGGAAGCCTGCCGCCTTAGTCCTCTCTTTTAGGGGAGAGTGTGGAGGAGCAATAAACATAGTGTGGCTGATTTGTGCCAGACAGAAAAAAACAGTGATTAAATAAAAGGAAAGACATTTTACCAATGCTCTCAAGGCTTTGATCCCTACTGACTCTCCCAGTGTTCTTCCTTTGCCTTCTCTTTATTTAAATTAATTCCTTTACCTGTTAATTTGAAACATTTGCTTTACTTCAGTTTATATTTTGCTTTATTTTATCATCTCTTTAAGTGTAATTTCACAATTTAAGTTCCTGCTTTTGTGCATTTTTAAAGGAAGGTAATCATGCCATTAGTGAACACAGACCAGTATTTTGGGACAAAAATGAGATAAGCTCTGTGAACATATTTAAGTTAAATTCCAATAACATATAGGATCCACTGTTACCATGTTGGCTGTGACTCACAGAGACCCTTTATTGATGGGCAGAGACTATCCATCTTTCTGCCTTGAAATTGAACTACTGACTTGTAGGTTAGCAGCCCAATATGTCACACAATGTGCCAGCAAGGATCTTGATAACATATTGTTGTTAAGTGCTGTCGCATTGTCATAGCAAGCAGTAGATCTGAACTCTACCCTACGCTGCACCATCCTCACAATCTCTCACACGCTCAAGCCCATTGTGGTAGCTGCTGTATCAAACATGAATTAAGTAGATTTCATACTCAAGGCCTGAATAAAATAAGATAACATAAGATGTGTTTCTATGTGGTAAAAATATTATTTCTCCCTTAAGTTTTCTTCAGAAAATCCTGGGAGTTGTCTTCCTTTAAGTTTATCTTGGATATTTCTCCCTTATGCCTAAAGTTGTCAAGCTTCCTTCTGAGACTAATTGTTGCTTTTAATTGCTTGCATACCTTGGCAGTATTGTAAGGATATAATTAGCAATACTCTTTCATTTCATTCATAACTTGAGAATGCTTTTTCAGATCTGATTAGTGAGCTGTGGCCTTGGTGTAAAGGTAGACAGGAAATAGGATTAATATAAGTATATTCTCCTTTATCAGTATATTATTACAAGAGAATAAAGCGATTAGGATATAGTAATAAAGTCTTGGAGAAATCATAAGCCAGATTTCTCCTTGGAGGCAAAGATAACAAAGCTTTGTCTCAAATATTTTAAGCATTTTGCTAGGAGAATCTATTCCTTGGAGAGGGACATCATGTTTGGAAAGGTGGAGGGATGGTGAAGGAAAAAGAGACTTCAGTGATATGAATTGACACAGTAACTGTAGCAATAGGCTTAAGTGTGTCAGAAAGGATGAGGTTGGCACAGGACATGACATCATTGTACGTAGGGTTGCTGTGTGTCATACTTGACTCAATAGCACAACACAACAACAACAATAATGGAGTTTATAATCTTAACAAATTGCATTATTGGTGTTGTTTGGTGCCATGGAGTTGAGTATGATTCATAGCAACCCTATGAACTAAAGATCTAAATTCTGGTCTCTCCTGCGCCATCTTCACACTTCCTGACACGTAAGAGTTCATTGTGACAGATACTACATCAGTCCACCTAGCTGAGGGTCTTCTTCTTTGCCAGCTCTCCACCCTTCCTACCATCATGTCCTTCTCCAAGGAATAGCCAGATTGCTCCTTGGAACAATCTCCTCCTACCAACATGCCCCAAGCAAGTGAGGTGAGGCCTCCTAATTCTTGCCTCCAAAGAGCATGCATCGTCTCCAAGACATATTTGTTTGTTTTTTTGACTCTCCATGGGATGTGCAATACTCTTCTCCAACACCACAGTTCAAAGACATCAATTTTTCTTCTGTCATCCGTATTGTCCAGTTCTCAGATGCAAGTGATTGGAAATACTATAGCCTAAATCAGACACATCTTAGTCCTCAAACTGACATCATTACTCCTCAATAATTTGGAGAGATCCCTAACTGAAGACTTTCCCAATGCATCTCCTTACTTCTTGGCTGCTGATACCAAGGGTGTTAATTGTGGATTTAAGTAACATGACGTTGTTGACAGTTTCAATCTCTTCTCTGTTCATGATGATGTTGCTAATCATTCCAGTGGTAAGAATCTTTGTTTTCTTGACAATGAGATGCAACTCATACTGAAGGCTGCATTCCTTGATCTTTTGCAGCAAGTGCTTTGCATCCTACTCACTTTCAGCAAGCAAGAATGTATCATCTGAATAACAGGTTATTGATGAGTCTCCTTCCAATCCTGATTTAACATTCCTCTTCATAGAGTCTAGCTTCTCAAGTAATTTGCTCAGCATACACATTAAATAGGTATGGAGATGAAACATAACCTTGACACACTCCCTTAATTTTAAATCATGCAGTGCTCTCCTGATCTGTTTGCCCAACAGCTTTCTGGTCCAGGTATAGGTTTCACATTAGCACAATTAAGTGCTCTGGAGCTCCCATTCTTTTCAATATCAACCACAACTTCTTATGATCCACACAGTCAAATGCCTTTGCACAGACAATAAAGCACAAATAGACATTCTTCTGGTATTCTTTACTTTCAGCCAAGATCCATTTGACATCAGCAATGATGTCAACTGGTGCCACAGCCTCTTCTAAATCCTACTTGAACTTCTGGAAGGTCATTATGTACAGTTTTAGTCATTTTTTAAAAATCATCTTCAGCAGGATTTTGCTTACATGTGATATTAATTACATTATTCAATAGTTTCCACATCTAACTGGATGACCTCTCTTGGGAATGGGACCGAATATAGACCTCTTTCAATCTGTTGGCCAGACATAGTGAGAGTCAATTGGTATCACATCAATTCTTGGGGCTTTATTTTTTGCCAATGTCTTCAACGCAGATTTCAATTCCTCCTTCATTACCATTGGCACCTGTTCATACGGTATGTCCTGAAATTTTTCAGTGTCAGGTAACACTTTTTGGTACAGTTATTCCATGTTTTTCTTGTACTTCTTTTGATGTTTTCTGGGTCATTCAATATATTGCCATAGCAACTTTCATTATTGCAATACAAGACTTAAATTTGTTTTTCAGTACTCTCAGCTTGAGAAATGCAGAGTGAGTTCTTCCCTTTTTATTCTCCAATTCCAGCTGTCTGCACATTCCATTATAATACTTTGCTTTGTCTTGCAAGATGCCCCTTAAAATCTTCTGTTAGGCTCTTTTGATTTGGCAGGTTTTCCTTTTGTTTTGACTTCTCAACATTCCAGTGCAATTATTAGAGTCTCCTCTGACATTCATTTAGATTTTTTTCTTCTCCTCTGTTTTTATAATGACTTTTTGCTTTCTTCATGGATGATATCCTTGATATCATTCCAAACCTCATCTGGTATTTGATTATTGGTGCTCAATACATCAAATCTGTTCCTAAGATGATCTTGAAATTCAGATCGATTTTATTCAAGATCATATCTTGGTTCCTGTGGACCTATTTTCATTTTCTTTGGTCTTAATTTGAATTTGCAAATGAATAATTAATGGTCTGACCCAGTCAGCCCCTGGCCTAGTTTTGACTGCTGATAGAGAGTTTCTCCAAAAATTTCTTCCACAAATATATTCAGTTTGACTCTTATGCAGCCCATCAGGTGAGATTCAGGTGTAAAATCATCATTAGTGTCTTTTTAAAAAGGTATTTGCAATGAATAAATCATTGTAATACAAAATTCGATCCTTATATTTCCAGTCTTCTTTCTATCACCAAGCCCATATTTTCCAACTACTATACAATCCAGGGATGTGTCCTATCTCCATACCTTTTCAACCTGTATGCAGAGCAGACTATCTGAGAGGATGGGCTCTATGAGGAGATGTGTGGAATTAAGATTGGAGGAAGATCTATCAACGATCTGCATTATGCAGATGACACAACCTTGCTCGCTGAAACTGAGGAGGACCTTATGCACTTACTGCAGAGGGTAAAGGACTGCAGCCTTCAGTATGGACTGAGGCTCAATGTCAAGAAGACAAAGATTCTCACCGCTGGACCAATTGGTAGCATCAGGATGGATGGTGAAGAGACTGAGATTGTTCACAGCTTCAGTTTGCTCGGCTCCACGGTCAACACTCTT
>NW_006399758.1:16253729-16255019 GCF_000299155.1 Elephantulus edwardii | reverse complement strand
CATTTCTTTGCTACTGTGAACCAAACCACGATAAACATAGGAGTGCATCAGACAAATTTTAAAGAGGAATGAAATAGTTCGTGAAATCTTATTTTCTTCATTTAAGAACTTGAATTATGGGGACAAAAGCCAACATTTAAATATCAGTATCAGTAATCTCTAAAACAGAATTACATTGAGTTTGGGAAAAATGAACAGAATTTTTATTTCTATTTCTTTTACCTTTGTTACAATTGTTTGAGATATATAGATTTTTTTTTACGCTATGTTTTATAACAAATGAGAAATGAAGCAAACTTGTCTTAATAGAGAGACACCTACTCATGACTGCAGTTCCGAGTCCTCTGGCCACTGGGCCAGATCAGGTGTTTTGGCTCATGGCTCAAGGAACAGATTCTTCCTCTTCTTAAAGCAAACACAAATCTTACCACAGGGACCACAGACTGAAATATTGAGATCATTCAAGTGTGGGACATTCACATATTTGTAATTGCCCACAGTTGTTGGCACTGAGTGAACTGTGACTCATAGTAACCCTATGAACAACAAATCTGAATCTTGCCTTATACTGTTAACATTTCTGATACATTGAACCTGCTGATACAGACATTGTGCTAATTGATTTTGTTGAGTGTTTTCCTCTCTTTTGATTACTTTTCACCTTTCCAAGAACATGTCCAATGAATAAACCATTCAGGTCGTTGCCATCTCTCTACATTTCAATGACCATTGGATGATCATTGTGCAGGACAACGAAATAGGCACATAGACCTTGATCATACAGAACCTTCTTATCTAAATCTCATTAGGAAAGAGTGTTGCTAATCATCTCAAGACATTTGACCCTTTAATAATTTAAGACAAGTTTGGAACTTGTTAACTTTTTCTTTTTTGCTTAGATTTTTGCCCCAAATCTAAGAGTTGTTTCCAAGTACTTTTTCAAAATCAAGGTATTGGTGCATGTGCTGACACATTGACATTTTCATGCTTTTATTAGTTAGCAATTAATGCCAAAAGTGAGGAGCAGTCATTTGTATAGAGGCCAATTAAAGACTACATCATTGTCAAAATGACTAAAAGCCAGAAATCCAGCAGACAGGAACGTCATGGCAAGCAATGCCCCACCGCGTGATTGTTCTTGTTCAAATCCCCGATATTATGAAAACTTGTCAAGCTGCCTCAAGAATACTTTTCCTTGAATTGATAACAGTATAACAGCGGAGGTAATATGATCAGAGTCAAGTCTGTATGGATTTTTTTAAGCAAAACAGTATGTATGTATGAGATATA
>NW_006399758.1:16251584-16252419 GCF_000299155.1 Elephantulus edwardii | reverse complement strand
TCCTTTTATGTGATTTACAGCCTCTGAAAACTCACTGCAGTCAACTATGAGTCAACTAAGTTCTACAGCACATTACAACAAATAACAATGGAAAAAACGGGATTCTCTTATTTGCTTTTGCATTCCATTGGCTCAGATATCAATTAGGAATATCAATAGTCCTCACTTTCAAGTTCTATTTTGCACCAACTTGGTTGTAATATATAAAGGTGTGTGCACTTGTGTATAAGGAGTCCTCAATGGCATCTTCAATGGCATTCTGTTCTGACATCTCCATCATAAATAGGTTCTAATCTAAGCTAAATACATCATATTTTTCTTTCATTATTAATTGCCTTTGTTACAGTCACTGTGTCAATCCGTCTCCTTGAAGGTCTTCCGCTCCTTTGCTGCTCCTTCACTTTTTCAAGCATGATGTCTTTTTCCAGGGACTGACCTCTCCTAATAGCATGCCCAAGTTATGAGAGACAAGTTTCCGTCCTTATCTCTAAGGAGCATTCTGGCTGTACTCTCTCTGAGACGTATCTGCTTGTTTTATTGAGAGTCCCTAGGATATTTATTGCTCTTCTTCAGCACCACAACTCAATGGCAGCATTTTTCTTCTGTTGTCCTTATTCACTGTCCACCTCTCAGATACATGTTGTTGTTAGGTGTCATTGAATCAAGTAACAACTGATAGCGACCCTATGACCTACAGATCTGAACCCTGTAATATCTTATGCCATTCTCATAATTTTTGATACACTCAAGACCATTACCAAGTAGTCACTGTGTCAATCCACCTGGTTGAGGGTCTTCCTCTCCTCCCCAGTCCCTCCACCTTTCCCTCTCAGAT
>NW_006399758.1:16248800-16250736 GCF_000299155.1 Elephantulus edwardii | reverse complement strand
TATTCCATCCTAAATTTACTACCTGCACTTGGGTTTAGCACTCAACTTACCTTGTTACCATGGAGCCTCCCCTCCATTGCATTTTCAGAGACTGTAGATTATGAAGAAGGAACCCGACCACCGTTCTCCCAAGATGCTACTGGTAGCCTTCGGTTTAGAGTGCCACTCCCTATGATCTAGGTCTTCAGAGCTCAAGATGGAGGTACTGAGTATTGAACCCAGTAGCTCCTGCAGACAAGCACAATTCCTCAGAAAGTGATAGCACCACTTCCGTCACAGACATATCTAAGGTGGTTCATAATTAAGATGCCTCTCAGTTTTGCTGTCATTTGTTTTGCCTTGTTTTGTTCCATCCTTCCTCTTTCATTAGACATTCTGACTAAAGTTTAATTGGATTTCTTCCTCAGGGGCTAACACTGTCTTATACCTTTCTCTCCAGTGTCTGATATGGTACTTTGCACACAGATAACAAAGGATATCTTAAACAAGGTAAATGATGTTCTGGTCATTAATATTAATTGGGTTCACATAACTTCTGAGGTTCACCAGCATGTGTTAATAGAGATTCACCACGCTGTGTTATTTTATTAGAGGTTCACATATTCTCTGGGTCAGAGAATTTGTACTTTGTTAAAAGCAAACCTTACTGGAACAATTGGACTCTATCAGCTATTTCCTAGAAAAGTCCTGTATCTCATAGACAAATGTAACTGCCTTCAGCTTAGAGTCACCTTTCGCATCCAGGGAACTCAAGAAATTATAGTCATCTCTGGGGAAGCATCTCAGATGTCATTCCAGAGGAAAACTTCGCTTACCACACTCGCCAGGAGCCTCTCTTGTCCCCTCAGCAATGTCTACTGCATTGCAACAAATCGAGTGTTGACCTATCTGATCCCTCGCTCCACTGTGAGCCACTCAAGGGCAGGACCCATAGATTATTTAAGAAATTATTCTGATAAAGTGCTTATTCAGAATCTAAAAATGAGGACGAGATCCATGAAATCCAGAATATAGAATGTTTTTTAAAATAGAAACTTGGTAAAAAAACACAAAAAAACCAACAAAAGACCACAAAATGAGTGCCGTTGATGCTGTGATGAAATGGAGTTCATATTATGACCTATTGCATTAATAAACTATTATTATACAAATATGATCCCATCATGTTGCAGATTAAAAAATAAGCATTAATGACCTCAAAATTATCTGATCAGAAATTAAAGAATGGTTTTGGTAGGTAATTCTGATTTGGGGATACTTTTAAATTTACTATGAGGATTTTTATCTACAATTGCAGTGATTGCAAGCAGAGGTCTGCACATTTTTCTGTAAATGACCAGATTACAAATAGGTTAAGTTTTATGTACCACACAGATCTCAGGCACATATTCTTCCCTTTTTAATATTTTTTTTTAATGAAAACTCCTTCTAGGCTTGAGGGCCATATGAACAGAACCTGAGAAAGATTTGATTCATGCACAGGAGTTTCCTCACCCTTGAGCCAAGGGTTTGCTTGGGCTGCAGAATCTATTTCCACAAGTGTTTTCTCATTCACGTGGTTGTCGGAAGGTCTCAGTTCCTCATCACGTGGGCCTTTCCAAATGACTACTTGAGGGCTTTAGTGGTTTGAACTACACTGCAAACGTACGTGTTGGAATCTTAGGTTGCTCTAGTGGCTTAGTGGATAAGTTGTGCTGCCAACCCAAACAGGCAGTTCCTTTTTTTAAAATTCTTCTTCTTTTTTTAAAAAATTTCCCATGATACATCTTCAAGGATATGAACATGTACGGCCAAGCACAATCAATAAGAGTGCATCTAAATTCCAAAATCAGTCTCCATAATAGTCTATGTCTTTCCTACTGCCAAAGGGGCCCTTTAGAGTAGTGAGAGAAGATCTTCACCCTGAAACCCACAGCGTCCCTTTTCAGCAGGAAGT
>NW_006399758.1:16236738-16248457 GCF_000299155.1 Elephantulus edwardii | reverse complement strand
ATTCCTTCTTTGGTATACCATCCCCCCCCTCCCTTCCCACTGCCCCGAGTACACTCCGCTATGCAACCTTCATTCTGGACTCTTGTGATAACCATAATACCCTATCATATATAGCTTTTAAATTATTCTCTCCTTCATTTGTTTCAATTCAGTATACATAAGTTATCCAGTTTTTCTCAGTCGAAGAGGCAGTTTCAATCCACCAACTGCTGCACAGGAGAAAGACGGGCAATGTCCTCCCATGAGATTTATAGCCTTTGAAAAGCCACTGGAAAGTTGGAATGCGTCACTTCCAACTCAACAGCGAGGAGTTGAGTTGAATCTTGTACAGAGCTCTAATTGCTTTGCTTACCAGTGGTTCCACTGCACAAAGGGGAGGAATTTCCTCTTTTGCAATTTACAGCTTTGAAAAACCGCCAGAGGATCAGTAATGAATCAGTTCCGACCTAAGGAACTGTGAAGAGTATTAGGAATATTATAATTATTCCCTTTGGGAACAGAGTTTTCTTGGTTATGTTAATTAGACTATATCATTGTTCCTAAACTTACTCACTTCTCAGTGATAAGAAGAGCAGATTAAGTAAGATCCAGTAACAAGCCTAAGTGGAAGAAGATAGAAGTTATATGAAGATTACCAAGGAAAGGAAGAACTCAGAGACAACAGAAAGCCTTGTCCTACAACCAGTGCCTTTAACTCAGACTTCTAACCTCTTGAACTATGGGGGGGGGAGCACATAACAACAACAAATGTCTCTTTTAAATGTTGGGATTGCTTTGTCTTGTTTTGTTCTTTTATGCCTGTTACACTCCAACTAAAGGAAGAATATTGTTCTGAGGCTCAGTGACGGCAACATACACGACACCTTCTAGAACACAGATTGTCATAGAAGGGATTCTCATTACATCTGATTTTATTTCAACAAAGAATGATAGTCAGTATTTGAATCTTTAGGACTTTGAAATGGCCGTTGACAGCACTGCTTTGAGACAGTACCTTCACATCCAACTCAGAAACAAACCTCACCACAGAGTAACAGATGCAAAGAGTAATGCTTTTGTCCTTGTCATAGCCGACTGCAGATTCTATTGTATTGGGAAGTGTCTGTATTTACAAATGGATCCAAAAGATGTGCTTGTTGGCTCTGTGTCCAGAGCTTGTGGTCTTCCTATTTAAAGCCTATGGTGCAGCAAGGACTACAGAGAAGGTAAGGCAAAACTAACTACATTTTTATGGCTTCTACATTAGTGGTAAAGGATGAACTTTAAAAAATGAGACTGGTTTAACTAGCTTTATAGGATGTATACAAATATTTTCTTAGTAGTGGAAGATAAACACAAAATTATGTTTCTTCCAAGTCAATGATTTTTATTATAAAACTAAATAGTGGTAAAGGAAACTACTGAAGCAAATATATTTTAAAAGAGCAAAATTTTAAAAATACAAAAAAAAAGGTTAATTCTCATACAACTGAAGAATTACAATCATCAGAGAATGGTCTGTTCACCATTTAACATATATTGGTTGTTTTTTTAAATTTAAGCCTCTTGTTTAGAGTCAACAAGACCTCGTGGAGGGCCTTTGTATTTAAAAGTCAGTTGTTATTATATTTTGGAGGAACATTATAGTAATCTTCTGTCTATTGGCTGCACTGTGGTAACTTGGGATTGCTGTGGTACTGAACCTTATGCCACTGGGGTGTCAAATGCCATAACAGCTACGCATGGTGGACAGCATTTGGTCAAGTTCTCAGTTTAAGACAGATTTGGAAGCAGGAATGGCATCCACTTCCTAAACAACATGCCTCTGGAAAAACTCTGTGAACTTTGATAAATGTTGATAGTTATAGAAAGGCCTTTTGTTCATAGGGTTGCTATGAGTTGTGTTCGACTTAATGACAATCAACAACAACAACAGGCCACTAGAGCTCGCTAGAGGTAGAACAAGCAAATAAATTGTTGTTGCTGTTGTTAGGTGCCTTCAGGTTGAATATGACTAATAGTGACCTTACAGATAACAGATCTGAACCCTGTCCTATCCTGTGCCAACCTCATCACCTCTGACACACTTAAGCCCATTGCCACAGTCACTGTTTCAGTTCATCTTGTTGATGGCCATCCTCTCTTTCACCAACCTTCCACATTTCCAAGGAATAGCGCCTCCAAACAACCTTAAGGGACCTCTGGTGGTCTAGTGGTAAGAAAAATGTGTTGCATTCCCAAATTCAAATGATTTGTACCCTTCAGCTCCTCCATGGGAGAAGACTGGGTAATCTCCTCCCATGCGATTTACTGCTTCTGGAAGCCTGCTGGAGGCCAGCTATCGATCAGTTCCTACTTGTTAGCACATAACAATAACAACCACAACAACAACTCTAATGTGGGGGCTGGTCAGTTTTGTCATCCTACTATGTTTAAATAAGTCATTTCAGAGATAGAAAGGGAACAATCTCACTCCTATCAAGAAAGAAGAACCAGGAAGGAAGAATACATATCCTAACTTTGCCCCAACACTTCTTGACCCAGGAGACAAGGAACACCACAGAGAAGGCCAGAAGGAGAAGCAGCAGAGAGACTGGCACAAGACAGAGCTGTGGGCCTGAGGGAGAGAGGTTTGTTAGCAAAGACGCATTCCGGCACTTGCTGAAAGGGCTTGGCTTGACAGCCTTAGGAGCTGGAACAAGCTTTTTCAGGCTGAAGGTTTCTAGTAGGAGGGATGCTTTGGGCACTTGTATTAATAAAACTCAGAGTTTTGTGACATTTGCCTAAGTAGGGAAGAAGAGACTGGTGAAGAGACCGAGGACCTTCTTATGGGCATGACTGAGAGGCTGTACCAGTTGAATAATTATATCCTCAGTATTTTTAATACTTAATTATAACCTGTTACTTCTATAACAGAACATATAATTGAAAGTTCTGTCTGTGGGTTCTGAGTGGCCATTTCAAGAATTATCAAATTCAGCAAAGAAGTATAAAGGATGGTGGAAGAGATTATTAGTATCAGAACTGGTAAAAATATTGAAAGATAAAGGCATATCTGACCTTATAGGAATCAGCTTTTGGAAGCTGATGCTGATGAGAATATTTTTTCCCCTCCCCTTTCATGAAGTTAGAGGTCAAATGATTACTCTACCTCCACTGGATTACATCTCAATGCAAAGAAAACAAGATCCTTGCCACTGGACCAATAGACAACATCATGATAGATGAAGAAGGATTGAGAGTATCAATGCCTTCATCTTCCTTGGATCCACAATCAATAAATACTTGATACCAGAAGTCAGGAGGTACATTGCAGTAGGTAAGTCTCTAGTCAGGGACCTTTCCAAATTATTGATGTCTGTTTGAGGACCCAGGTTTGCCTGAATCAGGCCATAGTCTTTTCAGTTACTTGTTATGCATCTGAGAGCTGGATGATGACAGAGGAAGAATTGATGCCTTTATTTATACCCTGGTGTTGGACAACAATGCTGAAGATCTCATAGACTACCAAAGAACTAACAGATATGTCTTGGAAAAGTTGCAGGCAGAATGATCCTTAGAAGCAAAAAAGATAAAGCTTCGTCTCACATACTTTGAGCATATTGCTAGGAGAGATTATTCCTTAGAGAAGGATATCATGCTTAGGAAGGTGGAGGTGCAGCAAAAGAGAGGAAGATTCTCAATCAGGTGGGTTGACATGGTGACTGCTGTAACAGGCTTGAATGTGTCTGAGATTGATGGTGCAGGATAGAATAGTATTCAGAGCAGTTATTCATAGGTTTGCTATGAGTCATGTTTGACTCGACACCTAACAACAACAACAACTATAGTATTTTTACCTTTGTACATGAACATCATGCACATTAATGGACGGTAAAGGGGGGGAAATTACCCAATGTAAAAAATACCCAATAAAAAACCCTTGGAACTTTGCAGATTTGTACTTAAAATAACTGTAATTACTACAAAGGCAAGCATATCTTTGTGGAAATCTGTAAGTACTTTTATTTTTTAAATAATCCTTAAGTGTCTTATTAGAATTATCACATAATTGAAGACACTAGTTTCAACAAATTTTAGATTTTTCTAAGGTTCATTAGAGGAGAGGAGAAAAGAAACCATCTCTTTTTATACAAACTACTCTATATTAAGCATGTTGACAGTTCAAACTCCCAGCTGCTTTTGGGATAAATACGAAGCTGCCTGCTTCTGCAAAGACTCTAGCCTCGGACACATGATGGGGCAGTTCCATTCTATCTGTAACCTTGCTGAGTCAAAATCAACTGGACAGCAATGAGTTTGGTTTCTTGATATTATGCCACTCAAAACCCAAAAGATGGTCAAAGGCAAAGATTATGGGAGTGAATGACAGTGAAGTTAAGCTCAGTTAAAAACATATGATAAAGTTTTCAAAGGTTTCTATTCTGTTCTAGAATAATGAAGTCTTGCTCTTTGATAACGTTAACTTCACACAGACTCCTAATTACTACTTGCCCAAGACACATGATTGTCATGTTATTACCCAAACATGATGGCACTAAAATAAATTATCATTTATTTCGTCCTTTTGGGGTGGAAAAAAGAATTCAAGTTGAGATGTAAAAACATGAACTGTTTTCGACTCATACAATTTCCTCCTCTCCAACTTGGTGATTTGGTCTATCTCCTGTCTCCAAAGCAATTAAAATAACTAAACATAGCTGTACATAGGGTTTTAAAAGGCCTGCTATTTCAGAAGTGGATGGCCAATCCTTCTTCCTAGTCTGTCTTAATTTGAGTGTTCAGATTTAGAGAAGTTTCTGGTCCTTGGAGAGGGACATCATGCTTAGAAGGGTGGAGGGACAGCACGGGGGTGGGGTGGTGGGGAAGGCCCTCTATGAATTGGATTGATTCAGTGATTGGGGTAATCGGGATGGGTGTATCGAAGACAGTGCAACTGGCATAGGACAGAGCAGAGTTTAGGGTTGTTGTACATGGGGTCTCGACGAGTAGCAAATGACTCGACGGCACATAACAACAACACAACAACAAACATAGCTAAACTCCTAAAACTAAAATACATTGTCATGGAGTCACTTCTAACCCTTAGTGACCCTTCGTTGGGTTTCTGAGGCTGAAAGACCTTGCAGGAGGGGCTGGTCTCATCTTTCCCTTGCAGAATGGCTGCTGTATTTGAACTACCAATACGTCACTTAGTCCTCCAACACATTATGCAGTACACCACCAGGAATCCTTTTAAATGACGCCGAGAGTGGATGAAATATTAAGACATGGTTAAATAGCTAAATATTTTCTGAGGAATTTATTCCTTGGCATCATGATAGGTTTGCTTGCTTCCAAGCTTCTGCTGCAATTTGAAATAAATCATTTCGTGGTTTTTGTTTTTGTAAAATTTCTTTTCCTTTGGAAATTTTCCCAACATCACAGGGATTTGAATGTAAGCTCCCATTCCTAAGGATGGTTTCAGTATCAAGGGACAAACTTTGCTCATCTCAAATCATAAGTGCTCTTATGACAAAGTATGCTGAGGTAATAAACATTAACCAGTGACAAGACAGGGCATATGAGGCCAGAAAACAACAGCCTGACTAGAAGGACGAGAGCTTAGCTTTGTACAAAAATACTTGAGTGGTTTGCATCAGTAATAGGAAATGGAATACAGAGGGGGGAAAACCATGTGGTGTTTTAATAGGCTTTTGTAAAACATTTTTTAAAAGCTCATTTGAATTTACGTTAGTGCTTCTTGAAAACTGCAAGAACCTTGATAAATGGAGATCTTAATAGAGTTAAATTGTACCCAGTTTCAGAATGACAATACTGTGTATTTTATAACATTATTGCCTGCATTCTTTTTTTTCAGAATGTAACCCAATATAGTGTATAAGATTAAAGGGGGAAGAAAAGAGTGAAAAAAAAATGGAACAATGTACCTCACAGATGACTGGAACATTCTAAATCACCTAGGTGCAGAATTCTTGAAATAGAAAATGAAAAACTTTTGAAGGATTTGTACCTATGCTAAGGTAATAGCAAATTTCAAATACATATTCAGACTCTTATTACCCTTGAAAAATGTATAGAGAGAACAACATGATCCTGTGTCTTCTCATTTAAATTTTATAATAAGAGAAATTTCAAATTCATGCAAAACAATAAAAAATAATTTAAAAAATTGGGCATGGCACACTCCATTGAGTGTATTTTCAAGATCACACCTAACACCAAGCCTTCAAGGGTACTGCTTCATTCATATATTCAGTCAAGGACCTCTCTAAGATACACTTAAGCTGAAATGGAAAGTGGTGAAGGAGGGAAATGGATTCATTCCCAAGATAAGAAATTAGAGGGAGAGCTGAGGAGAAGCAAGAAATGGACAACGCTTCAAAGAGTTTAGTTGTGAAAAGAAGCAGTTCTCGTGTCAGTTATTATGTACTGTCAAGATAAAACCCAGTCAATAAAGGAATCATTCTATGCTTATTTGTTTGGTTTTTTAGGATATCTTTTTTGTTTCTTTGCTTTGCTCTGTTTTGCTTTATTTAATCCAGAAGAGTTATTCTGGTAGCATAACTATATATGTTAATAAAATAAGATTATTTTTTTAAAAAATATTTTCTTTTTATGAAAATATACATAACAAAGGCTAATTCCAATCAACAATTTCTAGATACAGTGATTAAAGACATTGGTTATATTCTTCACATTATGTCAATATATCTATTATTATTTCTGTTTTAGTGGTTTTATTCCATTGACGTGAATGCCTTATTACCCTGCAAAATTTTTTCATAAACTTTAGAATAGCTATTGTCCATTTAGTCTTGCAAAGGGAATTTTTCAGTAGAGCACAATAATTATTGCTAACAATCTTAAGAGTTAAACTGTAACTTAGTTTAAAGGCGATATGGGAATAGTTTTAACTTGCTATTTGAAGGCTAAAATATATTGGGACTTCCCTAGGCTCATTGGGTCTGGTAAGTCTGGATTCCAAGAAAATCAGCAGTTGCGTTCCAAATTTCCCCTGGGTTTTCTTTTTCTTTTTTTTTTCCTTTAAATCAAAATTCCTTTGTTGTGTCCTGATCAGAATATTTTGTCGTGGTAATTGTGCATCATTGAGGTCTGATCTCAAGATAGAGAAAATAGTGGTTCAAACAATTTGTCCTGTGAAATTCCTTCCCTGATTCTTAGATTTCTTTTTTTTCTCTTTTGTTTCAGATAAATTGCAACTAACAGCTTTATCTTAGGTGATTACTCATAAGCTTTAAAGACCATATGTGATAATCATCATACTGGGAGATAGAGCATAATCTTTAAGAAATATTTTATGTTAATTGAGTGGATAGATTGTCCCATGAGACCATGACACATAATATGTTTTGATTCCTACTCTTTTTAACTGACCAGTTCAACTCATAGAATTTGAAAGCTAGAGACATAGGGCATGAATAATCAGATTTCTTACTGTTGGACAGAACAGCATCACCATTTTCCATCCTCATTCTGAAAAATAGTTTGGTGTGTTTTTCTAAAGGACATAAGGAGAGTCAAGCTTTAGTGCCACAAAGAGAGAGTACTCTCTTTCTAGAAAGGCTCTTCCAGCCTCTTATCTTGAGGAAAGACAAAGATGTATGCACATCCATGATTATTGCTGTGTTATTCACAATGGCAAAGATATAGAAGTAACCCAAGCACTCATCAACAAATGAATGGATAGAAAAACTATGGTACATTCACACAGTAGGATATTATGCAGCACTGAGAAACAATTACCTTGTAAAACTTTACGCAATGTGAGGGACCCTGGAGGACATCATGTTGAGTGAAATATCTCAGTCACAAAGGGATAAGTACTGCATAACACCACTGTTATAAAACAGGATTGATATTGGGGGGATGGAGGGAGAAATAGGAAAAGAGTGGCTAGATAATGAACACTGCATTGGAACAGATGAGGGAAAGAATGGCTTAAAAGGAATATATGATTAGGCATTATATATATGACAATAACTTAAAAGAGGTGTATTGCAAAGTGGACTGGGAGAAGGAGAAGGAATGAAAATGTGCAACAATGAATGAATAAATTGAAAAAAGAGTTAGAGAAAGAGAGTTTGCATAAGGATTGAATTAGACTGAACTGGAGAAGAGTTGAATTTCCCCTAGATTGGAAAAATGAAGGAAAATGCAGACCCAGGTACAATTCATGTAGTGTATGAATGACGTGGTAGTAGAGGAGGAGAGAAAGAGAGCATATCTGAGGTTTCTAGAATAATACAGAATGACCACTTGGCTCTGAGAATTTGTGCAGTGATACGTAGCTGATGTAAGAGTTGTTGTGTGCCCCCGAGTTGGAAGTGACTGATAGCTGACTCTCTGGTGGATTTTCTGAGGCAGTAAATCACACAGGAGGAGACTGCTCCTCTTTCTCCTGTAGAGCAGCTGTGGATTTGAACCTTGTGCTTTCAGGATTGTAGCACAGCTTCTTACCACTAGGTAAAAAAGTACTATTTCATACTATAGTACAAAAGTGAGTAGCTCTGTGGACTTAATGCCCTTTCTTTGCCTATGGTTTTCTGACACTACATTATTCTGAGATTTATATATGATCTTGTTAAGGAACTGAGGATTTTTTAATAAATTGCCATACAGCTCTAGGTGAACAAGGTGAGTTGCAGGGGACATTAAAAGACTTTATTTGTTAAGGAGTGAATGTGTCATGTCCTACTTCTGTAGAGATGTAGAAAGCTCAGGAGAATGTCACTACCCTCCCCTAAAGAGGAAAAGCTAGACAAAATTATGACTTTTGTTGGGCTCATCGGAGGGCTGAGCCTGTAAGAAACAAGGTAAACAGAATTATAGTGGTGATTCTTCCAAGGACAGATGGGGCATCTCTGGGACAACTGGGAGGAAGAGGAGACAGATAAAAAGGAAAGTAAGAAGAAAACAGGTAAATTTTGAATACACTTTAAAGGCAGTATGTACGTGAGCCAGTCTGGCAGTTTCAAATCCTAGGAAACCATGACCCAAGATAAGTCTGCACTCACCTAAAAGATCTTTTCCATGATGGTATCTATTTGTTCTTTTGGCAGTCCATAGAACATTCTTCAACATCACAGTTCAAAGGCATCAAGTCTTCTTCTGTCATCCTTATTCATTGTCCAGATGCATAGCAAGTGATTGGAAAGACCATGGCTTGAATCAGATGCACCTTAGTGCTCAAACAGACATCATTACTCCTCAGTGATGTGGAGAGATCCCTGACTGAAGACTTGAAATGCAGTACATTTCCTGATCCTGGTATCAGGCTAATTGGTTGTGGATCCAGGTAAAATGAATTCATTTGCCATTTTTAAAATTTTTCTCCATCTATCATGATGTTGCCTATTGATCCAATGGTGAGAATTTTTATTTTCTTAATGTTGAGATATAATCCACATTGAAGATTGTAGTATTTGATCTTCTGGAACAAGCACTTTAAGTTCTCATCACTTTCAGCAAGGAAGTTTGTGTCATCTGTGTAACACAGGTTGTTTAGTAGACTTCCTCTGATCCTGATGCCACATTCTTTTCATTTTTCAAATTGTTTTCAAGCTTCTCTAATGATTACGCTCAGCACACAGATTGCATAGGTATGAAGAGAGAATAAAACCCCAACACTGTTCTAGATTTTGATCTATGTAGTGCTCTCTTGTTCAGTTCAGACAACAGCCTCTTGATCTAGGTATAGATTTTACATCAGCACAACTAAGTGTTCCAGGATTTCCATTGTTTCCAATATTAGCCATAATTTGTTATGATCCACACAGTCAGTCAAATGCCTCTGCATTGTCAATAAGGCATAAACATTCTGTTAGTATTCCCGACTTTCAGCCAGGATCCATCTGACATCAGCAATGATATCCCCAGTGACTTGTACTCTTCTAAACCCAGCCTAAACTTCTAGCAGTGCTCTGTCAATGTATGTTCTAGACTTTTTTGGAAGAGCTTCATCAATATTTTGCTTGCATGTGGTATCAGTGATATTGTTTGATAATATCTATATTCTGTTGGATCATCTTTCTTGGGAATGGAAACAAAGATGGATCTTTCCCAGCCATCCAGGTAGCTGTGTTCCAAATTTCCTGGTACAGACTGGTGAGAACATCTAGGGATGCATCCGTCATTTGAAGTGTATCAATTGATATCCCATCAATTACTAGGGCCTTATTATTTTGTCAATGCTTTCACTATAGCTTAAACTTCCTACTTCATTACAGTTGGCTCATGATAATACAGTACTTTCTGAAGTATTTTAGCATTGCTAATTCTTTCTGGTACAGTAACTAGGTGTATTCCCTCCTTTTAATACTTCCTGGATCATTCAAGATTTTGTCGATACCTAAGTATTGCAAACAGAGGCTTGAGTGTGTTTTTCAGTTCTTTCAGCTTGAGAAATGCTGAGTAAGTTCTTCTCCTTATATTGTCTGAATGAAATTGTGTCTTTCTAAAATATGTGTGGTTAATCTTCTCATAAACTCTATATCTATTGTATAGTTTCACAATGTGGGAATTGGCTGTTACGTTAATGCAGCAGGATTAGTGTAAAATGTCTCCAGCCAATGTCTTTAGAGATATAAAAGTGATTAACCAAGCAAGCCTGATGGATTCAAGACAACTAAGTTAGCGTACAAGCAATTTATTAGTTGGCCTTTACCAGCACAAGTATGTCCCAAATGTGAATGCACTGGGATGGTACAAAGTAAGCAGCTTATAAAAAGGAGGTTGGGGTAGGGTGGAGAAGTACCAAAGAGGGAGATACACTTGGCAAAGACTTTCCAGAAAGGCAGAGTGTTCTGTTAACACTTCCCAGAACAATTCTGGCCTTTGGGTACAAGGGAGTGGAGGGTGGTTTCTTGTGAGTACTGGTTTCTAAGCAGGAGGGAGAGGAGGATTTGTAGTTATGCAAATGGGTCAGGTTCCCAGGCTTGTAAAGTCAGGTTCATATGCCTCTCAAAACCCATGAACAGATATAGTAGACTATATATATCCACAGAAGATCATCCTAAGCAAAGACTTAAAAGTGTCAACAGAGAGATAAATGCATAAGACTTCCAGCCTTCCAAACTGTGAGAAAATAAATTCTGTTTGTTAAAGACACCTATTTGTGCTATTTTTATTGTAGTAGCAACAGATAACTAACACAAGCACATAATCATAAAATTACATGTGTTTTCGAATAGAAATAAAACTTCCAAATACATAAAATAAAAACTAGAGGATGATTACAAGAGAAATTCTTCAATTGATGGTTTTGCCCTCTCAGCAAATCATAGAAAAATAAACTCTAAAAATCAACAAATATATAGAAAAATTTGAACACCACTCAGCCAACTACACACCCAATTGTTATTTTTAAGCCACTTCTATTAGGAAAAAGTAAATTCATATAGAAATGTATTCAATTTCTGGACCTTAATATAAAGCTCAGAAAATCAAAATAATTGACTGTATACAAAGTATAATTTCTGAGCACAATAAAACTAAGTTAGTTGCACTTATGATCTTAAGGACAAAAAAGAAACAACAACAACAAAGTAAGAAGAAACCTAGATTGTTTTCAATTATCTAAAAAAATAGCTAGCATTTTTACAGAAGTGACTGTGTCAGACACTGTCCTTGTTGTTGTTGTTGTTGTTATGTGCCGTCGAGTCGTTTGCGACTCATAGTGACCCTATGCACAACAGCCCTAAACCCTGCTCTATCCTGC
>NW_006399758.1:16200105-16235993 GCF_000299155.1 Elephantulus edwardii | reverse complement strand
ACTATTGATTAATCATGATGAAACACATGTAATAGCACACAATTTAAATTGAATATTGGGTAACTAATGATATACCAACATATTGCTAATTACAAGAATAAAAAAGTTAAATTCAAATGACCATAGGCTGTTTATCTTACCAAGTTGCTTCTAGTGGAGACTTGGGATAGCATTTCCGTCTAAGATAGCGTGCATGAGTCTAATTATGCCAATGTTTTCTAGTCCTAAATACATTACTAATCCAACTACACTTATCTTTCTTGTCCATTCACTCACAAGGTTCCCAACTGTTGTTTCTCTGGTCGTATGGTGACTTCACACACAAAAACATTGCCCTACTATGTCAGATCCATAAGCTTTTCTTTGATGAATTTTCAGAAGCAGATTACCAGATCTTTGTTCTTAATCTCTTTTAGTCTGGAAGTTCTGTTGAAATGTTTCATAACAGTATTCAAAACATTTGAGTATTAAGACTTGGAACTAACCCCATGGCTGACCCTTCACCGGGTTTTCAGAAGCTGTAAATTACATGGGAGGAGACTGTCTATCCTTTTTCCAGATAGCAGCTGGTGGATTTGAACCACCTGCTTTAGAGTTAGCAGTGCAACTCCTTGCCCCCACTGTCACCAAACCTTCCATTTAAGACCCTTTAGACAGATCAATATAATTCCTCTAAAATGCTTGATGTGATTCTCTGAAAGTTCTGGAAATATCTAAGTCCTATTCATCTCATTCTTCATTGCACTCTTAGTAACAAGTGCGGCACGTGACATTACTCAGACACTAAATGATGTTTTACTAGAAAATTACATACATTTTAATATTCATTAACATTAAAATCAGTTATACTTTTTTGTTTTCGTTCCTTCTAAGAAACCTAGTGGTCCACTTCTCGTGTCTTTCCTGGATCTAGTGTCATAATATGAGTCTATTTTACACACTTTTTTTATCTCTAAGATAAAATCTTTTAAAAAATTATTTTTATTTTATATTGGTTTCCTCCCAATATTGTTATACACTGTTTAATACTATACTTCATTCACATTGTGATTCACACAATCCTTGCTTTTTCCACGATTTTATCAGAGTTCTACTAGAGGCAAGAATGGTGACATTTTGATTCACTTACTTTGGGCATATTTTCAAGAGGAACCACTCCTTTGAGAGACACATCATGTTGGAAGGGTCAGCAAAAGAGAGGAAGATTTTCAACAAAATGGATTGATATAGTGACTACCACAACGGGCATGACAGGGTGCGTGAAGATGGCGCCGGATTAAGCAGGGGTCAGGTCTGTTGTTCATAGGGTTGTGTTGAGTCATAATTGGCTAACAACAACAACAACAACAGCATCTAATAGCTACAACACTGTTTTATACATGGAATTGTCAGTCATGACTTTACAGAGAGATTCTCATTCTTACTTCTGGAGAAAGACAGATACTGTACCCAAGAATATTTTGCATATGATTTGTTGCTATTATGCATTCTTTTCTGTGCTTTGAATATGAAGGATTCTTTGCTATCGTCCCTGCCAACAGATAAAGACATTACACTGATCACTCGCATAATGGTGGCGCGGTAAATTGCCTCTTTTCTGAGGTGACATTAATTGGAAACAAGAAGAATGAGGTAGTAAAGGAAACAATGGATTTTAAACTCAAATTCTTTGCTATTGAATTGGCGCTGACTCATAATTGTCCCTCCAGCAGGTTTTCAGAGGAAGGAGCTCATCTTTTTGCCCATCTTTCTCCCTCATAGTAGGTGATGGATTCAAACCACCTGCCTTTGGGCTGGCAGTACAACTCCCAACCCTGTAGACCTCATAAGAGCTCCTTTTAATGCATTTCACAGGAATATAAACTGTTCCTGAGACTGGAGTTTCTTTAGTTGTACTGAACTCAGTCCCAAATATTTTGTGCCCCATATAAAAGAACAAAATAAAAAGTAAACTGCATTTTGAATTGGGGTGGGAGGAAAGTCTTTCATGTAACTGAGATATTTTTTTGAATCTTCAAAACAAGTCATAATAATTTTCCATGACAAGTAAACATTGTCATTTATCTTGCTTGAAAATAATTATTTCTGTTTCCTTCTGGGACAATAATTTCAGGGAGAGGAGAGGTTTCAGGGAGAGGAATTGTTTATATTTTAAAGTATATTTTGGAAATTATTTAACGTTTACTAAAGAATTGCTTGAAAAGAAAATGCTATAAATGATTTAAAAAATAAGATTTATGTATTAGTTAGCTTTTGTTGAACTAACAAACAATTCCAGAATCCCAGTGATATCTGTTGTGGTTATTCTTAGGTTTCATTGAGTCAACAACTTACACTCATAATGACCCTATGAACAGATCTAAACTTTGCCTTTTTCTTTTCCACCTTCTGGATTTCTGCTTTGTTTGAACTTATTATTACAGTCAGTCCATCTTGTTGAGACTATTATTTCTTGATTTCTTAATAAGAAAGAAGAATTAGAGAATTAGAGGCTTTCTATGAATTGAGATCAACTAAACAACAGTCATTTAAAATTTTGACAAAATTGAATTCTTAAGAACCATTATCATGATTGCAGTACCCAAACACAATGTCTACTAAGATTTTTATCCAAGAATATTCCTAAGCTTTTCTGAAGTATTACATGATTTTTATTTTAGTGCATATACAATTTTAAATTTCAAATTTTTGTTCTTCCACACTTTTCGTGAAAACTATCTTTAGTTGTAATATAATAATTCATTGAATTGCAGAAATAAGGTTTTTCTCTATTTTGGCCATTTATAGTTCTCTTACTTTTTTGCTCTTACAGTAACTATTGGTGTTATAAAAATATTTCTATTTAAATTTATTTTGAACATAAAACTCCTTTTGACTGTTGTTGTTGTTGTTGATTGCCTTCGAGTCAAGCATGACTCACAGCAACCCTGTGAACAAAAGGCCTGAAGCCTCAGTACAAATATCGACATTTATCAAAGTTCATAGAGTTTCCGGAGGCAAGTTGTTTAGAAAGTGGATGCCATTCCTGCTTCTAATATTTTGACTAGATACCCATAATAATAACCAGGTCAAAGAGTAAGTTTATATTTAGAATTTTAAAAATAATTTTACATACTGCTTTCCAAAAAAGTGATAATTTATTCTCCTACTTATAGAGTTTAAAAAGTCTTAAGTGTATTACTTTCTTGCCATCAGTTGTATTATTAATAATGAGAAATATTTCTGAAGCTATTTCCTGCCCTAGGTGTATTTTGTCTTTAGCTTTTTTCTCTCAGTTGGAGATCTTTTCTCTTCACAGGCCAGAACTTCAATGAGGGTTGTTAGTGTTGCTATGTGCCATCAAGTCAACTATAATTCACAGCGATCCTATGAACAATGGCTCTGAAACTTGCCTTATCTTGAGCCAGCTTCACTATCTCTGACACACCTGTCCCCATTGTCAGAGTCACTGTGTTAATGTTAATTTATCTCATCCAAAGTCTTCCTCTCCTGCTCTGACTCTCCAGCCTTCCAAGTATGATGTCCTTCTCCAAGGACTGCTTCCTCCTAGCAACATGTCCAAAGTATGTGAAACAGAGCTTTAAAATTCTTGCCTCCAAGGAACAAACTGGTTTCACCTTCTATTGGGCAGATCTGTTTGTTCTCATGGTAGTCTATGGTATGTATGTTCAATACTCTTCCCCATCATCACAACTCAAAGGCACTGATTCTTCTGTCATTTTTACTCATTGTGCAACTCTCAGATGCATAGCAAGAAACTGAGAAGACCATGGCCTGGATCAGTAGTGTCTAAATTGACATTATTGCTCTTCAGCATTCTAAAGAGGTTCCTGACAGCATACTTGACTAAAGCAATTAATCTCTTGGATTCCTAAGTGCTAGTGCGAAGAGTGTTGATTGTGGATCCATTCTATATGAAGTTCCTAATAACTCCAATCTTTTCTCTATCTCTCATGCTATTGCCTTTCGGCCTGGTGGTGAAGGTCTTTGTTTTCTTGATGTTGAAATGAAATCATTATTTAAGGCTACAGTACTTGACTACCTCAAGCACTCCCCAGTTTTGAGGCATAAAGTTGTGCCAGCTGCACAATGTACATTGTTGATGAATCTTCCTCCAATCCTTATACCACAGTCTTCTTCATAAAGTTGAACTTTGAATGTTTGATCACTAAATTGTTATCATTTCTTCATGTCCTATTTAACATTTCCTTGTCCATTGTCTGGTTTATAAATATATGGTATTTATCAAGTGGTTAATAAATATATGGAAAGATGCCGCACCTTAGAATGATCGCAGAAATGGAAAAATTTTAAAACTGAGATGTAAATTTTATATCCTTAAGTTATTTACTTATTCAATTTGAGACAATGGACATAAAAATATGTTAACTCTTCATATATAAAGATTAGTAGTCCTTTTTAACTTAATGAATAATTTATTGCAATTTGTTATTTGACTATAATTTCTGTTATGGTACTTTGACACACTTTTTACATTGATAAATATTTCAATCATTTATTTTTCAATTTCTTCTATTGTTTCCATATTTAGGTATTTCATATATATATATATACTCCTGTTTTATTTTCATATTCTTTAATTTTATTCTTAGCATTTAGAATTGTTTCTAGTTTATCCTGTTTAGGGAGTGAGGGGAGATTCTAAACTGATTATTTCTTCTAAATGATTGATTTTTTTTCTGTTTATACTCATAAACTCTCTTGTTAAGGGATTCACAACAGAGTTGGCTTATAAAGAAAAGAACTAAATTAAGATTGTGTATTTACTTCTTATGGAAGTTCTGGTATCCTACTAGATATGGAGTTGCACTTCCAACCAAAAGGTGAATGATTGGAATCCACCAGCTACTTCATGGGAGAAAGATGGATAATCTCCTTCAATGTGATTTACATCCTCTGACAACACAGGAGGGTTAGTGGGTTTTCATATCTTATGTAAGTTCATAAAGCCCTTTAATAGTTAAGGATCTACTTGCCCAAGACTGACAACCATTATTCTCTTTGATAACTGCACATTGTACTCTTGATTCTAGCCTATAGTCTTACTTTTTCCTTTTGTTATGCACAGAGTAAACTGGACTGACAACCATTCAAAAGCATCCAAATCTAAGGGACCAGAAGAGCCAGCTTCATGTCTGAAGGGAATGTTTAGTTTAGAATTACATAATTAAAGTCCATTATAATTTGAAATGTGAAGGTCAGGTTGCGACCCCCACATAGCAAAATAGCTGGAAGTTAATAAATGGTAATTGGTAATTATCGATTAAATATTGTTCCTAAGAGTTACTTGTAGCATGACTTTACTCAGTGATGACAGATAGGAGGACTTAGGAGCAACTGGAAACTCCAGAGACAGTGCTTTAGACATTTTATGTTCGATCAGTCGATTTATGGAAGGAAAGCATTGCTCTCATGAAACTTCTTGTTGAATTAACTATGATTTGAAATGAAGTTCCTAGCTTGTACAAATGGTTTACTTTTGGAAACTGACCTGACAATTGATGGTTTGAATCAATTCAGTGATACCTCAAAAGAAAAGTCTGAACATCTACCTCTGTAAAGAATACAAGTCAATAAAACCCTATGAAGGAGTAGGGTAACACATTGGGTTGCCATGACTTTGTATACATTGTGTTTTACACATTACTTCATTCACATTGTCTTTCATATGATCATTCCCATACATTGCATTTCATAGAACCAAGTTGGAGGGAGTGGAAATCATGGGGTCAGAGCTCTGTATCTTTATGGATCATAATTCTCTCCTGGACAAGCTTTACTTCATGAAAGTAAGAATCAACTCAATGGTAATAGGTTTCTCCAGGGTTATTACACAACTATAAATATCTTTGGGTTCCTGTAATTGAAAGTCCTCAATCCTATGCAAACATGGATTTCAATGACAGAATCAGAAAACATAATCTTAAATGTTAAAAAGAAAACTCTAACGTTATAGAAGATACGATAACATTAAAAATAAGGTAAAAAATGTATAAGAGAAAGAAGATCAAATTGGTAACTGAAACTTTGTAAGAAGAAAATATTTATACATATCAAAAGACTTTATATCAAGAGTGTAAAAACCTACATACTGGTAAATTATTTGGCAATGACGTATTTGATAAGGGTTTAACTGCCTTTTAAATACAAGGCTGGTCCACCAGATCCTGGTTGACTCTAAACCAAGAGGCTTCTATCCCACAGCTCACTGTTAGCTAAATATGACAAATTCAATCAGCTCACATGCTTCTGTGCTCTACCCTCACCAAGACAAGAGAAAGAAACCATCTTCCAGAATTCATATTAGTAAATACTTGAGTGTGTACAGGTATATTTATAGACATGTGAGTATAGGTTTGTGTGTGTTATCTAGCTCATTATTATTTATCTATGTAAAAAAATCACATATGGGGCACGATTATAGAGTCTTTATAAACATATGCAAACAACTCACAAGATCAGCTTATTCTCACAAGGATTTTGGGACCAAAATATAAAAAAAAACTAGGTCATTGGCATAAGATAGTTTACCAGAATAATGCTCTATATCCATATTTGGTGCATAGGGTTTGGCATCTAATAGCTTTCAAATGTCCATCTAAAATACACTTATGGGTCTTTATTATACAGAGCAAAAGAGAATGGCAGAAATAAAAAGACCAAGAAGAAATCAATTGACAGGACTAAGTCCACACAAACTAAAACCTCTGTAAACTTGAGAACAAAGAATGAGATGTTGCCTCATTACCAGTACCAACTACTCTGACCATGGACATGATTGAAGAGCTTGGATGGAATAGAAATGTAGAACAAAACACAAATTCCTTAAAAAGACCAGGTCTGCTAGAACAAAAGGTGCTAGAGAGATTCATGAGATTATCAATCTAAAACATCCTTTGAGTAATGTGCTCCTCAAAACAATGAGCTGTGTGGAGTCAACATTTACCCAAAAACAAACTGAGAAGGGGAGTACTGGAAAGAAAGCTAAGTCAATGGAAACAGAATGGAAATAATGCAGTGCTGACACAGTGTAAAAACTAAGAAATGGCATGGAAGAATTAGTATAAAAATCGTGAAAAGGAAGCATACTTTGCTATGTAAACTTTTTCTAAAACACAATGAAATATTTTAAAAAAAATATAATCCTCTAAAATTAAATATAATAGAAATCACTACAAAAGTTTGATGAGTCACTGCAGAGATAACTCATCTTGATAAAGATTTTACTGATCAGTTAAAGATATCTCTTAATATCACAAAAAATATTGTAATTCTTATAAATGAGTATAAAGTAAACTAAGCTATTTATTTCAAAACTATTGTTTTTCTTGTTTACGAAATAGTACGTATTCACTGTTAAACAAAATCATGTTTTAAAAAAGGCTACATCATGAAAATGTATAAATGTCTCATGATTTCAGCCTTAAAAATAACCTCTTGATTTATTCATCTGATTTTCCATGCAGATGTAAACAAGTCAAATTAATTAATTTTAAAATATTGTAATGGCAAAAGAGTAATATATTGTATACCATTTTAAGAAAGATAACTCCAGGAGTAAGATTTTGTTTTTCTTCCTCTGATTCTAGTCCTTTACAGAGGCTAACGCTAATGACCATTGCCATTTCTGGAGCAGATTAATTAAGGACAAGTCACCATGGTGATGGATAATGGAAATATAATAACTCCAGTCGTTTATTCCTCTAGTATTTATTTGTCATCTCTTAAGAGGACCACATAAGCCATTACAGGTACAAATCAAAGAAGACATCCTTCGGAAAATAGCAATTAATAATTTATTATCCTTTAAATGAAGGAGCTAATAGTTGAATATGAAAAAGGCCCACTTCACAGTTACAATTTCATAACTTTCATTAGCATGAAGTATCTGCAATGTGTGCCATTAAACAAGGCTCAACAAAGTTAAGAACAACTTGACCATAGAGTTTACATGATTTGGGACAATAAGGAAAACCAATTTTTTGACACTGTGGTGAGGTTTTGTATACTGAAGATATTGATAGCTGTTGTTGTTGTTATGTGCTGTCAAGTATGAATTGACTCATAGCTGACCCTCCAACAAGTTTTCAGAGGCTGTAAATTACACAGGAGGAGATTGCTCATCTTTTTCCTTTGAAACAGCTGGTGGATTTGAACCACCTACTTTGGGGTTGGCAGTGCAACTTTTTACCCACTAGACCACCAGAGCTCCTTGGGATTACTAACAGTTGAATCAGTTTAAAAAAAAAATCATTTGTTTTCTGTCACATGCACTTCCCCCTCTCTTTTGATTATTGAAATGATGAGTTAGGCTAGTCCACTGCTTATAATTTTAAATTTTAATGAGTGAGTAAATTTAGCCCATGACTACACCAAAAGGTATGGTGTCCTTGAAAGGAAATAGTTTTTCTAGTTCTTTCTCAATCAGAGGTGGGAGGGTGGTGGAGATATTTTGTTCTAGCATAACCTAGCAAGGTATACATCCTGATTCTCTAATAAAGGAATGTGAAGCTGGCGAGTTAGCACACTACAGTGGTGATGAGCCTGAAATATGGACTGTATCGCCTGAGCTCACAGTACCAGGTCTGTGATTACCTACCTCTGATCCTGAGCAAGTTTCTCAACCTTCTTGTGTCCCTCTGTGCAAAATGGGAACAACAGTGTCTATCCTTTAGGATCAAAGTGGCCACTTTGTAAGACTTAACTAAACTATTAACAGAAGTAACTTGGTTTAAAGTAACTTAAAGCTATTATATAACTACATGCAAAATTTATGTGAGATCATTATGATTGAGTCATAGGTCATTGTTGCTCAGTGTATTAATGCCATAGACATCTGTGATCCACTCTGTAACTTTGTAACTATAGTCAGCCCTGTCTTTGATCCTTGGCTTCTTCATCTCTGGCACAAAAGCCTTGAAGCCAGTGCTGATCTAAAACACTTTGAATCTTTACTGATCTAAAACTTTTTATTCTATGTGGAATAAGGTCTATTTAAGGGAGGAGGAAGAGGAAAAGGCCGAAAAGGGTTCTGAAGTTAGAGATGACTTGACTCCAGGACTTACTACAGGCCTACTGAGAGATCTTGGCTAAAAGACTTCAATGCTCTGGGGTTTGATTTCCTGAACTCTAAAGTATTGGTATACTGTTTGGTATGTGCTTCTATTATTAGCATAATTTTGGATTATACATGTAGTGTTATTATTGTTACGGGTTGTCGAGTCACCTGCAACTCATAATGACCTTATGCAAAATAGCTCTGAACTCTGCCCTATCCTGAGCCAATCTCATTGTCTCTGACACACTTGTCTCCATTACCCCAGTTACTATGTCAATCCATCTCATATGGGGTCTTCCTCTCCTGCTCTGTCTCTCCACTCTCAAAGAATCTCTTGATGTCCTCTTCAAGGACTGGAAACACACCCAAAGTATGTGAGAAAGAGCTTCAAAATCCTTGCCTCTGGAGAACAACTTGGTTTCAACCTCTCAAGGACAGACCTGTTTCTTCTCTTGATACTCTTCTCCAGCCACAACCCAAAGGCATCAATTCCTCTTCTGTTAGCCTTAGTCATTGTCTAGCTCTCAGGTGTATACCAAGTAATTGCAAAGACCATGGCCTGTATCAGGAACACCTTAGTGTCTAGACTGACGTCTTTGCTCTTCACTCTGGAAAGATCACTGACAGCAGACTTTCCTAATCCAATTTGTGTTTTGATTTCCTGGATGCTGGTTTCAAGAGTGGTGATGTGGACCTGAGCAAGCTGAAATTGTTAACAATCTCACTGCTTTATAAATGATAAGCTTACTTATAAATTATCACTACTATTTTGATTCAGTGACTGGGGTAATCAGAGTGGGTATGTCAGAGACAGTGCGATTGGCACAGGACAGAGCAAGGTTTAGGGCTGTTGTACATAGGGTCGCTCTGAATCTCAAGCGACTCAATGGTACATAACAACAACATGCTACCACTTGCAAGAAAGATGGACTTTATTTTCTTTCAAGAAAAATGGACAGTCTTTCTCATTTCCTTTGCAATTTTCTGCCTCTGAAAACCTCACTGGAAGGGCTTCCAACTCAATGGTACACAATAGGAACAACAACAAAAACAACATACAACTATTACCACTAAAGGAACTTGCACATAAAAGAGAGTTCTATTTTCCTATGGGAGAGATTTTCTGGCATTGTATTACACGCGCATGAAGTAATGTTTTTCTGTGACTACACAAAATGAAAGAGGGAGGGTGAGAAATCTCAAGTTTTTCTCTAGTGAAGGTCTCTATGGTAGAATTTTACCTGAAATGGAAAACTGTTCCTTCTGGTCGGTTGCTTGAAGAGGCATGATTACTTTGAGAATTGCTACTCTTGATTTTTCATGTGGAAATACGTTTTCATAGACTAGGGACTGAGAAAGTTGTTCTGTCTTGGGGCTCTAGGGATCTTTGGTGGTTTATTGGATAAGAAGTTGCACTGACAACCCAAAGACAAGCCGTTCTAATCCATCAGCTGCTCTGCAATTGGATGGGCAAAAGATGGACAGTCTCCTCTTGTGTGAGCCTCTGAGAGCCTGCTTGAGGGTCTGCAATGAGTCATTGCTACCTTGATGGCACACAAATACAGTGACCTGCAGATCTCAGAACAGTTGTTGGAGTACTCAATTCAACATCTTGATTTGGGACCAATGATGCATTTCGCATAGTGTTTTGTTATTAACCCAAAGGTGACGCCTCTCTAGCAGTTCAAATCCACCTTGGCACCATAGGTCGAAGATGGGAAATCTTTTCTTGTGTAATTTACAACTTCTGAAAAATTCTTTGAAGAATCAGCTTTGAGTAGGTTCCAACTTGATGGCAATGAGTTGAATTGAGATTCATAAATGAGACAAAATAACTCAAGAATATCTATTTCTCTGTGATGGAAATGACTATTTTAAGTTTTACTAGGAGAAGTTGTGATGCCATAAAGATGTGGCTTAAAACATAGCTGTGTGAATAAATGTTGGAGAATTGTAACTCTCATACAATTCATTGGAATTGTAAAATGGTACAACCACTCTTTAAGGTGCAATGACATTTCCTCAAAAAGCTGAACATAAAAATTCCAAATGACCCAGCTATTCCACTGCTAGGAACAGCAGTTCTATTAGGAAAATAGACCTGAGATGTAAATGGAGATTTGTACACTGATGTTCATAGCAGTGTTAATCACAATAACAAGAATACGGACACAATCCAAATGTCCATCACCAAATGAATGGATTGAGAAAATGTGGTTCATTTACGTGACAGAATACCATGTCTCACACAGGAACAATGATTTTGAAAAATATTATATAACATGGGAGAGGCTAGAGACAATTACGCTAAGTGAAGTAACATAATCTCATAAGGAAAAATACTATATAAGGCCATTATTTTAAAAAATAGAAAAATAATTAGTAATATTTGTATAGAAGTCCAAAGGGGGAAGGGGAAAAGTGTGGGGTTGAGATGGGTGAATCATAGGTCACAGAGTTTGGTGGTCTGAGGAGGAAAGGAATTAGGAAAGATCCAGTGGGGACCTGAAAATATCGGGGAGTAGAGGGACTAGATCAAAGATGATTAATTTTCTAAAACATAATGTATGGGAATGATTGTATGAAACACAAGGTGAATGAAGTAAAGTGTGATACACAATGTGTATGAATGAAGCACAATGTATTCAAATTTTGTATGTAAATCAATATAAAATAAAAATAAATTTAAGTAATCATAGTTCTCTGATTTTAGAGAATTTTTGTAAATTATCTGGTCTTTGGTTTCTATTAAATATATAGCATTAATAATACATACATACTGGTTAATAGCATTGAGCAAATGCTATGTGCCAAACACTGAGCTAAGACGTATTTTAGGTAATTTAATCTCTGCATAAAGTTCATGATTTAATTGTTGTTGTTATTATTTTTCCCATTTCACAAAGGCAGAAATTGATGCTTAGAATAGAAAATTGTCAACGGTTAAAGACAACATGATACGTATATCAACTTATCTTATGCTAGGGGCTGGATACTTAGCTACTGTACTTCCCCCAGGACACTTAAGAAAGTACACATGAACGCTGACACACAGAACCCAATAGTATTAGCTATTTCTTTGATTAGTAATAGCCTGTTAAGTTACCATGTTCTTCGAGAACTCTTCTAGTTATAAACTCTTAAAGTTATGTGAGACTCAGAGACTAAATCTGCAACAGTATATTTTGGGAATCTTCTATGTTTAGCCAAGAAAAAAGGACCCTTAACTTAAGCCACCTTCACTTCAGTGCTTTTCTTAGAATCCATCCAGGTATCTAATTCTGGACCAGGTTGATGCTGGCATATGTACTGCACATCTTATTCACTGTGCAGGTAAAACTCTCTCCCCAGTATTCAAACCCACACAACTGCAAATGCTGAACAAGGAAAACACTGGCTCCCACACCAACACCTGGTTGTGAATTGCTACCAGTCTATTTGGAAAGCGTGCATACAGACTAGCTTGCATAACCATTGCTGGGGAAGATAATCAATAAGGTTTAGCTTGAAATGTATGTCCACGTCTTCAGATAGTGCCTAAGTGGCAATCAGCTACATATTTGACTGCTAAGCAAAGCCTTTACAGTACAGTTCTACTGGCACACATGAGTTTGCCATGAGTAGGAATAGATTGGACAACAATTGTTTCATTACAATTAGTTTTAAAACACATTCTGGAACACGCACTTTCTTTCAGTATGATCCCTCCCCATCAGTTCCATGATTACTTTTTCTTGTTGTTATGTGTCATCAAGTCACCTGCTACTCTTGGTGACCCCATGTACAATAGCTCTGAACCCTTCCCTATCCTAAACCAGTCTCACTGTCTCTGACACACCTACCCCTATTACCCCAGTTACTGTGTCAATGCATATCATCTCATTTCTTCCTCTTCTGCACTGTTCCTTCACGCTTCCAGGTATAATATCTTTCTCCAAGGACTGGTCCCTCCTGGCAACGTGCTCAAAGTATGTAAGATGGAGCATCAAAATCTTTGCCTCCAAGAAGAAACTTGGTTTCACCTTCTCCAAGACAATCCTGTTGGTTCTCTTGGCTGTCCATGGTATGTTCAACACCCTTCTCCAGCACAACTCAATGGCATCAACTCTTCTGTAATCTTTAGTTATTGTCCAGATCTCTGATGCATAGCAAGTAATTGCAAAGGTCATGGCATGAATCAGACACACCTTAGTCTCTAGACTTATATCATTACTCCTCAGCATTTTAGAGGTCTTTGACAGCATATTTCCATAATACAATTTGTCTTTTGATTTACGAACTGCTGGTGCCAAGGGTGTTGATTGTGGAGACAGGCAAGTTGAAACAATTAACAATCTCAATCTCTTCTCCATCTATCACTGCCAATTTGTCCAGTGGTGAACAACTTTGTCTTCTTGATGTTGAGCTTCAATCCTTATTGAAGACTACAGTCTTTGACTTTCTACAGCAAATACTCCAGGTCCTCCTCAGTTTTGGCAAGCAAGGTTGTGTCATCTGCCTAATGCAGGATTGGTGATAAGTCTTCTTCCAATCCTGATGTCACATTCTTCCTCATAAAGTTCAGCCTCACATATTGTGTGTTGGGATACAGATTGAAAAGGTATGGAGACAGGATACATCTCTGATTCAGTCCTTTCCTGATTTTCAACTGTACAGTGTTTCCTTGCTCTGTTCTAAGGATTGCTTCCTGCTCCAAGTATAAGTTTTGCATAAACACAATTAAGTGTTCTGAGATTTCCATTCTTCTCAAGGCTAGTCACAGTTTGTTATGATCCACACAGTCAAATGTCTTTGCATAGTCAATGAAGCACAGACACTCCCCTAGTACTCTTTGTTTTCAGCCAAGAGATATCTGACATTGGCGATAATTTCCAGTGTATTAGATCATATGATTATCTGATCAAAATATATTCCATGCCAATCTATCTCATTTCACCAATACCTAGTATGTCAATATTTTAGCATTCCATTTCTTTCTTGACAATGCCCAGTTTTCCTACATTCATGCTCCTCACAGTCCATGTTCCAATCATTAGTGTCCGCTTGCGATTGTTCCTCCTCATCTGTGTTTCCAAATTCAAGGGCTCAGTCTCTGGTGTGATGTCTGCTAGTCTACTCTATGTATCCTCTATTGTGCATAGAGTTTTAAAGGCCTGTTATTTCAGAAGTAGAAGGCCAGACTTTCTACATATCAGTAATTGACTAGAACATCAAGCAGAGAGATATATGTTCACTGAGGTTGGAGAGTTGAGAAAGATATCCAGGGGTTGAGGTTTGTTCCCCTGGGTTTTGGGCAGTGGTAGATATTAAAAGTTACCAAGGATCCAAAGCTTTTCATGGGTATAAAGGATTCACATTTTAATGCCATGGCTTTGTTAGAAGATAAATTAATAACTTATTTTTACCTAAGAAGGATTTGGTAAAAAAGCTATCTTCACAGATTTCTACTCCAGTGTATTTCAATATAACACAAGCCCATTTTCCTTCTTAGACTTAAGTTCTTGCTTTTGTACCCAAGTGTGTGCTGACTTCAGGAATTGGCTGACAGCAAAGTCAAAAAGAAATATAATCTAAAGGACAACATTATCTAGGATTTGGTTCTATTTTTGTATTTGTACAACACAAATTGATGTTTTCTTTGGCTTTCATCTACATGCAGAAGTGATATATTTATACAAGAGTTACAGAAGTCAACTCTGATGATGTTAGTGAAATCAATCACCTAGCCACATTATATCACATAACCATCCATCTATAAAGTTTATACTTTTTGCATAAGAATCTGACAACATTCACCATTCAAAAATGTAGTGGTCAGCCTTAGGTTACAATATGATACTGTGTATCTATATTTCAAATGTAGCTATGATACTTTGATGCTTTTGAGCTTTCCTGTTGGAGAAGAGTGCTGAGAGTGCCATGGACTGCTAAGAAAACAAACAGATTCATCCTGGAGAGGGTTAAACCAGGCTTCTCCTTGGAGGCAAGGATTCTGAGGCTTCGTCTGACATACTTTGGTCATGTTGTAAGTAGGGACCAGTCCTTGGAGAGGGTCATCATGCTTCGGAGGGTGGAGGGCAGGTGCAGGAGGGGAAGGCCCTCTGGGAGATGGATTGATTTGGTGACTGGGGCAATCGGGATGAGTGTGTCAGAGACAATGAGATTGGCATAGGACAGAACAGAGTTTAGAACGGTTGTACATAGGGTCGCTATGAGTCTCAAGTGACTTAATGGCATAGAACAACAACAACAAACATGATACTTGTGTATCTATATTTCAAATATAAATATGATACATGTTTTATACATTTCAAACAATGTTCGAAATGGAAATTTTCTATTCAATTGCTTGTTACTTATGAATACTTAAGTTTTTCCTCTTGTGATTTCCAACCAGCGCAATATTTGCTTGACTTGCTCTTTCCCTTGAAAAATGAAAAGATTTCCAGTCAGACTGCATCTGTGGCCACAAAAACCATGTAAAAGGGCACAGCAAGTGACTATGCATTCAGTTTTCATGTTACTCTAGGTCAGAGGTCACATGTTTGTCCTCTGGATCACAGACATGTTTGTCCAGCACATAATTTCAAAGCAGTGATATTATAAGAAAAGTGAAATGATTTTCTATAAAAGACGAGCAAATAGTAAAAATAGACATGGTGACTGGTTTAACAAAACCTGAAATTAGCCTACTGGCACAACTTTCAGCCAAATAATAGACAAGTCTATAACACCAAGGATACTCAGTATTTACAACAACTGACTGTAGAAGATCAAAAGGGAACCATTAGGTCAGGATAAAGCTGAATCAGGAAAAGAGAGTGGATATCAGAATGAATGGAAATAGGAACCCTATGGAGATAGTGAGAAGCATGTTGTTACAACGTGGGGACTGTAATCAATACCATAATAGAAAATATAAATGGATGGTTGAATGGAAAAGCAATATACTCAAATAAAATACTGTTGCATTACAGAGATCCACATTATCTATTTTTCTGGCACTGATTGAAGCTGAGGTTCAAAAAGTTTAGACATATATGTGGACTTCTTTGTTTGCTTTGGATCACATTTTAAACACCCTCCACTCCCATGCTTCACCTGCCTGGACCTCTGCAGGCATTTAGTTTTGATTCTTTGCCTCTAGGTATCCTCCATCTTAATGGTTGCTCTTGCCTTTTAATTTCATTCTGACTTTGACTTCCACTTAAGTAAGAGCTAGTGTGGCATTCCTTATTCAAAGTCTGATCTGGTGTTCAGTAAGGACAAGATTCTTGACCACCATCCCCCAGATCTATGTGTCAAGAGGAAAAGCCTTCCTTTACCTGTGCCTCATTTGACAATCAAAGGGATAACATCCACCTAACCTGCATTGCTCAGTGGTTTCTAGTTTACTGAAGAGATACCCAGGAACCTAGAGTTCCTAACTATTAGACAGAATGCTATCACTGTAAATTATATAGCCCCTGTAAATTGTTCCAATATGATGACTTAGTTCATTAAAGGAAATACCTCTGGGCAATTAGGTACGGTGTTATCAAGCATACATTCCACAAAATGAGAACTCTCAACATAGCTGCAAGTAATGTAATCATGTAGAATCTTTCTTTTTGACAATGTGCACCAAGGGTCTTAAGATTTATATCTCTGGTATTGCCACTATTAAGACTCTTCCCATGAGAGTAATTCAGTACAGAGGCTAAAATGACAAGGATGTATTCAAGAATTATTTATGATAGCAAGATATTGAGGGCAATCTAAATATTTCTCATTTGTTATATAACTAATATCCTTAGAGGGAATATCATACAGCCACTAAAAGTGGTGTTTTGGGTGCAATTATAATAACTTAGGAGAGATGATCATGCTGGAATGCTTGGAAGTGAAAAAAAGGCAGGTTATAAATCTTCATATTCAAGATGATCTCAATGATGTTTATATGGTTTCTGAAGTGCTTTATGTTTCTTTAGTCATAGTAGCAGCACGAATAATAGTTACATTTGAGGGTCTCTGTCCAGAGGATAGTGATTTTTATCGTTCTGAGAAGTAACTCACGAAATGTGAACACACAGAGGCCATGTTATCCTGCATTACTCTTCCAAGAGTTGTTCAGACTGAGGATGAACACTTGGCACAAGCTCAGGAAATCAGGAAGATAGTCTTTTCTCTTCATGGGGAATGTGAAAGGAATAGCATTGGGACTACAGCAAAGTTGTGTGTCAGTGTCTGTATGCCCCAACCAAAAAATCTAGGTAATAAAGAGAGGAGGTAGTTTCTGTTCCTACATTCCTGCTTGCCTTCCATTTCCTAGTGCTTGTCCACTGTTAGGTTGAGCTGACTGTAATTTCCATGGAATACTTCCTGTGTACATTATATAAAGGCCAAATTTTGCTTAAACCATTTTGAAGTGAGTGTTTATCTTTAGTCATCAATGAAATTTGTAATAAACAAATATTGATATTAGTTGCCATTACAAGTGATTCACTAGAGACATATCAGAATATTAATGGTGGTGTAGAATGTCATGCAAAATTGTTTTCTTCTTTATATTTTTCTGTAGGCTTACAGTTTCTTAAAGGGACCGATTCAATTTTCATAATAGAAAAGAAAGTGCATTACAATATGGAAATGTTTATTTCTAAAGAAATGCCTATGGGTCACTTTTTCCCCTTCGTAGAATAGAAAAGCTTTACTGCAATATATGCAATAAAATATTATCAAATCCAGCATTATTTTCTGCAGTGGAAAATAAGATTTACGTTTAAAAGGTCAAGCTAATGATAGATGACATGGGTATCCTGTGATCTATTTAAGTTTGAACTAAGGGTATGGAGCACATACAGTTCAACTTGAAAATAACCAAAGAATTTATAAGCTAAGAGTAGGAAACTGAATTTCTACCTACATATTGTCCTGGACTTAAGAATCATTTATATCCATAAATCTTTCTTCAAAGTAATTTTCTTGAAACAAATAAGTTATATCCCTACAGAATTTGTGCTATGCCCAGTTACACATGATAAATCAATTTAAAAGTGTTTGTTTGAACCCGAGTTCACAGAAATTGCCTATTCTTCTATGGGGATTCCTTCAGCTACAAGCCGCTGGTAAAAGGCCATTGGTCAGAGGTAAGAAGTCCACAGGGAGAGTCTTCCATTTGTGGAGGGATACATGTGGATAAGGCTATTTTTATTATTTTTCTTCTAAGATTAGTAGCAAACTAGTTATGATAAGTTTTGAGTCAATGTAGTCCCAAATGCTTAACCTTATTTGTAAGTCCTCTCCTCCTTGATTCCATTGCCAGCTCCTCTATGTCCCTAGGTTTTGATGGGTCCCTGGAACGTCCTCCAAAGACTCAGACTCATCAGGGGAATTATTCACATGACTATAGGTATACAGATCAGTATTCTGCAGAAACTGGTGAGCAATGGGTCAGGAAAGACGCAGCTGGATGCTTAGTCCACAGGTGTGGGCTAAGCCAACAAGTTACCCTGCCATTCTTGTGTTGGTTTTCTTCACACACTCTCAAAGTGTGGAAAGTGCTCTCTTATAATGGTCCAACAGCTGTTGATGATTTGCAAGACCATGGGTCCATAGGTAAGGTAGCTGGAGTCTGTTTCCCCAGTGGGGGCTAATGTAATGGACAGAAAAGTCAACTTTTAAAGTAACTTATTGACACCACAAAGACAAAAGCTGAAATCAATTGAGCCAGTTTGTTCTGGCATATGGTGGTATAGTTCATAGCAATCCCAGACACTTCTGTTTCTACACAGGTTAACAGAAATTGGCTCTGCAGACTGAGAGAGATCACTAGCCTTAAACATTCTCCACACTTCTATAGGACACTGGAGGAGCTGTTCAATTTTTAAAGGGGCTTGTATAAATATAGCCATAAGCTGATGAAACAAAACTACCTTTCATGACAATAATAATAACCCTTGAAAACAAGTGCAAAAATGATTTTGTTATGCTTAAGTACGTATTACGCATACTTATAATTAATTTTATTCACTTATTAATATTTTGTGTCAATTAAAATCTGAGTATAAATTTGAGAATAGAGTGGATTTTTTTAAGTGTTCCAAGATTTTACAGGAAATGAGAGCATACTGTTCAATAATAGCCCATGTCTCGGTTCTAGAGTACTGCGAAGGGTTTGTTAATTCAACTATTATACTAAAAGTTTGTGGTTCAAATCTACCCAGTGGTGTAAAGAAATAAAGTCCTGGTGATCTGATTCCAAGAAGAAGAATACATCTAAGAAAACCTTGTGAAGTAGTTCTACATCTGGCATCACCATGAGTTGGAATACAACTGAAGACAATGAGGTTTCTAAATTATATTTTGCTTTAATCCATAACACTAACTTGCTGCTATGTGAGTTGTTGTTATGTGCTGTCGAGTAGGAACTGACTCATAGCTGGCCCTCCAGCAAGAGGTTTTATAGGGTGTAAATAGCATGAGAGGAGACTGCTCATCTTTCTCCACTGGAGCAGCTGGTGGCTTTAAACCTTTTGGTTGACAGCTCAGCTCCTTTCCGTGGTTAGGCCACGATGGTGAAATTTCCTACAGATTTGGAAAGGTAGCTATGCTACAGTTGCCTGATAAACTCTGGGGATGATTTAATTCTGTGGTTTCATCTTGTTGTATGCTACTTTAGTAAAGTGCTTTTGGAAAACAAATATTTGTTTTAGTTGTATTTAGGGAAGTAGAGAAGGTAACTTTTTTCTTATTGAAGCTTATAGTAGGAAGTATAACTTTAGAGTGTGATTGGTAGAGACAAAGGTTGTTGTTTGGTTTTTGATGTTTTTTTAATTTTATTTTTTTATTTCCAGTCATTGTTGCACTTTTCTCCCCTCCCAACCCTCCGCCTTAGTACATTACCCTGTTGGAAAAGTAAAAGAAAAGTTCTTTCATTGTTTTACAATTCCTCCCCCCAGGTCCACTACACTATACAGCCTTCTCTCTGGACCGCTGTCATGACAAAAATACCTAATAATTTCCCCTCTTAAACAGTTTTCTGTCTCATCTGTTTCAATACAGTATAGCAGGATTGACCTCGAGGTTGGGGGGAGACTGAGAAGGATGGGTTCAATAATGTATAGTGCATTGAAAGAAAGAAAGGTTTTAAAAGAGAGAAGATATATAAAGTATTGACGAAACCTCTTTCAGTTCAAAACACAAAAATATAAACACACTAGTTTACCACTAGCTATCTATTCATTGCTGTTGAATTGGAATCAGCTAATAGCTACCCCTCAGTGATGTTTCTGAGACTGTAAATCACACAGGCAATTCTTCATCTTTCTCCCTCAGAACCACACTCATACACTTGAACTGGCAAAGAGGAGTGGTCTTTGGATTAGCTGCTCAGTTAAATTCTCTACAGACTACAACCACCAACGCTCCATACCAAATTGTTTTTAAGTATGTAAATAAGGAATTTATTGGATAACTTTATGAAATGTATGTCAGTGTCAGCCAAGACTTGTTGAAAAAGTTCAAATGAGGTCAGGAACAACTTTCTCCTTTTTAATGTCCTTGTTCCATTCTCTTTCATGGTGGTCCCATTCTCAGAAGCTTGTCTTGTCAAGAGGTGGCTTCAGAAGCTCTAGTACTTAAATCCTTTATATTTAAGTCAGAGAGAAGATTTAGCAAACTTTCATGGTGTGTTCTGAGTTTCAGTGGGGAATAAAGCGGTGGTGCCACGAGGCCATTTTTAAACTAATCACTGTAGTTGGGGAAGCCAGGGCACTGATAGGCAAGTCTACATCTAGTGTCAGCCCACCCTTTCTCTCTCTTAGTTTTCCTTTCTTTCCTCCTTACATTCTTTAATGTAGCTCAGCTTGTATAGAGCACAATTATTAAGTCTACTGAAAAACATATGTAAAGTCCAGATCTGCTCTTTCTTCTAGTTCTTTTTTACTAGATATCTAAACTCTATCTTCACTTATCCTAGACTCTGGATAAGGTTCAAGCAATGCAGTCACATAGTGACACATTTTTAGACAATTTACATATTGGGATTTTTAACAGTAATCTGTTAAGATTATTGTCTCTTTCCATTCTTAATTTTTCTCTAACAAAACTCACTTGGGCTCGACGAAGTTGAAATGGTTGCAGGTCTTTTCAGACAAGGGACATCCTTTTAGTTTAGGTATGTTGTTATGTACCATCGAGTTGGAACTGACCTACCTCTGACTGTCTGGAGAAATTTCAGAGCAGTGAATTTCATGAGAGGAGATTGACTGCTCACTTTCCCATGGCATGACCACCACTTCTCCCATGGAGCAGCTGGGGAATACGAACTTCATGCCTATGGGTTGTCCAGTTTACCACAAGGCTAGAAGAGTTCCTTTAGTTTAGGTATATTGCTGTAGTTGTTGAGGACCATTGAGTTGGTGAACCTACAGCAGGTTTTCAGAGGCAGTGAATCTGACAGGTGGAGATTACCCATCCTGCTGGATTCAAATCTTGCGCTTTTGAGAATGCGGTACAGTTTCTTGACACTAGGCCACCAGGTACAGTGAGATTTATTTCTATGGTTCTCAGTCATCTCTCTATATAGCTAATAGATTGCTGACTTGGCTCCACAGTCAACAGTCTTGGCACCAGCAACCAGGAAATTAAAAGGTGCATTGCCATGGGAAAGTCTGCTGTTAGGGACCTCTCCAAAGTACTGAAGAGCAATGGTGTCTCTCTGGAGACTAAGGTGCGTCTGATACAGGCTATGGTCTTTGCAATCACTTGTTATGCATCAGAGATTTGGACAATGACCAGGGAGGATAGAAGGAGAATTGATGCCTTTGAGCTGTGGTGCTGGAGAAGAGTATTGAAATACCATGGACTGCTAGGAAAACAAACAGATTTGTCCTGGAAAGGGTTAAACCAGGTGGCTCCTTGGAGGCAAGGATTCTGAGGCTCCTTCTAACATACTTTGGACATGTTGTGAGGAGAGACCGGTCCTTGGAGAAGGACATCATGCTTGCGAGGGTGGAGGGACAGTGCAGGAGGGGAAGGTCCTCTATGAGGTGGATTGATTCAGTGACTGGGATAATTGGAATGGGAGTGTCAGAGACAGTGCGATTGGCACAGGACAGAGCAGAATTTAGGGCTGTTGTACATAGGGGCGCTATGAGTCGCAAGCGACTCGACGGCACATAATAACAACAAGTCTTGTGTAGGAATGACTTTTAGTAATACTTGTATGCACTTTTGTATTTATTTAGACAATATGTGGTGAAGACTTACATACTTCAAGGTAGGGATAGAAAGCATTAATGTGTCCTATGGCATTAACCTGGAACAAGGTAAATGGGAAGATAGATTATTATTGTTAGGTGTTGTGAGTTGATCATGGCTAATAACAACCCTACGAACCTGTTATGGGAATCTTGTCCTGTTTGGTGTTATCTTCAAAATGTCTGCAGTGCTTAACATCACTGTTAAAGTCACTGAGTCAGTCCATCTTGTTGAGGGTTCACCATCATTCATTGACCCTCTACTTTTCCCCCGTGATGCCACGATGTCTTTTGGTAAGGCCTGGCTCTCTACAATATGCCAAAGTATGTGAGATGATGTTTCACTATCCTTGCCTCGAAGGGACACGATGAGGACTCTTAGAAGCAGGGTTTTAACTACATGAAACAATTAATGTATTTATGGAAAATTACCACTAATTATTTCCGCTTGTTGTTGTTCTTATGTGCCATTGAGTTGAAATTAACTCACAACTGACTCTCCAGCAGATTTCTAGAGACTATGAATTGTACTGGAGGAGGTTATCCATCTTTCTCCCACAGAGCAATTGGTAGACTCAAATCACCTGCCTTTGGGTTGACAGCACAACTCTTTACTAGGCCATTCATAGTGTACAATAATTTGAAAATGTTTCATGGAATTACCAATAAAGAGGTGCAAATATAGAATTTGAAACTAGAAGAACTTTTTCTTAAGTATAAAAAAAAAATGTTTGAGGCAAAATCCTAGAGGAGAAATGGAATTCTATTTCCTGTTTTATGGGAAATAGTATTACAAAATTGTATAATACAAAATTATCAAAAAGACCCTGTCACAACATGCACACACAAAGATGTGTTTGTGCATGCATGTGTGTATGTGTGTGCAGAGAGAAAAAAACAAACAAAAGAGAGCATAGTCTTTCCAGAGGTGTGTTGCTAACCTAAACTTATATCTATGTATTTGCTGTTGTTGTGTGCCATTGAGTTGGAAATGATCCATAGGTGATACTCCAGCAAGTTTTTAGAGACAGTAAATGGCACAGGAAGAGATTGCTCATCCTTACACACACACACACACACACACACACACACACACACACACGTACACACACCCTGCAATACACAGGCACAAATTAATATGCATGAACATAGATGTGTTGTTTGTTGTGTACCATTAAGTCCGTTTCTAGAGATAGCAAATTACTCGAGAGGAGACTGCTCATTTTTCTCCTTCAGTGAAGCTAGTGGATTTGAACCACACATGTCTGGGATCACAGCACAGCTTCTTATTACTAGGCCACCAGAACTCCATATATATTTACACACATATACACGTTATACAGGTAATGTAATTATATGTACATAATACACTACCTATAAATATGACACATTATCTATCATGAATGTATGTATGTATGTATAACACATTCTCTCTATCTCTCTTGGTACATATATATACATGGAGCGCTGATAGCCTAGTGGTAAGAAGACGTGCTGTGACTATATATGTGTGTGTGTGTGTGTGTGTGTGTGTGTGCGTGCATATATATATACACACACCCCTATATATATACACACACACCCATATATATACACACATATATATGAATTATGACAGATAATTCACAAAAATATTATCATCTTCCATACTAGTCTAAAAGGGAGACTTTAAAGAAATGACTTTTTTATTATTCAAGAAGAGTTTCCAGATTACCCTTCGGGCACTTTGTCATGAATAGATATGAGATCCTATAAGCTTGAGGGTGAGTCTGACACCCACAGAGTGGAGCTCAAGTTGTCTATTTAGTCACATTCTAGATCCTTCTCTGTAACCTTGGTCTCTTTCTTCATCCATTGCTGCAGGCAAGAAGAGACCAATATTTTGTGTCCTAGATAGCTGCTTGAAAGTTCTTAAGCCTCCAGACACTATGTTCTTTTCTTGCTCTTTGTCGTTGATCATCGAAGTTTTGTCAATCCACCTTTTCATAAGTGTAAACTTGGTAGCAATCACAGTAATCAATTGGGCAACACCATCCTTAGTCAGTATTCCCATTGCCATAACTACCCTTCACTTCACCCTTCACTATTATCCTCCTACCAACTCTCTCTCATTGCTGTCAAATGGGAACAGACTCATAACTGAGTCTCCAGTGGTTTTTTGGAGGTTGTAAATAGCATCAGAGGAGATCTCCCATCTTTCTCTTCTGGAGCCCCTGGTAGATTGAACCATCAGAGAGGCATCTCTGGTAACCACTGATAAACTATGTTCTCTGTACTGTTGCCTTTTTTCCAAGTAAATGTGGTCTACTCAAAGTATGCATAATTCACATCCATAACTGCTATGTTAAGTAGACTGGCGCCTTATGAAACACACACTACTGGTATTTTGGGAAATTATTCGGTTGCCCTAAACAGCATATGAAGAAGAATATGGAGTAAGACTCATGAATAACCTTGTTATGCAGATTATGGAACATTTCTTGCAGAAAGTGATGAGAATCTGAAGTACTTACTAAAGATCAGACAGTCTTCAATATGGATTCTACTTCAACATAAAAACAAATCTTCAAAAATCTTCAGACCTGGACCAATTGAAAAATTTATGACAGATGGAGAAAAGATTGAAATTTTCAATTATTTTATTTTATAAGGTCCACAATCAATATCCATCAAAACAATAGTCAAGAAATCAAAAGATGTATTATTGCATTAGACAAGTCTGCTTCAAGGACCTCTCTAAAAGTTTTAAAGAGCAAAGATGTCTGTTTAAAGACTAAGGTGTAGCTGATTAAAGCCACATTGTTTTAACTTGAATTCAGTATTGAAGATTCAATATGAATGTGAAGGAGCGATAAATGAGGAAGACCAAAAATGAAGAGATGTCATTGAATTGTGGTATTAGTAAAGATTATTAAATACAGCATGGGCTCCCCAAAAAGTAAATAAATCTGTTTTGGAAGAAATGCAGTCATGGAGCTCCTTAGAAGCATGAATGTTTGAACTTTATCTCACAAACTTTGGGCATATTATGAGAAGGCGCAAGTCCTTAGTAAACAAACAAACAAACAAACAACATGCTTGAAAAAGTATAGATCCAGTAAAGAAGAAGCCCTTAATGAGGTGGATTTATCAATATAGTGACTACAAAAAAAAGCAGGGTTAAGGACAGCATATTTGTGAAAGATGGTTCAGTATCAGACAGGGTTTTGTTCTGTACTACAGCCCACTGTACATCATAGAGCCAACTCAAAGACACCTATCAACAAGGTGTCAACCCCTCAAGTATCCCTCGGTTCACCTCTATGGAAATTGAGTTTTGGAACGTGTTACTTGCTACCTTGACTTTCAAAAGTTAATTGGGAAAACTTTGGATTTATTCTAAAGTTATTTGTTCCATCTAGGTATGTGTTGGCTTATCCAAATGGCTTCTAAAGAAACAGGCAACATTTACATAAAATTAAACCAGATTCTCTTATCCTGGCAATTCTAGGTTGAAGTAGGATAATCAGCATCAATGATGATATTTCTGAGAATAATTTAGCTGTGAGAGCCCTTCGGAGATCTGATTTTACTGAGTCCCAGTAAATCAGTTCCACTTCTGTAAGAAGTATTTATTCAAGGGTTTTATATTAGCTTCACCTGTTAATCAGTTGAAAGGAGAAATGTAAATGATAGAGAATGATTTGATCACCAAGTCCATAGGAATATATTATGGCACATTTTCTCAGAGGCAAATGAGGGAAAATTGTATCTCAAATTCCTATCCTGAGAGCATACAAAGAATTTTTCACAATAGCAGCTTTATGCTTTCTTCAGGACTTTCCAAATCCTACATATATGGTATAAATTTTAACTAAAGAAATTGCTTTATATCCAAATTCTAAAGAATACACTTGAATACTTGAGGAGGGCATAGGACAGGCCAAGGGTTAGATCTATTATTTATAGGGTTGCTGTGAGTCATAGAGAGAGCTCTGTTGGCCTAGTGGATAGAAAATTATGCCACCAAGCCAAAGGTAAGTGATTTTAATCTATGGTCCCCAGGCCTGGTTTTACTTGTTTTTGGTCAAATATTTATCTAAATGGTATAGCGCTAGTCTGTAAATTTGCTGTACAGAAGTAACTCATGGTTGCTGTGATATTAAATACTGTGACACTGATGTGTCAAATGTAATAATGATTACCTGTGGTGGACAGTGTTTGGTGGAGCTCCCAGATTAAAACAGGTTTGGAAGCAGGAGAGGCATCTATTTCTGAAATAGCTTGCCGCCAGAAACTTGATGAACTTGAAGAAATGATGAAAGTTATACAAGTGTTCACCTCTTTCAATCATTGGGTCACTTTGAGTCATCTGCAACTTGACGACACTTGTCAATAACAACTTTATCTTTGAAATATTTCCTTCAGATAATTTAACTATTATTGTTTAGTGTTGTGCTTGTTATGTCACAGACATTGAAGAGATAAAGGTGTCAGATGAGGTTTAATAGTAATTGAACTAAGATATTTGATTAAAGCAAGTTTCAGTCATTTGAGAAATGCTAAGCAAAAGGAGCTACTCTTTTAGAGCTGATGTGATAGAACTCAGGTTATAATCAGATTAAATAACATGCGGTGTGGCAATTGAATTGATAAAAGAGTTATCGAAACTAGAATGTGGCACTCAAATGGCTCATAGAAGGATTTTAGAATTTGCTAATCACCACAGAGGAAGCAGAGTCTTTAAGTTGAACAAATACCTCACTTTTCAGCTACTGACTAAAAGGTTGAGGGTTTAGAGTTTACTCAGTGATGCCCTGGAGAGAAACTAGAGCCATTTGCTTCCACTAAATCAGTCACTGATTTTGCACTCTTCATGGATAATACGTTTTATGTCATCCCACAGTTCCTGTGGTCTTTGATCATTGGTGTTCAATGCCTAAAAACTTTTTTTGAAATGATTCTTAAATTCATATAGCAGAGACTCAAAGTTGCATTTTTGTTCTTGTGGATTAATTTTTATTTTCTTCTGCTTCAATATGAACTTGCATAGGAGTAATTGCTGTTATGTTCCACAGTCAGCACCTGATCTGGTTTTGACTGTTGATATTGAGCTTCTCCAGTGATTCTTTCTATAGGTGTATCCAATGTGATTCCTTTGCAGTCCATCAGGTGAGATTTATATGTAAAGTCTCCTTTCCAATGCCTGGTTATCTTTATGGTTTGCTGATAGAGGTATAAAACCCATCTGATGGGACAATTAATTATATTGGGGAATAATCTGCATGTTACCAATTACTTATCACACATACACAAACACACACACTCTCACACTTTGTTTAATATTTGCTGTTAATATAATGTGCAGTTCTTGTCTGTCAGTCTTCTGTACTAGAGTAACATAAATTGCTGTGATTCTGGTAGCTACACCATTGGTGTTTCAAATGCCAGAAGTGTCACCCATAATAATCACGTTGCAGTAGAGCTCCTAGATTAAGATAGACTAGAAAGCAGGATTGGCCATCCACTTCTGAAATAATGGGCCTTTGAAACCCTATGAACAACAGAGTAATGGGAATATCAATAGTACTAGACATAGAGTTCAGATAGGAAGTTACTAAAAAATGAGAAGAAACAGCTGTCAATCACCATTAATAATTAGAATGTGGAATGTACAAAATATGAATGTAGGAAAACTGGAAATTGTAAAAGAATTAAATGGAACACATTTGTGAACTAAGATGGACTGGGATGGGTCACTTTGAAAGACCCTCATCATCTGCTATGCAAGAAATTAAAAACTGAGGAGAAATGTTACATTCACAATTAAAATAATTTCAAGATTGATCCTATAGCACAGTGTTGTGAAGGGCTACCATCCATACCCATACAAGAGAAGATCTGGTAATATATCTATTAGACACATATATACAGCAACAACTAGAGTCAAAGAAGAAAATTAGAGGGTTTCTAACCAAATTCTGCAGTCCAAAATAGACCAAACATCAAGTTTGCAAGTTTTAGTTAAGATGCATTCATAATTATTGGCAACTGGGATGCAAACGTTGGAAACAGTGAAGAAAGAATTGTAGTTGGAAAGTATAAACTCAGTAACAAAAAATGAGACTGGAGATGGAATGATTGCATTTTGTAGGGTCAGCTGTTTATTCAAGAGGATGCTCAAGTGGGTTGTTGTCATTAGGTGCCACTTAGTCAAGTATGATTCATAGCAACTTTATGAACAAGAGATCTGAACCCTGTCACCTTCTGTGTCATTCTCACAATCTCTGGTACGCCCAAGCCCGTTGCTGAATTCATTGTGTCAATCCACCTGGTTTAGGATCTTACTCTGCATTGCTGTCCTTCCATCTTCCCAAGTATAATGTCCCTTTGTAAGGAGTAACGTCTCTGAGCAACATGCTCAAAGTATGTAAGTCTGATCATCTTCATCTCCAAGGAGCATTCTGACTGCACCTTCTCCAAGACCTATTTGTTGGTCCGTCATACATTCAACACTTTTCAAAACATCGTAATTCAAAGTGGGTAGAAAATTCTAGTGGGTAGAAAATACCAGTTTTTATTGCTTTTAGTATGTTACTTTAAAGGTAACATTGAGATGGTATATTTAACATCATTGGAATTTATTATGAAAAGAAGAATTTAGTTTTTGTATTAAAGAAAAGATTTTAGAAAACAGACTGCAAACACTACTATATATGTTCAAAAGTTTACATATGTAAATGAATATGGGATAGTAAATGTCTCTTTTTCTACTTAGCTACTTCAGTTTTTCACCACCCAAGGATATTTTAATTTTATATTTGTTTGCTCACAAAGTTCATACACTTTCTGTTTCACACTATTCTTTATTCATATTGTGTTTCATACCATCATCCCTGTATATTATGTTTTTTAAAATCAATGGCCATTGAACTTTGTCCATTATTAGCCAATCTTTCAGGTTCACATCTGTCACTTTGAGTACTAACATGTGTCTGTCCCAAGCCATGATATTTTCAATCATCTCATATGAGTGTGAATGTTAGAAAATGAATAAGCAAGACTGAAGGAAAATTAATGTCTTTAAACATTGGTGTTAACAAAGACTTACTGAATATAATACAGATCGTCAAAAGAACAAACACATTTTTGTTGGAAGAGAAAGAGTTAAAATACTTTCTAGGGGTGACTATGACATGTGCTTTGATCATATTGTCAGGAGGGACAAGTCTTGAGAGAAGGATATAATGCTTGGTAAAGAAGAGAGTCTATGAAAAAGATAGAGACCTTCCAGGCAGGGCATTGACACAGAGACTGCAACAGAGGACTCAAGCACAGCAGTGACTGTGAGGGTGACTCAGGACTATACAAGATTTCTCTAGGTTCTATCTGGGAGACCTCTCCAAAGTACTGAAGAACAACGATAATAGTCTGGAGACTAAAATGCTCCTGATACAGGCCATGGTCTTTGCAAGTATTTGCTATGCAGCAGAAAGCTGGGCAATATCTAGGGATGATGCCTTTGAGCTGTGGTTCTGGAGAATGATACTGAATAGACCATGGACTGCTAGGAGAGGATGAAACCAGGCTGCTCCTTGGAGGCAACAATTCTGAAGCTTCATCTGACATACTTTGGACATGTTGCAAGGAAGGACCAGTCCTTAGAGAGGGACATCATGCTTGGGAGGGTGGAGGGACAGTGCAAGAGAGAACAACCCTCGATGAGATGCATTAATTCAGTGACTGGGATAATGGGGTAGGTGTATCAGACACAATAAGATTGGCACAGGATAGAGCAGGTTTAGGGCTGTTGTACATAGGGTTGCTATGAGTCACAGGCTACATGGTGGCACATAACAACAACAATAAATTAGAGTTGTATTCATTGGACTTTCTTGTATGCTTATAGATATTATCCTGTCACTCACAAGATTGTATTTCAAGATGGATCTAGAAATTACTTTTGTAACTATGAAAGCAACCCCATTTTTCCTTACCTTTTCATCTCCAGCATAGTAGATTATATGATAATTTGATTCAAAATATCTTATGCCAATCCATCTCATGTCACCAAGCCCTAGTATGTCAATATTTATGGGTTCCGTTTCTTTCTTAACAATGTCCTATGTTCATGCTTCTCACATTCCAGGTTCCAATTACTAGCAGCGTCTGTTTACAACTGTTCCTCCTTCTTTGTGTTTCCATATTTAAGGAACATATTTGAGAAAAGATCATCTGGGAGGCAGGGCTATATGAGGAGAAATGTGGCATCAGGATCGGAGGAAGACTCATCAACAATGTGTGTTATGCAAATGGCACAACCTTGCTTGCTGAAACTGAGGAGGAGCTGAAGTGCTTGCTGCTCAACGTCAAGAAAACAAAGATTCTCACCACTTGTCCAATATGCAGCATCATGATAGGTGGCGAAGAAATTGAGGTTGTTGACAGTTTCAAGTTTGCTTGGCTCCACAATCAACATTCTTGGTACCAGCAGCCAGGAAATCAAAAGACAAATTGCATTAGGAAAGTCTGCAGTCAGGGACCTCACTAGAGTACTGAAGAGCAACCTGTCGATCTGGAGACTAAGGTGCACCTGATCCAAGCCATGGTCTTTGCAATTGCTTGCTATGTACCAGAAAACTGGACAATGACTAGAAATAGATGATAGAAAATGGTAGAAAAAGAATGTATGCCTTTGAACTGTGGTGCTGGAGAAAAGTATTGAACAGTATGGACAGCTAGGAGAACAAACAAGTTTGTCCTGGAGAGGGTTGAACCAGACTGCACCTTGGAGGCAAGGATTCTGAAGTTTAGTCTGACATACTTTGGGCATGTTGCAAGAAGGGACCAGTCCTTGGAGAGGAACATCATGCTTCGAGGGTGGAGGGACAGCGCAAGAGAAGGCTCTCCATGATGTGGATTGATTCAGTGACTGGGATAATGGGGGTGGGAGTGTCAGAAATTATATCATTGGCTCAGAATAGAGCAGGGTTCAGAGCTTTTGTACATAGAGTTACTATAAGTTGCAAGTGACTCAATGGCATATAACAATATAAATCGAAGTGGGCTCTATGGCACCAATAACAGGTAAGTATATGTTCTGAGTTTCATTTCTTTCAATAGTTAAATGAATATAATGAATGATGCTAGTCTCACGGTCTAATTGGGGATGTTTAATAGAATGAAATGATAAATTGGTAAAGTCCATGATGACGGGCATTACACTGGAATGGTGGAGGAACAGTGCAGGAGGGGAAGATTCTGGGTGAGATGGACTGACTCAGTAATTAGGGTAGTGGAGGGTAGGTAGGTTGGGGACAATGATATTACCTTAAAATAGGGCAGAGTTCAAAGCTATTGTACATAGAGTCACTATGGGTTGCCTGTGACTGGATGGCACAACAACAAAAACAAAGTGTTTAGCACTTAAGGAACGCAGATGGCATGGTGCATAAAATAATGGAGTATGCTGCAGACTGAAAGATCAGCCAGCAACTGGAATCCACTAGCCACTCTGCATGAGAAAGATGGGCAGTCTCCTTCTAAAAAATCTTTACAGGGTTGCTATAATTTGGAGCTGATATGACAGTAATGGGTTTTAAGTATTCAGCACATACAAAGGTTATTCTAAATATTTATTTGATGGCTATCCTTTCCACTGAATGCAAAATAGTTGGATCAAAGTACCGTGGACTTCCTTTATCTCGTCAATAAATTTTTTGCTATTTCAAAGATACACCTCTGGTGAGATTTACAGAGAGGAATATATTTACATTTAACAATAAAGTAGCCTCTGACTTCTTCATTCATAAATTTTTAGAGAGCTCACTAGGGCTGTCCAGGTGGACAAATATATTTAAACATCCAGTAAATAGATAGACATTTCAGATACTGTTGTAAGAAACCTGAAATTCTCCAGTGAATGAGCTTGATGGAGTTCACATTCTAACTAAAGGAGAGAACAGCATTCTACAAGAATAAGAAATGAGTCAATTAAGCTGTCTCTGTTGTTGTTAACTATTACATCAATTCCAACTCATGATAATTTTGTGTACAATTGAATAACATGCTGCCTAGTCCTGTGTCATTCCCATACCTGACATTGTAATCCAGAGAGCTTTCAATGGTTGATTTTCAGAAGTAGTTGTCCAGTCTTTTCCATCTTCCTGCTATCTATTTTGATCCAGAAGATTCCTTGAGCCCTGTTCAGCAGCACACAAGCTTCCATTGACACATTAATTGGTGCAAGATGCGTTGACCTAGGATTCAACCTGGATTTCCTGTGTGAAAGAGAAGAATTCTTCTACTGAACCACCGATACCTCAGGTCATAAATATTTAAGGAAAAGATAAAAATAGAGCATAGTAAGGAGGTTTAGAGTGTGGGGCAGGTTACCCTTCTCCAAGGACTGGTCCCTTTTGGCAACATGCCCAAAATACATGAGATAGAGCTTCAAAATCCTTACCTCCAGTGAGCAGACTGGCTTCATCCTCTCCAGGACTGACCTGTTTATGCTCTTGGCAGTTTATGGTATGTTTTCAATACTACTCTGCAACATAACAACTTAAAGGTAACAATTCTTCTTCTGTCATCCTTAGTCATTGTCAAGCTATTTGTTGCAGAGCAAGTAATTGTAAAGACTGTGGCATGGATCAAGTGCACCTTAGTCTCCAGACTGACATCATTACTTTTCAGTATTCTAGAGAGATCTCTGATACCAGACTTTCCCAGTGCAATTTATCTTTTGATTTCCTGACTGCTGGTGCCAAGAGTGTTGATTGTGGAGCACAGTAAGCAGAAATTGTTAACAACCTCAGTCACTTCTCTATTTATCATGATGCTGCCAATTGGTCTGGTGGTAAAAATCTTTGTTGTCCTGATGTTGAGATGCAATCTATATAAAAGGCTATAGTCTTTGACCTTCTGCAGCAAATGCTTCAGGTCCTCTTCAGTTTTGGCAAGCAAGGTTGTATAATTTGCATGGCGAAGGTTATTTTGTAGGACCTTGTATGTCATGGTAAGGACTTTGATTTTACACACAGTAAAACAGGGTACTGTTACAGGGTTTGAAGGACACTGTGACCTGATAATTATTTGAAAGTATGGCTATAAGTGTTATGTAGGGAATAGTCAAGATGCAAGGAGTAAGTGCGGTCATGCAGGCTACAGGAGATAAGATCTGGATTGGGCTGGTAGTAAAGAAGGTGGGACTCCAAGCCCTTTCTAAAGCAGGCCATTCTGCCAGGTGCCAGGTTCTCTCTCTCTCTATCTCTCTCTCTCTTAATCCAAACACATTATTCTAGCAACTTTTTTACTTCCCATCTTTAAGTGTCCATTTTCTTCTAGATTGTTGTAGTCATAATGTACTATTGAGTCAGAATTGACTCATAGCTAATGGATTTTCAGAGGCAGAGTCTTGGAGAGGGTGAAACCAAGTTTCTACTTGGAGGCTAGGAGTCTGAGGGTCTGTCTCACATATTTTGTGCATGTGACCAGAAGGGACTGACCCTTGAAGAAGGACATCATGCTCGAAAGGGTGGAGGGAATGCTCTGGAGAAGAAGATTCTGAGTGAGATGGATTGATAAAGTAACTGGGACAATCTGGGTAGGTGTGTCAGAGTCAGTGAGACTGGCTCAGGACAGCACAGGCTTCAGAGCTGTTGTACATGGTGTCACTACGAGACAAAGGTGACTCAACGGCACATAGCAACAACAAAGCACCCAGAAGGAGATAGATTAGAACCAAGTGCCTTTGGGTTGGCACTGAAATTCCTGTCTCTAGGCCACCACAGCGCTCTTCTTATCCATTAGCATATGAACATGCTATCCTTTTTTTTTTTTTAATAAAAGCCTGCTACTCTTTTAACTTAAAACAAAAATCATCTCTTGTCCCCTTTAACATCTATTTAACATATTTCTTTGTTCCCTTCTGTGGAAACATATCTCAAAGCAGATCTCTTGTAACCTATTCCTATTACACAATTGCTCTGTGTAAACAAAATTACTTAGTTGCTCTCCTCAATTGAATTGATAGTAACATAGAATTGATAGTAACATTTTTGATTGCTTTGCTACTAACATTAATTGAAAACAGTAATTAAATTGATAGCCCAAGAGACTGGCCTCTATGAGAAAAAAAATGTAGCATCAGGATTGGAGGTAGACTCATCAATAATCTACGTTATGCAGATGACACAACCCTGCTTGCTGAAACTGAGGAGGACCTGAAGTACTTGCTGCAGAAGGTCAAGGACTGCAGCCTTCAGTATGGATTGAAGCTCAACATCAAGAAAATAAAGTCTTACCACTGGGCTGATTGGCAGCATCATGATAGATGGTGAAAAGATTGAGATTGTTGACAGCTTCAGTTTGCTTGGCTTTACAATCAGCACTCTTGGTACCAGCAGCCAGTAAATTAAAAGGAGAATTATATTGGGAAAGTCTGCTGTCAGAGACCTCTCCAATGTACTGAAGAGCAAAGACGTCAGTCTGGAGACAAAGGTGTGCCTAATACACACCATGATTACTTGATATGATGCATCAGAAAGCTGGACAATGACTAGGGGTGATAGAAGGAGAATTGATGATGTTGGAGAAGAGTATGGAATATATCATGGACTGCTAGAAGAACAAACAAGTTCGTCCTGGAGAAGGTGAAGCCAGGCTGCTCCCTGGAGGCAACAATTCTGAAGTTTCATCTGATAATAACTTTGGACATGTTGCAAGGTGGAATCAGTCCTTGAAGAGGGACGTCATGCTTGAAAGGGTGGAGGGACAACACAAGAGAAGAAGACCCTCTATGAGATGGATTGATTCAGTCCCTGGGGTAATGGGGGGTAGGTGTATCAGAGACAATAAGATTGGCACAGAATAGAGATGGGGGTTAGGGCTGTTGTACATAGGGTCACTGTGGGTCGCAGACGACTTGATGGCACATAGCAACAGCAACAAAAACAACAAACACTGAATTGATAATAACATCTTCAATGAAATGCCCATCTATCATTCACTTTTCTCTGTGATGTTGGGAGATGATGGATTGGATGTGGGTACTTAAGAAACTGGACCAATCCTGATGATTGCTTTCCTTAGAAAAAGTTCCAAGATCTCTGACACAGATCTTTAAGTTGTTAACTGCCTAATATTTTTGTAACCACTAAAGTGCTGTGAACTGAATTGGAAGAGTCTCTCAGGAATGGGGACCTTGCAGGAGATGATGACTTGACTCCCACCGGGTTTGTTCCCAGTCTGGAAGTTTCTCATTGGGCGTGTGTATGCTGTGGTGTGTGCATATGTGTGTGCTACAGACCTCCCCCTAGACAAGCTGCTCTGGAGGAATCACATTACCTTGTGTCATCTTAGGCTAAAGGATTTTCTGAACTTCGATTAGACCTTGGGACTGATTTAGGTCAAGGAGTTTTCCAACCATGAAAAACAGAGAGTACAGAGTGGAGACAAATGCTGCACTGGCCTCTGAGTTAATTTTGGCGTTCTATGTGTTTCCTACTGCCAAAGGGGCCCTTTAGAGTAGTGAGAGAAGATCTTCACCCTGAAACCCACAGCGTCCCTTTTCAGCAGGAAGTAGCTAA
>NW_006399758.1:16193022-16199855 GCF_000299155.1 Elephantulus edwardii | reverse complement strand
AAAAAAAATTTTGACGTTCACTTGACATCAACTTTCTAACACCAGAAGTTTAAAGCTGGAACAATGACCTCTAGTTCTGCCTCTCTCCTGAAACATCATAGCTGCTATCTGCCTTCCTCAATTTAAAATAATGAGTTGTCCAAAAAAGAACTTCGAGTATCCAAGAGAACAGTGCCTCAACCATAAATTGAGAGAACAGAAAAACGAAAGGTTTAAAATTCCATTAAGAATCCCCTGAGTCACCTATCTTCCTCTTTTCTTTCAGTCTGCACTGTGCAACTTTAGCTCAGTGGGTTTTCTAAATTGTTCTGTTAATTTTAGCTGTTTCTAGATAGATATCCATGTTCTAGGTGAATCATCAGGAAAATTGAGGATAAGAGCAAATAGCACACTATCCCACTGTGAACCACCTAATCAACTCCTTTAAGGAAAGACAGGCAAAGTGCCTCTTGATTATATGAGTGTTTCTACATAGTTCTGAATATATTTGTGTATGTGAATTTGTGTGTGTGTGTGTGTGTGTGTGTGTGTGTGTGAATGTGAATATGTGTGCATGTGTGTGTATATACACACACACATATTGTTAGTTGTTGATTCTGACTCATATTGTTCTCTTATGTACAAAATAGAACTGCTCCATGAGATTTTAAAAGGAGTGACTTTTTGGAAGCAGATCTCCTAGGATCTGCAGGTCTTCTAAAGATCTTCTGGGTGGGTATGGATTGCTAACCTTTTGTCTTTCTGCAAACTTCTCCACTTGAAGGCACCTAACAACAATAGCAACAACAATTAAATACTGTGGGAGGGTCGGCTATGAGTCTGCTCCAACCCAGTTGCAATGAGAGAGAGAAGGAAAGTCATCTAAAGGTTAAGTCACATTCAAGTCCATCTAGAGGCACCTATTTGTTTCTGTAAAGAACAAAGCCAGGGACACTTTTTGGAGCAGTTATACTCTGTGACACATAGGATCTTCACCAATCACAACTGACTTATTGGCAAGTGATAGATTTTTTCTCTCTCTCTCAATAGTGTGTGTATGCATGTGTGTGCACATATAGGACATGTGGAGTGGTTACAATGATCTTTTGTTTATTCTTAGCTATTTCTATTTTTTTGTTACTATACTTTTTCACATGCAAATAACACCTGTAATAGTTCAGGCAAGTATGCATCACACAATTCCAATGTTCTTTTTTATTCTTGATCTGACTCATTGCCATTTCACGTGCCAATGAGCAATATCTGTGAATTTTCAAGTATAAATGTGACTAATTGTAGAAAAAAAAAAGGGTTACTGGTTATACCACAGTGTACAATGTGAATAAATATCTCCTTATTTGTTCACTATCTGAGATATCAGCTTGCTCCTATTCAGGGGATTTTATCGTTTTAGATTAAGAATCTATTTTGTAACCTGTTATTAAGCCAAACATTTCCCCCCACATTATGATTACAAAGGGTCGTATTTTCCTGTCCTTCTCACCCCCACACAGCTCTGCCTTTGATACAATTTGAACAATAGAACTGCATTTTTCTCTTCCAAAGAATTCAAAACCAGTCTTCTACCATGAAAAAAAATGGCATCCAGTTCAAGGTAAAAGAAGAGGAATGATAAGCAGAATGCACAAAAATCTGTTTTGGTATCAGCTCCAGAGAAAGGATGTAAGTTGGTCACTTTCTTCCTAAGAAAGTCAAGGAATTCTGCTGTTAGATATACATTAGATATAATTAGAGGCAAGATTTGTTTTTGTATTTCTTACAATGCATATGGAAAAATCTCAACACAGGTATTGAAAGGAATGTAAATAAAGTAACAGGGAGATGTGATGATTCAATGGGAGAATTCTTGCTCTCCACATGTGAAATAAGGATTTGATTCTAGTCCATAAAAAACAGCCACCAAGCATCTCTAAAGGGAGACTGGCTTGTTACTGTGATATAGAACATGTTTCAGCAAATCTTCCAGACTAAGATGGATTAGGAACAAAGCTTTATGATCTACTTCTGGAAACAAGTCATTGAAAAACCTGGGGATCACACTGATTCTCTATTAACCATAGAGGTGATTCGAGGATTCAGTCTTAGTAGGGGGTCAACTCTACAAGCAGCTAAAAATAAGGTAAATGAATGAGTAGATCAACCAAACCAATGACAATAAACTTTTTAGAATGAAGTATAGAGGCAGAAGGAAAACAAGATGTAAAATGAGTAATATACTATTGAGAGCAAAGTTTCTAACCTTAGCATTACTGGTATTTGGTCCAGATAATAATGTTGGGAAGGAGAATGTAATGTGCATTGCAGGATGTTTGGTAGAAGCCCTGGTCTCTTCTCACCAGATGCTAGTTGTTTACTAAGTGCTTCAAGTCAGCTACAACACATAGTCACACTGTGAACAACAAACATGAACCTTCCCTATCCTGCACCATCCTCACATCTCTGATATGCTTGAACCCATTGCGACAGCCACTGTGTTAATTTATGTCCTTGAGGGTTATCCTCTCTTTCACTGACTCACCTTTTCAACACTTCCTCTCCCACGATATTTTCAATTTGTTTAGATCATTTATCTAAATGCTAAAAAAGTGAATAATTGTACTGTTTTAGTGTTGGAGTACTTAATATCCCCTGGACTGCCAAGAGAACAGACAAATTTGTCTTGGAGAAAATGAAACCAGAGTGCTCTTTGGAAGTAAGAATGGTGGAACTTCATCTCGCATAATTTGAGCATGTTATTAGGACGGTCCAGTTCTTGGAGAAAGACATGCTTAGAAAGTTGAAAGGCCAGCTTAAGAGAGGAAGACCTGAACTCTTTCTACGAAGAAGGCACCCAAGCTAAGAAAGAAGCCCCTGTTCCTCCCAAAACTGAAGCCAAAGCAAAAGCATTAAAGGCCAAGAAGGCAGTCCTGAAGGGCATCCAGAGTCACAGAAAAAAGAAGATCCACACATCACTCACCTTCCAGTGGCCTAAGATGCTGAGACTCCAAAAGCAGCCCAAATACCCCTGGAAGAGCGCCCCCAGGAGAAACAAGCTTGACCACTATGCCATCATCAAATTTCCCCTGAACACTGAGTCAGCCGTGAAGAACATAGAAGACAACAACACACTAGTGATCATTGCAAATGTCAAGGCCAGGAAGCACCAAATCAAACTAGCTGTAAAGAAGCTCTGTGATACTGATGTGCAACCTTGATTAGGCCTGATGGAGAAAAGAATGTTTATGACTTGCTCTTGACTATTACGCTTCGGATGTTGCCAACAAAATTTGGATCATCTAAGAGAGAGAGGGATGGGGGGTGGGGGAGAAGGAATATGAATGGAAAACTCTCGACGAGATGGATGGATTGACACAGTGATGAGTAACAGTTGACTCAATGTGTCAGAGATGGTGAAAAAGGCACAGGGCACAGCAGAGGGTAGGCATCAGATCCATTGTTTATAGGGCCGCTATAAGTCATGGTTAACTCAACATTCTTTTGCAACATTCTTAGCATTATCTGTAACCTCTTATCCAGTAAAAGTAAGTACTGCAGCTAAGGATAATTGCAATATCTAGATTTAAAATATATAATGAAGAAGATCTACCCTCTCCTTTCTTATCTACTCTCTGACCTCAATTACGTAGAATTCATTGACATCATGTATTGATGCAACAACTAGAAACACTAGGGAGAAAAGTTTATACATTTTTTGTGTGTATTTCTTATATTACATTCCAAATGATGCTACTACAACACATTTTTGTTTTTATTTAGTTTTATTTCCATATTTAGGTTTTGATAAAATCCAAACAGAATTTCATAAAGAGGGTGCTGTGGTATCTAGAAAAAATACTTTCATAAATGAAGGTAAAATTAATTCTTGGGGATATAATATGAAAATTACTTCACACTGAAGCTGATTTTTGCATGGTTGTAATTTATTTCATAATAATGAGGGATTTATTTTTATTGTTTGTTTTATAACTGACCTACAGTACACTTATTCATTAAACAGTAACCAAATACATATAGACAAACGCAAAACAGAATGATGATTTTCAACTACATAGGAAAGCTAATTAAAAATGGCTTTCAACAAACATCAGGAATAATTTATTTTTAAATAGAAACAATATAGTTACTAGTTTAATTTTTCTTTTTAAAAAAAGTTTTATTTCTATGAGCATTGTGGGGTTTTTTTTGTGCATTGTGTTTTATACAATCCTTTTCATTTCCATTGTATTGTTGTTATGTGCCATCAAGTCGTTTGTGTCTCATAGCGACCCTATGTACAGAGCCCTCTGTAAGAGTCCTAAACGCTGTTCTATCCTGTGCCAACCTCACTGTCTCAAACACATTCATTCCCACCACTCCACTCACAGAATTGATCCATCTCATTGAGGGTCTTCCTCTCGTGTGCCGTCCCTCCACTCTCCCAAACATGATGTCCTTCTCCAAGGACAAGTACTTCCTTGCAACATGCCCAAAGTATGTCAGATGAAGCTTCAGAATCCTTGACTCCAAGGAACATTCTGGCTTCACCGTCTCCAGGACAAACCTGTTTGTTCTCCTAGCAGTCCATGGTATATTCAACACTCTTCTCCAGCACCACAACTCAAAGGCATCAATTCTCTTTCTATCATCCCTATTCACTGTCCAACTCTCCGATGCATAGCACGCAATTGCAAAGACTATAGTCTGGATCAGGTGCACCTTAGTCTCCAGCCTGACATCATTGCACTTCAGTACTCTCGAGAGGTCCCTCACAGCTGACTTTCCCAATGCAATTCGTCTCCTGATTTCCTGGCTGCTGTTACCAAGAGTGTTGATTGTGGAGCCAAGCAAACTAAAACTTTTAAGTATCTCAATCCATACTGATGCTGCCAATTGGCCCAGTGGTGAGAATCTTTGTTTTCTTGATATTGAGCTTCAATCCATATTGAAGACTGCAGTCCTTGACCTTCTGCAGCAAGCGCTTCAGGTCCTCCTGTTTCAGCGAGCAGGATTGTGTCATCTGCATAACGCAGGTTGTTGATGACTCTTCCACCAATCCTGATGCCACATTCCTCCTCGTACAGCCCAGTATCTCTGATGATCTGTTCTGCATACAGATTGAAAAGGTATGGGGACAAAATACATCCCTGATGGACCCCTTTCTTGATTTTGAACCATCCAGTGTCTCCCTGCTCTGCTCTGACGGCTGCCTCTTGGTCCAAGTATAGGTTTCGCATTAGCATGATCAAATGTTCTGGGATTCCCATTCTTTTCAGAGTCAGCCACAGCTTGTTGTGATCCACACAGTCAAAAGCCTTTGCATAGTCAATGAAGCACAGATAGACATTCTTCTGGTATTCTGCGCTTTCTGCCAAGATCCATATTACATTAGCTATAATAACCCTAGTACCGTGACTTCTTCTAAATCCAGCCTGCACATCTGGCAGTTTTCTGTTGACATATTGTATTACACTCATGTATAAAGTGGATTCTTCCCCCCTTACAATCATCTTATTAATAACTACATTCATGAAAGTATGTGATCCAGCTACTTAATGCCTTGTACTTTAATATCCCCACTTTTAAAAATTTTCTAATTTATTCACAAAATTAGAATACATTGTTTTCAAGAAGAAATTCTTTCAATTTCCCTTACCCCCCCCATCACATTGTTACAACTCCATGATTAATCGTGTCCCCTCCCCCTGCACATCCTCATCCTTCTGCTTCCAACTTCTCCCACCCCTCTTGGATCCTTATACTCATTCTACAATAATGTATTTATGCAATATTTATCCTTGTTTCACTAAGTTGATTCACTTAGCATCATGCTCACAAGCCCCTCCCAAGTTAGATAATAATTTACAAAATCCTTGCTTCTGCATGCTGCATAGTATTCCATTGGGTGACTATACCATAATTTCTCAATCCATTCATTTGTGGTTGGACATTTGGGTTGTTTCTTTGTTCTTGCAATGGTGAATAATGTTGTTATGAACATTGGTGTACAAATCTCCATTTGTTTGGATTAGAAAGTGCAACTTTCTAACAGCCAGGCCTCTTGAGTCAGTATTTACTAATTTCCATGTTGTTTTGGATCACTTTTTCTTTTAGAATAGGCACAAACATGGACCCTTTCTATTCTATTCAGATAGAGGACTTCCAGATTTCTTAGAATAAAGGATTATGCATGTTTAGGGATACATCAATTTTTTTTAAACAGCTCAGTGGGTAATCTGTTGATTACTGAGGTGTTTTTATTTGTTTGCCAATGCCTTCAGTGCAGCTTGGGCTTTCCCTTACAGTATTACTGGTTCTCAGTTATATGCTACTACTTGAAATGGTTCACTGTTGACTGTTTCTTTTTAGTGATTGTGTATTATTTCCAGATTCATTTGGTGTTTTCTCTGTCATTCAATATTTTGCCCAGAGAATCCTTCAGTATTACTGGTTCTTTCAGGTTGATAAAAGCTAAGAATACTAATTTCTTTTGGTTTTATCAGATTCTTGCACATTTTATGGTAGTATAATACTTTTCTTTGTCTTCTTCAATGCCTTTGTCAGCTTTCTCTTACTTCATTTTTCCTTTTGCTTTAGTTTCTCTCTACTCAAGAGCAGGTATCCGACTTTATTCTGAAGTCCATTTTATTCATTTCTTCCCTCCCTTTCTTTTAAATAACTTGTTTCTTTCTTCATATATGATGTCCTTGGTGTCATTCCACAACTCATTTTATTCAAGTCATTAGGATTGAGTAAATCAAATATATTCTTAGTATAGTTTCTAAAATCAAATGCCCAAATGCTGGTGAACTCTGGACCAGAGATCCCTAATTCATCTGGCAAGTCTGCTCTGCTGA
>NW_006399758.1:16184613-16192077 GCF_000299155.1 Elephantulus edwardii | reverse complement strand
AAGGAAACACTGCATGTTTCAAAATTGGGAAGGGCGTATGCTAGGGATGTGTTCTGTCTCCATACCTTTTCAACCTGTATGCAGAACAGATTATCTGGGAGGCTGGGCTCTATGAGGAGAAATGTGGGGTCAGGATTGGTGGAAGATCTATCAACAATCTACATTATTCAGATGACACAACCCTGCTTGCTGAAACTGAGGAGGACCTGAAGCGCTTGCTGAAGAAGGTCAAAGGACTGCACCCTTCAATATGGATTGAGGCTCGATATCAACAAGACAAAGATTCTCAGCATTGGACCAATTGGCAGCATCAGGATGGATGGTTACGAGATTGAGATTGTTCAAGGCTTTAGTTTGCTTGGCTCCACAATCAACACTCTTGGCACCAGTAGCCAGGAAATTAAAAACTATATTGCTATGTGAAAATCTGCTGTTAGGGACCTCTCCAAAGTACTGAAGAGCAACGATGTTTCTCTGGAGACTAAGGTGCATCTGATACAGCTATAGTCTTTGCAATCACTTGTTATGCATCAGAGAGTTGGACAATGACTAAGTAGGACAGAAGGAGAATTGATACCTTTGAGCTGTGGTGCTGGAGAAGAGTATTGACGGTACCATGGACTGCTAGGAAAACAAACAGATTCACCCTGGAAAGGGTTAAACTGGGGAGCTCCTTGGAGGTATGATTCTGAGGCTTCATCTAACATACTTTGGACATGTTGTAAGGGGGATCTGGTCCTTGGAGAGGGACCTCATGCTTGAGAGGGTGGAGGGACAGCACAGGAGGGGAAGGCCCTCTATGAGGTGGATTGATTTAATCACTAGGGTAATTGGGATGGGTGTGTCAGAGACAGTGCGATTGGCACAGGACAGAGCAGAGTTTAGGGCTGTTGTGTACATAGGGTCGCTATGAGTTGCAAGCAACTCTATGGCACATAACAACAACAAAAAAAACAACTAGTTTATTTACAAAATTTGAACACATTGTTTTCAAGAATAAATTCTTTCAATTTCCCTCACCCCCACAACCCATCAAATTATACAACCCCATATGATTAATTCCCCTTCCCTCTGCACATCCCTCTGCTTTCAACCTCTCCCACCTATCTTGGATACTTATAGTCATTCTACAGTAATGGTTTTATACAATATTTATTCTTGTGAGACTGAGTTAGTTCACTCAGCATAATGCTCTCCTGTCCTTCCCAAGTTAGGCAATTCTTTATAAAATCATTGCTCCTGTGTTCTGCATAGTTTTCCATTGTGGGAATGTAACATAATTTCTCAATCCATTCGTTTGTGGTTGGACATTTGGGCTGTTTCCATGTTCTTGTGATGGTGGATAATGTTACTATGAACATTGGTTTACAAATATCCGTTTGGGTCTCAGTTCTCATTTTCTCAGGATATGTTCCAAGTAGTGGAATAACTGGGGGGGTTATATGGAATTTTTATGTTCAGCTTTTTGAGGAAGCTCCAAACTGCCTTCCAGAGTGGTTGTATCATTTTACAATTCCACCAACAATGTATGAGAGTTCCTTTCTCACCACATCCTCTCCAACATTTATTACTTACTGCCCTGTTCAACTTTGCCACTGTTACTGGAATGAGATAGATGGCACCTCAGTTGCCATCACATTGACTATGACTCATAATGACCCTATGAACAATAGATCTGAAATTTCCACTATCCTGTACCATCCTCATAATTTCTGAAATACCTTAGCCTATTTTTACAGTCACTGTGTTAATTACTCTCATTGAGGGTATTCCTATCTTTTGCTGATCCTACACCTTTCCAAGCCTGATGTCCTTGTCCAAGGACTGGTCCCACCTAACAACATGCCCAAAATATGTGAGGCAAAACTTCATTATCCTTGTCTCCAAGGAACATCCTGATTGCACTTCTTCAAGATATATTTGTCTTTCCTCTTTTAGCAGTCCATGGTATATTCAGCATTCTTCTCCAATATCACACCTTAAAGGCATAGACTCTTCTTCCATTTTCGTTGTCATCCAGGTTTGCAGAAATACTCAATTGCTTTTTATTGTTAGTGTATATTGTTGAATAATGGTTTTAGTTACAAGTCTTCCTTGTTTGTATGCATATAAAAATTGTCCCATCACTACAGAATGTTACTTCAGTACAAATGTTGAAATGTTCTTTCTGATGATGAATATAAAACCATTTTTCCCTTTAGTTTGTCATTTCTAGTATAATAGACATTAATTAATACATTAAACTAATTCAAAATGGCCGATGTTTCAGCTCATAACCATCTTCATGTGAACTATTCATTTTTGATGACTTCCAAGGTTCCTAAAATTATACTTCTTACATTCTATGTTCTAATTATTAATGGGTATTTATGCTGTTTCTCTTCAGTTTGAGTCATTCCACATCAGCAAAGGAAAGTTCATCATTGAAAGATTTACTCTATCCACATCATTAATGTATACTCTGTTCTGAGGAGGCAGGTCTTTTCCAGACACATTTTGATTACCTTTGAACCTCAGGGCCTCATGTTCTGGCACTTTATTAAATTATATTCTGCTACTACTACCCATGTGATTTTAAAGGACCTATCAATTCATAAGTGATGGCTGCTAGCCCTGCTTCTTCCTTAGTCTGGAAGTTCCACTGAATCATGTTCACTCTGAGTGACTCTACTGGTATTTGAAATATCAATGGCATGTCTTCTAGAAGCATAGGACAACAAGATACCACACTATGACAAACTTGCCATTAAATAGTAGCACATTTTCTATTAGTAATTGAAACTTGTAAAAATTGAGCAATGAATAAAAAAAGACAAAAAAATATTTCATATCTCTGAATTTTGGGCTTAGCAAAGAGTGTTGGATATACCGCTAATGACCAAAACACCACCACCACCAACAACAACAACAACAAAAGTCTGTCTTGAAAGAAAAGCAACCGGGGTGCTCTTTAGAAGCAAGGATAAAATGTTATCTAGCTTTGGTATGTTGTCAGTGAGTGTCAATATGCAAAAGACTTCATGCTTGGAGAAGTAGATCGGAGAAGGAAAGGAAGATCCTCAATGAGATAAATTGATACATTGAGTACGAAAATAGACTAAAGTAGGAAGAGACTGTAAGGTTGGTTGCGGGATAGGCAAGGTTTTGGTCTGTTCATAGGGTCACTGAGTTGAAAGACTGAGAAAGGAAACAAGTTGTTGTAGAAAAACCTGACAGCCATTTTTTGGGAACCTTTTTTCATTTTTTGGTTGATAAGAGATGTTTTGAACCTGAGACTCCATCATTTAATGATTCCAAAGACTTGACATGGGCCTGTCTCTCTTCTTCAGTCTGAGTACTTCCACAACATTTTCTGGATTTGATAAGTGAAAGTACATGCTGATCTACTTGTGTGCAACAGGGGATAAAGCTACACTTGTCATCTGGAAATTAACTTTAAGGGACTATTCAGATATAGGAATCCATAGACTGCCTTTGCTCAAACTGGATAGAACATAGAAAGTCAGTCAAAGAGAGATACCAGAAATCTGAATTAGGCAAATTTATTTCAATACTAATTACTTGATGCTAGGTTAGTGTTCTTTAACTCCTCAAAGATTAAGTTTTATAGCTATCGATAACTGGATTCTTGGGAGAATGATGAAATGCCATGTAAAGTTATCAATTTCTCTTTAATGTCTTCAATGAATCTTAGAGTGTTGTTGCAGTAAAGTAGCAATGTTCAACCAGGACACAGGATAAAATAGTAGTTAACAAACTGCTCCTAAAATGGAATAACAAAAGAACATGACTTATATTTTTCATTATCTGAGCAGGATCTTAAAGGCCTAATCTGTGTAATTTTTAATGTAAACAATTTTAAGTCACATAAATGAGAATGTGAATGAATTACAATGACCTGCTTTCTTCCCCCTACTAAAGAGTACCCACGGAATTTAAACAAGGAGCTATCTCAGTTTCTCTAAACAAAGTCTGCAGCCTTAGATACTATAATGTACTATGATTTATGATTGTGATACATTCTAGCTATTCGTTCTATAAGATATGATGGCGGTGGGGGGGGAAACAATGTGAGTGTGCTGTGCATGGAAGCAGAAGCATTGCTTTATCTTGCTACTATCATTAATATAGTAACTGAAATGTGGATAATATTATATCAGTTGAAGATCTATCAATCATACCTTGCAAGGTGACTTTCTTTTCTCGACATGTAATGAAGAGTGTGTTTCTTACAAGAAGAATCCCTTGAGAACCGTATGTAGCTAGATAGTACTGCGAATTAATCAGAACTTGAACTTCTCTCTCTGATTAAGGAGGGTCATTCTTTTTTTAACCTTTATATTTATCTCTATAGTTCCAAAGTATTTTTTCAGTTCATCATTACTTAATCTTCAGAACAGCTCTGTATGATAAATCAATATTATTAAACTGGGGTACCTTAAGAGTAAATAATTTGCTCCAAGTTCCATAGCAAATTAGTACTAAGAGACATGATTAAAATGTTAAAGGTTAATCAATGAACCATAGTCTCTCTGGTTATAGATGACTCTGTGTCTATGCATGTAGTACTTTTTGAAATAATTTAAATTTGAAAATAAAATTTTAAATGTAGATTTGCCTTTTAAAAGAATAAAATGTGTGGTGCAATAGATTGTTCAGTATGAGTTTTCTAGTCATTGGCTTTGTCTTTCACCATTTGACTAAGTAGAACTATATATCTGATGTGTTTGTGGCCCCACAACAGGGAATAGTTAATAATAGAAATGAAGTAAATGAGACGTATGGGATGGAAACCTGCAAAAAAAAATGTGTTCACTACTAATGAGGAGATTGGTCAGTTTGGTCATTTCACCAAGTTTAAATTGAGCAGTTTCAGAGACACCAAATCTTCCTGCTGTCAAGCAAGTAGAAACAGGGAATGGAGCAAGTCCTTTTGGGCCACAGGTTCGTGTACCACATGCACTGAGAGACTACCAGCAGCAGAAGTAGCAGAGATCCAAAGGCTATTGTGAGACACAGTGAATGTAGAGCAGCTGCCTCATGGACGCAGAGCTGAGGACCTGCACCCAGGCTTATCACTGGAGATGGGTGATATGACTGGGTGTGAGTTAGAGCTAAAAGAACAGTGTAACCCTGGCTCAAAGCAGAGGCAAGGCCAAGCAAAGCTAAAAGTTAGATGGTGGCCCGCTTCCATGAACACCTGAGAAGCTGTTCTGACTGAAGACTTGTCTGTTTCTCACCTTAACTTTAATTTTAATTTTCACTTCTATAATAAACCTTATGATCATGAATATTGTGTATGAGTTCTCTGTGGCCATTACAAAGGATTAGTAGACCCTGTAGTAGAGAGTTGAGACTCACGGGAAAGGATGATTTTTAATAGAATTGATAGAATAAATTTTGGGAACATGAGAGTATGTCTGACAGCATAAGACAGTATAAAGGTCAGTTTTTGATGAATACTCTTTACCTTTGTGGTAGAGTATGACCTTAGCACCCATGGTTCCTGCACTGTTTTTATAAAATGAAAGAATGATATGGGCAGATCCCTGGTTATAAACATCAGATTTATAGACAATTTCTACTTGTACTTTAATATGAAGTAAATTTACCCTCACTTGAAGACCATTTAACAAACTCCTATTTAAAAAAATAGTCACAATCATTTGCCGCAAATATTGTTAAAATTATTAACAAGTTTTCCAGACTTTTCTTGCACTAAAGGTATTTGTTGTTGTTATGCGTTTTTTAGTCACTTGTGACTCATAGTGACCCTGTGTACAATAGCCCTGAAACCTGCTCTATCCTGAGCCAACCTTATTGTCTCTGACACACCAACCCTCATTACCCCAGTCACTAAATCTATCCATCTCATCAAGGGTCTTCCTCTCTTGTGCTGTCCCTCCACCCTCGCAAGCATGATGTCTCTTTCCAAGGACTGGTCCCTCTTTGCAAGATGCCCAGTGAAGTCTCAAAATCCTTGTTTGCAAACAATAGCCTGGTTTTACCCTCTCTAGGATGCACCTGTTTGTTCTCCGGGCAGTCCATGGTATATTCAATACTCTTCTCCAGCATCACAGCTCAAAGGCATCAATTTTCTTTCTATCAATTGTAGCCATTGTTCAGCTTTCTGATGCATAACAAATAATCATGAAGACGCTGGTCTGGATTAGGTGCACCTTAGTCTGTAGACTGGCATCACTGCTCTTCAGTACTCTGGAGAGGTTCCTGACAGCAGACTTCCTCAATATAATTAATCTTTTGATATTCTGGCTTCTGGTACCAAGAGTGTTGAGTGTGGAGCCAAGCAAACTAAAGGTGTTCACAATCTCAATCTCTTCACCATCTATCATGTTGCTGCCAATCGGTCCTCCTCAGTTTCAGTGAGCAGGGTTGTGTCATCTGCACAGCTCAGGTTTGTTGATGAACCTTCCTCCAATTCTGATGCCACATTCCTCCTCACAGAGCCCAGCCTCTCAGATGATCTGTTCTGCATATAGATTGAAAAAGTATGGTGATAGGCCACATCCCTGGCATAAACCCTTTCTGATTTTGAACCATGTAGTGTTACCTTGCTCTGTTCTGAATTGGAGAATATAAAAGGAAAAACTTGTTCAGTATTTCTCAAGCTGAAAGAACTGAAAGACAAATTCAAGCCTTGAGTTCCAATACTATAGGCAAAATCTTCAATGATCCATGAAATATCAAAAGAAGATGAAAGGAATACAGACAGTTGCTGTATCCAAACCAAAAATAATTGTCTGATACTGAAAAATTTTAGCGAGTCAATGGTAATGAGGGAATAAGTTCAAGCCTCAGTGAAGGCGTTGGCTAAGAATAAGGCCTCAGGAATCAATGGCATACCAACTGACATATTTCAAATGACAGAAAAGCCCTGGACATGCTTACCAATTCAGTGCCAGGAAATTTGGAGGACAACTGCCTGGCTGACTGACTGGAAGCGATCCATATTTATTCCCCTTCTCAAGAAAGGTGATTCAAACAGAAAGTGGAAATTGTCAAACAATATCATTAACATCAGAAGCAAGTAAATTACTGCTGAATATAATTTTTAAAATGGCTAGTATAGTACATAGACAGGAAACTGCCAGAAGTTCAACCTGGATTTAGAAGAGGCTGTGGCACCAGGCATCATTTCTGATGTTATATAGATCTTGGCTAAAAGCAAAGAATACCAGAAGAATGTCTGTTTTGCTTTATTAACCATACAAAGCCATTCAACTATGTGAATTATAACAAAATATGTCCAGCATTGAGGAAATGGGAGTCCCAGAGCACTTAATTATACTTATGTGAAGCCTATACCTAGACCAAGAGCCCTTGTGCAAACAGAGCAAAGGAGCACCACATGGTTTAAATTAGAAAAGACATGTATCAGGGTTGTACCTTTTTTCATAACTTTTTAATCTGTATGCTCAGCACCTTCCCTTGGAGACAGCTCAA
>NW_006399758.1:16180093-16181698 GCF_000299155.1 Elephantulus edwardii | reverse complement strand
TGAGTCGGAAACGACTCGACGGCACATAACAACAACAACATGCTGAGCAAATTATACAAGAATAAAGAAGAATTTGCATCAGGACTAGAGGAACTCATCAATAACTTGACTTATACAGATGATGTAGCTTTGCATGCTGAAAGGAGAACTTGAAGCACTTACTACAGAAGGTTAAACACTGTAGCCTTCAATATGGATTGCCTCTCAACATCAGGAAAACAAAAATCCTTGCCACAGGACCAATAGGCAACATCATGATGGACAAAGAAAGGACTGAGACTATCAATGACTTCATCTTACTTGGGTCCACAATCAATACATTTTGAACCAACAGTCAGAAGAACAGGAGATATATATAGGCAAGTCTGTAGTAAAGAACCTCTCCAAGTTATTGAAGATTAATGATGCCAGTTTGAGAGCTAAGGTGCACCTGATTCAGGCTATGGTCTTTGCAGTGATTTGTTAAGTAAGGATAACAGAAGAATTGATGCCTTAGAACTGTGGGGTTAGAGAATAGTGCTGAGTAAGTATTTCATGGACTGCCAAAGAACAAACAGGAAATCTTAGAGAAGGTGCAGCCAGACTGTTCCTTGGAGACAATGATGATGAAGCTTCATCTCATGTAATTTGATCATGTTGCTAGGAGAGATTAGTCCTTGGAGAAGGACATCTTCTTTGAAAAGGTGGAGGCTGGGTAAAGGAGAGGAAGACCTTCAACCAGATGGATTGATACAGTGACTGTAGCTTGAGGGTGTCAGAGATAGTGTGGATGGCACTGGATAGGACAAAGTTCAAATCTGTTGTTTATAGGGTTGCTATGAGTCATACTCGACTTGACAGCACCTAATAACAACAATAAGGGAGAAAAAAAAAAAGTTGTTTATTTGATCTTTCCACAAAAAGCTGAACATAAAAATTCCATATGCCCCAGCTATTCCACTGTTTGCAACATACTCCGAGAAAATGAGAAATGAGGCACAAATAGAGACTTGTACACCAATGTCCTTAGCAGCATTATTCACCCTTGCAAGATCATGGAAACAGCCCAAATGCCCAAATGTCCAAGAATAATTGAATAGATTGAGAAATTAAAGTACATTCACATAACAGAATGCTATACAGCATGCAGGCACAACAATTTTGTAAATTACTGTCTAACTTGGGAGGGACTAGAGAGCCTTATGCTAGGTGAACTAACTCAGTTCCATAAGGACAAATACAGTACAAGACCATTTCTGTAGAATTTGTATGAAGATCCAAGGGGGAGAGGGTGGGAAGTATGGGGGGTGAGGATGGGCACGGGAGGAGATAATGGTAGTTAATTATACAGCTGCATAATTTGATGGCTCAAGAGAGGGATGGGTAAAGGAAATGGGAAAGATCCTGTGTGAAAACCAATGTATATGAACTTGGCTAAGTAAACCAGTACATAATAAAATTTTTAATTTTTGTTGTTGTTGTTGTTATGTGTCATCGAGTCGCTTGCGACTCATAGCGACCCTATGTATAACAGCCCTAAACTCCGCTCTGTCCTGTGCCAATCGCACTGTCTTTGACACTCCCATCCCAATTATCCCAGTCACTGAATCAATCCACCTCATAGAG
>NW_006399758.1:16173547-16179363 GCF_000299155.1 Elephantulus edwardii | reverse complement strand
GTTGAAAAGGTATGGAGATAGGATGCATCCCTGGCGTACGCCCTTCCCAATTTTGAACGATGCAGTGTTCCCTTGCTCTGTTCTGACGACTGCCTGCTGGTCCAAGTATAAGTTTCCCATTAGAACGATCAAGTGTTCTGGGATTCCCATTCATTTTAAAAAGTATTCTATTAGCAGAATTTTAAAACACATATTAAAGCCACTCAACTGTGTCACTTCAATTGTTACAGCATTTGTGTTGCTGTATTAAAACTAAACAACTAAGATATTGTACACATAGATTGTATTGAAGGATTGAATTATAGCGAATGCTGCCTCATGAACAGAGTAGGATGAAACCAGCAAAATTGAAAGAATTTTTAAATGATCACTGTGTATGTAACAATAATAGTCTGAATGAAGCAGTCAATGTGGAATGCGATTTAAAATGCTTCTCTCTATCTTTATATATACATGTATTTCAATAACAGATTTCTTTAAAATAGTAGATATTAAACTGAAGCACATTTTATTCCTTTTCAAGTTCCAGTTCAATTAAATGATAAAACGTAAATTTTATGTGAGCAATAAAGGCGACTGGAAAGGCCAACATAATTAAAATTCAATTAAAAGATGACTTTAAATTTTTTTCTTGGTCTGCAACAAGTGATCTATTGTATTTTTGTCAATGAGTAATTTGTCATAAAATAGGTCATTTCCTTAATTTGTTCTCTATTTTCAAAATCAAGCCATTTGAACCAACTAATTTCTTTCTTGGTTAAATTGATATGTATATTTTTATTCACAGTTTTTTTGAGACTCTCTGATTATTATGTAGTAAGTCTTTTGAAGTATCTAAATTTATAGGTCAATTCCATTAGAGAAATAATGAGATTCTTTGCCGACATTAGAACATAGTAAATGATTGTAAATCAGCTTTCTAAACACATAGAAATGAAGATAAAACATCTTTATCACTGAAAATGAACTTGCATTTGTTTTTGAACTTTCCATTCATGGGGGGTGGGAAACTCCATTTTTCTTGACTTTTTTTAGGGTCTCAGAATAGACCTTGGACATTCATTTGGCTTTTTAACGATTCACGTTATATCAGAATGTCAATAGTTGGGTTAACTGATCAATAGTCTCCTAAGATTAAATTGAACACTAGACAGAGCAGGAGAGGAAGACCCCAGATGAGATGGATTGCTACAGAAACTGGAGTAATGGAGGTAGGTGTGTGGAGACTGGCTCAGAACAGGGCAGGCTTCAGAGCTGTTGTACATAGGGTTGCTATGAGTCAACCAAAATAACAGTAAATACATATTTACCCTTACTTTTCCCAATTATTTTGCAAGGAGTTTATTATTATTTCTCTTTTCAGATAAAGAAACTAAGGCTTTAAATATATATCATCTAACGTCAATACATATTCTGCTTTACAGCAGTTTATAAGAGTTATAAGATTTCATCCATTATAAAAGTGGATGTGTTTACTGAAAGTTTATTTTCTTTTAATAGTTTCTTTCTTTACTCAAATGTACTAAACACTTATTTTAATAGCTTTTCTCTTTACTCAATTTTTGAAATTGTAGTAGGCTAGTAAGTCCTGAAAAACAAGACAGCAACGAAATCTCCAAACCCTCAAATTTTGAAATCAGAAGACATAGCAAAGCAATGTTAGTCCAATTAATTTAACACTACGCATTTGTTCAATCTGGCATTACATCACTTAACTATAATTTTATGTTTTAATTATTGTTGTTGATTGCCATCGAGTCAAACATGACTCATAACAATGCTATGAACAAAAGACAAGTATGTAATTATATTGACTATATTTTCAGTTATAATGACCAAGATACACAAAGATGCTGACATTTACATAGTATAAAGATATGGATCTTTGAGAAAAATCTTTTCTGAATTAAATTTCCCATTTGCTAGTCCTACAAGAATGGCATAATTTATGTAGCTCAAAGTTCTTTAGACTGTTACTTAAAGTCCTTCAGATCACTCTGAAATCTGTAGATGCCATCTATGCAACCAAATTAGCCTGAGATCCTTTCAAACTGCTGGTATTTTATGAATCTTTCAAGAAATAAATTAGTAATCTCTTATCTCAAGGACTGAACTCTCTTTAAGACATATCTTTTTGTTCTCTTGGCAGTCCATGGGGCACTTTTCTCCAGCACTGTAACTCAAAGGCATCAATTCTTGTTCTGTTATCCTTATTCATTGTCTAGCTCTCCAGCGCATAGCAGGTGATTGAAAAAATGATGGCTTGCATTATGTGCACCTTAGTGTTTAAACCGACATCATTGCTCTTAAGCATTCTGAAGAGGTCCCTGACAGCGGACATGCCCAGTGTAATTAATATGCTATTTGATTTCTTGATTCCTGCTACCAAGGATATTGATTGTTGATCCAAGGAAGAGGGAAACATTGACAGCTTCAATCCTTTCTCCATCTTTTATTATAATGTTGACTGTTGGTCCTGCAGTGAGGACAGCTGGAGTGCTCTTTGGAGGCAAAGATGTCATACTTTGGACATCTAGCTAAGTGAAGCTATTCATTGGAAAGAAACATCATGCTTGGAAAGAAGATGGAACAATGAAAGGAAGAAAGACTCCCATGAGGTAGATTGACATGATGACTTCAGCAATGGGCTAGAGTGTTTCAGAGATGGTAATGATGGTGCAGGATAGGGCAGCGTTCGGGCGGACAGTTCATAGGGTTGCTGTGATCTCTACTTGACAGCATCTAACAACAATCTCAAGGGAGTAATCCAGCATTGCCCAGTAACCTGTGTCTTTCTCCACTGTAAGTGTCTGAAAATTTCCCCAGTCTTCCTAAACTTCTGACCATAGTATCTCCACCTCTTGGTGAGCTGCTTACTTCACAAGGAAATAGGAACACTAGATCAAGGTCTAGTGACTTGTTAACTTGTTAAAAGGATACAGCAAATGGGTTGGGATTCTACTTCCATGATGACATTACAGACAGTTGTGATGTGCATCTTGCAAGCAGATTTTATCACTTTGTTGTCTATTACAACTTTGATAAGTCAAGCTGAGGTGGAAGGCAGAATTATCCCTCAAAATGGTCCCTGAAAGATGCTGTATCTTACTGCCTGCTTTTATAAATTCAGTACCATCCTCATGATTATGCTGTGTTGCATGACATCATTTTCACTGCTGTTGCGTTAGAACCAACTCAGTGTTGACCCTCAAATGGCTATTTTCTGAGACTATAAATCACATGGAAGGAGACTTGTCATATCTTTTCCCCTCTGTGCTGCTGGCAGATTTGAATCACCACCAGAGAAGTGTTGCCTTCGACTTAGCAAAGCAATTCCCTATGGACTACATCACCCGAGCAGGCTTTGTATGGCATAGTTGACTTTAAGACAGATAACTTATCTGTCAAACCTACCCTAATTACAGATATCTTTAAAAACATGGAGCTTCCCTTGGCTGATAGAAAAACTAGAAGTGAGATTAGATATATGAGAAAGATACAACATGTCACAAGTGTCCTGGCAATGTGCACATGAACTTGGAAATAGTTCCTTCCCAGCTCAGATGAGACTCCAATTTAGGCTGACATTCTGATTATTAGCTTTTGAGAGACCAGGAAACAGATACTCAACTAAGCTTTTGTAAATCCTTAACCTGTAAATGCTAAAAAATAGTAAATATTGGATTTTATGATGGAAATACATAACAAGAAAGGCAGCCTCTAGAACAAAGACCAGCCCTCAGCTGATAATCAGCAAGGAAATAGCAATCTCAGTTTTACAACTGAAAGGAATTGGCTTCTGCTAACAGCTTGAATGAACTTGAAAATGAAGTCTTTTTCACAACCTCTAGATAGTCTCGGCCAAGAAAACAAACAGATTCATCCTGGAGAGGATTAAACCAGGCTACTCCTTGGAGGCAAGGATCTTGGGGCTTCGTCTGACATACTTTGGACATGTAAGGAGAGACAGGTTCTTGGAGAGGGACATCATGCTTGGTAGGGTAGAGGGACAGCGCAGGAGGGGAAGACCCTCTATGAGGTGGATTGATTCAGTGACTGGGGTTATCAGGATGGGTGTGTCAGAGGCAATGCGATTGGCACAGAATAGAGCAGGGTTTAGGGCTGTTGTACATAGGGTTGCTACGAGTCTCAAACGGCTGGACGGCACATAACAACAACAACAGATAGTCTCAAGTCTTGAGCTCCCTTGACTCCAGCCTTGCAAAACTGTAAACAGAAAGTCCTGTCAAACCTGAAATCTTAAACAAGTAATTGTCTTATGTTTCTAAATTTATGGTAATGTGTTACACAATTATTTGGGGGGGAACAACAACAACAACAACAACAACAACAACAACCACCTCACCAAGACAACCCGTACATAATCAGGGGCCAAGAGCTGAAAGAAGCCTCTGGTCAACAGCCATATAGCGAACATTCAACATTCCTTAAGGAACTGAATTCTGCCCATAAATTAGAGGGGCTCACTTCCTGCCCCAGATATCTTTCAAGCCTGACCCATGGGCTTGGGACTTGTTGCATCCAGAACTGCATGAGGCATTTTCCTGAAGGTTTTTTATGTTTCTGTGAGTTGTTGTTGTTTTTAAGTGTCGTCGAGTTGTAGACAACTCATGGCGACCCAATGAACGAAAGACCTGAGCACTGTTCATAGAGTTTCCAGAGGCAACCTATTTCAGAAGTGGATGCCACTCTTGCTTCCAAGCTTGTTTTAATCAGGAAGCTCCACCAAACACGGTCTACCATGGGTAACCATTATCACATTTGACACATCATGTCACAATGTTTAGCATCACAGCAACCATGAGTTACTTCTGTGCAGCAATGCACAGACCAGTGCTATACCACTTGGAATGTTTGACAAAAAACAATTTAAATCAGGCCTGAGTGCCGCGGATTAAAATCACCCACCTTGGGCTTGGTAGCATAACTTTCTGTCCACTAGGCCAACGTAGCTCTCTCTTGTCATTATTCTTCAATGAACTACAAGACCCACGACATAGATGGGAGCCAGAGGACTGAAGGTAGGAGGAAAATTTGGTGTTAGAGTGATGGAAAGGTACAGCAGCTTAGAAAGATTAGACATCTAGAACATTCTTAACCTCTGCCTAATAGGAACCAATTTTTTTTTTTGGGGGGGGGAAATACTATTTAAGGGTCTCATATCAAAAGTTTACAGAACCCTATAGAAAAAGACTGATAACACAATTACAAGAAGGGGCAAAAGATATGGAAACACTTTTCACAGAAGAAGATATTTAGATGGCCAACAGGCACATGAGGAAATGCTCAAAGTCACTGGCAATCAGAAAGATGCAAATCAAAACCACAATGAGATACCATCTCCCTCCAGTAGCAGTGGCAAAACTTAACAGGACAGCAAGTATTTCCTCATTTTGTGCCTACTTCTATTAAGGTTGATGTTCTGCTGTTTCCCTTGCTGTCTTTCCTTCCTCCTCCTGATCAGGATAAACTCCAGGATCACTCAGCTATTCTCTCCTCTCTGGGCATACTTATTCCTCCACCAGCTGTCTTGAGCCTAGACAACTTCTTGGAAACCCTAGATTCAAGTCCTTTCTGCCCAGCTACACACCAAGAAACAAACCTCATAGCTGACTCTCCAGTGGACTTTTAGAGGCTGTAAATTGTGCAGGAGAAGCATGCCCATCTTTCTTCCATAGACCCATTGGTGGATTTGGACAGCCAGAGAGATGTCACCATTGAGTTAGCAATACAACCTTCTATCCATTGTTCTTGTTTTGTGCCTTCAAGTTGATCACAACTGATGTTGTTGTTGT
>NW_006399758.1:16163348-16171787 GCF_000299155.1 Elephantulus edwardii | reverse complement strand
TCACTACTCTAAAGGGCCCCTTTGGCAGTAGGAAACACATAGACTATTATGGAGATTGATTTTGGAATTCAGATGCACTCTTATTGATTGTGCTTGGTAGGAACCAATTTTGTAATAACCCTTTATAAAATAAATGATTCATTCGGGTAGAAGCCCTTAGTAAGATGAGTTGGTAAAATTCCTACAACAATGTGCCTGAACATTCCAGTAATAAGGATGATACAATAAGGGGCAATATTTTATATTGTTGAACAAAAGGTTACCACGAGTCACAGTTGGCTCAGTGGCAGCTAAGAGTAGTAACAAAAAAAATGTAATTCATTCACTTTTAGTATTGCCATATAATTGTGAGTCTAATCTTCACCAAAGCATACACATGTAAACAATTAAACTATATTTTCAATCACTTGACTGTTGATGTGAAGTTGTATATATTGTTGAACGTTTTCTGTCTACCAAAAGCAGTTCTAGTGTTAACTATTCCACATGTGAGTTAAGGATAGAAACTTGCAAAACTAGAAGTCGAATTGCCCTATTGTCTGTAGGGTTTTGGAAGGCTTGATATTATGGAAGTAGATGCCCAATCCTTCTTTCTAATCTGTCTTGGTCTGGAGGTTCAGCTTTAAAGAAACATGTGACAGATAAGCATTTTACCAAAAGGAGCAGATGGAAGACATTTCCCCATTACGGAAGTAACCAATAGATTGAGCGTGACCCTCTGTACACCAGCTCGGAAGCCTGCCCTATCCGGAGCAGTCTATGACTGTATTTTCAGCAGTAGAACTCCCGGTCTTTATTATGAGGCACATCTGGGTAGATTTAAACCTCTAACCTTGCACTCAATAGCCAAGTACCTTAACAAGATTAATACAAATGAGATTCAAAGAAGAGAATTTAAGTGTGTGGAAGACATTTATTTATTTGGAAAGTGCTTCCCTACACTTGTGTAACCTTTGGTTTAGAGTGGAATGAGTTTAGTGTCCCTCATTGCCAAAGCTTCATCTAGTATTCTTCTTTTTCTAAGCCCTTCTCCATTCCCCATATGAGGCAATACTGAATGAAGTGCCCTCACAGGAAATCAGCCTCCCGCCTTAACGTTAACTCCTTTTGGCAGTGTTTACATAGAATTAAATAGAAAGGAGCGTTACCATTGGCGTCACCAATATTTCAGCCATTTAAGCTCTCAAATACAAGATTTCAGTGACTTGACTTCCTCCTGTGAATACAATTTTCTTCCAGACATTTATTTTGTTTACTTAGCTCTGTTGGTAAATATTGGAGCTTACACTCCTATAGTTGGTTCCCACAGCTGAAGCTATCAGCATCTAGGAGCTCAATGTAAGAAAGACTTTCAGGCATTTAAACAAATACTGACATTGAAACATAATCGTGCTTCCTGTATTCTAAGAATTCAAGAAATAAGATCTAGGCAATTGTTTTGCACACAGTTAAGCATGATCTATTTAAAAATAGTGCTATGTTTTAATATCTGTAACTTAGCATTCTTATCTAAGAACAAATATTCTGACTTCTTGTAGTTTCATTGTGATATACATTCCTTCGGGTGATTGGTCTATACCATATTTTATATGTTAAGCTAGCTGCTGAAAAACACATTTTTATTGGGCAGTAAACTTTTCTCCCCTCACATTGATTCTCTCCTCTCAAGTGAAATTCCATATTAGGAAAAGTGCTATGCGAACTGACATTTATTAGGTTACTGTTATGTTACTGGCTGTCTGATAAGCAATTTCCACCTATTCTCTGTTTTAGGGCCTCTAACAGACATATTATTGGGGAGAAAACAGGATTTGAAAACTAAAGAACATTTCCGAGATTATATTGTTGTTAGGTGTTACTAAGCAACCACCAAATTGGCTGGATGATCAAAATGGCCCAACTTTCAGGTAAAAGTTGCTTTAAAATAAATAGTGTCAACCAACAGCAGACCTGACCCTTGCCCTATCCTTCACCTTTGTTATAATCTGTGACATACTTGAGTCCATTGTTATAGTTACTGTGTCAGGGCTTCTTGTTCAGGTTCTTCCTCTTTCTCTGATCCTCTACCTTTCCCAGCGTGATGTCATTTTCCAAAGACTGGTGCCTGCTGACAACATGTATGTGAGACCATGTTTCTCCACCCTCGTCTCTAAGGAGCATCTTGGTTGCACTTCCTCCAAGACTGACTTGTCTGTTCTTTTGACAGTTCCATGGGATATTCAGTACTCTTCTCCAATACCACAATTCAATGGCATCAAGTCTTCTATCATCTTTATTTATTGTCCATCTTTCAAATGCATAAAAAGCATCTGGCAATTGTTGTTGTTGTTGTTTGGTGCTGTAGAGTCATTGATGACTCATAACGACACTATGAACGAAAGGCCTGAGCACTGTTCGTACATAGAGTTTCCGGAGGCAAGCCATTTTGGAAATGGATGCCACTCCTGCTTCCAGGCTTGTTTTAGTTGGGAAGCTCCAGCAAACACTGTCCACCATGCGTGACCATAACCACATTTGGCACATCAGTGTCACAGCGGTCAGCATCACAGCAACCACAAGTTACCTTTGTACAGCAATGCGTAGATCAGTGCTATGCTATACCACCTAGAAGAATGTTTGACAGGAAACCAATTTTAATCTGACTTGAGGGCCGCAGATTAAAATCACCCATCTTTGGCCTGGAAGCATAATTTTCTGTCCACTAGGCCAACGTAGCTTTCTCTCTGTCATTGCTGTTACTGTTGTTTGGTGTCGTCAAGTCGTAGATGACTCACAATGACCCTATGAATTGAAGACTTGAGCACTGTTCATAGAGTTTCCAAAGGCAAGCCATTTCAGAAGTGGATGCCTCTCCTGCTTCCAGGCTGCATCTGGCAATACCAAGGTTTAAATCAGGTCGTCAATATCACAGTTGAATCATCTTGGTTTTTAAAATGACTTCATTGTTTTTTCTAAGTACTTTGGAGAGGTCCTTCATAGCATATTTTCCCAGTGAAATGCAATCAAAGATCAAAGAATTATAACAATATTGATGTTAAAATCTGAGCCATAGTTGCTGTGATATTTGACTTTTGCTGCTGTTGTTATGTGCCATAGCATCACCTGTAATTCATAGTGACCTATGTGAAATAGCTCTGAATCCTGCCCTTATCCTTAGTCGGTCCTACTGACTATGACACACCTACCTTCATTGCCCCAGTTACCGTGCCAATCCGTCTCATCTGGTGTCTTTCTCTCCTGTGCTGTCCCTCCATCCTTTCAAGCATAATGTCCTTCTCTAAGACTGGTCGCTCCTGGCCATGTGCCCAAAATATGTGAGATGGACTTTCAAAATCCCCACCTCCAAGGAGAAACTTGGTTTCACCCACTCCAAGACAGACCTATTTGTTCTCCTGGCAGTCCATGGTATGTTCTATACTCTTTTCCAGCATCACAATTCAAAACATTTCTTTTTCTTCTGTCATGCATATCCATTGTCCAATTCTCTGATTTATAACAAGTAACTGTGAAGACTAAGGCCTGGATCAGGCTCACCTTAGTCTCTAGACTGACACTATTTCTCTTTAACACTTTGGAGAGGTCTTTGACAGCAGACTTCTCCAGTGCAATTTGTCTTTTGATTTCCTGACAGCTGGTGCCAAGAGTGTTGACTGGGAAGTCAAGCAAGCTGAAATTGTTAACAACCTCAATCTCTTCTCCATCTATCGTGGCACTGCCAATTGGCCTAGTGGTGAGAATCTTTGTCTTCTTGATGTTGAGTTTCAATCCACACTGAAAACTATGGTCCTTGACCTTTTGCAGCAAACACTTGAGAGTCCTCTTCAGTTTCAGCAAGCAAGGTTGTATCATCTGCACATTAGGCTGTTGATGAATCTTCTCTAATCCTGATGCCACATTCTTCCATATAAAATCCGGCCTCCCAATGATTTGTTTCACATACGTATTAAAAAACTATGGAGATAGGATGCATCTATGTTGCACTCCATTTTTTATTTTGAACCATTGTCCAAATACAGATTCACATGAACACAATCAAGTGTCCTGGGATTTCCATTCTTCTCAAGGTAAGCCACAATATGTTGGGATCCACACAGTCAGTTGCCTTTGAGTAGTCAATGAAATACAGACAGAAGTTCCTCTGGTACTCTTTGCTTTCAGCTAAGATCCATTTGATATTGGCAACAATGTCTCTAAGTGCTAGAGTTTCTAAGTCTGGCTTGTATTTCTCTGTAGATAAACTATTCCAGTCAGTTCTGGATAATCTTCAGCAGAATTTTGCTTGCATGTGATACTAGTGATATTGTTTGATAATTTCCATACTCTGTCGGGTCTAAGAGTTATTCAGAAACTTTATGGAACAGTTCTACTTCTGACATATTGACACTGGAGACACTTAGTATACCTTGGAGTTCACTTGTTGGCAAGTGTTCTTGGTAAATCACTTCTAATTCAAGACTTTTTAAAAATGAGTGCTTTTTTGTTATTATTGTGTGTCATTAAGCCAGAACCAACCTGTAGCTAATCCTCCAGTAGGTTTTCAGAGGCAGTAAATCATAGGGAAGGAGACTGTCTATCTTTCTACAATGGAACAACTGGTGGATTCGAACCATATAACTTTGGGTTGGTGGCTCAATTCTTTACTACTAAGCCATTAGAGCTCCCTGATGAGTACTGTAGTTTAGATCATCGATGTTTCTAATTAGAACTATTAAGTGAATAATTTACAAAACAACTCAATCTTTTCTCAGAAATATTTTAATACTTCCAACACTTAACATATCATTTATTGGCCCTCTTCTCTTCTCTCACAGCATTTTTATCTGTAGAAATCTATTTCCAGAATCATTTGACGCTATTTACATATAAGTCTCTTTGTTTTATTAAGCTGTTAAACCTTCAGCATCTAGCAAAAAGCTTATATATGATAAGCTATGAAGGTTTCTGTTGAATGAGTAAATAATACTGACATTTTTGTACAACGTTTGGAAAAAAAAAATCAAAAGCCAGGAAAGATTGCAACAAAATTTTCACTAATTTCCTAATTCATGTAAGACACATCTTCAGTTTGCTTATATTAACTAAATTTTATTGAATAAATAAAGTACCAGTCTGTACTAGGTATAGAGTATAGTATGCTGATTAAGACATTATTCCTATTTTAGCATTGTTCAAGACAAACTCTAACTTGAAAAATTTGTCTCTAGAAAATGTTTTGCCTTTGTAGTTTATTTGTGTGTCTGATAGCAATGAGTGCATAATATCATTTAAAGGGTAAGTTGAGTGAAGCTAAAATCTATATAATAGCTCATTATTAGCATAATATCACTAAAGAAAAGGAGGATATTGAGAGATTCACAAGAGTTGCAGACAGCTATAGACCATTACATACACAACCTACATTACCAGTAAAAACAAATACCTTCAAGTGAATACAGAGGTCGACAGACTAGGGAAACAGATGTGGCCAAGGGAAAGGGATATACTCATGACCATATAGAAGGTTGAAAGATGAAATTTCAACATCAGAATTTGTAGTCTGCAAAAATGTTCTTGAATACAGTAGAGTCTTTTCATCCACAGCTAAACACCCTGAAAGGATGAGTCATTAGCAGTAGAACTTAAGGAAAGAAACAAAGGTCTCAGGGAAGAAAACATCGGGGTTGAGGGGAGCCTAAGAAAAGAGGGGATAAATAATGTGTACTGCATTGAAACAGATGAGGGAGAGAACTTGTTTAAAAGGAATATATGATTAGTTATTACTTTCATGACAAGATTCCAAAAAAAGAAATGCATAGTAAAGTGGACTGTGGACTTGGAGGAGGCAGGGAATTGTATAACAATGAAAGAAGTTGTGGTGTTTTTTGTTTTTTGTTCTTTTTTTCTTTTCAAAGAGAAAAGTGAACTGGGGTGGAGGGGTGGGCAGGGAGGAATGAAAAAAGAAAAAGTTTGCAACAAAAAGCTTCTTAGTGCAATTAAATGTCACTTGTACATATTGTTAAAAAATTAGAGCTATAATTAGTAACATGTTTAAAAAAAGTAGTTGTTTGTTGTTCTTGTTAGATGCTCTCAGGCTGACTATGCTCCATGGTAACTCTGAACAAAGGCCCTGAACCTCGCCCGACCCTGGGCCATCCTCCTCCTCACTCATATACTTGAGCCCACTCTCACAGTCACTGTGTCAATCCATCCCGTTGACAGTCTTCCTCTCTTTCACTGACCCTCACCTTTCTAAGCACCATGTCTTTTTCCAAGGACTTCTCCCAACATGCCCCAATTGTGAAAGATGAAGTAATGTCATCCTTGCCTCTAAAGAGTACCCTCTTTCTCAAAGATACGTTTGTTCTTTTGGCAGTCCGTGGGAGAGTAAACACTCTTCTCCAACACCACAACTTAAGGTCTTCCATTCTTCTTCTGTCATCGTTATTCATTGTGAAAACTTCAGATCCAAAGAAAGTCATTGAAAGGTTATGGCTTGAATCAGATGCCGCTTAGTCTTTAAAGTGACGTTATTTTTTTTTTTTAGCACTTTAAAGAGGTCCTTGACAGCATATTTAAGTTCTGTTAGTAAACAAACCATAATATTAATGACAAACTATCTACTACCTACACTGATGAATAGTAATCAGGGACTTATAAATTTGGAAGTGACCATCTAAGTTGCAAACTAGGGAGGCCTGGTGGCTGGGGTTGGGGTGCGGGGGGGGAGGCTAAGGGGTTGCACTGTTAGTGTGGTTGGTGATACTAATCTACCAGCTACTTTTCAGGGGGAAAGATAAGCAATCTCCTCCTGCGCGATTTACAGCCTTTGAAAATCTACTAGAAAGTCAGCTATAAGTCACCTTTGACTTGATGGCAATGAGAGAGAAGTATTGATCTCTCTCTATGTAGAGAAAAGAAGTATGAAGACAATCAAAGACACAGGGAAAGGCTTAGTGTATAGCACCAATAGACCTCATGATACTCAATATCCACCACCTGAGGCCAGAAGAATGTACCAGATGGTGCTTGGCTACTGTCACTAATTGATCTGAAGGGGATTAAAAAAATAGAAGTTTCTGGGTAGAGTAGGAGGTAAATATAGCACAACACTCAAAATCACAATAGTGGCTGGTTTACTTATCTAACCAGGACTGGTGGAACCAAGACTATGAATGACCCTTGGATAGATACTCTTAGAGCCTGTGACATGGCTTTCAACAAAACAACAGACAGACATGAACAATAAACACCAGGGAACTACTCAGCTCTTCAACCAATCACAAGGTCAGTATTTGCCCAAGGATAAAGCCCAGAAGGTAAGTAGAAAGAGGATCAAGAATGAATGGAAACGAGAACCATAGACAGAGAGTGAAAAAGAGAGATGATACAATGTGAAGACTAACCAGGGTTGCAAAACACAGTCTGTGTGAAGGGTTGAAGAGGATGTCAATCTGCTCTGAAACTTCCAATCAAATAAAATTAAAATGAAAAAGAAAATCCCAAGCAATATTTAAGAAAATATGGTTCTATTTCTCATTTCTACATTTTTTTTGTGTGTGTGAAATTGCACATTTTGTGTCATAGCTTACATAACTAGGTTACTATAGTTTTTAAACCATCTCCTTTTAGATCCTGTACTTGGCTTTTTGACCAAGTGAGACTTTCAACCCTGTATTGTACTGAAAGCAAAACCCCAAGGTTAGTGAATCGTTATTGCCATCCAGTGGGTGAAAATAGCATTTCATGAGGGAGAAAGAAGTCAATTCTCTGGAAAAACTAGTGTTATTATCATTATCAAACTCTGAAAATAGAAAACCACCAAAAGCTTAATCCTTTATAACCTCAAACTAGTAAAAATTAACTCTTAGAAAATACTTATTATCTTGATTTATCTTCACAATATACACAAATCTTTACTTTTTTGAACGAATGTTCCAAGCTTTTATTATTGGACTTACGCTATTTGTTGATAGCTGTCATTGAATAAAAGTCAATTCCTGTCGACGTTCTGTCACTAGGAGAAAGCACTGTCTAGTCCTGCATCAGTGTCTCAGTTGCGAGCACATTTGTAATCCATTGTTGAGGTACGTGTCTATCTGCTGAGCATCTCCTCGCCTTCCACTGCTTCCCACCTCACCAAAGACGAGCAAGTCAGACAATGTTTTATTTTGTTCTGTTAAGATTTCCACTGGTTAATTTTTCAGAAATATATCCCCAGACCTTTCTTCTTAGTTTATTCCAAGTGGAAAGCTCTTCTGATCCTTGTTTGCCATGGATGAACTTACTCGTATTAGAAAGACCTGTGCCTAGCTACCAGCATCACCGCACCATAAGGGACTTATATCCAGAATTTATGAAACACTTGAGCGCCACAACAAGATAAAGGTAAATAATCCAATAGAAAAATGGGCACAGGATATGAACAGGCACTTCACCGAAGACGACATTCAGATGGCTAAC
>NW_006399758.1:16160710-16162273 GCF_000299155.1 Elephantulus edwardii | reverse complement strand
CACTGTGGCAATTGGACAATTAAAACAGACATTCGGATGGCGGGGGAAGAAGAACAAACTGGGGAGGAGGGTAGAGAGAATGTTGCAGCAATAAAGGAATGAAAACCCAAAATCCCTGTAAATGTTCATTAAACTAATAAAATTTAATAATTTAAAAAAATCAAAACAACAACAAAAAAAAACCTTGTTGTTGTTGTTATGTACCAGTGAGTCGCTTGCGACTCATAGCGACCTTATGTACAACAGCCGTAAACTCTGCTCTGTCCTGTGCTAATCTCACTGTCTCTGACACTCCCATCCCAAATACCCGAGTCATTCAATCAATCCACCTCATAGAGGGTCTTCCCCTCCTGCGCTGTCCCTCCACCCTCCCAAGCATGATGTCCCTCTCCAAGGACCAGTCCTTCCATACAACATGTCCAAAGTATGTTAGACAAAGCCTCAGAATCCTTGCCTCCAAGGAGCCACCCGGTTTAACCCTTTCCAGGATGAACCTGTTTGTTTTACTAGAAGTCCATGGTACCCTCAATACTCTTCTCCAGCACCACAGCTCAAAGACATCAATTCTCCTTCTATTCTCTTTAGTCATTGGCCAACTCTCTGATTCATAACAAGTGATAGCAAAGACCATGGCCTGTATCAGACGCACCTTAGTCTCCAGAGAGACACCATTGCTGTTCAGTACTTTAGAGAGGTCCCTAAATACACAATAAAAACAAATTGACAGATGGTGATGATGTGGGATTCTGTGTTGGGTAATATTCTGAATCTCAACATCAAGGGAAAAGAAAGATTTTTACCACTGGGCTGATTGGCAGCATTATGAGAGATGGTGAAGAAATTGAGATTGTTAACAGCTTTAACTTGCTTGGTTCCACAATGAACACTCTTGGTACCAGCAGCCAGGAAATCAAAAGATGAAATGCCTTGTGTAAATCAGCCGTCAGCGATCTCTCCAGAGCATTGAAGAGCAACAACATCAGTCTGCAGACTAAAGTGTGTGTGACTCAGGTCATAGTCTTTGCAATTACTTGCTATGCATCAGAAAGCTGGTCAATTGTATTTTTATCTGCAACTTTTTGAGAAAGCACCATACTGCCTTCCATAGTGGTTGCAACATTTTACATTCCTACCAACAATGAATAAGGGTTCCAGTTTCTCCACAACCTCGCTAGCATTTGTTGTTTGCTCTTCTGATAAATTTTGCTATTGTTACTGAGGTGAGGTGATATCTTATAGTTGTTTTGATCTGTATCACTCTTAGAGCTAGGGATTTTGAACATTTCTTCTTGTGTTTATTTGCCATCTGAATGTCTTCTTTGGTGAAGTGTCTGCTCATATTCTGTGCCCATTTTTCAATTGGGTTGTTTGCATTTGTCTTGCTATGTTGAAGAAATCCCCTCCAATCTTATTTTGTTATGTCTTTTAATCAGGAAAGGTTGTTGGATTTTGTCAAAGGCCTTTTCTGCATCAATTGATTGAATCATGTGGTTCTTGTTCTTTGCTTTGTTTATATGATGAATTACATTGTTGGCTTTTCTTATGTTGAATCATCCTTGCATA
>NW_006399758.1:16155327-16159550 GCF_000299155.1 Elephantulus edwardii | reverse complement strand
AAGCAGAGTTGTGTCATCTGCATAACGCAGATTGTTAATAGATCTTCCACCAATCCTGATGCCACAATTCTTCTCATAGAGCCCAGCCTCTAGGATAATCTGCTCTGCATACATGTTGAAAAGGTATGGAGACAGGATGCATCCCTGGCTCTAATTCTCTAGTGTTTTATATTTGTTTGTGTATAGTTTTCCCATAATATTCCAATGTTAGTCTTTTTATTTTATTTGGTTCTATTGTGACGTTGCCTGTTTCATGTTTTATTTTGATTAATTGTGTCTTTTCCTTTTTCAGTTTTGCTAATATTTTGTCAGTTTTATTGACTTTTCAAAGAATCGGCTCTTAGTTTTGTTGATGGTTTCAATTGTTTTTCTGTTTTCTATTTCATTTATTTCTGCTCTAATTTATACAATTTTAATTTTTTTAAAGGATGTCTGGTTTTCTCGCTTTTCTTTTTCAATTTGTTGGTGATGTTTCTCACTGGGTTTTCAAAGCTCTCTTTTTTCCAGGATCTCATTGCCACACCTTTCTCCATTGAAGCAGCAAGTGGGTGCAAACTGCCTACTTTGAGTTAGCGGCTCAAAGCGTAGCCAGTGTGTCACCAAGGCTCCTTCTCTTCAGGTAGGTTTATTTTTCCAGTGATACACTTGACCGATTTTGAAAGAATGACTTCTAAAAATCTTCTAGGGGAATTTAAAAAAGTTTATTTAGATCTGCCTCTTATAAATAAATTTCCGTATAATTCCAGAATTATTTCTCACATTGCAGTAGCATCTGAACATTTTCATACGTCTGTTAAAAATGTTAGTGATAAAAATGCGAGTACTTCCCTAGGAAGACTGAAAATATTGAATTGTACATTTTACATAAATCCTTTAATATCTAAGTTAATCATATCTTGTTTATATAATAATTTTCTCCACAATGGAAATGTTTATACTATTACATTTGTGTTGGTTTTCTTTTCACACGATAGTCCCTGTGTTTTTTATATATTCCTTCAATTAATCTCACAAATTGAATTTATACATTGACATCAAGAATGCTGTCCATGAAGAAAGCAAAAGGTCATGACAAAGACAAAAACAGAAAGAAAAGACCAAAATGGATGTTGGAAGAGACTTTGAAACTTGCAACGTAGCGTTGAGAAGACAAAACAAAGAGAAGAAATGTTGAAGTAAAATAGATGGACAGAAGATTTCAAAGGGCACTTTGAGAAGGTAAAACAAAGTGTCACGATGAAATGAGCTAAAGGTTCATGTTAGAAAACCAAAAGGGAATTACACAATCATTGTTTCTCTAGATGAAATAACTGAAGAACAAAATTAAGCCTTCAATTGCAATACTGAAGGATTCTTAGGACAAAATCTTAAATTATGAAGGAAGTATCAAAGAAAATAAAAAGAATACACAGAGCCACTGTACCATTAGTAATTGGTCAACATGGAACCATTTCAGAAAATAGCATATGATTAAGAACCAATGGTAATGAAGGAAGAAATTCAAGCTGCATTGAAGGTATTGACAGAATGTAAGAAATTGTGCTGTCAAACCAAAGGTACATGCTTTCAATCCACCAGTTGCTCTGCGGCAGAAGGATGGAAAATTTCTTCCCATGCAGTTAACTGTCTCTGAAAATCCACTGGAGCGTTAGTTGTGGATCAGTTCAACTTGATACTACATAACAACAACAGGAACTGATGGAATACTACTTGACATGTTGCTTACTAGCTCTATGCCAAGAAATTGGGAAGACAATTTCCTGGTCAGCTGTCTGGAAGAGATCCATATTTGTTTCCATTTTCAAAAAAGGTGATATTAAAAATGTGGAATTATCAAACAGTATAATTAATATTACTGCTGGAGAGATGCTAACTTGTAAAGCAAGACTGGCCCTGTACTGTAAGACCAGCAAAACTAACTCCATCTTGGCTGGAACATCTGCTTGGCAATAAACAACTCAAGAAAGTAGGGTGTTAATGAATAAGAATGACCAAAGGTCTGAGACCTTAGGGAATGTAGTGTCCTTATCAACCGAAACTCTTTGTTCCTTAGAGCACACAATAAGCTATTCTGGAAACCATCTTTGAATTGCGCTGAGGTCTGTGAGAGTTAATGTTTGACCAGACAGTCAACATCTAGGACGGAAAGAGATAATGTGATTCTTATAGCAGATGTGCTACTAAAACCCTATGTAGGCTTTTTCTGAAAAAATAAAAATTGCTACCCGCCATTAGCTGGTAGCCTCTCTGCGTCTTAATTTAATCCTCGTTCCTTCTCTCGGCAGAACTGTTGGATCTAACGGGGCTGGACCCTGTTATATTACATACAAGTAAAATCTTGCTGAAGATTATTCAAAGAGAGCTGGAACAACACATCAACAGAGAACTGTTAGAAATTCAAGCTGGATTCAAAGGGGCTGTGGAAGGAGAAATATCACTGGTGATGTCAGACAGATCTTAACCGAAAGCATGGATACTAGAAAAACATTTACTTGTGTTTACTGACAATGCAAAGGCGTTTGTCTGTGTAATAAATTATGGCTAACATTGAGAAGAATGGGAATCTCAGAAAATTTAATTATGTTCTTGAAAGACCTATATATAGACCAAGAAGTTGTCCAAACAGAACAAGGGAACACAGTATGGTTTAAAATGGGGGAAATACATCACGGTTATATCCCTAACAGAACTGGAAGAAGGTTTATCTGCATTATGTAGATGACACAATTTGCTTGCTTAAAATCTCAAAACACAACAAAGCTTTCCATTAATTTTTTTTTTTTTCTGTGAGAAGTCATGTGGGCAAAGCCACACACTGGCATGTAAACTTGATTACTCCAAAGGAGATAGGTACCTTAGTGTAAACATATGTGTCTGGGTAGACATATAAAAAAGACAAAAGGCCATATGAGAATAGCGATGTCTGATCTTTACCAACTTAACAATGAAGAACAGGTCCTGCCAACAGCATCAACAACACGAAACCAACTCCCATGAAGTCAGACATGTCCCTCTTTCTACTCATCTCAACACCAATCTTAACTGCTTTGCTAGGTCTAAAATCTGCTGTGATAGTTTAAGACCACACAGAAGCATATTGGAAAAGTTAAAAGGTTGTAATTCAGGTAAGTAGAGCTGTGTTGTTGGAGAAGAGTATTGAATATACCAGGGACTGCTAAGAAATGAACATGTTTATCCTGGACAGGGTGAGACCATTCTTGCTCCCTGGAGGCAAGAATTCTGAAGCTTCATCTGACATACTTTGGACATGTTGCAAAGATGAACCAGTCCTTGGAGAGGGATGTCATGCTTTGGAAGGTTGAGGGACAGCTCAAGAGAGGAAGACCCCCTATGAGGTGGATTGATACAGTGACAGGGGTAATGGGGGAGACAGTGAGATTGGCAGAGGATGGAGCAGAGTTTAGGGCTATTTTACATAAGGTTGCTATGAGCCGCGGGGGACTTGACAGCACATAACAACAAAAACTACAGCAGAATACTATAAAGACAGCTTCCAAAATGTGCTTGCATGCACCTCAGCCTTGAGCCCCTTGGTGTTAGGACAGTGTTATAAAGTTCTTAGTCCTGCCAACAGTGGATCTCCCCACTAGTCCTCAAATTGTCCAGCAAACTTAGGCAAAGGCTGGTTCTGTTCATTGAGGGCAGCAGTCCCCGAATAGCTCTATCTCATGTTGTTCTCTGAATGCCATGACTACTGCTGCCATAGGTGTAGCCACAGGAGCAAGAATTTCTGGGCCCAAAGCATGTGCTACAGTCTCTTCCTTACTCTTCTTCACTGGAGGGGAAGAGCTAATGTGTTTCTGGAGCTGCTCAGTTTATTAGCAAGACTAACCAATCCTCTCCTGGATACTCTAACACACCCTATTTGCTTATTCTTGCCCATCTGCATGGCAAAGTCAAATAAGTGGTTAAGAAAGTCACTTTGAATAAACTCTGAACATCACAACAGGGCAATCAGGAGGACATTGGTATGGGCAGTGTGCGTTCCCACCAAGATTCACATAAACAAAACCCACCAAGATCTACGAGCACAGGGCAAAGAGGAGTCCTAATAAAAAGCAAGATTTGAGACAGGAAGTGAAATCGTAAGAAAGGTTGACTGATTATATTGACACAAGGCATTGGAGGACCTTTGTTGTCTCTAGGGTTTTCACTGGCTGATTTTTCTTAAGTAGATCCCTAGGCCTTTCTTTCTTTCTTTT
>NW_006399758.1:16146154-16154922 GCF_000299155.1 Elephantulus edwardii | reverse complement strand
CCATTTTGAATAATATTGCATGAGTTCCTTATTTTTCAATGCAGCGTAGTATTCCATTGTGTGAATGTACCAGAGCTTCTTTATCCATTTGTTTGTTGATGGGCACTTGGGTTGTTTCCAATTCCTTGCTATTGTGAAAAAAGCTGCAACAAACATGGGTGTGAATAGGCCTTTCTCTCTAGACTGCAAAATCTGCTGATACCTGTTAGGCATCAGAGCAACACACATTGGCTAGATAGTGAGGCTGGATTCTTTGCATGAGAAGGGAGACTTCTACCATGAGTCACTAAAGCTATTAGTAATTAATTACTGCTATTAAAAACCTATGTTGAGCACTGAATATATAAAGGTAAGATTGATGTCAAAATAGCTAGAATGAACAAAAGGAAATTCCATTTGATGCATAATTTAAGCCCTCTTCCTGAGGCTTCTCTCCCCTGTTTTAAACTGTAACTTAAAATCAACAAAACCGTGTAAACAAAATGCAAATCCCTGGAGGATGAGTTGCAATTTATTTTGTTATACTCTAGTGAATATATAATTAGCACAGAGTGAAGATATATTTTAGATTCCTCTAGGTCAATAGGGAAATTGGAAAACAAGAAAAATATTCTTGAAGCTTATATGTTGATTCCTGCATTTCAAGTGTTGATTCTTTCATTTCAAGTCTTGGAGATTCCAAGTGTTCCTAGGTGGTGCAAATTGTTAAGCACTGGATTATGCTCACCCAGAGACTCCTAGGGACAAAGGCCTGGCAGTTTGTGTCTAGATGGTCACAGCCTTGAAGTTCTACCCTACACACAACAGATTGCCATGGATTGGAACTGACTCAATAGAAACTGTTGTTGTTGTTACGTGCTGTCGAGTTGCTTGTGACTCATAGTGACCCTATGTACAACACCCCTAAACTTTGCTCTGTCCTGTGCCAGCCTCACTGTCTCTGACACACCTGCCTTCATACACCAATCACTCAATCAATCCATCTCATCGATGGTCTTCCTCTCTTGTGCTGTCGCTCCAATCTCCCCAAAAAAAGTCCCTCTCCAAGGACTGGTCCCTCCTGGCAACATGCACAAATTATGTCAGACAAAGCTTCAGAATTCTTTCCACCAGATTTATATTATTTATATTTAGAACTTCATTTAAATCTGTCTATACTCTATATCATATCTCTCTCTATCTTTATCTATCTATCTATCTATCTATCTATCTATCTATCTATCTTTCTATTGTTGTTATTGTTAGGTGCCATTGGGTTGTCTGTGACTCATAGTGACCCTATATACAGCAGCTCTGAAGCTTGCCCTGTCCTGAGCCAGTCTCACTGATTCTAACACACTAATCCCCATTGCCCCAGTTATTGTACCAATGCGTCTCACCTAGGGTCTTCCTCTCCTATTCTGTAACTCAACCCTTCCAAGCATTATGTCCTTCTCCAAGGACCGGGCCCTCCTGGCCACGTGTCCAAAGTATGTGAGATGGAGATTCAAAATCCTAGCCTCAAAGGAGAAACTTGGTTTCACCCTCTTCAAGACAGGCCTATTTGTTTTCTTGGCAGTCTATGGTATGTTCAAGACTCTTCTCCAGTACCACAATTCAAAAGTATTGATTTTTCTTCTATCATCCTTAGTCATTGTTCAGCTCTCTGATGTATAGCAAGTAATTATAAAGACCATGGACTGGATCAGGTGCACCTTAGTCTCTAGACATCATTACTTCTCAGTACTCTGAAGAGGTCCCTGATGGCAGATATTCCCAGTGCAATTCATCTTTTGACTTCCTCACTGCTGATTCCAAGAATATTGATTGTTGAGCTGAGAAAGCTCTAATGGTTAACAACCTTAATCTCTTCTCCATCTACCATAGTGCTGCCAATAGGGTCAGTGGTGAGAATCTTTGTCTTCTTGATGTTGAGCCTCAATCTATATTGAAGCCTGAAATCCTTGACCTTCTGCAGCAAGTACTTCAGGTCCTCCTCAGTTTCAGCAAGCAAGGTTGTGTGATCTGTATAATGTAGGTTGTTGATGAGTCTTCCTCCAATCATATATATATATGAATAACATAGATATATTAATCTCTTTATATGTTGCTGTTGTTGTCTCATGGGAAGAGATTGCCCATCTTTCTCCCATGGAGAAGCTGGTAGATTTGAACCATATAACTTTGGGTCTGAAGCACAGCTTCTTACCACTAGGCCACCAGGGCTCTGTTTATTTATATATAAGCTTCGATCATGTAATGGTAAGGATTTTCTCTGCCAATCTTAAGATACTTGGTTGAAATCTATCAGCTGGTCTGTAGGAGAAAAATGGGGAATTCACAGCCTCTGAAAACCCATTAAAGTGTGAGCTATGAGTAAGTTCCAACTGGATGGTGACACCAACATATATATAGAAATACACACACACACACACACATTTGTTTCCTACTTATTTCTACTGATAGAATTCAGAAGCAAATCCACTCCACAGCTGTTTTGTTTACCATTGAACTGGAACTGATTAGGAGCAAATAAGTAATGATAGTAAAGATTATCATGCATGTATAATCAAGGGGGTCCGCAATGAGCTTCATTTCATAAAATTCACACCTTGTGCAGTACCCTCTGACATTGATTCAAAGCTTGTCTAGATTATCAGGATAATACAGAAGAGGCAAGTCTATGACTTTCATGGTTAGATTATAAAAGCATTAAACCTCCCCTCTAGTCTAGGTCTGAGGGAGCCCAAACTCCATGTTGGAAGGACACTCATGCCATCCTGTGGAGAATTTCATGTGGAGGGAGCTTCTACCCATAGTCAGCATTAATTTGCTGCCTTAGGAGGAGACAGTTTCAGTCAAAGGTTTAGAAGACTCAAGCTTAGAACACACCTGATTATAGCTTAGATGAGACCTGAGCCAATCTAGGCAGCCCAGTGCTTCATCAACCACAAATTCATGAAAGAAAATGACAGTTATATTTTAAGCCACACATTTTTTGTGTGGTTTGCTATGCAGCGTTGGGTAATCAGTCCTCCATAGAATAAAATAAGAGCCCATGAGTCCATATGAAAGTAAAAATAGACATACAGACGTAAGGTAAAAATACAAATTGACCTTTTTGAAATACATTTTAATCATGTGGTGAAGATTCTTGCTAAATATCATTAAAAACTCTATTGAAAAAATGTAAACATTTGTAATATGTAAGTTTTTCAAAAAAATAAAAAGGTGGATGCTGTAACAAGAATCTTAAGATCCTTTCAAGTAATAGCACCTAAGTTTGAAGTAGAACTGAAGACAAAGAAATCAAAGAAATTGCCTTGCATTATATCTTGGTAAGAAATATAAAGATAAATGAGGAAAGGCAAAGCATACTGTGAACTGCATTAGGGAAGGGCTAAGAGACATAGAAGGAACACGTTAGCATAAAACGTTAGGCTTTCGAAGGAAAAACCTAGAGAAATTTAGGATAGTATGTTCCACAAAGTGACCTCACAAGTCTCATTAAATTCTTGATGTGCTGGGTTTTTGATTGTTGTTGTTATGTGCTGTCAAGTAGCCTGTGACTCATAGCAACCCTATGTACAACACCTCTGAACCTCTTCTATTCCTGAACCTGTCTCACTGACTCCAAAACACCCACCTCCATTGCTCCAGTTCCTGTGTCAATTCATCTCATTCATGGTCTTCTCCTGCACTATCCCTCACCCTTCTGAGCATAATGTTCTTCCCCAAGGAGTGTTGTCTCCTGGCCAAATGCCCAAAATGTGTGACATGGAGCTTTAAAATCCTGGACTCCAAGGAGAAATTTGGTTTAACCCTCTCCAAGACAGATTTATCTATTTTCTTGGTGGTCCATAGTGTGTTCAAGATGCTTCTCCAGCACTACAACTCAAAGACTTCTGTCATCCTTAGTCATTCTCTGATGCATAACAAGTAGTTGTGAAGATCATAGCCTGAATCAGGAGCATCTCTGTCTCAAGACTGCCAGTTTTGTTTTTCAGTACTCTAGAGAGATCCCTGACCACATATTTTCCTAGAAACTGATAAAAAAGTAATTCACACTTCTGTGTTAATTGATAAAGAATTGACATCGTCATTTCTGTGGATGAGAGGACTTTAGACAACTACTGAGTTATATAAACATACTTGTTATCATTTAAAAGGGCTAGTGTGGAAATATTTTCCTCTGAAGCCCTCCTTTAATAGGTTTACATTTCTCTATATAGAGTGATTAGCAGTGATTTCCTGCTATTTTTATAATAATTCATTTTTTTAAACTGGACAATTTATTAAATTTGGTAGCTTTCTTAGGCGTGTCCACAGGCAAACAAATTTATAAGAGGATGGATAGCAGTCTGCTCACTGGCTTTTTCTAAATAGAAGTGGTGAGTCATCTCTTCTCCTTAGTTTACCATCTGTTATGATTTAGAAGTCATTCCCAATTTAAATAAAAATTTACTTTCTTTTGTCTCCCTCTTTCTCTTATATTCTTGCATAGGAAAAAAAATTGTCCTAGTATGTGAACATATATTTCTTATTGTACATGATAAATCTTATTTTCTAAAATCCTTACTCCTTGTTGTAAAGCAGGGGACTTAGTGAGATGTATGAAATGTTAGGGTTAAAACCAATGAGATTGTTGCTGTTGTTGTTGTTATGTGCCGTCGAGTCGCTTGCGACTCATAATGACCCAATGTACAACAGCCCTAAACTCTGTTCTGTCCTGTGCCAATCGCACTGTCTCTGACACTCCCATCCCAATTACCCCAGTCACTGAATCAATCCACCTCATAGAGGGTCTTCCCCTCCTGCACTGTCCTCCACCCTCCCAAGCATGATGTCCCTCTCCAAGGACTGGTCTCTCCTTACAACATGTGCAAAGTTTGTTAGACGGAGCCTCAGAATCCTTGCCTCCAAGAGGAGGTAGAATTCATGCTTGGCAAAACATGAGCCATCAGGAAGCAGATCCTGGCATGTGTTAAAGGGGCCACTCATCCCTAGAAGCAACATAATTAGTGTTTTATGCACATGCGTGATGTCAGAGACCAGTGGAGCAGATCAAGAACACCAGCTAAACTTTGAAATCTCCGTGACGACATCTCACTGGCTCAGACTCCAGTCCCAAGGCCCTGACAGATGCATCGGGAAGCCTTCAACACAACCTCACCACAGTGGTGACATGCTCTTCCTCCATTATGTCTTTTCCAGGAAGGATGAGAACATCCCTTTAGGGACATACTTCTGATAAATGTATCTTTACGTTTTACTTTCTTCTCTGTATTCTCACTTTTCTTTTTGGCCTCATGCTCCTACAAAGGCCTTGACCTAAGCTCTCGGCCTAGCACTCCATCAAGGGCTTGGTGTACACTCTTGGCCCTACTCTTCTATAAGGGCCTCAGCCTACACCAGGATTATTCTAAGCAAGAGCAGCAATGACCCTTCTATGGGCTCCCATGCTGTACATTAAAATTGGTCCTTCTAAGTCTCACATGCTTTGGGCACATGGCCATAAAGGACAGTCCTTGGAGAAATACATCATGCTTGGAAAGTGGAGGGACAAGGCAGGAGAGGAAGACCTTGGATGACATAGATTGACACAGTAACTGGGGTAATAGGGACAGGGATGTAGGAGAGATTGTGAGATTCTGTGAGACTGGCTCAGGATACGACAGAGTTCAGAGCTATTGTACATAGGATTGCTTTGAGTTGTAGATTCTTCAACAGCACATAACAACAAGGGCTCCTTATGCTGTTCACTGAAGTTGACTCTCCCAAGGGTCACTGAAATTACTGTACACTGTTAGGAGATAGGGCCCCATCCCCTTCTCTAGTCTCTTCTGGCTGGCCTAATTCTTTAATTAGGCGAGGGGAGTGAATGGGGCATTGACCTCATTCAGATTGAAAGAGTGAAGCCTAAAATGCTAAATTTTCCCTAATACAAAAGACTGTGTTTGAGTTGTCCGGACTGGAGAACTTCAAATTATGAACACGCATTCTGTCACACATAGATGTTGTTCTAATGAAACAGGCGGTGATTTTGATTGGGCGTTAAAATTCACAAGTGTCTTTCAAACAGAAACCAGGTGGGTTTATCTCTGAACTCTGGTGGTGTAGACCCTACAGCACTGTGGCGCCAGCAAAAACTTACTACCTGTCCAGCAGTTTGAATCCACCAGCCACTCACACTGAGAGACAGATGGAAAGTCTCCTCCCATGCAGTTTACAGCCTCTGAAAACCCATTGGAGGGTCAGCAATGGACAGATTCCCACTTCACAGCAATGAAGGTTTTGTGTAGAGTGGGCAGCACTAAGTATCAGAGCCAAGTCCACAGCATTCCATTCCAGCAACTGCTTCCTAAGTACGTAGTGCAAGCAATTACTGACTTCAGATGGAACGAAGAAGTTTATCTTTTGCTTTTTAAAGAGAGCAGCAAACTGGGGGGAGAGGGGGTAAATAAAAAAGTGCAACAATGAATGAGTGAAAATCCAAAATCTCTGTAAATGTTCATTAAAATTAATAAAATAAAACTGGGGGAGAAAAAAAAATAGAAAGGTTGGAGATGTGAGTTTGCCCAGAGGCACTTTGGAAGAAGTTCTTGGAGATCTAATCTAAAAATTCAGCTACTGAAAATCCTGCAGAGCCTAGCTCTATTCTGATACCCGTGGGATCCTCTGAATTAGAATCAACTAATGGCAACTGGTGTAAGCAGTTAGCAGTTAATTGAACATGCTGCCTTAGGTAAATGCAGTCATTCTGAGAAGAAGAGCTTGTTAACTACTAAGTCAAAATATCCTGTGATTATCAGTCAAGTAGTCTACATCATAAAAAAGACTTCTGTTAGTGACTGTCAAACTTTATTTCTATCCTTTAGCTCTGTGACAGCTTTCTTCCCAAAAGGTCAGCACTTTGTGAATGAAAACTAACTTGCCTATTTGGAGAGAGTCCAAGGATGGTGCATAGTCCTAAGGAGAATTGTTCAATCGTTCAAAGGACTAGTCAGCAGAATTCCCACTACTTTTACTGGAAATTATTGGGTTGCTATGATGTGTGTCACCTTGTAGGAGAACTTTGGACCAAAGAAGAGAATTCCTATCTTTAGCCAAAAAGTGTTTATTGTCTCTCGCTCTCCAAGGAGAGAAGACATCCTATTTTTATGTAGATTCATTTGGAAAAGAATGTAACTTACCAGCATTAAACATAAGAGTTGTCTTTACCAAGGTACAGATTTTGAAATTACATTATCTATTATTAATTAAATTGTAGCTTCTTACCAAGATTTTGAGGTCCTAATTTCAAGTCCACCACTCATGTGTCTTGCTGTGATACTGGAAGCTAGCCATCAATATTTTAAATATTAACAAGATCATCCATAGTGAACAGGCTTGGGTGAATCTTCCATACGTAAACCAACTAAAAAATAGGATGTAGTACCTATTTCTGAGATAATTGACCAATGAAGACATTACCAATATATGCAGGATACTGTCTGCTGAAACCCTCAGGATATAAGACACTAAAAAACTAAGGAAAACTGTCTCCTCATAGTCTACCTTAGTGATATGGATGGAGTAAAATTTTTGATCTATGAAGGACCTCCATTTGCTAATAAGCCACAGTTCAAAATGAAAAGAGATAGCTACAAATATCCATTAATAATTGGAATGTGGAATAGATGAAGTAGGAATCTAGGAAAATTAAAAACAGAAGGGTGGAAATCAGTAGGATAGCAGAAGTTAGTGGGCAAATGGAGGTTGAAGGAATAGGAAAGATTCAAAGCGGACTTGATAAGGTGGGGTTAGAATAGGCATTGATCAATAGTAATTGGTGATATGAAATACAATGGATGTGAATGATTTTATAAAACAATAAATGAAAGGTTGTATAAAACACAATTTACTGTGTAATGAAAAGCAGTAGATATGAATTATTGTATGCAGGCCAATAAAATATTAGAAGGAAACAATGGAAAAAGAGTTCATAATTATCACAATTCTAGGCATAAATGAATTGAAATGGACAGATATTGGTCATTTTTAACTAGACAATCATATGATCTACTATGCTAGGAACAATAAATCACAGCATTGTATTCATCATCGTAAGAGAACATTGCAAGATCTATCCTGAAGGACCATGCTGTAGATTATAGGATAGTATCCACATACATACAAGGAAGATTTGTTAATAACATAATTTCTCAAATTTATAAACTAACTACTAAAGCAAAAAATTAATAAATTGATGATTTCTACTTATCATTTTAGTTTCAAATAGATCAGCCACATAATCAAGATGCATAGATAATAATGAGATTAGAATGCAGAAGTAGGAAACAGAGAAGGAGAATCAGAAGTTGGAAAATATGGTTTTGATGACAGAAGCAATGTCAGGAATTGCATGGTGTAATTCATTGCAAATACTGTTCTAAAACACCCACAACAAACTCTTAACAGTGGCTATACGCATGAACTTCACCAAATGGAATACACAGGAATAAAATCCATTAACTATGTATAAAGAGACAATGTAGAATGTCAATATCTTCAGTCAGAACAAGGTCAGGAGTCTGACTGTTAAATAGATAATCAGTTGCTCAGTTCAAGTTGAAGCTGTAGAAAATGAAAACAAATCCATGAAAGCCAAAGTTTGACAATGATGATATCATACCTGGATGCAAAGACCATCTGAAAAATTTATTTGATGTCTTTAACTCTAAGACTGATGAGCTATGAGATAAAATAAAGGGCATTATTAAGGACATTATGTATGAAGAATTTTTTTT
>NW_006399758.1:16125919-16145950 GCF_000299155.1 Elephantulus edwardii | reverse complement strand
ATACACATATATACACACATATATCCATACATTCATATATCTATCTCTCTCTATCTCTATCATCTCTATCTCTATCTCTCTAATCTCTCTCTCTCTATATATATATATGCCAGGAAGGACCAGTCCTTGAAGAAGGTCATCATGCTCAGAAGAGTGGAGGGACAGTGCAGGAGAGGAAGACTCCAAATGAGATGGATTAACACAGTAACTGGGGCAATGGGGGAGTTATGTTGGAGTCAGTGAGACTGGCTATGGATAGGAGCATGTCAGAGCTGTTGTACATATGGTTGCTATGAGTCACAGGCAACCCAATGGCACATAACAACAACAACTAGAGGGGAGGGGAGGAGAGAGAAAGATTTATCTAAAGGAAATAAGAGTCAGAATCCATTCAATAACCACGGATTTGGGTTTGGGGTGAGCTGCTGAAATCTATCTTGGAAAAGATGTAGCCCTTACACTCCTTTGAGGTGAAGACTGGGAGACTTCATCTCATATATTTTTTAAATTATACTAGTTTATTTACAAAATTCAATACAATTTTTTTCACAACAGATCCTTCCCATATTCCTCAACGCCCCCCACCCCATCAGATTGGTATGTTATAAGAAGGAACCAGTCCTTGGAGAATGTATAGAGCCCATGAAAAATATGAAGATCTTAAGCCGATGAGGGAGAGAATAGTTTAAAATTAATATATTTTAGGGCATTATGATTATCATAAGAGCCTGGAATGAGGGTTGCAGAGTGGAGTATACTTGGGGTGGGAGTGGGGATGTGCGGGGTGCGGGTCGGTGGGGTGGGGATTGTGTACCAATGAAGGAGTTTTTCTTTTGCTTTTCAAGGAGAGGAGCGAACTGGGGGTGGGGGTGGGGATGAGTGGGTGGAGAGAAAAGTGCATCAATGAATGAATGGAATTCCAAAATCTCTGTAGATATTCATTGAAATCAATAATAATTAAAAAAATTTAAAAAGAGAGAGAAAAAAAGAAATGGGCTGAGTTAATGTTTACAATGAATAGTAGTCTCGAGCTAATCTATAATTGTGAGGCTGAAACAGGACCAGGAAGGGTTTTATTTTATTACATGTGTGGTCTTTAGGGGTCAGAACTGACTTGATGGGCACGTATCATCGGCAACAATAATCAATTGTAGAACTTGTAAACATGATCTCATTTGGAAGTCGGTTTTGCTGATGATAACGTTTCACAAAGTCATATCGTAGGAGGGTGTAGAGGGTGTATCATAGTCTTAGTGGTATCCTAACAAAAAAGAGAATAGGCACAGAGATGTTGTCAGAGAAGACAGCCATGTGATGAGGCATCTACTTACCAATGAACTCTCAAAGTTACCACAAAAAGAAAGAGAAAAGAATCTTCCCTCTGAGCCAACAGAGAGAGAAAATGTCCTGGTGAACAGTTCCATTTAAACTCACAGCCTCTAGAACTATGAAGCAGTATATTTCCATTCTTGTAAGCTTTTTTTTTTTTATATTAATGACAAAGAAAATAATTTATCTCATTAGCTAGATATGTGTTCATTCTGATGCTAATAAAAATGGAGAGAGATTAATCCTATTCTTAGGCTGCTGACTTGTTTGAAAAAGTGTATACCCTAAACATGAGTATCATAATAGTAAAACTACAGAATTTGAAGAGATATGAGTTTTTTTATGAGATTGTATCCATCAGCTTTAGTTGTCTGATGCTCTGGTGTTTTTGAGACACAGCTTTTGGGGGTCATCTTGTTTGGGAAGTTGGGGTGCTTGCCCAAAGGCCATGTCCCTCTTTGGCAGTTAGCATCTGCTGATGGCTCCATGGGAAGAAGAGCGGCAATCTCCTTCCACGTGATTTAGGGCTCTGAAAATCCACCAGGGGTCAACTATGAGTCAGATCTGACTCTGGCAATGAGACTGAGCTAGTGCTCATGTTTCTACGGTAGGAGTTTCCTTACATATAGGGATGGGGATAAGGAGAAACACACCTGAGTTCTCAATGTTCTTAAATGTGTGTTTCCTCGCTTACAGAAGGTGGATGAAATAACCAACTCTTGAAAACATCTTGCACTGTCCCTGGCACATAAAAAGTACTGTTTATTGCTTTTATCTTCTCTTCAACCCATCTGACACACTGACAACTAATGACTCTTTCTGAAACATTGCTTTGATCATGCTGTCCCCCAGCTAAAATCTGATAGGGGAGAACACTATCAAAATTGCAAGAAAATGGAATGGATAAATACACATGATGAAATATTAAAGAACCATGAATTGACCTCCAGCTACCTGCAGCCTTCTTGATGACTAGTGGTGATGGTAAAAGAAAGAAAACTTGAGAAAGTATAACACACTTTTCAAACAGTTAAAAAAACCTGGAAATGTATCTTCCTTAAGAAAGTGAATATAGATGGTAAAGTATTAATAAAAGGATGCAAATTGTTACCATAAAATGACGTTAGCAGCCCCATGAGGGGCAGAAAGAAGAGCTCATTACCTAATAAGATGCTCCGGAGATCCCACTGCTAAGATCCCAGTGGAGTTCTGCTTTGGGACCTGGATGCCGGTTCCCCAGGAGGTAACTTTGAAACTCTACATTAATTTAGGATGACAATAGCCTCCAGCCTACATCTGCTGCTTTGGTGTCATTATTAATAATGGCACAGATCTCTTTCGGAGCCCCAGCTGAGGTAATAAATTACGTGGTCATGCTAATGAAGGTGGGAGTGTAAATCTTCTTAGGCACTTTACTCTGGGTGTGCTATATTTCAGTCATTGTTTTAAAGAAAAAGCACTTGGTAGGTGGGTCTTGTGAAGTCATCATATTGTTGAAATCAGTATTAGAAACAGTGAATAATCTGAATAATATTCAAACTCAATAACTTAAACTCATTATTGTCAAGTCAGAATAGAGCCATAGCTGACCCTCCGGTGGGTTTTCAGAAGCTGTAAATCCCAAAGGAGGAGACTGCTTGTCTTTCCAGTAAGGAAAAGCTGGTGTGTTCACACCACCTGCCTTTGGGTTGGCAGCCCAACTCCTTATCCACTCTAGGCCACTAGAGTTCATAAAAAATATAGAGGAAATAATGACACTGAATACTTATGTAACAGGTCCTCTTCTAAGCACTTTGCATACTTTGAATTATTTGACCGTCCTTAAAACCCTATGAAGTAGATATTGTTTTTACTCATGTTTCAGATGGAGCAATTGGGATATACAGAGGTTTGTTTATTAGTTTACTCAGGTTTGCATGGTTAAGATGTGGAGCTTCCAGGATTCAGATTCAGGGCATCTGATTTAAGTAATTGTAAAAGGACCTTCATAGAAAGTTTGAATGTAATTGTCTGTTTAGTGTTACTGGTAAACCATGGAACAGAAGAAATGTTGACTTGCTGGTATCAATAGTCACACGCAAATTTCTTTTCATTTTTTAAAGTGAAGCAAATATTTTACTGAAATCATTGGTCAAATCATAATTTATCCAAATGAGCACAATGCAACATTGTTCTTAAAGGAGTGGGCACAAACATGGCACAGACACAATCTGGGATCTGTCAAAATAGCATTTTTTTTTACAGAATCCACCCTACTTCATGCTGTGTGTGAGAATTTGAGCCAGCATGGAAGAGTAGAATTTAAAAAAAATTAATACTAGTCCGTTCTTTTCTTCAGAACATGATAAACAATTTGCTACTTTGGCTCAGGAGTAAACATATTCATCTGTTCAAAACAACCTTAATGAGTAGGAGAAAAGAATGAAAGTTATTCTGCTATTAACAACCACCTCTTTCCAACCTCCTCTGGACTACAAAGGCAATACTGCTAGTAATGATGGGACAGTCTGAAAGGATACTTTCACATTTTTTGTACACTGTGCAGAACAGGAAATGGACCAAATTCAGAGTAATACTAAACACTGACCTAATTGTTCCTTCTGATCAGGAAAGTTATTTCTGGCAGCTCTATTTCCCAGGTTATAACTGAGGCTGCAAGCTTCCCAGGACTTCCTTTGGCTGAGAGTCCCATCACATATTGTGGGTTACAAAAGGCACGTAGTGTTGTGCACAATCCCTTTAACAGTAAGAAAAATATTCACTAGATGTTGTTGAATACCATTGAGTTTGAATCGCACCATAGCTGATCCTCAAGGGGGCTAAATCACAATTTCTCTAAATGAGTATAATGCAACATTGTTCTTAAAGTCAAGAAGCTGTTAATGGCACAGGAGGAGATTGCCCATCCTTAACCCATGGAGCAGCTGGTGGATTTGAATCACGTGCCTATGAGATTGCATCAGCTTCTTACTAGTAAGTCACTAGAACTAGAGGATTATTTAGAGTGCACATATAAATACCGAGGTGACCTTGCCCAGTGACGCCTTCTCCCTCCCTCTCTGGCCGGGTTTCGCTGGGTCTGACCTGGAAGATGCCTCCTTTGCTGTTATCCGAGGTGACCTTGCCCAGTGATGCCGACCTCATGTACTTGCTGCGAAGGGTCAAGGACTGCAGCCTTCAGTATGGACTGAGGCTCAATGTCAAGAAGACAAAGATTCTCACCACTGGACCAATTGGCAGCGTCAGGATGGATGACGAAGAGATTGAGATTGTTCACAGCTTCAGTTTGCTCGACTCCACAGTCAACACTCTTGGCACCAGCAGTCAGGAAATCAAAAAGCGTATCGCGATGGGAAAGTCTGCTGTTAGGGACCTCTCTAAAGTACTCAGGAGCAACAGTGTCTCTCTGGAGACTAAGGTGCACCTGATACAGGCCATGGTATTTGCAATCGCTTGTTATGCATCAGAGAGTTGGACAATGACTAGGGAGGACAGAAGGAGAGTGGATGCTTTTGAGCTATGGTGCTGGAGAAGGGTACTGAATGTACCCTGGACCGCCAGGAAAACAAACAGATTCATCTTGGAGAGGATTAAACCAAGCTACTCCTTGGAGGCAAGGATTCTGGGGCTTCGTCTGACATACTTTGGACATGTTGCCAGGAGGGACGGGTCCTTGGAGAGGGACATCATGCTTGGGAGGGTTGAGGGACAACGCAGGAGGGGAAGACCCTCTATGAGATGGATTGATTCGGTGACTGGGGTAATCGGGATGGGTGTGTCAGAGGTGGTGCGTTTGGTGCAGGATAGAGCAAGGTTTAGGGCTGTTGTGCATAGGGTCGCTATGAGTTGGAAACGACTCGACGGCACATAACAACAACAACAACAACAACAACAATAACATATAAATACACAAAGAATGATACCTCAGCTTGAGAAGCAGGACTAGATATTGCCAACTGCAGTGCTAGGTTAAGAGTTCAGAACACTAAACCACATTGTGGCAAGGGCTGGCCTCAAAAGGTGGGAATGTGAAAAGGCTAAAGCTCAGGGTTGCCGTGGAAACCTAGGAATCAGTGGATGTGCTCATTCTTGGGCTCTCAAAGCTCTGAAATACTGTCTGGAGTCTCCTCAGTAGCGTTCCTTGTCTTCCACATGTCTTCACATTCTAGCAAACGTACAAGGTGTTTGAACAATGGGTGAGGATTCTCTCAGCTCTGGTTTTACAGATTCTCTCCTGTTTCTGTATCTCCTTCTGTCGCAGTGTGGTGAGCTTGGTTTCTGACTCACTGTGCAATTTCCCCTCCTGGAACTCCATGGCTTGGACGTTGCCCTTACTTGTAAACCTTGGTCAGTCTGTGTCTGAGGACTCTTCAGTTAAGAGACATCTTCCGGGGATGCATGCTGCTTCTCCATTTAATCAACAGCCTCTTCAGAACTGAGCACCTTTGAATTCATATGGGGACTTCCTGCTGCTTTCTCCTAAGGCTCACCGTCACCATCTTGCACAGACATTGTTCGAATGTTCTGATGTCATCTCTCATGTCCTCTGACGGGACAGTGACCACTCTAAGCTACTGCTGGTCATTTGCACTGGAACCTTCCACCTTGATGGTCATCTCTTTTTTGCATTCTGCAGCCTCACTCCGGCCCTGGGGGATGGCAGAGGGAAGCTCTTCTACAGTGTCTGTTCCTGTCCCTCTTGAGATGAGATGGTTTGGTTTTCTTCCTGTGGAGAGGCCTGGAACTCCCTTGGTGTCCTGCCCAGCGTCCCGGTCATCGGCTATGATCACTTGAGCCGGTGCCTTTGAGCCAGTCCACGTCCTCTCAGGCCTTGTTGCTTCGTTTCCCACAAGCTGGTCTACAGCTGTCTGCACAATGTTTGCACAAGTTTACTGCCCTCGCTCTCCATTTCTAAAACTGCATTTTCCGCCTTTGAATCATCTTCTTGTGTTATAATCCCTGATGGCCTTCATCTGGTTTGCCTTTCTGTGATGCTGTTTAAGTTCTTTCTACATAACTGTTGTGTTGTTTTTAAAAAAAATTTTGTATTGGTTTGCTTCAAAGTTCATATACACAGTGTTTCACATTTTTCTTCATTCACATTGTGCTTCATACAATCATTCCAAAGCATTATGTTTATAAAATTAATCACCATTGGACCTTGCCCATCATTGCCCTGTCTTTTCAGGTCCCTGTCGAATCCTTCCCATTTCTTTCCTCCCCGTCCCTCCACCAATCAAATTGTACACAATTTCTTAAAGGCACTTTTCTCCATAGTAGTAATAATACTAAAGTAACACATAGTTAATGTGTCAAGTTCCTGGTGATGCCAACAGTTAACATGTTAGGTATTAGCACCCAAAATTTGGTGTTCCAGTCCACCCAGAGGTGCTGTGAAAGAAAGACTTAATGATCTTTCAAAATTTCAGTCACTGAAAACACTATTTTTTTTATTAAATTTTATTAGTTTCAATGTGAAAACACTATTGAGCAGAGTTCTTTTTTTTTAAAAAATTTTTATTATTTTTTGTGTGTGTACTGTTAAACTGGATCTGACTGGTATAGGAGGAGATTGTTCCTCCTCCTCCAACAGAGGGTCTGGTGGATTCGAATCGAGTACCTCAGGGATTACAGTGCAGCTTCTTGCCGGTAGACCACCAGAGCTCCCTTGAGCAGAGTTCTTGATTTATATGAGTCTCCATGAGAAGTCAACTGAATGACAATAGGAAAGTCTTTATGTAGCAATGTTGAGCACAGAGAAGACCATCAGTGAAAACCCCAGGAAGGACTTATCTATGGGAGTGAGCTGGGATCAGCTTGCTAACCAGGGTTCCAGGAGAATGGTCCTGACATGGGATAGTTGCAGGTAATGTGTGGGAAAATGTGCTGGTAAATTTGGAGCATAGTGCAATTCCCATGAATGCATATGCATCTCTGGAGAGAGCCTGCGTAGCAGGACTCAAAAGCAATTGAGGGAGTTTTATTAGTGAAGATGGTAGACTAACAGTGAGGAAGACCTTGGAAAAGAAACTGGCACTTCTAAAGGACAGGCCGAAGTCTGTGCAGAACTCAAGAGTGTTGCAGGTACTAGGGTAGGCCTGTGAGGACCTTCCTGGAAATAAGAACCCCACAGTTGTTTGGAATTTGTCCCGTGCTGCCTTTCTGAGGCTATTTTATCTGGGTAAGTCTATTTCTTCAGTTCTGTTTTAAGGTGGTAAGAACAGATATCACCCTGATTTGGAACAATCTAGCCTTTCCGTTGCACTCTAGCCATATTCTCTCTTTTCCTGTTCAGCCTCCAGCCTCCTTGATTGCCATTTTATCAAACCTAAAAATAATTATTTCTAACTAAACATATTCAAACAGCTCCTCCCCAAGTCTGAACCATTCTTTTCCCACCCTGACCTTTCAGCATCTTTGCCAGCCAACAATGCCACTTCCTTACGGCCATGACTTAACATCTCTCTTGTTCCTTCCTTGCAAAACGTCATTTGGCACAGCTAGTACAGGCCTCTGTGAAGAGGAATGTGGTATCAGGATCAGAGGAAGACTCATCAACAATCTGCTTTATGTAGATGACACAACCTTGTTTGTTGAAAGTGAGGAGACCTTAAAACACTTGTTGAAGAAGATCCAAGACTAGAGCCTTCAGTGTAGATTTCATCTTAACAAGAAAACAAAGATCCTCACCAGCAGATTGATAAACAACAGTGATAGATGGCGAAAAGAGTGAAATTGTCAATGACTTCATCTTACTTGGATCCATCAGCTACACCCTTGACACCAATAGTCAGCAGATCAGAAGACGTACCACACTGGGCAAGTCAGATCTCAGGGATCTCTCCAAATTACTGAGGGTTAATTATATCAGTTTAAAGACTAAGATGTGCCTGATTCAGGTTGTGGTCTCTTCTGTCATTGCTATGCATCTGAAAAAATGGACAATGAGTAAGGATGCCAGAACAAGAATTTGAATTATAGTGTTACAATGAGAACTGAATATCCTGTGAACTTCCAAAAGACTAAACAGGTATGTCTGAGAAAATGTGTTGCCAGAATTCTCCTTAGAGGCAAGGATGGTGATTCATCTTACATACTTTGGACAGGTTGATGGAAAAGACTATTGTTTGGAAAGTAAAATCATTCTTGGAAAGGTGAAGAATCAGCAAGAGAGAATGACACCCACCAAGATGGGTTGACAGAGTGACTGTATCAATGGGCTTAGTGTGTCAGAGGATGATACAAGATAGGACAGGGTTCTGATCTGTTGTTCATAGGGTCTTTTTTAAAAATTTTATCAAATCTTATTAATTTTAATGAACATTTATGTTCATAGGGTCTTTATGAGTCATACTCAACTCAAAGGTGTCTAGCATCAACAGACATGACCTTTAAAGAATCTTCTTGCAACGATTAAAATATTTGGCTTCTAACTAAAAGGTCAGTGGTTCTGACCCATCAGCGCCATGGAAGAAAGATGTGACAGCACGTGTCCATAAACATGACAGTCTTGGAGATGGCGGGGACATTTTTACCTTGTCATACAATCATTGTGACTCTGAATCAACTTGACAGTAATGGGTTCAGCCTATTCTTTCCCATCCACCTGCCTGGCATTCAACACTTACAGGAAGCTAGTATATGCAGAGCTGAACTGCCTTAGCAAATTCAGCCAAGAAGACAATGAAAACAGGAAAATTAGTTTTACACTCAATATTCAAAATTCCTAGGGAAAAATAGCTTCATTTTTCTATAACGCATTTTCATTTCATGAAATGACTGCATAGGAAACTTCACCTGCATTGCTAATTGCTTGGATCTGCACCTCTGCATCTCTTCCCCTCCACCCTGGAGGCTTGCACTCATGTTGCACCCTTTTGCAACCTTATAACTCATAACCTTATATGTTTTGTCTTTCTTGCAACATTACTGAGGTCAAAGTATCATTAAGACCAATAAGGTCTAAGCAACATTTTCTTGAGTCCCCAAAATGCACCCATACCTCTTGTATGTCTACATAAAAAAACACCCTAGGCAGAAGTCATCTAGTAAGATAAAAATTCTACCATAGGCCACAGTAGCTATAAGGAAATTGCACAAAAGCCCATCTAATCTAATATCAGCCTCTATAAACTATACAGGCCAAAATACTTGTTTATACATTTAAGTCCAAACTCACAAAATTCTTTTTCTACAAATAGCCTTTCTTGTCTAAATTTTACTCCATTCTTTATGTTTGTCAATGTTTCTGACTCATGTATCAAATATTAGTAACTCTGAAAAGGTCATCGCAGACACACTTTATCTTTTACTTAGATTTGAGTAACTTAAGAAGAAAGCATGAAGGCATCAGATATACTATGAACAGAGGTGAAGATGGGAACACAACAGCAAAATGCACAGCTAAATGAAGCCCAACTCACAGGCAATGCTGTGTTCTGAGGAGGGTGGGGAATACAAGCTTATGTGCATTTCTCTCCAGAGAGGCAAGCTAATACTTTTTGAAAAAGCTTATGAATTTGAAACAACCTGTAACTACCAATTGTATATTTATATGTGTATGGAACATCATAAAGTGTCAGTAATTTTCCCCAAACCTTCTAAATGGATGTGTTGTTGTTCTTTTATATACAACCCTGTGAACAGTGGCTCTGAACCTTGCCCTGTCCTGTGCCATTCTCACTACTTCTGACACACTGAGCTCATTGTTACATTTACTGTGTCAATAGCCAGACCCTGATGTCATTAGTTACTTCATACTTGCAGTGCCGTTTTCTAAAACCTGAAGGATGATAATGAGCTTTAAGAAATTGATTTGTACCGACCAAACTGTGAAGCTCTGCAACTGCATCCCTGCCCATCCTCACCCTTCTGCCCCCAACAATCACCTCCTTGTACCCCCAATATGTTTTTCCCAATTAAAAAAGTTATAAAAAACCAAAAAAATTGATTTGAAATATGTTGTTATGTGCTGTTGAGTTGCCTACTACGTATGTCTAAATCCTTAAATATTTAAAGTCTTGTGTTTGAAAGAATTTTATAGTCAATAAATCCAGTGGAAAAAAATCACATCTCATTTTTAAATCAGTATTTCTGTAGTAATGTGGACGTTATCGAAAACATGTCAGCATTTTCAAATTTTAACTTCTTATTGACAAAAGAACTTTGTTGCTTAATACTCCACTACCAAACCTCGTCATTCTGGATTGCATGACTGACTTGTGGACTGACCGCTGCTCAGGAGGTTGAGGTCAGTGTGTGTGGAGTGTGGATTTATGGCTTTGATATGCAACAGCATCCAGCCCTCAGAGTGAAGAGTGGAAGCATAGAGAGCAAGACAGGAGCCTCCACACTAACACTCTGTCACATGTGTTGGGTTCATTTCAGAGTCATTAAGAATTCATCTATCTAGAAAAGGCAATTGGCAAATTTATTTGGAAAGGAAAGAGACCTTGAATAAGCAAAGCACTTCTGAAAAACAAGAAAAAGTGGGAAGCATAGCACTTTCTGATCTCAAAACCTACTATAGAGCTGTAATAATCAAAGAAGCATGGCACTGGTAAAATGACACAGACAAATGGAACAGAATTGAGAACCCAGAAATTAACCCATCTATCTACAGTCAGCTGGTGTTCAAAAAAAGAAACAAAGCCTACAAAATGGGGAAACAACAACCTTTTCAATAAATGATGCTCACAAAACTGAACTTCTAACAGGATTCACATCTCACACCATACACAAAAGTCAATTTAATGTGGATCAGAGACCTGGGAGCAGAGGCCACGACCATGAAGATTATAAGAGATGAACAGGGACCAAGGTTAGAAGGCCTAGCCTATGGTAGAAAGAGGCTGACAAATACAGCCAGAAATACACAACCAGGAAAGGATAACATGGGTGAATGGGACCTTCTAAAAATTAAGTCCTTGTGATTATCAAAAACTTTAACCAATAGGGTGAAAGGAAATCCTACTGACTAAACAAATCATTGAAAATACAAAATTTGATTATTCTATTTCCTCATTTCTATCATCAAACCCATCTTTTTCAACTGCTATTCTTTCTTCACTGTTTCCAACTTTTGCATTCCAGGCACAAATTATCACTGACACATTTTGATTGTATGTTTGGTGAATTTTGGATTGCAAGCTTTGATAAAAATTTTCAATTTCTTCCTCTTTGTATGTATATTTGAATAAAAGTCGTATGTATATGTGTATGTGTATGTGTATGTCTATGTCTATGTATATTTCTTTCTATGTATATTTGAATAACAGTCGTATTAACAGGCAGGCTTTCCTTATATGCATGTGGATAATATCCTATCACTCACAACATTGTACTTCAGGATAGAACTAGATATTGACTTTTTCACTATGAATGCAACACCATTCTTCTCATTCCCAACATAGTATACCATCTGATTTCAAAGTGGCCAAAGCTAGTCCATCTTATCTCACAAATACATAGAATGTTGATGTTCACATGTTCCATTTCATTTTTAAAAATTTCTACTTTTCCAATATTCAAGCTGTATACATTCCATATTCCAATTATTAAATTATATTTGCCACTATTTTGTCCTCATGTTGAATGACTTCTGATCTGGGCTCTACTACTGGAGGACAGAAAGGAAGTATTTCTACAATTGGCCAGTAGGTGGCAGCAAGACCACAACTAATATAGTTTGCTCTTTTATGAAAACCAGAACTGCAACAGGTTGATTGTGATAACTGTTAACTATCCATGTCTGTTTAAGAAACAAAGCCAGAAGCACAATATCAGTATCTATGTCCTCAGGAGAAATCTGATTTTATCTTAGAATGACTGATTTTAAACATAATTCACAAAAGCTTACACACACATCTGTTTTAAAGGAACCAAGGTCGAATAGGGTAGGGACAGGGTAGAATAACACAAACATGAGATAAGTGGATTAAGTACTTTCCCCTCTCAGGAGGCCATCTGTGGCTTCACATGAATCCCAATGTACTAATGGAGCTAATGCATGACAACTGTGACATTAGTGAAGTATATCAAACAAACTGGACTGTCAGAAAAAGGAACAAATCAATCTTATGACAAGTATAACCAGAATGTTTCTGAAACATGAAGATGACAACACTGGCTTTTATACTATGGATATGTCATCAAGAAAAGCCAATTGCTAGGAAAAGATATCATTACTTGTCTACTTTCATCTATTTTACCAATCATTCATTCATTCTTGACTGAGATGTGCTTTATCATTTGCTCACTTTCGGAGTTCAATGTCTTAAACCTCTGAAAGCTCATGGTTCATTGGGGAAGGTTCTTATTTTTCTTTTGTTCAAGAGAATGAGGAGAAAAAAAAAAAAGAGAATGAGGAGGCTATATTCCTGTCTATCTGCTCTCAAGGACCCCTTTAAAAGTACTAAAGAATGAGAGAGTAGATTTAATCAATAAGGTGTGCCTGATTCAAGTGGTCTTTTCAATTGCTTCCTATGCATGGGGAAGTTGGCCAATGAGTAAGGATGCTAGAACGGGAATTAACAGCTTTGAATTGTGGTTTTGGAGAAGAGTACTATATATTTCCCATGGACTGTCAAAATAACAAGTAAATCTGTCTTGGAGAAGGTGCAACCAGGATGTTCCTTAGAGGAAAAGATGGTGAGATATCACATCACATGCTGTGGGCAAGTTATCAGGAGGAGGCCAGACCTTAGAGAAAAGACATAATTCTAGGAAGGTAGAAGATCAGAGAAAGAGAGGAAGACCTTCAATAAGATGGATTGACACAGTGACTGGAACAACGGAGAAGAGAATAAGAGAGATAATGAGGATTGCTCAGGATAGGGCACAGTCCAGATCTGTTGTTCTTAGGATAATTGTGACCCCTGATCAACCTGATGGCACCTCACAAGCATTCCATCAGCCCTTTCCTTCCCGCCTTGGTTCCCTCTGTTGTTGACTGAGTACTTTTAACCCCTCCTAGATCTTGTTTATGCTCATCTCTTCTCTTCCCTGACTCATCAAACTCTCCTGTATTGCTTTCTACTTCTCAGCCTGTAAAGACAGAAATGTTGGAATCATCAAATTTCCCCATCTACTGCTTATGAAAACTTTCTGAAACTACTATTAATACTTCATCTCTACCTTCTTGTCTCTCACAGACTCTTAAATTCAGCTTACTCTCTTCCTCATTCTGAGCCCCTCAAATCTAATGTTCTCCATGTGTTTAAGAGAGAAATTATCCAGAAGAGATATTTAGAATATCTGGCCATTTCTTCTGTACTTAAAGTTCTTTGTCCCTTTAGATAAAATCCAGTTTCTCACAATGGAGTGTGAGATTCTATGGTAACCTTCTGCTGTTCACTCTTTCACTAATAAATGCTTTAACCTTGATGTTCCAGATAAATGGCTATGACTCCACCTTTTCCAGAAGAACTGAAATTGTTTTAGGGTGAAGGGTTTGCATATTTGACACTTTTTCTCATTTCTTTGTCTTTATTCCCATTTTTTTTTCTCTTAAAATGATCTAACCTGATTTTACTATCTTTGTCTGCATTTTTCTCCACATAATTTAACACAAAGATCAAGTATTAATTATTGCAAGAAGCCTAGGTTGTTCTAAAGTGTATCTATATTATAGTTATACACATCTGTGCCGTTTTTATCTTCAAGCCTGGAAACTCTTATAGGTTCAGTAAATAACTTTAAGTGTGGAATTTGGTAAATTTGTATTTGTCTTTGTTTTTAGTAAAAGATAGAATGGTATTACTTTTGTGTTTTGAGAAGTGGAGATTGTATTGAAATCCAAGTTGTCTGAATGGGTAATGACATCATATTGTTGTTTTCAGTATATCTTTGCAGCATTTATACCATGTTAGATTATTCAACAATATTGTTGTTGTTATATGCCATTGAGTTGCCTGCAACTCATAGTGACCCTACATATAATAGCTCTGAACTCTGCTCTATCCTGAGCCAGTCTATCTGATTGTCTTATCTTTCATATCTGCTCTTCTGCTATGTTTTTGCTCTGTTGCACATGGGGTTTTTAGAGGCCTGATATTTTGGAAGTGGATGGCCAATCTTTCTCAACAATAGGTTTAAATATTTTAAAACTTTTACTGCTTTTCCTTTAAGAACAAGTTATTCCTACATAACACTAAAGCTAAGCAGTTGCTGTACAACTCCCTGAAATACCTTTTTGTAACACCATAAAATTTATAATTATAAATAATTAAAAAAATTAGCATCAAACAAACCTAAGCAATAGCTGTATAATTCCATGAAATATCTTTCTGTAACACCAAAAGTATTAAATTATAATGGTGGAATAGAGTTCCTGTAAAATAATTTTAAGTGATAGTTTTCCTTTGTCAATTATCTATTAGGAATAATTCAAGAGTGATTATTTTACTTAATTGCAATGGTATCATCAAGACATTGAAATTCCCAAATACATCTTAGAAAAATCCATCTGGTACCTCTTATCCATTTAGTGACCTTTGTTCTAGGGTTTGAGGATGAAGGTCATCTCTCCTCTAGGCACACCCACTCTCAACTCAATTAATAACAATTAGGAAATGGAACAGACTGATGGAGATGAACAGCATTATTTTAAATATTTATAAGGTTATACGGGAGATAAGAAGCAATCATATTAGATTGCCAAATAGCTTTTATACAGAGTGTTTGACTTCTCCCACCCAGAACTATGAGGTCCTAACACTGTGATAGAAGCTAGACAAGATACCTGGAGTTACTGGAGGTGATCTACCCTTCAAATTGATACCTACACCTCAGAGTCTTTTCCAAATTCCCAAAAAAAGAACTGTTATTTCTCTTTCCATGAGGAAGAATTCATTTCTTTTTTCACAATACCAAAGAAAATGCAGAAATTCCTAATTTAATTTATGGACTGAACATGTTGTTGTTGTTTAATGCCGTCGAGTCGTAGACGACTCATAGTGACCCTATCAACGAACAGCCTGAGCACTGTTCATACATAGAGTTTCCAGAGGCAAAATGGCTTGCCTCTGGACTGAACATATACTTACTAATAATAAACATAAGATTCATATAACTCTCTAACTCATTGCCTTTAAGTCATAACCAATGCATCATTGGCCTTGCAATGGGTTTCTCAGGTGGTAAATTGCCTAGAAAGAGATTATCCATGTTTCTCCCAAGAGTCTGTTAGTAGACTTGAACAGCGAAAGAGACACTGACTTTGGGTTAGGTGTACAACTCTATACTAACATGGCCGCTGGAGTTGCCTAACAATTATGATAAAGTTAATAAATTCTTAGAGAGGATACACTGACCAAATCATCTCTAATCATCCAATGGCTGTATGGTGAAGGATTCAGTTTCATTTATGAAAATACAAAGAATAATGTTTTAAATAAAATGAAAATAAATTACTCTGACAGAAAAAAATAATAGAGTCTTGTATTCTTACACTGGTCCAATAGCTCTTTCAGATGGTCCATAGGTGGTCAATGGCACCACGGGAGAAAGATGGGAAACCTCCAGGGTGATTTACAGCCTCTGAAAACCCAGAAGAGGGTCAGCTTTGAGTTTTACCAATTCATCAACAATGAATTTGAATTATGAAACAGACAAGTAGGGAAAACTTTTCCTAGATTGTCTCATTATGTTAAGTCACTGTAAAATGATCAAGGGCCATGTGGTGACTGCTATATATGACCTTTACCAAGTTTACAAAGGGGAACACTGTCCTCGTCAACAGCATCAATAACACAAAACCAATTCCCATAAAGTCAGACATGCCCTTGTTCTCCCACACTTCTTTCTACTCATCTCAACACCAAACTTTCTGCTTTGCAAAGTTCAAAATCTGATGGGATAGCTCACCAATCACACAGCACTATGTGGGAGAAGTCAAAAGGTTATAATCCAGATTAGTAGCAGATTATCTTCAAGAGAGTTTCAAAATGTGCACACAAACAACTCACCCATGAGTCTCACAGCTTTAGGCCTGTGTTATAAAGTTCTCAGTACTGCAAATTATAGCCCCCCCATCCCAAGTTGTCTAATAAATTTGGGTGAAGGCTCTTAGTTCCAGTTTTGAAGATATAGCAATCCCAAGGTCTTGTCTCACATCCAGTCTCTGGTTCTCGGTATCATGTCTTTATTTACCTGCTGTGGCTGCTATGGCTGTTGGTCCAAAAGCCTCTTACTCTTTTCCTGGTGAGAGTTCATAACTGGTAGCAGGAAGGTTGCATTCTTCCGCTGCTGGACTGCTCACTTTAAAAGTGAAACTAGCCAATCCGCTTGTGGATTTATAAGACTAGCCAAACCCTTTGTGAGGAAGTAGATAACCACTTCCCTCGTGCATAGGCTAACATACCTCATTCATATATTCCTTTCCATCTTACATGTTGTTTGTTGTTGTTTTTGTTATGTGCCGTCGAGTTGCCTGTGACTCAGTGACCCTATGTACAACAGCCCTAAACCCTGCTCTATCTTATGCCAATCTTAGTGTGTCTGACATACCTATTCACATTACCCCAGTGATGGAATCAATCCATCTCATCGAGGGTCTTCCTCTCCTGCGTTGTCCCTCCTTCCCAAGCATGACTTCCCTCTCCAAAGACTGATAACACCTTGCAACATGTCCAAAATATATCAGACTAAGCTTCAGAATCCTTGCCTCTAAGGATTAGTCTGGCTTCACTGTCTCCAGGACGAACTTGTTTGTTCTCCTAGCTATGGTATATTCAATACTCTTCTCCAGCACCACACTCGAAGGCATCAACTTTGCTTCTGTCATCCCTAGTCATTGTCCAAATCTCTGATGCATAGTAATTAATTACAAAGACCAAGGCCTGTATCTGGCGCACGTTAGTCTTCATTCAGACTAATATCATTGCTCTTCAATACTCTGGAGAGGTCTCTGACAGCAGATTTTCCCAATGCAATTCATCTTTAAATTTTTTGGCTGCTGGTGCCAAGACTGTTGATTGCAGAGATAAGCACAATAAAGCTGTTTACAACCTCAATCTCTTCACCATATATCATGATGCTGCAAATCGGACCAGTAGTGAGAATCTTTGTTTTCTTGATGTTGAGCTTCAATTTATATTGAAAACTTCAGTCCTTCATCTTCTGTAGCAAGTGCTTCAGGTCCTTCTTAGTTTCAGTAAACAGGTTTGTGCCATCTGCATAACACAGATTATTGATGAGTCTTCCTCCAATCCTGATGCCACATTTCTCCTCATGGAGCTCAGCCTCCTGGATAATCTGTTCTACATATAGATTAAAAAGGTATGGAGATAGAACACATCCCTGATGTACATCCTTCCCGATTTTGAACCATGCCATTTTCCTTTGCTCTGTTTTGATAATGGTCTCCTGGTCCAAGTATAGGTTTTGCATAAGCACATCAAGTGTACTGGGATTGCCATTCTCAGAGTTAGCCATTGTTTATTGTGGTCCACACAGTCAAACACCTTTGCATAGTTAATGAAACACAGATAGACATAGCTCGGCTCTGGTATTTCCTGCTTTCAGGCAAGAACCATCTAACATTAGCTACAATATTCCTAGTACCACGGCCTCTTCTAAACCCAGCCTGCACTTCTGGCAGTTCTCTGTTGATGTGCTGTTCCAGTTATTTTTGGATAATCTTCAACAAAATCTTACTTGCCTGTGATAATAATGATATTGTTCGATAATTTCCACAGTCTGTTGGATCACCTTTTTTATTTTAATGAACATTTACAGTTATTTTGGATTTCCATTCATTCATTGTTGCATTTTTCTCCCTGTGCACCCCCTCCCCTAGTTCACTCTTCTCTTTGAAAAGTAAAAGAAACATTCCTTCATTGGTATACAATCCCTCCACCCCAAGTCCACTCCACTATGCAACCTTCATTCTGGACTCTTGTTATAACCATAATACCCAATCATATAGTTTTTAATCTATTCTCTCCCTCATCTGTTTCAATGCAGTATACATAATTTATCCAGCTTTGGTGTGTTTTTTTCCACTCTTACCCCAACCCTGATGTCAGTCCTGTTCTACAACAGTGACACCATGCAATATTTGACTTTTTGTGCCTGAAATATTTCACTCAGTATAATGTCCTCCAGTGATGTATTCACACAATGAAGTACTACGCTGCATTGAAAAACCAAGGAACTCATGTAATATTATTCAAAATGGATCACCTTTCTTTAGAATGGGAACAAATATAGATCTCTTCCAGTCACATAGCCAAGTCAAACGATGACTAGGAAAATCATCGAAAGATAAACTCCACAGTCACGTTGTAACCATCAGTCCAGTTGGCTGAACAAGGCCCTTTCTGAGGGGAGAATATCATTTGTTTCATTCATGGGCAAACTCCAAAGCCTTGGTGCCATGTTATTGTTGTAATATGCTATGGAATTGACTCAGACTCATAGCAATTCTATACACAATAGCTCTGAAATTTGCTCTACCCTGAGTCAATCTCACTGCCTCTGACACATTTATCCTCATTATCCCAGTTACTATGTCAATCCATCTCATCAGAGGTCTTCATTTCTTATACTGTCCCTCTACCCTTCCAAGCATGATGTTCTTCTCCAAGAACTGGTCCCTCTTGAACACATGCCCAAAGTAAGTGAGTCAGAGTCTCACAATCCTTGCCCTCAAGGAGTGGTCTGTTTTCATCCTTCCCATGACAGATCTATTCATTCTCTAGTCAGTCCATGGAATGTTCAATACTCTTCTCCAGCACCACATCAACGGCATCAATTCTTCTTCTGTCATCTTTGGTCTTTGTCGATCTCTCTGATGCATAGTAAGTAATTATGAAGACCATGGACTGGATCTAAGGCACACTGTAGCCTCTAGACTGACATCATTGTTTTTTAGCACTCTAAAGAGGTCCCTGACAGTTGATTTTCCTAATGCAATTCATCTTTTGATTTCCTGACTGCTGATGCCAAAAGTGTTGATTGTGGAACCGAGCAAACTGAAATTGTTAACAATCTCAATCTCTTCTCCATCTATCAGGTGGCCATTGGCCCAGTGGTGAGAATCTTTGTTTTCTTGATGTTGAGCTTCAATCCAGATTGAAGACTACAGTCTTTGACCTTCTGCAGCAACTGCTTCAGGTCCTCCTCAGTTTCAGTAAACAAGGTTGTGTCATCTGCATAGTGCAGGTCTTTGATGAGTCTTCCTCCAATCCTGATGCCACATTCTTCCTTATAAAGTCCAACTTTCCAAATAATTTGTTCTGCATATAGATTGAAAAGGTATGGAGACAGGACACCTAACTGACACACTCCTTTCCTGATTTTGAATCATGTAGTGTTTCCTTGTTCTGTTCTGACAACTGCTTCCTGGTCCAAGTATAGGTTTTGCATGAACACAATTAGGAAGGAGAAAATGGCAACAAACAAGGCTCCAGGATTTGAAAGAATACCAACTGACATATTTCAATAACAGATGTAACCCTGGTCATGCTCCTCAGTTTGTGCCAAGAAATCTGGAGGACAACTAACTACCTGGCCAACTGACTGGAAGAGATCCATGTTTACTCCCATTCAAAAAAGAAAAGAAAAAGTGATGTGACGTAGTGTGGAAATTATCTAACACTATGGAGATGAAGGAAGAAGTTCAAGCTGCTTTGAAGGAAATAGCAAAAAATAAGGCCCTAGGAATAGATGGTATACCAATTGAAGTATTTCAGATAACAG
>NW_006399758.1:16109558-16122824 GCF_000299155.1 Elephantulus edwardii | reverse complement strand
GATTGGCACAGGATAGAGCAGGGTTTAGGGCTGTTTTCATAGGGTTGCTATGAGTCGCAAATGACTCGACGACACGTAACAATAGCAACAACAACAATCACTAACATCACAGGCAAGTAAAATCCTACTAAGGATCATAAAAAAAAAACAACTGGAATACTTAATTGAGAGAGAACCACCAAAAATATTAGCTGGGTTTAGAAGAGGCCATAGCACTGAGGACATTATCACCAATGTCAGATGAATCTTGGCTGAAAGGAGAGAGTACCAGAAGAATATCTGCATTTCATTGACTATGCAAAGGCATTTGACTATGTGCACCACAACAAAGTGCGGCTAACCTTAAGAAGCATGAGAATCTCAGAACACCTGACTGTGCTCATGGGAAACCTTGAAGCCATAGGAATTTTACTGGGGCCACCAAATTATTTCAGTGTCCATTCTGGATTTTCTAAGGCAACTTCTTCCTCTTAATACTTTACAACTTTTGACTACTTGCCTAGATAATTGACTGTCTGCTTCAGTTGGCAGCAAATGAACTCAGAGTTCCATAAAATCTTAATACAGTTCCCAGGAAATTACTTTTTAAAAAATTCTATAAGAAGGAAGGTTGAATTTCTCTGTGTGATAGCTGCCTATTGCCCACATCATCAGTCCTAAGGACCAGGGATGCTCTGCATAGTGACATTTCTTGCAGCTCCATGAGAGCCTAGACTCAAGTTTGCTAGCCAGTAGGCATGGTAGTAATAGTGATTGGGTTTTAAGAAATGTAGTTTAGAATTTCAGTTCTTCTGCTAACTGCAATATCCTGTGTACACATTTTTTTTTTTTACATCAATCTTTTTCTTATTCTAAAAAATACCCATGTTGAATTACATGACCTCTAATTGCATTTCCGGTCATCTTTAAAAAATTCTATAATTTGAAAGTCTTTTTGAGAATGCACTGCTTAGACACTATGAAAGAAGAATTCATTTCAGCATTTCCACATTAAGATGAGGCAACCTGTGCTTTAGAGGAAACAGATGTAGTGCTAGATGCAATCTGGGATTTGTTAATCCTACTTGTAAACCTCCATTAAGCCACAGCAACCATTTGTTGACTCCTAAAGTAGTAACGAAGTTTTCATTGAAAACAATTATATAAGTTTTTTGGGTCCTTGTGTGGAAAATTGGCAGTGGATCTCCTGAGCACACAACTAAAAAATGTGGTTATGTATCCAATGGTTCACTTAATTTTATAAACCCTAAAACTCTTGCAGCTATTACATAAGGAAACCATTGGAGACAAAATGCCTCCGTTGAAAAAGAGTAATCAGGCTTTTTCCCAATAGCAAATAAAACTCAACAAACTTGGAAAGAGGTTGAATAAACATTGCATTGTACAAGCGATTTACCCTATGAGTTCTTCTTTGGTTGAGTGAGTCTGTGTAACTGCACATGGAAGAACAAGGGAGAAGTATGTAGGAGCTTCTTTCTGCCTACACAGTGGTAATGAAGAATGTTAGCCTTAAGTATATGGGAGATATGTTGATCAAAGCAGGTGAAATATGAGCAGTTTCATATGGTACAGCCAAATAGATCTAATTCCAGTATGTGGGCATCTAATATAAGTTCTACTAAAATGATGCACCCAGGATGCAAAAACATGGCTGACTTTGTAGTGACATGGATGAGATTAGCTCTGATCTTTCTGAGGGTTTTCCTTCAGGGAACCTCTGGAAAATTGGAGGCCATGATGGTTGGACCCAATGTGTCAGAGTAGAACTGTGCCATTTGGATTTTCAATGGATGAATTTTCAGAAGTAGGCCTTCCTTCTATGGCTCCTCAATGAATACAAACTTTATAAGAAAACTTTTTATCTGCTTAAAATGTTATCCTTTTGCACTCCTCCTAATTTACATTTGTTGTTGTTTTTATTTGCCATCAAGTCGCCTGCAACTCATAACGACGTTATGTACAACAGCCCTAAAACCTGCTGTATCCTGTGCCAACCTCATTGTCTCTGACACAGCTACTACCACTACCCCAATCACTGAGTAGATCCATCTCACTGAGGGTCTTCCTCTCCTGCACTGTCCCTCCACCCCTCCAAACATGATGTCCCTCTCCAAGGACTAGTCCCTCCTTGCAACATGTCCAAAATTTGTCAGACTATGCTTCAGAATCCTTGCCTCCAAGGAGCATACCGGTTTCACTCTCTCCAGGATGAACTTCTTTGTTCTTCTAGCAGTCCATGGTATATTCAGCACTCTTCTCCAGCACCATAGTTCAAAGACATCAATTATCTTTCTATCATCCCTAGTTACTGTCCAGCTCTCCAGTGCATAGCACACAATTGCGAAGACTATGGCTCAGATCAGGCACACCTTAGTCTACAACTTAACATCATTATTCTTCAGTATTCTGGAGAGGTCCCTGACAGTTAACTTTCCCCATGAAATTCGTCTCTTGATTTCCTGGCTGATGGTACCAAGAGTGTTGATTGAGGAAACAAGCAAACTAAAACTGTTAACAATCTCAGTCTCTTCACCAACCATAATGCTGCCAATTGGCCCAGTGGTGAGAACCTTTGTTTTCTTGATGTTGAGCTTTGGTTGTGCCATATCCTAGATACATAGAAGAGAGGTTAAAAGGGTCCTCTTAGCTCTGTTATATTTTTGAAATAATGATTTGATTCCTCTGCCCAAGAGATAAAAAAATGAATCACATTAGGAAAATCTACAGTGACGGACCTCACCAGATTCCCGAGGAGTAATGATGTCCATCTAGAGACTAAGGTGTGCCCGATACAGGCCATGGTCTTTGTAATTACTTGTTAATCATCAGAGAGCTAAACAACGACTAAGGATGATAAAAGAAGAACTGATACCTTTGAGTTGTGGTGCTGGAGAGAATCTTGAACATACCGCGAATTGCCAAGAGAACAAACAAGTCTGTCCTAAGGAGGGTGAAACCAAGGTGCTCCTTGGAGGCAAAGCTTTTGAGTCTTTGTCTCACATACTTTGGGCATGTTGTTAGGAGTGACCAGGAGGGAGAAGGAAATCATGCTTGTAAAGGTGGAAGGACAGTGGAGGAGAGGAAGACTGTAGGTGAGCTATGTTGATACAGTAACTAGGGTAATGGGGATAGAGATGTCAGAGACAGTGAGACTGGCTCCAGATGAGGCAGGGTTTAGAGCTACTGTGCATAGGATCACTATGAGTTGTCAGTGACTCAATAGCTCATAATAATAACAACCCAAGGGATGGAGACTCTGGTGGAGTAGTAGTAAGGAGTTGTGGTGCAAACCAAAGGCTAAAGGTTTGAATCCATCAGGAGATCCAAGGGAGAAAAACTGGACAATTTCCAGCCCCTGAAAAACCCCTAGAGTCATGAGTTAGTTCAGACTGTAAACAGCACATACCAAGAACATCACCAGCATCACTTAAGAGCTGGGTCTCTAGTAGCCTAGTGGGTAAGAACTGCCTATCCAAATGCAGGAGAAAGATAGGCAATCTATGCCTATGTGACATAGAGTATCAAGAGGCTGCTCTGCAATCCTGAAGGCATGTAGTTTGAGGCCACCAGCTGCTGCATGGGAGGATGGGCAATCTTTTCCCATGCTATTAACTGCCTCTGTAAACCTAATACCAGAGATACACAGCAACAAAAACCTCCCTGAGGGTCAGCTACTAGTTAAGGAAAGAATCTCTGGCGATGTAACTGCTTTCTGGCAGTTTGACTTCACCAGCCACTCCGCAGGATAAAATGGATAATCTTCTATGCAATTTACAGTCTCAAAAAACTCTCTGGAGAATCAGATATGAGCCATTTCCAATTAGATGTCAATGAGTTTGAGCTTTTGAGTTTCTTCTCTGTTTCCCTTTCTCCATTTATGTTTTTTTGTCCACTTTATTTTAATTTTATATTGGTTTGCATACAAAATCCGTATATATTATCATTCATGCATGTTGCATTTCACACATTCCTAGACTCATAGTGCATTTTGTTTTACAAAATTAATCACCATTGATCTATGTCCACTGTTATATCCCATCCTTTCAGGTGCTCATTGCATCCCAACTCCCTCCCCTCTTCCCTTCTGCCCTCCAAGCTCGGTAATCCCTGTAATTTTCTCCCCTTGCCATCTTTTTCCCCTTCAACCCCCTCCCTTCCACTTTTTGAACCCCTATCCACATTTTACTACTTACTGTTGTTGTTGATTGCCTAGACTCATAGCAACCCTATGAACAAAAGGTCTGAAGACTTACTGTAACTATCATCATTTATCAAAATTCATAGAGTTTCCAGAGGCATGCTGTTGAGGAAGTGGATGCCACTCCTGCTTACTACTTACCCTTCTCTTTTTACAATGATCTTATGCAGTGTTTGTCCTTATGAGACTGAGTTCACTCAGCATAAGGCTCTCTAGACCATCCTGTGTTATAGAGTATTTTACAAAATTGTTGTTCCTTAGTGTTGCGTGGTATTCCATTGTGTGTATGAACTATAATTTCTCAATCCATTCGTTTATGATGGCCATTTGGGCTGTTTCCATTTTCTTGATATTGCGAATAACACTTCTATCAACATAGATGTTCAAATCTCTATTTGTGTCTCAGTTCTATTTCCCTTGGGATATATTCTTAGCGGTGCAATAGCTGGGTTATATGAGACTTCTATGTTCAGCTTTTTGAGAAAATGCCAATTACCATCCAGAGAAGTTGGAACTTTCATGCACTGCTGGTAGGATTGTGGAATGATACAACCACTCTGGAAAGCACTTTGGTATGACCTGAAAAACAACAGCTTTTGAGATTTGATGTGATAGATGGAGCACACAGCACACAGGTTGCTAAGTGACAGGTACTGATATTATCCTTCCCTTCTTCTTTCTTGCCCTGGTGGCTCCTTAGCAAGAAACAAATTCCGAGCAATTACCTTTTTGCATTCCTTGGGGCTTGGTCTTAGGCCCTCAGCTTTCACTTGTCCTTCCATATTTCCAAGAGCTCTGTTCTATTTACCCAATTAATCTGAATCTGTTCCCTAAAGAGCCCTCTCATCTTGCCTGTTCTTCATTCCTCTGAGTACAGGTACTCCTTTCCTGCTTAATTACACTCATATGCTACTCTATTTATTCTTCCTTAAATGTTCTGTTAAGATCTTTGTAAGTGTACTTAATCTTCATTTGAATACCTGTGTATTCCAATAGAATTGTAAATATTTGGAATATAGAGATACAATACTCTGAGTCAAGATTGGAAGTCAATAAAAATGAGGAAAAATAGCAGCAAACATTCTTTAATAATTGGAACATGGAATGTACATAGTATGGATGCTGGAAAACTAAAAGGTGTGAAAAGTGAGATGGAACACATGAGCATCGACATTCTAGGCGTTAGTGAGATGAGATGGACAAGCTTTAGCCACTCAAATAATCACGTGGTATACTGTCTTGAGAATAAGAAACAGATGAAGAATAGTGTTGTATTCATAGTTAAAAAGAATTTAAAGTTTGATCCTGAAGAACAACGTTGTGAGTGATAGGATATTATTCATACACATATAAGAAAGAGCTGTTAATACAACTTTTATTCCAATATACACTTCTACACCTAAAACCAAAGAGGATGAAATGGAAATTTTTACCAAATCTTACAGTCTGAAATTGATTGAACATACAGATAAGATGCATTAATGATAATAGGTGACTTGGATGCAAAAGTTGGAAACAATAAAGAAGGAATGGTAGTTGGAAATAATGGACTTGATGACAGAAATGAGGCTGACCTTTTTTAAAAAAAAACAAAAACAACAACCACCCAAATGATGACTTTGTACATGGACCTCACCTCATGGGCTGCATAGGAATCAGATTGACAACATCTGTGGGAAGGAATCATTGGAGAAGTTCATTTCAGATCAGCAGTTAAAACCAGGCCGGGGCAGACTGTGGAACAGACCATCAATAACTTCTGTGTTGGCTCACACTGAGGCCAAAGATAATGAAAACAAGTCCACAGAACCAAGATATGATCTTGAGACTATCACACCTGAATTTAAAAATCATCTTAAAAATAATGTACTTGAAACATTGAGTACCAATGATCATAGACCAAATTTGTTGTGAGATTATATCAGGATATCATTTACAAAGAGATCAAAAGGTCATTACAAAGATAGAGGAGAAAGAAAAACCTAAGTGAATGCTAGAAGAGACTCTGAAAATTGTATCAGAGCATTGAGAAGTCAAAACAAAGAGAAAAGAAGGTGAAGTAAAAGACCTGAATGGGAGATTTCGAAGAGCAGCTCAAGAAGACAAAGAAAAGTATTATAATGGAATGTGCAGAAAGGAATAATTGGAGAATAAAAAGGGAAGAATTCACTAGGCATTTCTCAAGCTGAAAAAATTGAATAAACAGATTTAAGCTTCGAGTGGCATTAGTGAAGGACTATGGGCAATAAATTTAATAGTCCAGGAAGCCTCAAAAGAAGATAGAAGGAATACAGAGTCACTATATCAAAAAGAATAGACGAACACTGAAAAATTGCAAGAATATAATATAAACAAGAGCCAATTATAATGAAAGTTGTTGAAGCTGCACTGAAAGAATCAACAACAACAACAACAAAAAAAACAAAACAACAAGGCCCCAGAAACTTATGGACTACCAATTGACATGTTTTAACTGACAGATACATCCTTGTATGAGCTCAGCTGTCTATGCCAGGATATTTGGAGGGCACTTCTCTCAAGAAAGATAATTCGACAGAATGTAGAAATCATCGAGCAGTATCATTAATACCACGTGTAAGCAAAATACTGCTGAAGATCATGGGGGGGAAAACCCACTTAAACAGTACATAGATATGGAAGCTCAATATAGAAGAGATTGTGGCACCAAGAATGTCAGATGGATCCTGGTTAAAAGTATACTAGAAAAATGTCATTGACTATGCAAAGACATTTAATCATGTAGATCACAACAAATTATGACCAATATTGAGAAGAATGAGAATTTCAGAGCATGTAATTCTACTTATGTGAAACCTATAAGTAGACCAAGAGGCTTACGTGTGAACAGTGCAAGGAAACACTGTATGGCTTGAAATTAAAAAAGGAATATATCAGGGTAGTATCCTTTTCCCATACATATTCAATCTGTATGCTGAGTAAATTATTTTAGAATCTGGACTCAATAAAAAGGAAATGTGGCATCAGGGTTGGAGGAAGACTCATCAATGACCTTTGATATTCATCTGACACAACCTTGGTGGCTGAAAGTGAGGAGGACTGGGGGCATTTTCTGTGTAAGATAAAGAAATATGACCTTTGATATGGATTGCATCTCAACATCAAGGAAACCAAATATCTTACTACTAGACCAACAGGCAACATCAAGGTAGATGAAGAAAATATTGTCAACAATGTCATCTTACTTGGATCCACAGTCAACACCATTGGTACCAGCAGTCAAGAGATCAGGAGATGTATTGCATTTGAAAAATCAGCAGTTGGAGACTTCTCCAAATTGCTGAGGAGCAATGATATCAGTTTGAGGGTGACGGTGTACCTGATTCAGGCCACGATGTTTTCAGTCATTTGCTGTGTGTCTGAGAGCTGGTCTGTAATTAAGGATGACAGATGAATAACGGAATCCTTTGAACTGTGCGGTTGGAGGAGAGTGTGGAATATCCCATGGACCTCCACAAGAACAAACAAATTTGTCTTGGAGAAATGCAGCCAGAATGCTCCTTGGAGGCAAAAGATGATAAAGCTTCTGCTCATATAGTTTGGGTACGTTACTAGGAGAAGATATTCCTTGGAGAAGGACATCATGCTTGGAAAGGTGGGGTGGGGGTCAGCAAAAGAGAGGAAGACCCTCCACCAGATGGATTGCTGCAGTGGGCTTGAGTTTGTCAGTAAGTGTGAGGACGGCATAGGATAGGACAGGATTCAAATCTGTTGTTCATGAGGTTGTTATGGGTCTTACGCAACTCAAGGGAAACAGCAACAATAATACTTGTAAGAAAGTCTGTTAGAGAAAACTAGATCAGAGAAATGGGAAAAATATACTGAAGAGCTATTGTTATTATACAGGTTGATGAATATCTCATCTAGTCAGTACACTTGACATTTCTGTGTAAACAACTGACAGAAGAAAAATTACAGAAATGTGTGTTATGGAGTCAGAACCGACTCATCTGACTCTTCTGCTGATTTTCAGAGGCAGTTAATTACATGGGAGGACATGATTCACTGTTCTCCCTGGTGCAGTTGGTAGATTCAAACCTGCTTGTCTTTAGGTTGGCAGTTGGTGGTGTGACTATTTAGCATAGGCTACCATGGCTACTGAGAAATGAGAGGAGGGTAGGGAAGGGAGGAGAAGTGGAAGATGGGTGGGGAGAAAAAGACTAAGAAATAGAAATATCTATGTTAGGAAGCAGGAGTGGCACCCACTTCCTAAATAACATGCCTCCAGAAACTCTATGAACTTTGATAAATGTTGATAATTGTAGAGGGGCTTCAGATCTTTTGTTCATAGGGTTGCTTTGAGTCATGCTCAACTTGAAGGCAATCAACAACATGTTTGTATCTAGATACTAATGTTGATGAACTTTTCATGTGTGGTGTCATTAGAAACCATTTTTACTTATTTTGTGTAGAGATCTAACAAGGTTAAGTAGAGATCTGCTTCGTACGTATATTAGAATCCAATTCCTAAAGCATATTAGAAATGGCAAAAGAATTAATATAGTAAGCACACAGTAAGGGGGTGAAAATGTGACACACAAAGATTCAACATCTAAGGAATGAAGAGAAGAAAAACAGAAATTCAGACACATGATGTGAGATCTCAAAAGGGTAATTCAGGTAACTTCGTGTAGGGCTAAGTAATTTTACATTCTTTTATTTTCTTTTAATAAAGTTTAAAAACTATATTGATTTTTTATTCAATTATTTTGTATACATTTTGTTTAGTGATATTAAGTCTGAACCATTAATGTAACGAACTCATTATGTCTATTAACTTCTTATTGTATATTGCCTTTCTCTTCACAAATGAATTTATATTCTTTAGTTGACTTGATATGATTTTGATAATTAAATGAAATTCAATAAATCATTTTCTTGCTGATAAAAACATTTTGTACAGATAGTAAATTTAACAAGCTTTTAAGCTAAGTAGTAAAACATAGAATTTATTCAAAAGAATAATTATATTGAAATGTTACTTATTTACTTAAATTTATTTGGCATTGAAAGCAAAAGCATTTATTCACCCAAAGATTTAGCTGTCTAAATTGTCTTCTCTTGAAAGATTATAGGTAACTGAAATTCTACTATATGATTATTAATTTACTCAATGTGAACTCTATAAATGTCATTGACTATTAATTAAATGACTAATGTAAAATAAACGTTAATGATTGGAAAGTGGCCTAAGCTTGGAGAAAGGAATGAATATATCAAAATTTTCTCCCCCCACCCCAGCCCAGGACCATTGTGGTTGTATAATGTCGAGGTGGAACTGACCCATAGTTGACTCTTCAGCAGGTTTTCAGAGGCAGTTAATTGCACAGGAGGAGACTGTCTACCCTTTTTGCAGAGCAGTTGGTGGATTTGAACCACATGCCTTGGGGATCACAGTGCAGTTCCTTACCCCTAGGCCAAAAGAACAACTGGTAACATGCTTTTAATTGAACTTTGTGCAATTTCCCATTTTGTATCCTTTGACTCATATTCTAAATAGCAAATTGACAAGTATTGAATATCTGTGAAATGAAGGAGTAATAAGCCCTGGGACGCATAGAGGATTATGACTTTGAGCTGCTAACCCAAAGGTGTGTGGCTCAAATCTACTAGTGACTCTGAAGGAGAAAAATGGTCAGATTCCTCTTCTAAGATTTACATCACTGGAAATACAGTAGAGGATCACTGTGAGTTGGAACAGACTCTGTAATGTTGGGTTTAGTTTTATTTTTAAACCAATGACTCATTATTAACTTGAGGATTTTAGTGACATATACTAATTTAAACCATGTGACTATGGGTCTAAGTTTGCTGAGTAGGAAAATTCAGGAGATGTTGTTGTTGTTGTTATGTGCCGGCCGTCGAGTCGTTTGCGACTCATAGCAACCCTATGTACAACAGCCCTAAACCGTGCTCTATCCTGTGCCAATCTCATTGCCTCTGACACACCCATCTCGATTACCTCAGTCACTGAATCAATCCACCTCATAGAGGGTCTTCCCCTCCTGCGCTGTCCCTCCACTCTGCCCAGCATGATGTCCCTCTCTAAAGACCTGTCTCTCCTTACAACATGTCCAAAGTATGTCAGACGAAGCCCCAGAATCCTTGCCTCCAAGGAGCAGCCTGGTTTAACCCTCTCTAGGATGAATCTGTTTGTTTTCTTGGCAGTCCATGGTACATTCAGTACTCTTCTCCAGCACCACAGCTCAAAAGCATCCACTCTCCTTCTGTCCTCCCTAGTCATTGTCCAACTCTCTGATGCATAACAAGTGATTCAGGAGATGAGTCAACATTAATGCACAGGACAATTATCAGTGCTTGTTCCTCAGTCTTAAGTGAGCCCTTCTATCAAATAAATGGCTTGAGAAATTTTGTTACCGTCACTAATGGAATACTATGCAGAACTAAGGAACAATGATTTATTAAAATATTATATGACATGGAAGAGATTAGAGAGTATTATGCTGAGTGAAATACCTCAGTCACAAAAGGACAAATAGTGCATACTACCACTATTGTGAACATAGAAGGATAACTGAGCAAGATGTATATAGATGTTCAAAAAGGGAAAGAGAAAGGAAAAGGCAGAAAAAGAGGAAGGAGGGAAATCACTAGGAGAGCAGAGGTTAGAGGAGGTTTGTGAAGGAATAGGAAAGATTGAATAAGACTTGAAAAAAGTAATAGATGTAAATCAACAGTATATAAATTTTTATATATCTATATAATACAATGTATGTGAATGATAATATAAAATAGTGCACATGAATGAATTATTGTATGCAAATCAATAAAAATATTAGACGGGGGGAAAAGAGAGAGAGCCCTTGCAGCTCTATCTGGCAGTTAGTCTGCTTTCCATGACCATGACTCAGCAGAATATAAAAGCTGCAGGCAGAGACAGACACTGGGCAAAGGAATCCATGGCCTCAGCACCCAGAAAAGCCGTTTCTAAAGATAAAGTCACTGAGTGGATACCCAGCATCATTTACAGCTGGTGAGATGTGATCTTAAAAATTCGCTTTTGCTGGGCCGAAGACTAGCAATTTAGTCTCTGATACAAAGCAGCAACTATCCCAGGGCACCTTTATTTAAGAAAAGAAGGATACGGGATAGACAGGGGGTGATGTCATCCAGGCAGATGTAGAAAAGGAGAGCACAGGCATTTTCCTAGTAAGTGGTTTTATCAACGCCCTAAGTATCAAAGCTCTACTACAGTGTGTTTAATTATTTTATTTATATAATTGGATGGATAGATAAATGGAGAAAGAGAAAAAAATAAAACTAGGTAAATAGACTTGTACTAATTCTAATATCCAATCTCTGAGAGCTCTGCTGGTTATAGCGGTGAGGAGGTTTGCTGCCAATGTAAAGGCATGTGATTCGAATCCATCAGCTGCCCTGTGGGAGAAAGATGGACAATCTCCTCCCCTGTGATTCCCTGCATCTAAAAGGCCACTGGAACTATGAGTCACTTTCAACTTGACAGTACGTGACAACAACAACCATATCAAATCTGTATATCTATCAAGCTACTTTTCTTCCGTAATCAACTATCTAAACGAATGTAACAGTATACACAATGGGATCAGTCAGTCTTAGATTTTTGGATTATTCTCCCCTGTTTTCTGTTGCTATTATATAGCCTAAGCATTATTATACATGTGTCTATGTTTTTGTTGACCAGAGTTCCTATATCAGTTATCAGTTAAATGGTGTCTGTTATAGGATATGAACAAGCAGCCCTGCCCCTGCTGTGGGTGCCAGCAGGCAGATCAAGGGAATCATCTGGAATAAATCTGCTAACATATTTAAGGATCAGGCGAGGCAGTGGGACCAAGATATGCATTAAAAATTAACTGATGAGCAGGACATTAATAGAAATAAGTGTGTGTGTGTGTGTGTGTGTGTGTGTGTGTGTGTGTATGCGCTCACACATGCTTGTGTGCACTTTGGTGGTTGTGGTGTTATGTGCTGTTGAGTCACCTGCGACCCATGACGACCCTACATGCAGCAGCTCTGAACCCTGCCCTGTCCTGAGCCAGTCTCACTGATTCCAACACACCTACTCCATTACTCCACTTACTGTATCAATCTATCTCATCGCTGTGCTGTCCTTCCACCCTTTCAAGCATGATGTCCTTCTCCAAAGAGCGGTCTTTTCTGGCCACGTGCCCTAAGCATGTGAGATGGAGCTTCAAAATCCTAGCCTCCAAGGAGAAACCTGGTTTCACCCTCTCCAAGACAAACCTCTTTGTTTTCTTGGCAGTCCATGCTACACTCTTCTCTAGCATCACAATTCAATGACATCGATTCTTCTGTCATCCTTAGTCATTGTCCAGCTCTCTGAACATGGCAAGTAACTACGAAGACCATGGCCTGGATTAGGTGCACCTTAGTCTCTAGACTGACACTGTTGTTTTTCAGTATGCTGGAGAGGTGCCTGACAACAGATTTTCCCAATACAGTTCGTCTTTTTATTTTCTGACTGTTGGTCCTAAGAGTGTTGATTGTGGAGCCAAGCAAGCAATAATTGTTAATAACTTGAATCTCTTCTCAATCTATTATGGTACTGCCAATTGGTCCAGTGGTGAGAATCTTTGTCTTCTTGATGTTGAGCTTCTACCTATATTGAAGACTACAGTTCTTCTGCAACAAGTGCTTCAAGTCCTCCTCAGTTTCAGCAAGCAAGGCTGTGTCATCTGCATAACGTAGGTTGTTGATGAGTCTTTCTCCAATCCTGATGCCACATTTCTCCACAAAAAGCCCTGATTCCTGAATGATCTGTTCTGCATATAGATTAAAAAGGTATGGAGACGATGCATCCCTGATGCACTCCTTTTCTGATTTTAAACCATGCAGTGTTTCCCTGCTTTGTTCGGAAGACTACTCCTGGTCCAAGTATAGGTTTTGCATAAGCACAATCAAGTGTTCTGGGATTCCCATTTTCCTCAAGGTTAGCCACAATTTGTTGTGATCTACAGAGTCAAATTCCTTTGCAAAGTCAGTGAAATTTTGCTTTCTGCCAAAAG
>NW_006399758.1:16104074-16109081 GCF_000299155.1 Elephantulus edwardii | reverse complement strand
TGATAAATTTTATATTAATTATAATTTTCTTTCTTACTATAAGGCTGTCCATCTTTTAGAAGCTTTAACATCCTGAGAAGTGAAAGCTCTTATTACATAGCAACAAAAGTCGAACATGATTTACTATTGTTTGATTATAATAAGTCACATATATATTCTACCATTTACAAAAGTCAATTTTCTCACAACATTGAAATTGCTTACAGAAGCTGTCCTGGATGCATTAAGTTGTGCCAGGAAACCTAGAGGACAACCACCTGGCCAACTGACTGGAAGAGATACATATTTTTTTCCAATTCCAAAGAAAAGTGACCTGAGTGAGTGTGGAAACTATCAAACAATATCATTATTATCTCATGCAAACAATATTCTGCTGAAAATTATCCAAAACTAACTGGAACAGCACATCAACAGAAAACTGCCTGAAGGGCAAGTTGGGTTTAAAAGAGTCCACGGTATTAGGGATATTATAGCTAATGTTAGATGGATCTTGGTTAAAAGCAGAGAGTACCAGAGGAATGTCTATCTGTGTTTCATTGACTATGCAAAGATATTTGATATGTAGATCACAACAAATTATGATTAACTCTGTGAAGAACTGGAATCTCAAAACACTTAACTGTGCTTATGCGAAACCTATCCTTGGACCAGGAGGCAGTTGTCAGAACAGAGCAAGGAAACATTGCATGGTTCAAAAATGGGAAAGGTGTAGACTAGCCATGAGTCCTATCACCATACATTCTCAATCTATATGCAGAACAGATCATCTGAGAGCCTGGGCAGGGAGCTCTGGTGGCCTACTGGCAAAGAAGTTGCAGTGAAATCCTGAAGATGCACGGTTTGAATCCACCAGATGCTTTGCTGGAGAAGGAGGGAAAATTTCCTCCTGCACCAGTCGGATCAAATTCTACTGTACACAACGAGAAAAATAAATACATACATACATACATACATGTATACATACATACATAACAAATAAATAAATTTTAAAAAAGAAGATAATGAATGTGGCATCAGGATTGGAGGAAGACTCATCAACAACCTACATTATACAGATGATAGAACTTTGCTTGCTGGAACCAAGGAGGACCTGATACTCTTGCTGTAGAAGGTCAAGAACTATAGCCTCAATATGGTTTGAAGCTCAAAATCAAAATCAAGAAAACAAAGAGTCTCACCACTGGGCTGATTGGCAGCATCTTGATAGACAGTTAAGAGATTGAGATTGTTGACAGCTTTAGTTTGTTAGGCTCCACAATCAATACTCTTGATACCAGCAGCCAGGAAATCAAAAGACGAATTGCACTGGGAACATCTGCTGTCAGGGATCTCTCCAGAGTACTCAAAAGCAATGATGTCAGTCTGAAGACTAAAATGTGCTCATCCAGGCCATCGTCTTCTCAATTACTTGCTATACATCAGAAAGCTAGACAATGACTAGATGACAGAAGGAGAATTCATGACTTTGAACTGTGATACTAGAGAAGAGTGTTAAATATACCACAGACTGCTAGAAGAACAAACAGTTTCTTCCTAGAGAGAGTGAAGGCAGGCTGCTCCTTGGAGGCAAAGATTCTGAAGCTTCATCTGACATACTTTGGGTGTGTTGAAAGGAGGGACCAGTTCGTGGAGTGGGACATCTTGCTTGGGTAGGTGTAGGGACAGCATAAGAGAGAAAGACCCTCGATGAGATGGATTGATTCGGTGACTGGGGTAATGGGAGTAGGTGTATCAGAGATGATAAGTTTGGCTCAGTATAGAGCAAGGGTTCAGAGCTATTATAGATGAGTCACAAGGGACTCCACGGCACATAACAACAACAGCAACAACCATATATGAGCTTGATGTACAGTGAAGTAAGTTGTTTATCGAAGGGCTTAGAGATGCCTTTATTTTGAAAGTTTTTCATTTTATCACTTACTCTTCTTTTCCCAGTGACTTTCTGGAAGGCGTTTTTGGAAACACTTTCAAAATGCACAGGAAACAAAAACTGCTCACTTGTGCAGCTTTGACCCTACAGAATTGAAGCAACTTCCTCTCTTTCCCTGGGTGCCCTTCTCAAGAGGAGCTTTTTAAACAACATCATTTCAACTACACTTGGCGGTCACTTCCTGACACATATGGCAATGAAATGACTTTAGGAAATAATTTCCTTTACTGATGACTAAAATAGACATCAAATAGCAATCAAGGAGCCAGTGAGTAAATATTATTAAGATAAGTCTAAATCCCTTCATGAGAATCCCATGGGATAAATGAATTGACATTAATATGTTTAAATAAATGATACTCCCTTCATTTGGATGTATCTAGAATGAATATTCTTTTCTTCTTTTTATTGTAATTTAATGCAAGTTTACAAAACATTTGGATTTTTATTCATTCATTTTGCACATTTCCCTCCCTTCACGCTCAGTTCACTTTTTTTTTTCTGGAAAAAAATTCATTCATTGTTGCATAATTTCCTCTCTCACCCTCTCCAGTCCACTTTGCTATGCATTTCTTATTATGGACTGTTGTCATACAAACAATGTCTAATCATATATTTCTTTTAAGCTATTCTTTCCTTCATCTGTTCCATTATTTATCCCCTTTTTTCTTAGTTTCCCTCCAACCCCCATGTCAGTCCTGTTTAATAACAGTGGCATTATGCAGTATTTGTCCTTTTGTTACTGCAATATTTCGCTCAACATAATGTCCTCCAGGGTCACCCATGTTGTATAATATTTTATGAGTTTCTTGTTTTTCAGTGCTGTGTAGTATTCCACTGTGTGAATATACCATGGTTTTTCTATTCATTAATTTGTTGATGCAGGAGTTAATATTTTTAAAAATCTAAAAATGTAGTTTGAGGCATGCAAAAGATTTTTTTTCTCCTTACTTTCAAAGGATCAATCTCACTTAATATCCATTTATAAAACATCTTCAAGATGTACTTGAAGTGAGGGACCAGAGGAACACAGTCTCTATTTTGGCCTAGAGAAACAGAGAATCATTTGGAGAAATTAAAATAATAAAAATAAGTACTTGAAAAATAACATTTAGAATTATAATTACTTGAGAAACAACAATTAGAATTTTTAAAAAATTTTGTTTTCACTTTTAAATATAAAAAAGATATCCACTCTCTATAGAAAGTGTTTTCAGCCATTGATTTATTTATCTAGAGTTACTGTAACAGATAGCATTAAGTAAACAGCTTAAATAGAATGAAATGTATTCCTACAATTTAGAAAATACTAAGTCCAACTGCCAGCTCCAGGGGAATACCCTCTCTCTCTCTTCACTCTAGAGGTCGTTCCTGTGCTTTCAGCATGCGTAGGCCTGACACAGTCCTTGGAGATCTCCTTTGGCCTCCTCTGGTGTCAAGGAACATAGAACCCTAGAGATGTGAGTACAAAAGAACCCTGCTGCATCCTAGAGATTATTTCTTTGTGGTATTGAGCATTCCCACCCCGACCCTTGGTTTTCTTTCCTTCCCTATCATCTCTTGTGAGACAAAAGGTATTTCAGAAGATTTTCTTTTCAAACTGCTTGAAAAAATTTTTGATGCACACAAGGACTTAATCTTTAGAAAGGCCCGTTCTTCAGTTTTATCTTCTCCTGCTTATGCATTGCTGGCTGTGTTTATCAGCCTCTTTGTTCCATGTTGTTGTTGAGTACTGTAGAGTCAGAATGACCCATAGCTGACCCTTTGGTGGGTTTTCAGAGCGAGTTAATTGCACAGGAAGAGATTGCTCATTTTTGTCTCATGGAACACCTCGTGGAATTGAACTCTGTGCCTTTGAGATTGCAGTGCAGCTTCTTGCTAGGCCTGGTCCCATTTTGTTTATTCTGAACTTTATGGTTTTGGCGTAATCCCTAGGTCTCTGATTCACCTTGAGTTGATTTTTTGTGTATATTGTGAGATGGGGATCCTGCTTCAGCTTTTTGCAGGTAGCAGTTCATTTTTGCCATTTTGTTGAAGTTGTTGTTGGTTTTCCACTTGATTTGTTTTGTTTTCTTCTCAAATATCAGTTGGCCATACATAGATGGGTTAATTTCTGGATTCTAAATTCTGCTCCATTAGCCTATGTGCCTGTTGTTGTACCAGACCATGCTCTTTTGGTTATTAAAACTGTATAGTAGGTTGAGATCAGGGAGTGCTATGCCTCCCACTTCATTCTTGTTTTTCAGAAGTGTGAGGAAATTAGAACTAAAACACAAATGAAAATTTGGACACCAATGCTCATAGCAACATTATTGACAAAAAAATCACAGGAAAATGGAAATAGCTGAAATTCCCAACCACAATCTAATGGATTGAGAATTTGTGGTACATTGATGTGACGGAATACTATGTTCTGGAGTTAAAATTTTGAAAAAAACTTTGTAACTTGGGAGACACTGGAGAGCATTATGCTGAATAAACTAACTCTGTCTCATTAGGACAAATATTCATAACCATTATCGTAAAAAATAGATAACTAGTAAAACATGTATAGGAGTCCAAGGGGCAAAGAGGCGGGAGCAGAGGGGTGAGGGTAGATAGAAGGAAAATCACAGGGTTGCACAATTTGGAGGGGGTAAAGGAAATGGGAAAGATCCAACTGGGACTGGAAAGACAGGGTAATGGTTCAATGGTGATTCATTTTACAAAACATATTGGATAAGAATGATTGTATGAAATAAAATGTGAATTAAGGAAATTGTTAAAAATATTGTATATTAATTTTACATGTTATCGAATAAATTTTTTTTTTAAAAAGTTATTTCAGACCACATCCTCAGGTAATTTTCCCTACAATTAGAACAGGGCTGTGATGGGGTTAAGGAGTTGTTGCATTTGACCCTTAATAATTTTATATATCTATTATATCACCCATGCTAGTCCATCTCATCTTGCCAATACCTGTTGTTGTTATGTGCCGTCGAGTCGCTTGCGACTCATAGCGACCCTATGTACAACAGCTCTAAACTCTGCTCTGTCCTGTACCAATCTCATTGTCTCTGACACACTCATCCTGA
>NW_006399758.1:16091946-16103031 GCF_000299155.1 Elephantulus edwardii | reverse complement strand
AAGGAGGGACCGATCCATGGAGAGGGATATCATGGTTGAGGGGGTAGAGGGACAATGCAGGAGTAGAAGACCTTCTATGAGGTGGATTGATTCAGTGACTGGGGTAATCGGGATGGGTGTGTCAGAGACAGTGAAATTGGCACAAGACAGAGCAGGGTTTAGGGCTGTTGTATATAGGCTTGCTATGAGTCGCAAGTGAGTTGATGGCACATAACAACAAAAACAACAACATTATACCACCAGGGATCTCTATATAATTTTCATATTGTATCATTTCCTTGACATTCCTTTACCCCTTAAAAATTCATGTCCTTGTCACATGCAAATCATCAGAAGTCTCAAAGGGGAAGGAGGGTCAGGAGAAGCTTAGAGTGGGGAGGGAAGGAAATCACAGCTTCATGGAGTTTTGTGGGCACAAGGAGGAGGTGTAGGAACTAGGATAGATCTGGTGGGGAAATGAAAAGACTGGATGATAGTGGGAATAGATTAATGGTGATTAAGTTTATATGAAACGGTGTCTGGAAATTATATGAAACAATGTGAACACCAGAATGTGTGGAACACAACGTACATGAGTGTAACACACTGTGTACAAATTTTGTTTATAAACGAATATTTGAAAATGTTATTTTAGTAAACTTTATTATTAAACTGTGGACAGATATTGATTATGAAATTATTTTAGACAAATGAATAAAAAGCTTAAAATGGGGAGGGGTGGAAAGACTTAACTCCAGATCCAAATGTTATTCTGGTGCAAAATTTCACAAGGTTGGATATAATCTTCTAGTCTCTAAGATAATCAGATTTGGAATATCCAACTGAGTAGTGGTCTCATCTCCTTTTCCAATGGAATTGTCTTGGCATCTTTAGAAAAAGAACAATTGGTCACTTATGAGGATCCATTTCTAGACTCTTATTCTGCTCCATTGTTCTATGTCTGTCTTTATGCAAATAAGACACTATGTGCTTAATATAGTTTTATAATAAACCATGAGATCATATAATGTAAGTGTCTTACTTTGTTCTTAATTCCTGCAGTTGTTTCAGTTATCCTAAGTGCTTTGCCTTTTATATTAAATTCAGAATAGTTTGTTAATTACTAGAAATAACACTCACTAGGATTGTCACTGCATTAAATTTGTAGGTCAATCTGAGAATTACTGACATTTTAATAATATTGAATCTCTGATCCATGAATATTGTATAGCTCTCTATTTTTAAGCCAAAAAAAAAAAGATAAAATAATTGCTTTCAAGTCAATTCCAACTCATGGTAACGCCATCAGGTCTCTGTGGTTATACATCTTTATGGGAGGAGATTGTCTGTTTTCTCCCATGGGGTGACTGGTGAATTTGAATGCTGATATTATAGTTACCATGCTAACATATGGTAACACCGTGCCTGTTAGATCTCCTTCTCCATTTATTTAGATCTTACTCAATTTCTCTCAGAAATGGTTTCTAGTTTTCAATGTACAGATGTTACACATTTAATCTTAGTATTCTATTTAACACTCTTTTCAAATACTACAATTCAGAGATATTAATTCTTTTTCAGTCTTCCTTTTTTATTGTTCAATTTTTTTATGCACAGGAAGTAATTGAAGAAGTTGTAGCTTGGATCAAGTTCACCTTAGTCTTTAAACTTATGTTCTTGCTTTTTAGTATTTTTGAGTGGTCTTTGACAGCAGATTTTCCAAATGCAACATATCTTTTGATTTCTTGACTGCTACAAACATTAGTGTTGATTGCCGATCCAAGTGAAATGAAATCATTGACAACTTCAATCTTTTCTCCTCCTAGCGTGACCTTGCCTGTTTGTCCAGCGGTGGAAATTTTTGTTTTCCTGGTGTTGATGGGAACACAGCAATGGTGCTTTACTTATGTGTTGTCTATGACTGCTTTTGTGTTACAACAGCAGAGTTGAGTAGTTACAACAGAGACCATCTGGTTGCCATGCCTGAAATATTTATCAGATCATTTGCAAAATAGTTTGCCAACTCATGGTTTAAAAGATACGTTAAAAGAAATCTTAAGGAGAATGTTTTGAATCTCCTTATTTTAACCCTCTTGAGGCTCTTCGTACACATTTGGTCTTCCATCTGGGATCAGTTTTGTGAAGCTTAAATAATTTTAGTGGGTTTTTTTTGTAATACAGTCTGCTCCTGATAAAATATCTCATCTTTTGTTTTCAGAAAATGTTTTTATAGTACCTCTATTTGGGAAGGATATTTTCACTACATATAGAATTCTAAGCTGATGGTTTCTTTCTTTGCCTGTTTTCTACAACTCCTTTATTTTCATGAATCTAATTTATACTCTATCTGAATTTAGAGAGCATCTCAAGAAAAAAAAGATTTGTCACACTGAACAATAATGACTGAAGACCAGATTAATTGTGAGATAATATCAAAGGCATCATGCATGAATAAAGGGTCACTAAAAAGAAAGGAAAGAAATAAAAGACAAAAATGAATGTTGTAAGAGGCTCTAAAATTTGCTCTAGAACATAAAGTAGCTATATTGAGCTAAAAAATGTTGAATTAAAAGAGCTAAAAAGAATATATCAAAAGGCAACTTAAGAAGACAAAGTTTTGGAATAGAATATGCAAAGATCTAGAGTTACAAAGCCAAAAGAGGGAAAAATACTTGGCATTTCTTAGACTGAAAACAAATCTGAAGAAAATATATGATACTTCAGTTGCAATTGAAGGATTCTATTGGTAAAATATTAAATTATTCAGGAAGCTTTAGAAAATGGAATAGTCTTTGTACAAAAAGAGCTGGTTGATGTTCAAACATTAAAGGAAGTGACATATAATCATAATCAAATGGTGCTGAAGAAGAAGTCCAAGCTGCACTGAAGGTTTCAGTGTGTTGTAGTGGATTGTTCAATATGACTTTTTCTAAGCCATTGACTTTGTTACTTTCATCACAAGGCAGGGTTGTTGTTGTTGTTGTTATGTGCTGTCGTGTCACTTGTAACTCATAGTGACCCTAAGTACAACAACTCTGAACCTTGTTCTAACCTGACTCAATCTTATTGTCTCTGACATACCTACCCCCATTACTTCAGTCACTGAGTCAATCCATCTCATCCGGGGTCTTCCTCTCGTGCGCTATCCCTCCACTCTGTCAAGCACGACATCCTTCTTCAAGGACTGGTCCTGCCTTGCAACATGCCGAAAGTATGGCAGATGAAGCTTCAGAATCCTTGCCTCCAATGTCAGAGTTGGGTTATGTAAATGATATGTGCATTATACTAGCATGGGAATTGGGCAGTTTTGCAATTCTGCCTGGCTTAAATTGAGCAAGTTTCTGAACTTTTAATATTACTGCCATCAATAAAGAACCAGAGTGTGGTGTGTCCTTGGACTTGAGATTTCTGTGGGGCCCAGAGACAAACACAGCACAACACTACACAACAGCTGTGGTCACGTGGCAGCAGTGGTGATGGTGACGGCAGTAGAACCCTCTATGCTGTTTCTATTTCCCTCTTTTAATGTTTTCTCAACTTTGTAATGAAAGTTCTAAAGTCTTTGGTTGGTCATTCTAAAATATAGAGGTCTATTACAAGTGACTTTTAAAATTTGTATCATTCATAGCCTCACCCTTAAAGCATAAATTCTCATGATTTTCAGTATAATCACAGAGTTGTGCAACCATTAGTGCTCATTCCTGAAAATGCACCCAGTTCCACATAGACTTCTCTGGCCAAAAAGTGGCAACAACTCAAAGGGCAATCAAATAGCAAATGCATACACAAAGTGTAGTAGTGTATTCCAACAAAGTAACACTATTCAATCAAAAATAAGAATGGAGTACTTGTACATGCGGCAACATGAAGGAGACGTGAAAACATCATGCTACATGAAAGAAAGCAGCCACTGAGGTTCTATATTGTATGGTTCCATGTATATGAAATGTCCAGAATACCTAGCAAATCTACATGGATAGAGAGGAGTCACGGTGGCACAGTGGGTAAGTAATAAACTGCTAACCATAACGTCAGCAGTTCAAAGTCAGCATCTTCTCCATGGAAGAAATACATAGCAGTCTACAGTCTGTAAAGATTAAACTGTTGCCATTCAGTTGATTTTGACTTGTAGTAACTCTTCATGAGTTTTCATTAAGGAAACCATGTAAATCTTTAAGGAAGAAAATATCCATCTTTCTTGGATAGAGTGGCTGTTGACCTTTTGATTAGCAAGTGGACACTCTGTGGAGGAAGTCCTATTCTGTCCTATTGAATCTATATTAAGACATAGAATAGAGTCAATGACAGTGAGTTTATAGGGTCAGAAAGTAGATTAGTTGTATATTTACTCCTGTAATTCTCTTTTCCATCTGCTCATGAGCCAAATATTTTGAATTTTTATACGTGTCATAAATTGCTTTTAATATGTCAGGTATTTTAACCAAAAGAGCAATAGAGATTGAAGCAAATACTAGCTTCTCTCAGAAATGGCTCCTTCATCAGTCAGATCCCTGAGGTTTGGAGAAGTTTTCATCTTAGCCAGGAATTTGGTCAATTTCAACATTTGTCAATTTTCGCTCTCTTCTGACTTCCAATGTCTTGTTTCAGCCTTCATTGGGATAAAAAGAGAATTAACTCCAAGGTTTCTGAAATTTCAATTCTACCCCCATCTTATGAGAACTACGAGTTAATTATATCTAGGAAAATTCCTGCAGAGTGTTAATTCAATAGATTCAACTCATCTCATTGTTATTGGTTTCAGAACCAACTCATAACTTCTTCTCCATAGTTGGGAGGAGATCGTTCATCAGTCTCCCACAGAGTGAAAACTCCCTACCCACTAGACAGCCAAGACAGCTAGAGTTACCTCTGGGCTCCCTCTAGCCAATCTCTACATGGTAATTGAAAGCTTTGTTTCCTCTTGTCCTTGTTAATCTCTTTTGCCTGGATCAGACTTGCTCCTAATCCCACGTATTACCCTTAAGCTACCCATATTCATAGTTCACAGGAAGGATTCTCCTCTCTATGTAATTCTGTTCATTTATTCTTTTCTACATCTGCAACTGTTACATAACTCAAAATAGATTTTAAAAATCTATCTAACATTTTCTCATTGTTATCTCCACTGAGAAAGTATTATTATTTTTTTAAATTGTTACAGTATGACTAGGGAGTTCTGGTAGTCGAATTGTAGAGTCGCTAACTCAAAGGCAAGCCGTTTGCATCCACCAGCTGCTCTGCAGGAGGAAGACAAGCAGGTTTACAGCCTCCGAAAAACAGCTGGATGATCAACTATGAGTTGATTCGGACTCAATGGCAATGCATTGAGGTACTGAGGTCTTCTCATTTTGTAGATGAGAAAATTGAGTTTCAGGAGAGGTTCCCAAAAAATGTCAGTGTCAGAACTAGCAGGACCATCTGACACCAAATTCAATGCTCTTTAACCAGACCATACAAATCCACAGAGTAAATCTGCTGTCTGAAGAACAGAAACACAGAGGTTTGGTGCAGTTATGCCTCAGCAAAGTGCTACTGAGCACTTTGTGCTAAATGATGCCAGTTTAGAGATTAAGATATGCCTGACCCAAGTCATGTTTTGTTTTATTTTCAATTACTTGCTATGCATTTGAAAATTGGACAATGCATGAGGATGAAACTCCTTTTGTGTTGTGGTGTTGGAGAATACTAAATATTCCCTGGACTTCCAAAAGGACAAGCAAGTCTATTACTGAGCAAGTGCAATCAGGGTGCTCAGGGTGCCCCTTGGAGGCAAGGATGGTGAGACTTTGCCATAAATATATTGGGCATGTTGTCAGGAAAGGTCAGTCCTTGGAAAAAGACATCATAATGGGAAAGACCGAGGGTCAGAGGAAGAGAAGAAGACCTTCAACAAGGTCATTTAAGAAAAACTTTAAAAATTCGTTGGAGTATATTAGAGATGATGAGGATGGTACAGGCTATAGTAAGCTTCAGATCCATTGCTCAAAGGGTGGCTATAAATTTTAGTCAACTCAGAGGCACCTAACAACAGCAACAACAGGCAGGTCAGGCTTCTGTTGCTGCCGGCCCTCCCCAACCCCTTTCTAGATATTGGAAGCACTTGAAATGACAATCAAACAATATTAGAAGTATTGATTGGATTTCCTTGATTCTTTAGGAGATAATTTATGGTGTATCTTGGTGAGTATTTATTCTTTCCAGTGAATTTCATTTGGCATTTTTGCATTACCACTGTTATACAGAGATTATTATATTATATCTACTCAAATTATCAAGCTTGTCTTTTTATATAAAGAAAATTAGCTGTTACATGACACAGGAATTAGAAGCCTTGTGTGGTAAATATTGACCATGTAAAATGGTAGCAACTTTTGTTTTCCAAAGTGAAACCCTAAGAATTGCTTAAAATTCTATAAATGGCATCATTGTGACAAAAGTCAGTAGTGTTATGAGTGTTATAAAAATATATTTATATAAATTCCATTATTGTTATAAAAAGCTTTGCATGCACATAGAGCCCTGGGGACACAATGGGTTAGGGACTGGTAGGTTATCTGGAAAATTGGCAGTTCAAACACACTAGCTGTTACACGGGGGTAAGATAAGGAACTTGTGAAAGATTAAAAACCTCACAGGCTTCTGTTAGTGTATTTCTATTGTCTTAATAGAGTTACCATGCATTGGAGCCAATTCTATGGTGGTGGGTTTTCAGTATCCATGCAAAAAATGTTGAAGGATCCAATGCCTTTCCCTTAAAAAGCAATGTCTTCATGTTGGCCGTTCAAATGTCTTCCTTTGTAAAGAATCTTTTTGTGTCTTTTGCCCATTTTGTTATTGGTTATCATCAGTCTTTTTTTTTTGTGGAGGCCCTAAAATATCCTTGTCTGAAATATTACTAAAATTGTTTTCCCTAGTCTATAGGCTTTCTTTTCACCCTATTGAAAATAATTCTTGATTCTCACAGAAACTTGATTTTTAAAAGGTTCTGTTCATTGACTTTGTCGTGTTCTATCTGTCATATTTGTGTATTTCTGTATTTGCAAGCCTATTTATCCTGTAGGCTAAGGCTTCTAAATTTGGTCTCACTTTGTCTCTTATGATACTTACGGTTTGGGATTTAGAGAGATGAACATCAGAACAATGAGATACCATCTCAGCCTAGTAGCAATGGTCAGGTTTAACAGAACAGCAAGCAACACATGTTGGAGAAGCTATGGAGAGATTAGAACTCTCATGAACTGCTGGTAGGATTGTAAAATGGTACTTCCACTCTGGAAGGCAGTTTGGCATTTCTTCAGAAGCTGAACATAGAAATCCTATATGACCCAGATATTCCACTGCTAGGAATATACCCCAGGGAAATTAGAATTGAGACTTAAAAACATATATATGTACACCTATGTTCATAGCAGCATTATTGACAATAGCAAGAAAGTAGAAACACCCCAAATGCCCCACCAACAAATTAGTGGATTGAGAAATTATGGTAAATTTATATAATTTAATACTATGCAGCACTAAGGAGCCACAATTTATAAAATACTGTATAACATGGAAGACTCTAGAGACCGTGATGCTGAGTGAACTCAGTCTCATAAGGACAAATAATGCATAAAACTATTATTGTAAAAATAGTAGGATAACTGAGAAAGAGATATATAAATATTCAAAAGGGAAAGGAGAAAAAAGAGAAGGAGATAGAAAAGAGGAAGGAGGAAAATCATTGGGATAACAGAGATTAGTGGACGGATGGGGTGTGTGTGAAGGAAGAGGAAAGATTCAAAGGGGAACAGAGAAGATCGGTTAGTAATAGGCATGTTGTTGTTGTTATGTGGCTGTAGAGTAAAAACTGACCCATAACTGACCCTTCAGCAGGTTTTCAGAGGTACTTAACTGCATGGGAAGGAGATTGTCCATCTTTCTCTAGTGGAGCAGTTGGTAGCCTTGAACTAGGCCATCAGAGCTCCCTAATAATAGGCATATAATAATAATAATTAATTACATAAAGTACAATATATATGATGATTATATAAAGCGCAATATAAACAAATGAAACAGTGTAAATGTAGGATTGTATCAAAGACAATATGCATGCATGAAACACAACTTACATGAATGATTGTATGGAAATCAATAAAACATTCGAAGGGAAAAATAAGAAATGATGTATTGCATTGGGAAAAAGAAGTAATCTCTTACACAAAGCACCATTTTCCATCTCACAAAAGCAGCAGCTTTCAAATTTTTTTTGCCTAAATATTTGGTTATTTAGTTTCACAGCCCCAAATAATGTGTTTAATGGTACAGTGACATCACAATTTTTAGTAATTGTTGGAAATAGAAGATGAGACATAAGCTGCATTTTCTCTTTTCACTACCTCTGGTGTACTTATACGGAGCTCTGGTGGCCCAGTACCAAGAACCTATGCTACTAGCTGCTCTGTAGGAGAAGGATGGGTAATTTTACTTCCTCTGAAAACCACTGGAGGGTTAACTATGACTTGGTTATGACTCAATGGCATATAATGACAACAAGTATACATACACTTTCTGAAGGTATTAGTTTGTATTCACGTATCTATATAAATGCCATCGATTACTAAGTTAATATATGATAAGCACTTTTCCATTTCCTTACATTTTCATTGGAATTTGTTATCTTCCCATTTTAATTGGCTAACTTCTTAATATTTATAATATTTATTTAACCCTCTAGCTTCTTCTAAGTTAAAGAAATCTCTTATTTTATTCAAATACATTTGGCAATTCATCAATTTTATATTTACTGGAGCCTTCTAACATAATAAAGTCTGAGGTGCTGTTTTTTTGAGTCTGCTATTCAGTGTTCTTTTGGGACTCCCTTACCATAATCCTAGTGATTACTCCCATTTTCTTCTATGTCTAACACCTCATTTCCTGGATTTCATGTCTTCTGTTCTTAAACATCACTGAGTACATCTGCTCAGAGCTACCTTCAATAGGAAACAATGGGACCTGGTTTTCCTTAGAGCTTGTTGCTAGTTATTCTTTCTCTGCCCCTCTCCCTTCTTTATATTGATTTGCTCACAAAGTTCATATACATTGAGTTTCACATTATTTTTTATTTAAATTGGGCTTCATACAATCATCCTCATGCATTATGTTTTATAAAATTAATCACCTTTGGACCTTGCCCACCACTACCCTGTCTTTTCAGGTCTCTGATGTATTCTTCCCATTTGTGTCAGCCCCCTCTTTCTTGACATTTAACTGAGAGATATTCTCACCAAGTTAGAAAGAAGCACCTTTCAGAATTTGTATTGCATTAATGTATTATCCTCTTTCTTCCAGTGTTGCTGTTAAGAAGCCTTTTCTAATGATTTTGTCATTTCTGATATCTTTATATGAGACTTATTATCTGTAGCTTTGCTACATTTTTGTGTTGTTTATTTGGTGGTTATTTTTCATATGTAAATTTAACTTTCAGTTCTCAGTATATTTAATGAGTTCTTTTTTTTGTTTTAATTTGTTTATACTAGTTTACTTACAAAGTTCATAAAGTTTGTACACATTGTTTTTCACACTGGATCTTTCCCCTTTCCTTTATCCACTCCTCCCTCCACCCATCAAATTGTGGGACACTATGATTAAGAACCCCCTTTGGATCCTTGTACTCATTCTACAATAATGATTTTATATAGTATTTGTCCATGAGGCTGAATTTGCTTTCCCTCCCTTTTTCATTTGTCTTAAGGGACAAATATTTAAATATTTATGATAAGATAAATTCTATTTTATCCCAATGTTAATGTTTCATGATGAAATATCCTTTCTTTTCTCTTTGATTATATTAATGTTTTTGTGTTTGTTTTCAATGTTTGGAAGCCTTGTATTGTCTTTATGACTCATCTCTTTGGGGTTTTTTACTTGCAAGCATTGCCTCTATATTTCATGTCTGTTCATATTGAACAGTGAAGCTCTGAAAAGCTCACTGAAGCTGGGTGTGTGCTGCAGGGTATGTTGATTATGACCTTCTTTATAGGGTAAAGTGACTGCATTTCCTTGAACGCAATAGTTGGGAACAGGGAAGAAAGATCAGTAGTTGTAAAGCACAGACTTGGTGACAGAAATGATGCTGGAGATAGAACGATAGAATACTGTACAATCAATGACCTATTCATTATAAATACCTTTTATAAGAAATATAGATAGTGACTACACATACAGAATTCACCTGATGATGGATACAGTAATCAGATTTATTACATATGTAAAAAAATGCTGTTGAAGCTCAATATCAACCGTAAAAAGTAGGCCAGGTGCTGATTGTGGGACAAACCATCAACTAATCACATGCAGGTTCAAACTGAAGCTAAAGAACATCAAATTCACAAGAACCAAAATTTGACTTTTCATCTATGCCAGCAGAATTTAAAGAGAATCTCAGCAACAGATTTGAGGTCTTGAATAATAGTAAGCAAAGACCAGATGAGCTGTGGGAGGATATCAAGAATGTCACCCATGAGAAATGCAAAAAGATATTCCAAAAATAGAGGAGGAAGAAAAGACCAAGATGGATGTCAGAAGAGACTCTGATTATTAAACTGGAGTGCCAAGAAGCCAAAGCAAAGGGAAGAAATCAAGAAGTCAAGGAACTGAACAGAAGCTTTCAAAGGGCAGCTTGGGAAGACAAAACAAAGTATTATAATGAAAAGTGTAAAGAGATGGAGTCATAAAATAAAAAGGGCCAAACTCTCTCAGCATTTATTAACCTGAAGGAACTGAAGAACAAACTTAATCCTAGAGTTGCAATACCTAAAGATGCTGAGGGCACAATGTTGAATTACTCTGGAAGCATCAAAAAAGATGGAAGGAATACACAGAGTTACTATACCAAAAGAAATTGGTTAACACAGAAAAATTTCATGAAACAAAGTATGTATGATCAAAAGTCTAACACCACCAAAATAGAAAACTATAGGCCAATATCTCTCATGAATATTGATGCAAAAATCCTAAATAAAATACTGGCAAATAGAATCCAATGATACATAAAAAAAATAATCCACCATGACCAAGTGGGATTCATAACAGGTATGCAAGGATGGTTCAACATAAGGAAAACAA
>NW_006399758.1:16081016-16089269 GCF_000299155.1 Elephantulus edwardii | reverse complement strand
AATTGATGGAATACCAGTTGACATATTCCAGCAAACAGATGCTGCCCTGGATGTGCTCACCAGGTTATGTTAAAAAATCTGGAGGACAACTACCTCGCCAACTGACTTGAAGAGATAAATATTTATTCCCATTGCCAAAAAGAGATGATCTGAAAGTGTGGAAATTATTGGAAAATATCATTAATATCACACATAAGCAAGATCCTGATGAAGATTATTCAGAAATGATTAGAGCAGTACGTCAACAGAGAACTATCAGATGTGCAGGCTGGGTTTAGAAGAGGTCGTGGCACTAGGGACATCATAGCCAAAGTTAGATAGATCTTGGCCAAAAGCAATGGGCTTAAGTATGTCAGAAATTATGAAAATAGTGTGTATTTGTTCCTATTCCCAAGAAAGGTGATCCAACAGACTGTGGAAAATTTTGAACAGTATCATTAATATCACACGCAAGTAAAATTATTGCTGAAGTTTATACAAAAACAGCTAGGTCAGTACATAGACAGAGAACTGCCAAAAGTTCAAAGTGGGTTTAGAAGAACCCATGGCACCAGAGATATCATTACTGATGTCAGATGAATCTTTGTTGAAAGCAGAGAATATAAAATAAAAAAAAATGCCTATATGTGTTTTATTGACTATGCAAAGGCATTTACCTATGCAGGTCATAACAAACTATGGTTAACAGTGAGAAGAATATAAATCCCAGAACATTTAATTGTGTGCATGGAAAACCTACACCTAGATGAATAACTATTGTGCGGGCAGAGCAAGGGAACAGTATAGGGCTTAAAATCAAGAAAGGTATGCATCAGAGCTGTATCCTTTCTCCATACTAATTCAATCTGTAGGCTGAGCAAATCTTTGGACATGTGGGACTCTATAAAGAAAAATGTAGTGCTAAGAAAGGAGAAAGACTCATCAATCACCTGCATTATGCAGATGATACAACCATACCCACTGAATGTGCAGAGAACTTAAAACACTTGTGTTTTTGTAGTATTCAACTTGACAAAATGTAACAACAAAACAACATGCCCAAAGTATGTGGAATGATATTTCACTATCCTTGTCTTCAAGAAACACCCAGCATGCACCTCTTCAAAGACATACTTACTTCTTTTAGCAGTCCATGGAATATTCAGCACTCTTCTCCAACACCATAAATAAAAGTCATCAATCCTTATTCTGTCATCCTTATTCATTGTCCAGCTCTCAGATTCATAACAAGTAATTGAAAAGATCATGGTTTGGAATTAGGTACACCTCAGTCTTCAAACTGACATATTTGCTCTTCAACACTTTGAAGAGGTCCTTTGACAGCAGACTTTCCCAAGGCAATATATCTGTTGAGTTCCTGGCTGCTGATGCCAGGACTGTCGCTTATGGATCCATGCAAGATTGACAATTTCTGCCTCTTCTCCATCTATTAGGATGTTTCCTGTTGGCCTGGTGGTGAGGATTTTTATTTTCTTAATGTTGAGATGTAACAACACATATTGAAGGCTGTAACATTTGATCCTCCATAGCAAGCATTTTACATCCTCCTAAATTTCAACCAAAAAAGTTGTATTATCTGAATAATGCAAGTTGTTGATGAGTCTTCTTCCTACCGAGTTTATTAATCCACTTCAGAATTTTACACCCAAAAGTCTTGAAAATGGATTAAAACAGACATTTCTATACTACCATTTATTGTTCCAATAGTCACAATTGTCAAAAGGTTAAAGTAATCCTTGGTTCTTTCCAACATTGGTTATTCCAATTCACATTGTAATATATTCCAACAGATGAATAAATATACAAAAGTTAACATTAAACTTCAAAAGAGTAATTTTAAGAAAAAGAAAAAGAGTGAAGGAAGAGAAGAATTTAAAATTTTTAATACAATGACATTATTATGGCATCTATTAATTTTCCCAGGGCCAGAATGCACCTTCTACTTTGTTTAATGTAATATATAAAAAATGTAAACATGTAATTCTTTTTGGAAGCAGGAGTGGCATCCACTTCTTAAACAACATGCCTCTGGAAATTCTATGAACTTTGATAATTGACAATAACTATAGAAAGGCTTCAGGCCTTTTTTTCGTAGGGTCGCTATGAGTCATGCTCGACTCTACAGCAATTGGCAACAACAACAACAATTCTTTAATTATATGACAATATATCCTCTTCCTAAAAACAAACAAACAAATCTCATGGAGTTAATTCTGACTGGCAGTTGACCCTCATTGGGTTTCTGAGGCTATAATACTAAATGGGAAGAGACTATCTTGCTTTCTTTCTTTCTTTCTCTCAATGCCTCTGGTGTGGATACACCAAGTGTGGATACCCCAGCCTATAGTCAACGGCACTGCACACTGATAATTGGGAGTCACAGGAAAATACGTAACATCAAAATTGTGAAGATCTTAAGTTTTAATCTTTTTTTAAAATAAACCAGTTCCTTCATAATGCTAACGAATTTTATGGTTTAAAATCGTAATTTTAGTTTCTGTAAACAACACAAAACCCTAAAAAAACCCAACCCACACCAAAGCCCTATTCCTTTTCTTCTAAATGCTCTAAAAAAACACCTAATGTATGTGGGTACAGAGTAGATGAGGTGTCTCTCTAACTGAATTTTGATGGAAATTGTATCTGGCAAAAGCTTAAATTGAGATTTCTGTAAAGAATTCGACTCAAGGTGGCTTAGAGAGCAATCTTCTCATGGCATTCATTTCAGGATCTCTGTTAAGAGCTGATACTCTTGTTACCACAGCCACTCCCAGCACAAAGCAGTATGAAAGTGATCTGAATCCAAAGAAGAAGGGGGAAGCTCTTGGAAAGTTAATGGGCTTTAAAAGCTGCATCATTTCATCTTGTGTGAATCCTTATGGGAGGCATTAAGCAAAGAAAAGATGAAAAAGTGCTCTCTGAAAACGTAATTTTAAATATTACTAAACTCCTTACAGTTGAAGTTTCTTGTTCAGATAAGTGCTGAGGCAAATCTCAGCACTTTGTAGAAGTAATAACCTGTGGAAACCTGTAAAAATAAAGCACAACAGTAATGGGAACATGATATAGTGGTGAAATAAGAAAGAGATTTGCTGTAGAGTTTAACTGCAATAAAATGGGGGAAAGAAGGAGGTTCTCAAAGTCAGCTGTGATGAGGTGGGATTCTCAAACGTGTTCCACATTTCCTAACAGCAGTATCTATGTCATAATGAGCCACAATATTTTCTCATCTAAGACAAACCTAGTTTCTACAAGACACAAAACCCATGTTCCTTCTTGATACATTAACTTATATCCCAATATCTTAAGAGTTTTCTATTCCATTAAAAACACGCGCAGGAGGCATTTTTTAGTGGTATATAAGGTAAGGGTTTTATCCAGAAAAGGACACCTAATATTTGTGACTTGAATGGGATAGAACTCTAGACAGAGCCTGTGAGGACATCATAGATTTAAGTCCTGCTTCCTGTCCTGTAATTTTTATACCCACCTCCAGAGACTGACTCAATAATTTTCAAAGTATTTTCTATTTCTAGATCTTTAAGATTCCCCATCCCTTCTTTAAGCCATCACTGTCAGAACAATAAACCGTAAATGATATAAACCTTATCTTTTATCTAAGTGTTATGAAATAAAATCATGAAGCTTTAATAATGAAAGACTTAAGAATATTACTCTAAAAAGATAGTTTATATACTATGATTAATAGAAGTGAGACTTCACCTTTTACAATAGCACAAGCAAGAATACTTTTTAGAGGCAAAAAAAATTCAGAGGATAATATTGTATAATATTATTATTATAGAAACTGAAGGTCCTAAACATGACCTGTTTATTTGATATATAATCTGAGAAGCTATTTCCTCATGGCCCCATGGATGAATATCACACGGCATGGGGACCACTTAGAGTAGTATGAATATTGTTCATATATTTATGTATCATTTTTGCTACAAAACTTGTGTCATTTTTACCAGATTCTCAGTGAGATATCTGATTCATTGAAAATTAAAAGTAGCCACTTTTGTCACTGTTCAATCAAAATCAGGCTGCATTATAAGTTTTCAGTTGGACATTTGAGCTCGGCTTTCGTCCATCTCCTCACAACAGGAGCAGATCCTATTTTGGGCATACACATTTTACTGTCCTCACTCTAGTACTGAACTAGTTTAACTTTTGTCTAGATTTAATGTGTTACCTTTTGTTTAAACTAATACAGTTTGTATTCTCCTCAACTTACAGTGAAAAACGTTCAGTAGCTCATGTACTCAACTATAGGTGATTTATCTTCAAGGACTCATCCTTGCTTTTTGTAGACCAAGTAAAGATTGGCTACTAGAAGCACTTCTGACATCCTTTTACCAGAAAATGCTAAACAGTATGTGAAGAAACAGAAATCTCATGCTACTTTTTTACCTGTTATCATAATGTTCTCCTCATGCAAAGAAAGGTGAATCGTCAGAGAAAGAGAGAAAGATCTCCAACAAGGTGGACTAACATGGATTAACACAGTGACTGTAACAATGGGCTCTAACATATCAGAGAGGATGTGGAAGGAGCAGAATAAGGTGATATTCTTATCTGTTGTTCATGGGATTTCTATGCGTCATAGTAGACTTGTTGGCATAAAATAACAACAACATCAAAATCATGAAGTCTGCTGTCCTAGTCTAGAGAAAGTTGCACTGCTAACTCACAGGTGTCACTTCTCTGATAATTCAAATCCACAAGAAGCTCCAAAAGAGAACGATGAGCAATACACTCTCATATAATTTACACCCTCCAAAACTCGCTGAAGGGTTAGCTCTGACTGATTCCAATATGATGGCAATGAGTTTGAATTTTGTCACAACCATCGTATTTTCTACTGATAAGTAATTTTCCCAGAGCCCATGCTTGCTGTCCATGCTACATACTTGCTTTTGTAGCTTTAACATTCCTTCCTCAGAAGATAAGTTGTTGTTCTTAGGTGTTGTTGAGTCTAGTATAACTCATAGAGACACTATGAACAACAGACTGAACTTTGTGCTCTCCTGTGTCAGCTTCCTCATCTTTGATATACTTGAAAGCCCACTGCTGCAGTCACTGTACCATTTATCTGAGGGTCTTCCTCTCTTTTACTGATCTTCTAACCTTTCCCAGCATGAGGTGTTTTTCCAAGGAATAGCCTTCCTAACGACATTCCCAAAGTATGTGAGCTGAAGCTTCACCGTCATTGTCTGTACAGAGCACTCTGGCTGAACTTTTTGTTCTTTTAGCAGGCCACGGAATTTTCAGCACTCTTCTTCAACACCACAGTTCAAAGAAATCCATCTTTCTTCCATCATCCTTATTCCCTCTCCAGCTCTCAGATGCATAGCAAGAAATGGGAAAGAACTGAATCAGGCACACCTTAGTTTTTAAACTAATATCATTTTTCCTTAGTACTTTGGAAAGGTCCTGACAGCAGATTTCCCAATATATCTTTTGGTTTCTTCACTGCTGATATCAAGGGGGTTGATTGTAGATCCAAGTAATATTAAGTGAATGATAACTATTATATTTTCTCCATCTGTTCTGATATTGACTATTGATTCAGTGGTGAGGATTTTTATCTTCTTGATATTGAAATGCATTCCATATTGGAGGCTGTTTTCTTTAATCTTCTGTAATAAACATTTCAAGTTATCCTCACTTTCAACTAGCAAGATTGTGTCATATGCTTAGTACTTGGATGGGATGAGGTAAGAGAGCCCATTTGTTTGTTTTGAATTTTGTTATGGTAAATTATCCAGCTAAAGAAAAGCAGATCAAATAGGTTTCTGGTTAAGATATAGTTATCTTTATCTACAGATTTACCTGTGGATAAAGATCTATCTATCTATCTATCTATCTATCTATCTATCTATCTATCTATCATCTATCGATCAAAAGAATAAGGGAAGTGTAAGATACAAATGAATATAGACATCTTGGTAAAAACTTTAAGTTTCACACACTTTTGCAAAAGGAGAAAGGTGACTGGGTTGAGCACTTGAGAATTTATATTAGGTAAACATATTCTATATGCATTAAAGATAAGCAAAAACAAACCCCTTTAGTGGGTCCAAAAGTCCATTCTACATGACAGGGATGGTAATCCATATTCCTCCGTGACTGTTAAAAACAGCATTCTAGACATTCAGATGGCAAACAAGCACATGAAGAAATGTTCAAAATCCCTAGCTCTAAGAGAAATGCAAATCAAAACAACTATGAGATATCATCTCACCCCAGAAACAATAGCAAAATTTAACAGAACAGCAAATATCAAATGCTGATGAGGTTATGGAGAAACTAGAATCCTTATTCACTATTGGTGGGAGTGTAAAATGGTGCAAGCACTATGGAAGGCTGTATGGTGCTTTCTCAAAAAGTTGCAAACAGAAATAACATTTGATCCAGCAATTCCACGACTTGGAATCTACCCCAAAGAAACCATAACCGCCACCCAAGCAGATCTATTTATACACACCCATGTTTATTGTGGCTTTGTTCACAATAGCAAAGAACTGGAAACAATCTAATTGCCTATCAACAAATGAATGAATCGAGAAGCTCTGGTATATTCACACAATGGAATACTAGGAAGCATTGAAACACAAGAAACTCATGAAATATGCAAAATGGATGACCCTGGAGGACATTATGCTGAGTGAAGTATCTCAGTCACAAAAGGACAAATACTGCGTAAGGCCATTGTTGTAAAACGGGACTGGCATCGGGGTTTAGGAAAGATAGAAAATGAGGGGAGGCATGGTGTATATTTCATTGAAACAGATGAGGGAGAGAACTGTTTAAAAGGGACATATAAAAGGGTATTCTTGCTATTACAGAAGTCCAGAGTGAAGGCTACATAGTGGAGTGGACTTGGGGGGAGGGATTGCATAACAATGAAAGAGTTTTTATTTTTCTTTTCCAGGAGAAGAGTGAATTGTGAGGGAGGGGGTGGGTAGGGAGAAAAGTGCAACCATGAATGACTAGAAACCTTAAGTCTCTGTAAACTTTCATGAAAATGAATTTTAAAAAAGATTGGAAAAAACCCAAACCCCTCCCCCTCAAACCAAAACAGCATTCTGTTAGTTCTACCCTAGAAACGACTACATACAGTAATCTCTGGTGACTTAATTCAAGGGAAGGTGATTCAAATCCACTAGATGCTTTGCAGGAGAAAGATGGACAATCTTCTTCAATGACATTTATAGCTTCCAAAAATTTCCTTCTAGGTCAACTCCAAATCAGGTCCAACTGAATGGCACATAAAAACAAAAATAACAACAATTTCAATTAGTTGGCAAAAGTTTGTTTAATGAATAAATTATGATTTTTTTTTTTACACAGAGAGTAACACAAATTTTATATTGAACATCTCTTTTCTATGAAATTCTGTACTACTCTTTTCTGGCTTTATGATTTACTATGTGGCCCCTTAACAGAATGATTAATTTTACCAGGTATACTTGATACAATTTTAAAAAGTATCCGTAATTACGATGTTTTAATTGCCATTGAGTTAACGCAGATTCATAGTGTGCCTAAGAACAAGAGAATGAAAACTTGTCTGATCTTGTACAGTTCTCACAACCTCTAAATTTAACTATATATAATAAGACTTAAATGAAGATTCTGATGGTCTTTCCACAAGAGGAAAACTAAAAGGAAATCTGGTTTCTTCCTAGTCTATTACAGCTTTTTAGATACACATGTAATAATAATGATGTGCTGGTTGTGTTTATCACTGTGGTCTGGATGTTTATATAAAGGAATTATAGTCTTGCCTGAACGCAGGATGTTTAAACAAATTACACTTTATTTTATGATGTCAGAAGGAATTTATATTACCATACCTATATTTACTCAGTGTTTCTGAATGTTGCAAGTTTGAGTCATCACTGAGGATGTTGATGTTGGCCCCTGAAATATGATGGTACTTTCCTAGGTAAATTTTGAATCAAGAAATTGTGGTAAAAATGCAGGGTAGCTAATGTGGATAGAGTTTATTGGTAAACTTATTAACTCTTCTCTTACCACAATAGGCCTTAACAGCAGGTAAGAAGGATTTTTTGTTTTCTGTTGGAAATAAATTAAAACATTTTTTTTTTTTACTTTTCCAAGAGGGTAGTGTTCTGGGGGCATGGCTTGGGAGGGGAGAAATGTGCAACAATGAATGAATGGAAATCCAAAGCCTCTGTAAATTTTTACTGAAATTAATAATAAATTTAAATTTAAAAAAAT
>NW_006399758.1:16076623-16079476 GCF_000299155.1 Elephantulus edwardii | reverse complement strand
ATGAATGAGTGGAAATCCAAAATCTCTGTAAATGTTCATTAAAATTAATGAAATTTAATTTTTTTTAAAAAAACACAAACCAAACATATAAAAGGAATTAAAAAAAAAACAACAAAACACCCAACCAAACAAAAAACCCCAAACATTTGCTTTGTCAGCAAAAAGAACAGAATAAAGAGTTCCAGTAGTTTAGTAGCTACCAAAAGATGAACTTTTTAGGAATAAATCTATCCAGAAATACAAAAGACCTAGATCAAGAAATTATAAAAATGCTACTACGATCCAATTATCTTTCGATTTCTTTTTTTTAAATTTCTTGCAATTTTTTTTTAAAATTTTACACTGGTTTACCTACAAAGTTAGTATACATTGTCCCTTACACCAGATCCCTCCCAACTCCCCAACCCATGCCCCCTCCACCGCTCAAACTGTGTGACCTCATGAAGATTACCTCCGCCTCAGCCATCCCCACCCCTCTGCTCCCCCATTCCCTTTAGATCCTCGTACATTTTTCACTAGTTATTTATTTCTACAATAATGGTCTCATTCAGTATTTGTCCTTATAGGACTGAGTTTGTTCACTTAGTATAATACTCTCCAGTCTCCCCCAAGTTAGGTAGCAATTTACAAAATTATTGCCTCTGCATGCTGTGTAATATTCCATCACTTGAATGTGCCATAATTTCTCAATCCATTTGATTACGGTTGGATACTTGGGCCATTTCCATATTCTTGTGTTGGTGAATAGTGCTTCTATGAGCATTGGTGTGCAAGTTTCTGTGCCTTAGTTCTCATTTTCTTGGGATATATTTCAAGCAGTGGAGTAGCTAGGTAAAATGGAATTTCTATGTTCAGCTTTTTGAGGAAATGTCAAACTGCTTTCTAGAGTTGTACCATTTTACAATCCCACACACAGTGTATAAAAGTTCCTATCTGACCACATCCACTCCAACATTTATTATTTGTTGTCATGTTAAACTTTGTCACTGCTACTGGAGTGAAATGGTATCTCATTGTGGTTTTGATTTACATCTCTCTTATCGCCAGTGATTTTGAACATTTCCTCATGTGTCGGCCATCTGAATAAGTTTGTTGTTAGAGACCTGTCCAGATTGCTGAAGTGCAAAGTTGTCAGTCTAGAGACTAAGGTGTGCCTGATCAAGGCCATAGTCTTTGCAATTATTTTCTATGCATCAGAGATCTGGGCAATGACTAAGAGTGACAGCAGAAGAATTGATGTCTTTGAGTTGCGGTGCTGAAGAAGAGTACTGAACATACCATGGACTGCCAAGAGAACAAATCTATTCTGGAGAGGGTGGAATTAACTTGCTCTCTGGAGGCAAGGATTTAGAAACAGTTTCACAAACCTTGGGCATGTTCCCAGGAGGGACCAGTGCTTGGAGAAGAACATTATGCTTAGAAGGGTGGAGGGACAATACAGGAGAAAAAGACCTTGGATGAGATAGATTGACTCAATGACTGGGATCATAAGCAGGTGTGTCAGAGACAGTGAGATTGAATCAGGGTAGGACAGAGTTCAGAGCTATTGTGCATAGGGTCACTATGAGTCACAGGTGACTTGACAGCACAAACAACGACAACATTAATAATATTTACAATTAATTTATATTTATAAAATATGTACTATGATAATAAAACTATGTATAAATATGCACATAAAAAGATTCATCACAGCACAACGATGTTGTTAAAAATTTTGAATTGACATATGTGTCCATCATTGCTGTCGGGTGTAATTGAGTGATTAATTAAATGGTGGTCCATATAATGAAATATTAACACCCATCCAAACATAGTTATTTAAATATTTTTAAGAATATGTGAAAATACTCATAGTATAATTATTTGAAAAAGAAGATGATTTTGAAAAAAAAATCCTACTATCAAAAACCAAAAGAGATTCTCTTTAAACGGAAATTTATATCATGCTTACACAGCATGATGTCTTTTTCCAAGGATTGTCCATTCTCACAATATGCTCAAAATATGTGATACAAAGCTTCAACATCTGGGCTCTAAGAATTTAAAATTTAGAATTTTTTTCTTTTATTTTTCAAAGAGAAAAGCTAATTTGAGGGGAGGGGTGGGTAGGGAGAAAAGTGCAACAATGAATTAATGGAATCCAAAGTCTGTAAATTTTCATTAAAAGAAATTAAAAAAATAAAAAGTCAAAAAGGTAAGGTAAAAAAAAAAGTTGTTGGCAGAAGTGTGTACAGACTGGAGCCCACACATACTGCTGGTGGGATTTTAAACTGGCACAACCATTGTGAAATTTTGTGTGATGCTTCTCTGCAAAGTTGGAAACTATGGTCCAGCAAAACACCACTTAGTAGAGCTCCACAAGAAAGAATTGTGAGTCAACAAGTGTGCACTCATATTCATCAGCATGTCTCATGACCGCCTCAGATGAAAACAATTTCAGTTCTTATTAACAGTTGAAATGGATAAATAGGCTATGTTGCTATAGAGTGATGGTATGCAACATTAAAGAACGGGGATTAATTTGTGAAATACGTGCAACATAACCAGGAAGGTGTTAACGCTGAAAGAAATAGGTTAATCCCCAAAGAGTAAGTATTTTATTATACCACTATGTCAGGTTAAGAAAAGTTTATAAGCAAAAATATTCTTTGAAGATATTTAGAGATAGGAGGTGAAAGGTAAGTCACTAACTAGAGAATAAACATGTAGTCATGGGTGAAGGGAACAGTATACAATAAGGAGAAGGCAAATGGAGACCCTCGCAGGGCACATTAAGGCAGCAAAGGTAAATACTATTACATTCATGATCCTGTAATAATGGCAAAATCATGATCTATGTAACTCAATATT
>NW_006399758.1:16064068-16068678 GCF_000299155.1 Elephantulus edwardii | reverse complement strand
GGTGGCCAATCCTTCTTCCTAGTCTGTCTTAATCTGAATGTTCAGATTTAGGGGAGTATCTGACAGACAAGCAATTTGTGGAGCAGTTAAAGATAAATCCCTTATTGTGGAGTTAAGCATTGGTTACAGTGTTGACCCCACCCTTAGCCCAGTGCCTTGACCCACTTACTTCCCAGCTCCACCCTCCACCAGGGTAACGCTTCACATCTGTCAAGTCCCTTCAGAAAATAGTATATTATAATGTTATTTATCATAATCACAACATATGTCAGGCATGACTGTGATGTTTTATTAAGCCCAATGCTATTGAAATACTATTTATCAGTGACTTTCCTAAATCAACAATTAAACAAAACTCCCAAACCCATTTCTGTTGACTTGATTCTGACTCACAGTCACCTTTTAAGACAGAGTAGAATGGCTGCATAGGATTTCCAAGCTTATTCATTTTTTTCAGTATCAGATTGCTGCATCTTGTAGGTTGAATTAACAGTCTTTTAGGTAGCAGTAACCACTGACCATCAAGTTCCTGTTATTAATCATTCAAACCCAAACTAAACCCACTATTATCTCTTTGTCTCATGACATTTTGGATAACAGTATTTTTCTCCCCTCCTTCTCTTAAAACATCAATTTTCTTTCCCTCCGTATCTCCAGGAAATATGAAATCTCAAAGTCATCTAACTGATAGAATTCTGCACATTCAATGATTTATTCATTGCAAATATCTTTTATAAGAAACATAAACTCAGGCTATACACATGGATTTTACCTGACAGTGTGCATAGGAATCAAATCGATTACTTTTGTGGGAAGACTCACTGGAGAGGCTAAATATCAGCTGTGAAAACCACGCTAAGTGCTGATTGTGAGACAGACCACCAACTACTCATATGCAAGTTCAAGCTGAGGTTGAGGTAAATTAAATCAGATCCACAGGAGCCAAAGTTTGACCTAATGTCTGTCCCAGTTGAATTTCAAAACCATCTCAGGTTTGAGGCCTTGAGCACCAATGACAGTAGACCAAATGAGCTCTGGGAGGATACTAAGAAAATGGCCCATGAAGAATGCAAAATATCATTACAAAGGCTGAAGAAGAAGAAAAGACCAAGATGGATGTCAGATGAGACTCTGAGTATTGCATTAGAGCACCGAGAAGCCAAGCTAAAGGAAGAACCCAAGAACTTAAAGAGCTAAACAGAAAATGTCAAAAGGCAGCTCGGGATGACAAAGCAAGATACTATAATGAAATGTGCAGAGAGCTGGAGTCAGAAAATCAAAAGAGCTGAACTCTCTCAGCTTTTCTCAACTGAAGGAGTTGAAAAACAAATTCAAGCCATGGGTGGCAATACTTAAGGATACTTTGGGTAGAATGTTAAATGATCCAGGGAGTATCAAAAGAAGATGGAAAGAGTACACAGAGTCAATGTATCAGAAGGAATTGACTGACACAGAGGAATTTCATGAAATAACATATGAGCAAGAGCCTGTGGTGATGAAGGAGGAAGTTCAAGTTGCTCTAAAGAAATTGGCAAAAAACAAGGCTTTAGGAGTTGGCAGTATACCAATTGACATATTTCAACAGACAGACATCGCCCTGGATATGCTCACTAAGTTGTGTTAAGAAATCTGGAGGACAGCTAGCCGGCCAACATCTGGAAAAAGATTGATATTTGTTCCCATTCCAAAGAAAGGTGACCCAACAGAGTGCAGAAATCACTGGACAATATCATTAATATCACATGCAAGCAAGATTCTGCTGAAAATGATCCAAAAACAATTGAAGCAATATGTCAACAGAGAACTGCAAGATGTGCAGGCTGGATTTAGAAGAGGTCATGGTACTAGGGATATTATAGCTAATGTTAGATGAATCTTTGCAGAAAGCAGAGAATACCAGAAGAATATCTATCCACGCTTTATTGACTATGCAAAGGCTTTTGACTGTGTAAATCACAACAAGCTGTGGCTGACTCTGAGAAGAATGGGAATCCCAAAACATTTGATGGTGCTAATGTGAAACCTATACTTGGACCAGTCATCAGAACAGAGCAAGGAGACACTATATGGTTCAAAATCAAGATGTGGGTCTGTCAAAGATGTATTTTGTCTCCATACCTTTTCAATCTGTATGCAGAACAGATCATCTGATATGCTGGGCTGTATAAGGAGGAATGTGGAATTAGGATTAGTGGAAGAGTCATCAACAACCTGTGTTATGCAGATGACACATCCTGCTTGCTGAAACTGAGGAGGACCTGAAGCACTTGCTGCAGAAGGTCAAGGACTGCAGCTTCCTATATGGATTGAAGCTTAACATAAAGAAAACAAAGATTCTCACCACTGGGCCAATTGGCAGCATCAGTATGGATGGTGAAGAGACTGAGATAGTTAACAGTTTTAGTTTACTTGGCTCCACAGTCAACACTCTTGATAACATAGCCGGGAAATCAAGAGATGAATCGCATTGGGAAAGTCAGCTGTAGGGACCTCTCAAATATTGAAGAGCAATGATGTCAGGCTGGAAACGAAGGTGTGCCAAATCCAGGCTATAGTCTTCACAATTACGTGCTATGCATCGGAGAGTTGGACAATGAATAGGGACAATAGAAAGAATTGATGCCATTGATCTGTGGTGCTGGAGAAGAGTGTTGAATATGCCATGGACTGCTAGGAGAACAAACAGGTTTTTCCTGGAGAGGGTGAAGCCGGAATGCTCCTTGGAGTCAAGGATTCTGAAGCTTTGTTTGACATACTTTGGGTATGTTGCAAGGAGATACTGTTCTTTGGAGAGGGACATCATGTTTGGGAAAGGAAGACCCTTGATGAGATGGCTCTATTCTGTGAATGGAGTGGTGGGAATGAGTGTGTTTGAGACGATCATGTTGGCACAGGATAGAACAGGGTTTAGGGCTCTTGTACATAGGGTCGCTATGAGTCGCAAGCCACTAGATGGCACATAACAACAACAACCACCACCCTCATATTTCTGTAGTGTGTATGTCTCAAAAGTCTAATGATTCCTTCTTTACTCCTCTAATCACCATAACTTAGAACTTTGTTCTTTCCCTTCTGTACTTTATAACACCTTCCTTATTTATTTAATTGACCCTTCGTTTAGCTTGTAAAGAGTGCTGGTGACACAATTTATAGAGAGCTGCACTGCTAACCCAGAGACTGCGCCTCTGGTGATTCAAATCCACCAGATTCTGAGGGAGAAGAATGGGCAGTCTCCTCTCATGTGATTACCTCAAAATCCAATGGAGGGTCAGCTGTGAGTTGGTTCTTACTTGATATCAATTTATTTGAGTTTGAAGACTTTTGGCTGGCTTGCTTCACCACTACAATGCTGGCAATGTGTTACTTAAAATAATATCAACAGCAACAATAACATAAAGGGCATAATGTCATAAAAGACATGACGACAATCAATCATGGATAATGTGAACAACTACATTTAAAAAGCATCCACAATATGTACAATTTTATTACAAAAGCCCCCACAGTATTTCATACTATTTTCCCAGAACTTTTGCATGATGCAAACAGGTGATATTTTTTCAATAGTGATATTCCTTCTTAGTTCTTTGAACTTGCTGCTACTTGGAATCTCTGGTGGTGCAAATAATAAACCGAAGAAATGTTGAAGGTTTGAGTCCACTAAGATTTCTTGTTCTTATGAACTGTGGATTCAAAACTGACTCATAGCTGACCTTTCAGTGGGTTTTCAGAGGCAGTAAAATGGCATGGGAGGAGATCGTTCATCTTTCTCCCGTGGAGCATTTGGTGGACTTGAGTTCCATTCCTCTGGCTTGTCAGCAAGCTCAACTCCTTACAATAAGGCATTAGAGTTCCCACTAAAATGTTTAGAAGGGAAGAATTATAAAGCTAGGGGAAAATGGGCATTGAATACCCTATGGAGTATAATTCTATCCTGACATATGAGATAACCATATGAGACTCCGCAACAACTGGCTATTCCTTTTTCCTGCAATAGTCTTGCTTGTATGTCCCTTCTCCTACTATGCTCAGATTCATCCTGGCTAAATGCTACTTGTCAAATACAATCTGGAATGGATCAAACACTTCTTTTGGAATGCTGTCCTGATCAACCTGATGACCAACCCCCGCAGCATCTGTGGAGATTACAAAAGGTAAGAAAAGATTCTACTTAGAGATCTACTTTTCTTTGAAACTCATTTCTTGTAAACATATATAGCATGAAACATTTGTCATTACTTTTTTGGATAATTCAGTTTTGTTTCAAATGTAACAGATTTTAACAAGTATATGTCAAGTCCTTTAATCTGTAGTCTTTTAATTTTGTTGATCGTCTATTCAGAAAGGTGGTTATAATTGTTGTTGATTATTGTCAAGTCTCACAGGAACGACTCAGCAACCCTATGAACAAAAGACCTGAGGCTTTTCAATACTATCATTTTTCCAAGTTCATAGAGTTTCCATGGGCATGTGGTTTAGGAAATAGATGCCTAATTTGTATTCTGAAAAAAATTAGATAATTCTCTTAAGGCAACCACTGCTAAATACTTTGATTTTGTGATATTTCACTATAAAAGAGCCATGGTAAATTAAAAAAAATTATAAGCTAT
>NW_006399758.1:16054905-16063968 GCF_000299155.1 Elephantulus edwardii | reverse complement strand
CATCAATTCTCCTTCTATCCTCCTTGGTCATTGTCCAACTCTCTGATGCATAACAAGTGATTGCGAAGACCATGGCCTGTATCAGATGCACCTTAGTTTCCAGAGAGGCACCATTGCTCTTCAGTACTTTGGAGAGGTCCCTAACAGCAGACTTTCCCATGGCAATGGGCCTTTTAATTTCCTGGCTGAATAGGAGAAGGCAAATCAGACCATACCAAAACCTCTATGTATACAACTGACAGAGTGTTGCTGCGTGTGCATTTATATGGGCTCCCCATCATTTTCTTGTTATTTGTGGATTAGAAGCTCCAGAAAGGCACAGCTTTTGGATTAGCCATCTAACTCCCTAAGGACTAAGCCATCAGCTTTCTTAATTCATTATGGGAGCTCTGAGAGGCAAAAATCCTACTCCTGCCCTTACTGGATACATTTGGCCAGCAGAAGCTATGAACAGAAAATGAAAAATAAGCAAGAAAGAGGAGTCCCGGCGCCTGCTGCCTACTTTCTGCCTCGTTAAGTGCTACGTCTGCAGTATGTCTTCTTGCCAGTAACACTCTTCTACCATTCCATCTCCTTCTCAGAACATTCTTTCTTTCCCTTTCCCTTCATGAAATCAGACTTTCAATGCTCCTCACTGCTGTTGGTTGCTGAAAGTCTTGCCATGCCTTGTTTGTTCTCTTAATTCTCTAATGAGCCCTTGCAAGAAGGTCCTTCATTTGAGTCATTCAAATAGTCTGTGATAATTTTGTTTCTTCTTTGACCCAGGGACAAAGCTCCTAGCTTCTTAAATGGAAACACTGACTTCTCAACATTCAAAAGTCCTGACAACGCCAGGCCTGCACTTTTTCTAGATGGAAAGAATTCTTTATAACAGAATAATAATTAAACCCTTTAGATGCCAGCTTCCCAAACTTTAATGTTCATGTGAACCACCTGGGATTGTGTTAAAGTGGAGTCAGTGGCTCTGGAGTAGGTCTGAGATGCTGCATTTCTATTGAGCTCCTAGATGATGTCAGTGTCGTGGACCTGTACTCCACCACGCTTTAAATCATTAGGTTTTAGAAAGGACATGGGCACGCCAGTTTGTTATGGCTCTGACATGCTTTTTCTTGTATGATTTTCAGAGATGTGTATTTTCAATCTTGGCTCTACTTCCTCATCTTTGTAGATTTCATTCACTCCTATGATCTTAATTATACTTAGCTTAGAAATTTCCATTCATCTTCAAATGATTAATACTACCCATCATCCAGAAACAGAGTTCCTTCAGAAAACAGCCATCTTTCTTTCTTTAAATTTATCATTATTATTAATTTTATTGAAAATTTACAGAGACTTAGCATTTCCATTCATTCATTGTTGCACTTTTCTCCCTGCCCACCTCTCCCCCGCCCCCTCGCCCCCAGTTCACTCTTCTCTTTGGAAGGTGAAAGTAAAATTCTTTCATTGTTTTACAATCCTTCCCCCAAGGTCCACTCCTCCATGCAGCCTTCGTTCTGGACTCCTCTCCGGACGATAATACCCAATCATATGTCCTTTTTAAACAGTTTTCTCCCTCATCTGTTTCACTGCAATATACATAATTTATCTCATCTTTCTCAGTCTCCCCCGACCCCCAATGTCAGTCCTGTTTTACAACAGTGGCACTGTGCAGTATTTTGTTCTTTTGCATCTGAGATATTTCACTCAGTTCTTTAACTACATTGGACTGCTTGCCATTCCAGCTGCGTCTGTCTTCCACGTATTTTGTTCAGTCTATTTAGTTTTGCTGTTCTTATTTCTACATCCCTTTAGGGCCCTTATAATCTTCTCCCTGCTTATAAACTGTGCCTTTCTACTCCTCAAACTGGATCTAGATTGGTTTCCCTAGAATGTAATTGAATTTTGCTTAACCTTTTTGTTTCGCCTCAGATACCCACCAAGGTGATAGAGAACACTATTAACAACCTAACTTTTTTTTAAAACAAAAAAAATCCCACAGTTTATTTATCTTTTAGTTCTCCCAAAATTGAAAATATCAAGTACTACAACTAGGAAGAAAAAAACCAAATGAACAAAAACCAAGAACCCCATCTTCTCTGAAGTCACAGAACACAGAAGGAACTGCTGCTGCAGGTAGGTGAGTAGAGAAAACCAGGAGGGGAAGATGACAAGACAAAACTCCTCAAATACTTAAAAAGCTTTTCAAAAGAAGCTGATAAATACAAGACAATGAAAGACAAGGAGAAATAAGGAGTAGCAGTGCTGGGAAGTTTTGCAGATGTGGCCTCCCTTCTTTTTTCTCATCAGGTTATTCTAGGCCCAAGACATGACTCGTCCCTCCCAGATCAAAATGTTGATTCCTCTGAGCCACCTCTAGATTTCACTAGAAGCAGTGTGAGGCATGACCATTTTTCCACAGATAACAAATCAGACAAGAAAGGAGACAGTGGTAGTATTGTCTTCTACTATTATCTGTGAATTTGTAGAGGATAAAACCAAGCCAGGGAGTGTCACTGCTTCTTATGTCTTCCAAGGCAGCAGAAGTGCCTTAGAATCTGCATGAGGCAAGAAAATAGGCAAACTCTGATGGATGCACCAGCCCAATCTACCTCACTAGCTTGTGTTTGATTTACCACAACAGCAATTCCAAGAGCCTTTCCTTGAGTATTATTACAAAGACGGAACTTAAAGAGATGTGAAGTCATGGCAGTAGGGTAGGGTGAAGCGTTGCTGGTCAAGAACCATGGTACAGATAGTTAAGGGTCACCTTGTACCAATATCTTGGAAGTAAAGCTTCAAGACACCAGAGAATTAGATGTCGGAAGCCATCAATATCCTGGCAGAAGGTGACAGGAAGAGAGAGGAATGAAACAATATTTATCAAAAGCAGAAGCCTCCACACGTCTTCAAGACCACCTCTACCCTTGTCATCTGGATGGGGCCATTGGCACGTGTCCTAGTGGGCCTGGAATTCGCCGAGTAGATTTGTCCACACAAATGGCCCCCAAAACCCATAAACACAAATGGCAAAACTTCCAAATAAAACAAAAGGAAAAAATACGGTTTCCATGTCATGTAAAATTTTCAGGGTTGGCTGGAAGAATAGAGCTCAGGAAAGTTCAGAAGTTACTTCCCCTTTTTCTTGGGTGGTGCAGAGCTGTGTCTGGAGCCACGGTTAGAGCCATGGCCTGAACTGTGCACAGATGCCTTCCTCTTTCGGCTCATACTTCGACTCTGTTCTTCCTCCTTTTCGTAATGACTTTCAAGGCCCGCTTTTTGAACTTCTTCCTCCAGTTCATCTCGATCTTTTCCACTCTCTTCCTCCTTGCCCAAAGACTCATTGGAATAGTCTGATTCTTCTGCTTCAGATGAATAGTCTTCGTCACTGTCTTCTTTTTCCTCTTCATAATCATCTTCTAAAGGATTAAAGGTCTCATCCTCAATTTCAGATTCTGAATCCCCTTCCTCTGCATCTCTTCCCTCACCCTCAGGATCCAGTGAAGACCCGCCACCTTGTTCAAATTCTTCTCCTGTTGCTCATAATTTACTATGATCCACACAATCAAATGCCTTTCCATGATTTATAAAGCACAGAGAAATATCTTTATTCTTTGTTTTCAGTGAATATTTATTTGACAACAACAATATATACCTTTTCCAGGGTGTTTTCTGAATTCAGCTTTAATTTCTGGCATTTTCTTGCCTATGTACTGGTTACATTTTAATAATTTTCAGCAGAATTTCACTTGCATGTGATATTGAATGATATTGTTCAGTAGTTTCTGTTCTGTGGGATTGCCTTTTTTTGCAATGTGCAAAAGTACAGATATCTTCCATTTGATTGGACAAATTGATGTATTTTCAAATTTCTGGGCCTAAACTAGGGTGCACATGCAGTCTCTTTGCTCAGACATGCTCAGTATTTGCTAAAAACACCTTGCTTGATACTCCATTAATTTCTGGGACCTTATTTTTTACCGGTACCTTCATGACACTTTTTATTTATTTCTTCATTACCATTGATTATTGATCATACAATACTTCCTGAAATGGTTCAGGTTTATCAAGTTTTTGTGCAGTGATTCTATATATTTTTTTCATTCTCTTTTGATGTTTCCTGAAGCATTCAATGTTTTGCCCAAAGATGTACAAAGATGTTAGAGTTAGAAAATCAAAAGAGAAGAACACACTTGAGATTTTTCAAGCTGAAAGAACTGAGGAACAAACTTGAGCCTTATATTGCAACACTAAAGGATTCTATGAGCAAAATATTAAGTGACGCAGAAAACATCAAAAGAAGATGAGACAAATACACAGTCACTGTACCAAAAACTTACCAAAAAGAACCATTTAAGGATGTAGTATATGGTCAAGAACCCATGGTAATGAAGGAAGAGAGCCAAGCTACATTGAAGGCACTGGCAAAAAATAGGAAACCAGAAACTGATAAATTAACATTTAATGTATTTTCACAAAAAGATGCAGCCTCTGATGTACTTGTCTCAGAACTAGATAGAGATTATGATTACACAACATTGTGACTATTCTAAATGTCACTGAATTGAACAATTAACAGTGGTTAACATTATGTAAATTTTTCTTTTAATGAATAAAAAATTGTAATAATATTCTGGAATCATAACAAAGGATTTTTAAGAAAAGGAACAGAGTTATGCTGAGCCTGACTCTCACATTATCCTTTTCTATTTCTCTGAGGTCAGTGCTTGAAGTCAAATCTCTCAAAGAGGATGGTAAATGATTCATCAATGTTAATCATAATTTGGATAAATTTTCCACTTTAATGTGCAAGTGAGTAATTATAATATGCATCGTTTTCTTTAACCACAACACAGGAAATTTGTATTAAGAAAAATATCCTCTCTAGAGTATTTACTGGGTAGAGTCAGGATGAATCACACCACTAAGGCTCAATGTTTACAAATGAAAATGTCATTGATAGAACAATGGAAAGAGTAGGGAAGGAAACTTGCTGATGAATGATGATGATGAAAGTTTAGAATTGGCAATCAGCGATGACAAAGATGGGTCTCTTTCCCTATAATGGTCCTTACAAATCTCACTCATTGTCATTGTCTAGTCAGAACTGATTCAGAGCTAACATTCCAGTGGTTTTCCAAGGCTGTAAATCTCACATGAGGAGGCTGACCATCTCTTTCCTTCAGACCCATTAGAGGACTCAAACCACTCCAGAGGCATATGTTTTGAGTTAACAGCACACCTCTCTAGGGAGCATGTCAGCAGAATGCCATCCTAAAAGGTCAGGTAGTACAGAAACATGTTTGGGCAAGTCACTCCACCCAGCTATGTTTTAGTTTCCTCTTTGGTAAAATAGTGAACACACAGGATGCACCTTATAGTTGTTTTGAAAGTTTAAGGGGATGGTAAATGTAAAGCACTTCCATGAGATGATAAATATGAAATTCAGAACTGTGCAGTCACTTGTCTTACATATCAGTAGAATAAAGCGTGATCAGTAATACTATAAGTCTCTTGGTGATTCTAGAATAGTGTTCAAAGGAAGCATAATGTACTGTCTTCCCTTTTATTACAGCAACTTAATTAAAAAATTACTCTGTAGTCAATTCCACAAAGATTTATCTTATTTCTCCAACCACAATAAAGCACTTTTGACTTCAGAAGAGTCCACTAATATTTTTCTACCTGAAAGCTTCTTTAATGTTCTTCCTTGACTGTGCTTTTAATGCTTTCTCTATTACTGAGAAATGTTCATCAGCATAATAAATAAGCATTTTGTAATGATGCTCGTAAAACCCAGCTGAATATGCTATCTAGCTCTTTGTCATTTAATAAATGTGTTCTTTTGTTTTGTCTGATTTGTTTCCGACATAACTCTAGTGAAGTACATCTTACTATTTCCATTCTGTGGATAATAGATTGAAAACACAGAGAAATTCAATGACCAGCCTAATGTTACAGAACTTCAAGGAGTAGTGTTGGGACTCAAAGTCTTTATGTCTTTACAAGGCCTTTTCTCCAACTGGAAAACTTTAATTTAGCAGAGATTAGCCGGGAAGTCTTCTGTGGGCTGTTGTTGTTAGTATGGGCCTTTGAGTTGTCTGAGACTCTTAGCTACCCTATGTACAATAGTTCTGAACCTGGTCCTGTCATGAGTCAATATCACTGTCTCTGACACACTTTCCCCTATTACAACAGTCTCTTTGTCAACTCATTTCATCCAGGGTCATCCTCTCCTGAATTTCCCCCCCACCCTTCCAAGCATGACATCCTTCTCCAAGGACTGGTCCCTCCTGGCAACATGACCAAAGTATGTGAGGCAGAACTTCAAAATCCTTACCTCCAGAGAACAATCTGGTTTTACTCTCTCCAGGAGTTCATGGTATGTTTATTACTCTTCTCCAGCTCCACAACTCAAAGGCATCAATTCTTCTTCTGTCATCCTTACTCATTGTTCAGCTCTCTGATGCGTAGTAAGGAATTGTGAAGACCACTGATTTCCTATCGGAGATTTATTTTTTTTCTTATGGCTTTCTCTATAGTAGCCCATTTTAAAGTCAACCAAACAAACAAAAAAATTGGTTGCCATTGAGTGGATTCTGACTCATGGTGACCCCATGTGTTTCAGAGTAGAACTTTATATGGAGTGATTTGGGATCATCTATTGGAAGTAGATCCCCATGCCTTTTCTCTGAGGTGCCTCTGTGGGGACTAACATTACTATTATTACTATTCATTGCTGTCAAGTTGGAACTAACACATAGTTGACCTTCCATTGGGTTCCCAAGGCTGTAAACTGCACAAGAGACTGCCCACATTTCTCTTGTTTCTGACGGAGCTTCTAGTAGACATAAGCTGCTCAACTCCCTTTGGACTATGCCCTGGGTAAACTAGAACCATCAGTCTTTCAGTGTGTGGCAAAATATGCCAATTATACGAATTATCTGAGGGCTTTCTTGTTGTTAGGTTCTGTCAAGAACCGTAACGGTCTCATGAACAACAGATCTGAACCTTGTCCTATCTTGTGCCATCTTCACATTTCTTGACACATTAGAGCCCATGTGGCAAGTCACCGTATCAATTCACCTGTTCGTCTTCCTCTTCTTCACTGACCCTGTATGCTTCTGAGCATCATGGCCCACTACAAGGAATAGTCACTCCTAGTGACATCCCAAAGTATGTGAGGCGAATCCTCATCACCTTGGCCTCCAAAGAGCACTCTAGCTGCACCGTCTCCAATAAAGACATATTTATTTGTTATTTTGTTATTTTGCTGTCCATGAGATGTTCAGTGCTCTTCTCCAACACCACAGCTCAAAGGTAGCAATTATTCTTCTGTTATTCTTACTAATTTCCCAGCTCTCAGATGCATAGCAAGTGATCAGAAAGATCTTGGCCTGAATTAGATGCAACTTAGTCTTCAAACTAACATCATTACTCCTTAATAATTTAGAAGATTCCGACTGCGGATTTTTGCAGTGCAATATGTCTTCTGATTTCCTGACTGCTGGTACCAAAGATGTTAATTTTGGATCCAAGTAAAATGGAGTTGGTGACAGTTTCTATCTTTTCTCCATCTATCATGATGCTACCTATAGGTCTAGTGGTAAGAATCTTTGTCTTCTTTACACTGAGATGAAATCTATATTGAAGGGTGTATTCTTTGATCTTCCCCACCAAGTGTTCAAAGTCCCCCTCAGCAATTCCTTTCAGCAAGCAAGGTTGGGTCATCTGCATAATACTTTATGTATGAAGCTGTCTTAGTGGCTAATAATTTTTTTAAATTTAGAATATTAAATATTATTCTTACTATACCCCTGTGTGTCCATAAAAAATGTAACCAAAGACAAAGAAGTATAAATTATTAGTTACTTTTTATAGAACCCACTATTTGATAATTTTACTATAAATGTAAATCATTCCTAACTTAAGTTTTTATTTCTCAGAGGAAGTGTAATGAATGCGGTATACATTGTTAAGACAATTGGTGATTATATAACTGATAATATTTAATAGGTGAGTTTCTGTATCATTTTCAGTTCTTTGCAGTTCTATTATTCCAGATAACATAGTGTTAGATATTTTAATTTTGAGGAATGGTTTTCTTAGTAAAATCACATGTATTATTATTCTATCCTGCCAAATCTAATGTTGATATTTTTAAGTTGGCTTTCTTCAGTCCTTCAGAGATATTTATAATATAAATGAAATGTTTATTAAATGTTTGCCTTTGACTGCCAAGTAATAACTAGAGCTCATTAGCATTAAGTATAAGTTTTCTTAAAAAAAAAAGGTTTTATTGATTCACAATACCTTGACTTTTTGGTGGTAATTTCCATAATTTTTATTCTGTCAGCATGATTTACAGTGTAATTCTCTAACATCTTCATATTAAGTTTCCTAAAAATTCCATGATTGTAAATTTCAAGATTCATTGTGATGTTTTAATAACAATGTGACAATGATATGTATAATTATCATAAAATTTCCCAGGGAATCTAGGCAGAAGATTCCACATTGAAAACACAAGAGTTGGAGTCCTATTAGAACTCTAAGTAGAAGTTAAAAAATAATTAGACTAGATCTTTGCATGTAGAGAAGAGTCAGATGCATTTTAAACTTTGCTCAAAATCCTTACAATAAACATTAATGTTCCTTTGATTCCATAACTGAGTTACTTAAACAGTATATATATATAAACAGTATGTTGTTGTTGTTATGTGCCGTCGAGTCGTTTGCGACTCATAGCGACCCTATGCACAACAGTCCTAAACCCTGCTCTATACTGCGCCAACACACTGCCTCTGACATTCCCATCCCGATTACCCCAGTCACCGAATCAATCCATCTCATAAAGGGTCTTCCCCTCCTGCGCTGTCCCTCCACCCTCCCAAGCATGATGGCCCTCTCCAAGGACCCATTCCTCCTGGCAACATGTCCAAAGTATGTCAGACGAAGCCCCAGAATCCTTGCCTCCAAGGAGCAACCTGGTTTAATCCTCTCCAAGATGAATGTTTGTTTTCCTGGCAGTCCATGGTACATTCTGTACTCTTCTCCAGCACCACAGCTCAAAAGCATCCACTC
>NW_006399758.1:16041367-16047796 GCF_000299155.1 Elephantulus edwardii | reverse complement strand
TAATTATTATTAAATTAGTTGATTATTTTTGAGTAGGCAGTAGTCAACTTTAAAACTCAAATTATGAAAACTTAGTGGCATTTACTTCGTAAACAACATGCCTCCAGAAACTCTATGATGTTTGATAAATGACAATTATTTTAGAAGGGTTTCAGGCCTTTTGTTCATGGGGTTGCTGTGAGTCGTGCTCCACTCGAAGGCAATCAACAACAACAACAGTTATATAAGGTAGTCTGGCATAATATTGACTCTGAATGAACCACCCCTTTTGTACTTTTATATACCATAAAAGTGGGTGTAACCTATTAATTATATGAGAAAGGAACTTTCTTTCCTGAGCTATTGATGCTTGTGTAACATCAGAAAGTGAATATCCATAAATAAAGGTAACTATAATGATTAATTTACTATTTTGTAACTTTTATCTTTTTAAAGGACAATGCCTAGATGTCAGAATGAGATTTTTAAAAAATCACAGTCTTTATTTTATCATATGCTAATTATTTGTATTAATTTTCTAAAAAAATTATCGAGAAGGTAATACCTATGAGTATTTGATGATTTTTTTCAGAGACTAGTATAAATGAATACATCCTTGAAATAGTCAAACAAGAATGTCTGTATATTAGAATTCTCAAGATATATTTTTGTAAGCTACTTCAGAAAAATTAAATGTGTAGATATAGTAATTAAAATATCTTTGATGGAAAGCTCTGAAAGTTTTATAATAGAATGAAATTGCAATATGGAATTAAATAATAGAAATATTTAAAAAGAAAAGATGTTTCCTTCGTGATTTCAGTATTCCAATCTAAAGTGGCATGATTCTGTATTAATTAAATTTCGAGAAGGTAAAGTTACACCATAGTGAATTCCTATAAACATCAAATGAGTTTATGCTATAATTTCATAATAGTCTGGCCACTGTGATAAAGCTACATTTCTCAGAGCCAGATACCATTGAAATACATTTTAAATTTTGCTTTGTTGCACGAGAATAACCTTAGCATATCACAAGATATAAGTTCACAGCATAAAGATGAATTCTACTAATTGAACAGTTAATTAATAATGTAGTTGCAAATTTATAATAAGATACAGATAAAATAAATACATGTTTTACTTTATTATAAAATTTTATTTAACAATAGCAATAAAATCAACATTTGATTTATAGGGAGATTTTCCTTGTCTAGGGGCTAATTTAATTAACTTTTTTATGTATTTCACATTTTTTAAAAAAATTTTATTCTTTTTCATGGGTGAACCATCAAATTGGATCTGACTGGTACGGGAGGAGATTGCCCTTCCTTCTCCAGCAGAGCATCTGGTGGATATAGTTCACATTTTAAATCATCTTACCACATTTACCTTTTTAGGGATTGTTGTAATAATCACCCCAGTGGGTGGTTTCCAAGGGCCCTGTGAATGGTGCTGGTTTGAGCAATCTGAGTGTATAGTTTGATTTGAGAAATCAACAGGGTGGCATCTGTTCAGGTTTCTCTACAGTAAAGGACAATGGGTTTCTGTGATTTTCCAGTTGGAAAGGAACGTTATTGGGGTCAGCCCATAGTAAATGCATGGTTGTGTGCACACTTATATTTGTGTATATAATTTTTCTCACAGTTTAATCAGATTAAACAAACTCTTCCATCTAAGATTCACATATTGTGAAACTAGCATTGCCTACTAGGATCAAATACAGTGACTTGTTTTGCAGTAGTAACCAACATAACCCAATGCATAATAGGATCTCAAAGAACACTACTTCTCTCCTGCCTCCCCAGTACGATGCTTTCTATTAGCACCCAGATATCTCAAGATATGCTAGTTTGTTTGGGGGTTTTATGGGGAGGGGGATATTCTTTCCATGATGCCATCAAGTCCTTTTCAACTCATAGCAAGCCTGAGCGAAACACAGGATGGCATACACTGTCCTTGCCCTAGTGCCGCCTTGGAGTATGTTGTTGCCATTGTGTCAATCCATCTAATTGAGGGTCCTCCTTTTTCACTAACCTACTTCATCAAACCCAATTCCCATTTGGGGCACTTGGTTCTTCTCCCTGATAATTTATCCAAAGATTTCTGACAAAACATATTTATTCTTTTAGAAGTTCATGGTATATATTCTTTGCTAATTTCACAATTCAAAAGCATAAACTATACACTCTTCTCTAATCATAGTCTGACATAATTTCCACAATGCTTTTGATGTGATTGAAATGATCTCATTTGACTTGGATCAGATGCATCTTGGTCATTGATGTTATATCCTTGCTCTTTAACACTTTAAAGAGAATATTTGAAACAGTCCTCAGGGCAATATGACAGCTGATTTCTTGATTGCTGTTTCTAAAAGTATTGATTATGGATCCAAGTAACAATACCATCTTATTTGTTTCTCATGATTTGGCTTATTGATAAAATGTGGGGATTTTTATTATCTTTATGTTGAAAAGGCCAACCCAAAGATTGTATGCATCTACCATGATTTGAAGTTACCATCAGCTCTGCAGGAGCAAGATAGACAATCCCTTTTCATGTAATTTATAGCCCCCCAGGATATGTGGTGAGTCAGCTGTGAGTAAGGTCTGATTCCACAGCAATGAGAAATTATGTTGAGATGCAATCTATACTGAAAGCAATAAGTTTTAACTTAAGTCAGTAAGTGCTTCAAGTTTTTTTTTCCCAGCATCAGGGTTGCATCATTTGAATATTTTATGTTGCTTATGAATCATCTTCCAATCTTGATGCCACAGTCTTATTAATATAATCTAGCTTCTTGCACATGAATACAAGTAGAATAAAAATGGTGAAAGGATACAGCACTGTTGCAGACCTAGGGTAAAGTATTTTTATAATTATTAGTAATGAGACAGACAACCAAAATCAGATAAGACAGTGTAAAGACAGGAGTCAGCAGTTTCGTAGACTGAAGAGTCCGATTCCAACTTCCCTGTATCTTTATTGAAAATTATCAGGAAGTAAATCACAAAGAGAATTCAATGCAAATGAAGCCAAGCTCTTTCTATTGAAAATCTTCCTCTTGACTTAGGAAGGAAGGGTCAGCAAATACAATGCAAGAATCCTGTAAATCCTTAAGGATTGCCTTAATGCCCCAGGATGAATTCCATCCTAAAATAACATTCAGTTTATTACAGATATTTAGTATTGGCTTCCCATACAGCACCAATACACATTTTTCTTGATTTTTAAACCATGCAGTATCTTCTTGTTCTATTCAAATGACAGCTTCTCAGTCTACATACAGGTTCCATAAAAACAAAATTAGTGTTCTGGAATTCAATTCTTCTAATTTATTATTATGGTATATTATGATCCACACAATAGAATGCCTTTATATAATCAATACAAATAAACATCTTTCTGGTATTATCTATTTTGGCCACAATCCATTTGACATCAATAATTATTTTCCTCACTCCATGAACTCTTCTGAATCCAACTGAAGTTTCTGACAGTTTCTTGTCTATGGTGCTCCAGCCATTCAAAAATAATCTTCAGCAATATTTTACTTGTGTGTGATGTTAATAGTAGTGTTGGATACTTTCTGCATTTCGTTGGATCACTTTAACTTTCTTTTTTAAATTGGAACAGATGTGAATCTTTTCCAATCATTTGGCCAAGTATCGGCTTTCCAAATTTGTTTATACACTAAAGTGAAGGTCTAAGGCTGCGTTTGTTTGTTGAAACTCTTCAGTTCATATTTCTTCAATTCCTAGAGTGTCATTTTTTGCCAAACTTAAACTTCCTTCAGTAACCTTGCTTCTTAATCATATGCTACTTCCTGAAACAGTTAAATGTTGACTGATTCCTTTTAGCACAGTTCTTTGATGTTATTGTAAGGTAAAAAAGGCGCAGAGAGCTGGGCGAATTGAAACATAAGAGTTTATTAGTGGCTCTTGGGGCAGATTTACTGTCTGAGGCCAGAGAAAGGCAGGGTCAGGGAGCAAAATTACACATGAGGAAAAGTTATAGGTTAAACTTTTTAGGTAGTGGTTGGAGATAGGGTGGTCAAATTGGTGGTCAGTTAGCGTGGAGGAAGTTGATTGGATGCCCTTTGTTAGCTTCTAATGATGGAGCTGCAGTCATGCAAGATATGGTTGATGACTGGGTTTCCTTCTGATTGGCCACAGTGTCTTACACCAGGTAGATTGGAATGTCTCTTAGAAGGTGAGGTCAGCACAAGATGTCGCCCAACCCCCAAGGTGACCTTCCAGTTATCTCACAATTTTCCGTATTCCTTCCATCTTCTTTTTTCCCCCCTCAAGGTTATACATTGCCATTTTATTTGTCGAAAGTAACTCAATATCTAAGGTTTCAACATCGTTTATTATGTTGCCCATAGAGTCCTTCAGTACTTTACTTGAAGCATGCATTTGTTCTTCAGTTCTTTCACCTTGACAAATGCTGAGCAAGTTTTTCTTATTTGGTTTTCTAACTCTAGGTCATAATACTTTTCTTTGTCTTCTCAAGCTACCTTTTGAAACCTTCATTCTTTTCTCTTATTTCATCATTTTCTCCTTGCTTAAAGTTCTGTAAGTTGAAGAATACATTTTAGGGAAACTTCTGACATACTTTTTTGATCTTCTCACTCTTACTTGTCTTTTTAAGGATCTTTTGCATTCTTCACTTAAGATGTCTTTGATGTTATATCACAACTCTCGGGTCTTTGGTTGCTCATGTTCAATGCCTCACATCCTTTCTTGAGATGATTTTAAAATTCAGATTGGCTACACTTGGAGTCATATTTTGACCCTCATGGGCTATTTTTCCTTTTCTTCAATTTCCACTTTGAACTTACGTATGAACATTTGATGGTCTGTCCTGTAATTATCCCCTGGCTTTATTCTGATTGCTGTTATGGAACTTTCCCCCTGTCTCTTTCTAATGATGTAATGAATTTGTGTCCTGTCAGTGACATCCATGTATATAGTCTCTATCTTTTAAAGGTATTTGTACTGGAAAAAATATTGAATTTACAAAATTCTATTATGCAATCTCTAGCCTTATAATTGTAACCGAGGTCTTATGTTCTAGTGACCAGTCCTTGTTCTTCATTTGCAGCTTTGGCATTCAGTCACCAACTATTATTAATGTAAGCTGAGAAAAACTTCTGTTGATTTCGGGCTACAGAAGTTTGTGGAAACTCAATTTATTTACATTTGACTTTAGTGATTGTTTAGTTTATTTGGATAAGAGGTCTTTTGTTTACTCATATGAATATTATTCTGTCACTAACACCATTGTATTTCAAGATGAAATATTCTTTTCAATGATGGATGTGATACTTTATCTCTTTAATTTTTCTTTCCTCATGTAATGTCTATAGGTGCCATCAAGTTAACAAGTTAAGTACAAGCCTATGAACTTTAAATCTGAACTACCCTGTGCTATTCTCATCATCTCTGACATACTTGAGCTCCTAACTACAGTCACTATGTCAATTCAACTTCTTGAGAGTCTTCATCTCTTTTATTGACTCTCCACATTTCCAAAACCAAGATCTTTTTCTAAGGAGTGCCCCACTCAACATATCTAAAATATGTGAGACAAAGTTTCACCATCCTCTCCTCTAAGGAACAAATTGGCTGCACTTTCTTCATGACATATTTGTTTGTTCTTTTAGTATTCCATGGAATATTCAGTACTCTTCTCCAGCACTACAACTCAAAGATGTCTATTCTTCTGTCATTTTTAGTAATTGTCTAGCTTAAGGTCTAGACAGTGACTAACTCTCAGATGAATGTTGATGTTATGTGCCATCAAGTTGCCTGCAACCCACAGCAATCTTATGTACAGCAACTCTTAAGCCAACCCCATCCTGAGCCAGTTTCACTAATTAGAACACACCTCACTCCATTGCCCTCGTTACTATATCAATCCATCTTATCTAGGGTCTTCCTTTCCTGCACTGTCCCTCCACCCTTCTGAACATGAAGTCCTTCACCAAGGACTGGTTCCTCCTGGTAAAATGCAAAGTGTGTGAGATGGATTCAGCCTTAGAATGGCCTTAGAGCCAAGTACATGTGAACCAAAATATGACTTTGAGTCTACCCCACCTGAATTTCAGAACCATCTCAGGAACAAGTTTGAGGCCTTGAACACTAATGAGCGAAGACCAGATGAACTGTGGGAGGATATCAAGGGTATCATCCAGGAAGAGTGCAAACCATCATTGCAAAGACGGAAGAGGAAGAGAAGACCAAAATGGATGTCAGAAGAGACTCTGAAAATTGCTCTGGAGCACAGAGAAGCCAAGCACAAGGAAGAATTCAAGATACTAAAGAGTTGAATAGATTTCAAAAGGCAGCACGGGATGACAAAGTAAAATATTACAATGAAATGTGCAAGGAGTTTGAGTCAGAAAATCAAAAGGGCTGAACTCGCTCAGCATTTCTTAAGTTC
>NW_006399758.1:16040347-16040911 GCF_000299155.1 Elephantulus edwardii | reverse complement strand
CACATCAGCAAAGAACTGCGAGAAGTCCAGGCTGGGTTTAGAAGGGGTCATGGTACTAAGAATATTGTAGCTGATGTTAGGTGGATGTTGGCTGAAAGCAGGGAATACCAGAGGAAAGTCTATCTGTGTTTCATTGACTATGCTAAGGCATTTGACTGTGTGGGTCATAACAAACTGTGGCTGACTCTGAGAAGAATGGGAATCCCAGAACACTTGACTGTGCTAATGAGAAACCTATACTTGGACCAAGAGGCAGTTGTCAGAATAGAGCAAGAAAACATTGCATGGTTCAAGATTGGGAAGGGTGTACGCCAGGGATGTGTCCTGTCTCCATATCTTTTCAACCTGTATGCAGAACAGATAATCCGGGAGGCTGGGCTCTATTAGGAGGACTGTGGAGTCAAGATTGGTGGAAGATCTATCAACAACCTGTGATATGCAGATGACACAACCCTGCTTGCTGAAACTGAGTAGGACCTGAAGTGCTTGCTGCAGAGGGTCAAGGACTGCAGACTCCAATATGGATTGAGGCTCAATGTCAAGAAGACAAAGATTCTCACTACT
>NW_006399758.1:15996867-16039607 GCF_000299155.1 Elephantulus edwardii | reverse complement strand
GGTTTGATTCAGTGACTGAAGTAATCGGGATGGGTGTATCAGAGACAGTGCGATTGGCACAGGACAGAGCAGAGTTTAGGGCTGTTGTACACAGGGTTGCTATGAGTCGCAAGCGACTCGATGGCACATAACAACAACAACAACAACAACAATGTGAGATGGAGTTTCAAAATTCTAGCCTCCAAGGAGAAACTTGGTTTCACTCTAAGAGAGACCTATTTGGTTTCTTGGTGGCCCATGTTATGTTCCTGACTCTTCTCCAGAACCACAACTCAAAGGCGTTGATTCTTCTTCCGTTATCCTTAGTCATTGTCTAGCTCTCTGACGCATAGCAAGTAATCGCAAAGACCATGGCCTGGGTTAGGCACACCTTGGTGTCTAAATTGACATAGTTGCTTTTCAGTGCTCTGGAGAGGTCCCTGACAGCAGGCTTTCTCAGTACAATTCATCTTTGATTTCCTGACTGCTAGGGCCAAGAGTATTGCTTGTGGACCCGAGCTGTAATTGTTAACAACCTCAGTCTCTTCTCCATATATCATGATGCTGTCAATTGGCCAGTGGTGAGACTCTTTGTCTTCTTGATGTTGAGCTTCAATCTGTACTGAAGACTGCAGTCCTTGATATTCTGCAGCAAGTACTTCAGATCCTCCTCAGTTTCAGCAAGCAACGTTGTGTCATCTGCATAACATAGGTTGTTGATGAGTATTCCTCCAATCCTGATATCACATTCCTCCTTACAAAGCCAAGCTTTCCAAATGATCTGTTCTGCTTATAGATTGAAAAGGTAAGGAGATAGGATGCATCCCTGGCACACTCTTTTTCTGATTTTGAAACACGCAATGTTTCCTTGCTCTGTTCTGAGGATTGTTTTCTGGTTCAAGTATAGGTTTCTCATAAGCACAATCACAATCAAGTGTTCTGGGATTCCCATTTTCCTCAAGGTTAGCCACAATTTGTTGTGATCCACACAGTCAAATGCCTTTAAATAATCAATGACACACAGGTAGCCATTCCTCTGGTACTCTTTGCTTTCTTGCAAGATCCATCTGACACTGTCAATAATGTCTCTAATCCCACGACCTCTTCTAAACCCAGTCTGGATTTTTGGTAGTTCTCTGTCAATGTATCATTCTTGTCTTTTCTGGATCATCTTCAGCAGGATTTTGCTAACGTGACATATTAGTGATATTATTTGATAATTTCCACGCTCTGTTGCTTCACCTTTTTAAGGAATGGGAATAAATACAGATCTCTTCCCATCAGTTGGCCAGATAGTTGTCTTCAAGATTTCTTGGCACAACCTGGTGAGCACATCCAGGGTTGCATTTGTTTATAGAAATATTTCAATTGGTATTCCATCAATTCCTGGGGCTTTATTTTTTTGCCAAGTCCTTCAGAACAGCCTAAACTTTCTCTTTCATCACCATTGTCTTTTGATCATATGTAGTTTCTTGAAATTTTTCTGTGTCAGCCAATTCTTTTTGGTACAGTGACTTTGGATACTCCTTCTATCTGCTTTTCATGCTTCTTGAATCATTAACTATCTGGCCATAGCATCCTTAACATTGCAACTTGTGGCTTGGATTTGTTCTTTAGTTCCTTCAGCTTAAGAAATGCCAAGTGAGTTCTGCCCTTTTGATTTTCTGACTCCAGCTCCTTACACATTTTATTAATATATTTTGACTTGTCTTCACGAGCTGCCCTTTGAAATCTTCTATTCAGCTCCTTAACTTCTTGATTTCTTCTCTTTGCTTTGGCTTCTTGGCACTCTAGTGCAGTATTCAGAGTATTTTCTGACATCCATTTTGGTCTTTTCTTCCTCCTTCTGTGTAATAACCTTTTGTGTTCTTCATGAACAATATTCTTGATCTTCCCACAGCTCATCTGGTCTTTGTTAATTAGTTTTCAAGACCTCAGACCTATTTCTAAGTTTGTTTTTAAATTCAGGGGGGATAGACTCAGTAAATTTTGATCCCTGTGGATATGATTTGACCTTCTTTAGCTTTAATTTGAATGTGCAATCTGGTCTGTTCCTGAATCAGCAACTGGCCTAGTTTTAACTGCTGATATTTAACTTCTTCAACAATTCCTTCCACAAATGTAATCAATCTGATTCCTGCACATCCCATCAGGTGAAATCCATGTGTATAGCCTGTGTTTATGTTTCTTATAAAAGGTATTTGTAATCAATAAATCAATTGTGCAGAATTCTATCCTATCACCAGTCTCATTTCTGTCACCAAGTCCATGTTTTCTGACTATTGATCCTTCTGCCTGGTTCCCAACTTTCACATTCCAGTCACCCATTATTATGAATGCATCTTGGTTACATGTTCCAATGATTTATGACTGCAACAGTTGGTAGAATTAATCTATTTCCTCCTCTTTGGCTCTGGTTGTTGGTGCATACATTTGAATGATAGTGGTATTAACAGGTCTTTTGTATGCATATGGATATTATCCTGTCACTCACAATATTGTGTTTCAAAATGGATCTAGAAATGGCCTTTCCCCCCCTTTTTTCTTTTTTTTTCCAAAATTCTGATTTATTTACAAAGTTTGAATACATTGTTTTTCACAAAAGATCCTTCCCATCCCCTTCACCCCACTCACCCATTGAATTGTGCAACCCTATGATTAACACCCTATCCCCACACCTATTCTCACCCCTCTGTTTCCACCCTCCCCTGCCCCTTGGATCTTCATACTCATTCTACAATAATGGTTTTATATGTATTTATCCTTGTGGGACTGAATTAGTTCACTCAGCATAATGCTCTCCTGTTGCTTTTGAGTTAAGTAATAATTTACAAAACAATTGCTCCTGCATGCTACGTAGCATTCCATTGTATGAATATACCACAACTTGTCAATCCATTCATTTGTGGTTGAATATCTGAGGTGTTTCCATGTTCTTGCCATGGTGAATAATGCTGCTATGAACATTGTGTACATGATTCTGTTTGAGCCTTAGTTCTCATTTTCTTGGAGTATATTCCAAGCAATAGTATAGCTAGATCCTATGGAATTTCTATGTTCAACTTTTTGAGGAAGCACCAAAATGCCTTCCAGAGTGGTTGTATTATTTTACAGTTTCACCAACAATATAATCTCACCAACAATGTAAAAGAGCTCCAATCTCACCACATCCTCTCCATCATTTATTGCTTGCTGTCATGTTAAACTTTGCCACTACTACTGGAGTAAGATGGTATCTCATTGTGGTTTTGATTTACATCTCTCCTATTGCCAGTGATTTGAAGCATTTCTTCATACATCTGCTGGTGATTTGAATATCTTCTGTGGAAATTCTTTTCATGTCTTTTGCCCATTTTGTAATTGGGTTATCAGTCTTTTTCTTGTGTAGACCCAGGAGTATTCTATAAATCTTTTTCTTGTGGAGGCCCAGGAGTATTCTATAAATTTTCATTATGAGTCTCTTTCTGAGATGGTATTGCCAAATGTTTGTTCATAGTCAGTAGGTTTTCTTTTCACCCTGCTGGAAAAAGTTTTTGATGAGCAAAGGGATTTAATTTTCAGAAGGTCCCACTCATTAATTTTATCCTCTTCATATTGTATATTTCTGCCTGTATTTGGCAGTCCCCTTTTAATGTATTCTAGGGCTTCTAATTTTGATTTCACTTTGTCTCTTATGAACTTTATGGGTTTGAGCTTTACTCCCGAGTCTCTTATTCATCTTGAGATGATTTCTGTGTATGGTGTAAGATGTGGATCCTGTTTCAGTTTTCTGCAGGTAGTAGTCCAGTTTTTCCAGCACTATTTGTTTGAAGTTTGCCATTTCCTCATTTTATAGGCTTTATTTCCTTGTTGAATATCAGTTGACCATAGATAGCTGGGTCTATTTCTATTTCTGGGCTTTCAATTCTGTCCACTCATCTATGTGTCTATCATTGTACCAGTACCATGCTGGTTTTGTTACTACTGCTGTGTAGTAGATTTTGAGGTTAGAAACAGCCTTTTAAACTATGAAAGTGACCCTATATTTTCTCACCTTTTCATCTTCTTTATAATAGATCATATGATCATCTGATCCAAAATGTCCCATGCCAATCCATCTCATTTCGTCATTACCTAATATATCAAATATTAATGTGTTCCATTTCTTTCTTCATAATGTGTAGTTTTCCTATATTCATGCTTCTTACATTCCATGTTCCAATCATTTGTTTCTGCTTACAGCTATTCCTCCTCTTTTGTGTTCTAAACTTGAGCGATAAGCCTCAGTTGCCATATCTGTTAGTCTACTCTAAGTGTGTTCTACTGTAGTAAGACCATAGCTTGAATTAGGTGCAACTTAGTCTTTAAATTGATATTCCCAATGAAACATGTCTTTTGATCTTTACTGCTATTCAATGGATGTTGATTGTGTATCTAAATAAAACAAAATTGTTGGCAAGTTCAAGAATTTTTTCATCTATCTTGATTTTGCCTATGGACTTAGTGGTGAGTATTTTTTGTTTACTTGATGTTGAGATGCAAAAAGATGATTTCAATCCATACTGAAATCTTTGATCTTCAGCAAGCATTTTTGGCTCTGACTGCTTACAACAAGCAAAGTTGTGTCATTTGCTTAATGCAGGTTTTTGATGCATATTCTTCAGGTTCTGATACACATTTCCCCCCCAATAAAGCTTAGCTTACTATTATCTGATTCAAAGTGGTCAATAACAGTCCATTACAGATCATTAATGCTCAAGGTACCAATTTTTATGCCTTTATTTCCATTTTGGCACCTTCTAATTTTCCTAGATTCATACTTTGTGCATTCCATGTCCCACTTCGTAATTGATGACTGCCACTCATTTTGAGTTCTTCCACCTTAGCAGATGAAGCTTATTTGATTAATGAAAGCTTTATTCCATCTGAGTTATTAAAGCACATTCTCCTTTGGTGAGACAGCTCTTCCTCAATTTTATCTTGAATGACTTCCAACCTGGGGAGTTCATCCCCTGGCACAATACTGGACAATGCCCCACCGCTTATCATTACATTTTCAAAATCTCATTATTTGAGTATTGGATGGACAGCTTCCTAGGCTGCCTTAATATGGAAGATCTGCTGAAACTTGTCAATTACAAACGACCTTACTGGCTTTTGGAATACTATAGCATAGCTCCCATCATCCTAGCAATATGCAGATCACCACACAGTATGTCAAATTGACAGATGAGTGGTGGAACTGAAGGACACATAATATAATGTACAAAAGGCAAATGAGCTGACAAGATGTATCTAATATTATGTATCTAATATGATTATCTTTTCGTAGGTAAGTTCTTTTCTTCTTGTTGCTCTTTGTAGGTAATGTCAAATTGACTTTGACCCATAAAGACCCTATAAAAACAGCTTGGAGCCATGCCCTATCCTACACCTCCTCGTGATCTCAAATATGCTCGATGTCCATTGTTACAGTCACTATTTTAATCTATTTCATCGATGAACTTCTCTTTTTCTCTGACCCTCTATGTTTCTCAACAAGGTATCTTTTCCAAGGGACTGGTAGTCTAGTGAAATTTTAGAATGAAATGAAATGAAAAATTTCTATGCTAGTTAAAAGACATAAATTAATAAATAGAAATCTGTCAATTGCATCTCTGAGATTTTAAATACATGTTCAGATGTACAAATAACCTGTTTTAGATATTTACTGATCCAAAAGCTTGACTTACTTGATGCATTCATAATGCAGTTCAGATAAAGAACATGAAGCTACGGCAGTATACAGAGGTTGGCAAAATCTCTCCACAAAAATGAAATCCACCCAAATAAACATTGGAGAATTTAAAAACAAACAAACACCCCCTCATTTTTGGTCTTTGGAAATTGACTCAAAGTAGATAATAATTTGGGAAGACTCTATTCTTGAAGAGATTTTTAGAGCTTTAGATAGGAAGTGTGAGTCTGTGGTCTTTTCATTAGCTTGACTTCAAATCTAACTTCTCTGAATTTGCCTTCTAGATAGAGTCACAGAAATGACTGTTTATATCTAGAATTGGCCATGAACACCAGAAACTTTGCTGCCAGACTTTGTCTACTTGGGAACATGAGAGAGCGCACGCGAATGCGCGAGAGAGCACTCTCAACAATTATAATTGAAAATTGAATTATTCTCTTCAGTAATTGATTGATTGAAGGATAGAGGAACTGCCAGGAAGAATTTGAGAAGATTTGACCACATTTATGTAGAAACTCCACTCAGTAATAGTAGAATACATATTCTTATCAAGTAAGTATATATGGAATAATATCCAGGATAGAACATACTGCTAAGCTGTAAAACAGATTCAGTAAACCTACATTTAAATTTATACTGATTGAAATCATGCCAAGTATATTCTCTGACTATAGCATGTTTAAATGAAATTTTTTTTAAATCAACAAGAGAAAGGAATTCAGGTAAGTTTTTACAAAATGGACCATGATTCAAAAAAGAAATCACAAGTAAGAACATAATTATCTCAAAATTCATGAGATGTAGCTGTAGCAGTACTGACAAAGCATTTTATACATTTAATCGGGATATTAGGAGAAAGAAGATTGTAGTAAGAGAAATGCAAATCTAATCAAAAGTAAACAGAATGAAGTAAACATCAGAAAAAAACACTGAAAACAATGAAGCCTCAAGAAGAAACAATAGGACAAAATTTAGTACAATTAAAAATTTGTTCTTTGAAATGATTAACAAAACTTGTAATCAATAGTTTAAAAACTAAGAAGATATAATAATGAAAGGGGAGGACAGCATTAAAGATCTTTTGAGAATTAACAGTGATTGCAAGAAAATTTAATGAGCAATTTAATGTTTTAAAATATACACATTCAATGGGAAAGAATTGACTAAAGCGAAACTATGAAATAAAAACAGATCTGCGAAAGACAAAGGAAATGGAATAGCATTTCAAAATAAAAATACCGATATTATACCAGTTCCTTCATACACTAAAAGGGAACATTCTTCTTTGGTAAAATCAATATAATAACTGCAACCAAACCAAATAGAGACATCACAAGAATACTGCAGACCAATATTCTTCATAAACAAGTGTAATTATTATTAATAACATATTATTAAATTAGATCTAACACTGAAATATTGGTTTACTGTCAGCAAATAAATTAGTATAGTATATTGCTACACTTTGACCAGGAAGCAGTCTACAGAACAGAGCAGGGAAACACTGCATAATTCAAAATCAGTATAGGAGTATGTCAAGGATGCATCTTGTCTCTGTATCTTTTCAATCTATATGCAGAACAAATCATTCAGAAAGCAGGGTTCAATATGGATTGAAGCTCAACATCAAGAAGACAAAGTTTATCACTACTAGGCCAATTGACAGCACTATGGTAAATGGAGAAGAAATTGAGGTTGTTAATAATTACAACTTGCTCGACTCCACAACCAATGCTTTTAACACCATCAGTCAGGAAATCGAAAGACAAATTGCATTTGGAAAATCTACTGTAAGGGACCTCTCTAGAGTACCGAAAAACAAAGATGTTAGTCTGGAGACTAAGGTGCATCTAATCCAGGCTATGGTCTTTGCAATTATTTGCTATTATCGGAGAGCTGGACAGTGACTACGGATGACAGAAGAAGAATTGATGCCTTCGAATTTTGCTGGAGAAGAGTCTTGAGCATAACATGGACTGCCAAGAAAACAAATAGGTCTGTTTTAGAGAGGGTGAAGTTTCTCCTTATAGTCTAGGATTTTGAAACTCTATCTCACGTATTTTGGGCACGTGGCCAGAAGAGATCAGTCTTTTTTTTTTTTTTAGGTAAAATAGCTATTTATTCAGCCTTGTCATCCATGCCAAAATTTTTTGTGCATAAACCATTATCATTGTCACACCTTCTGTAACAAGCTTTAACTGTACACCAAATCGTATTTCATGTTACCTGGATATATAAAAATGTAAAGTGAAAATGATTTATCAATTCCTTTTAACACTACCAGTAAACAATTCAGCAAGAGACAGGAGGCACAAAGTCTTAGTAAAATATGACAGAGGAAGAGTTATATATGTTATTAATATACAAAGACAACAAACTTTTACAACATTGCATTTACTAAGATTCTGGCAATTGCTTTATGCAACAAAACACAGCATACCAGGCTTGCAATTCAACTTGTTTATGGTAAATCTCACCTTCAATATGAAGCTGTTTTTAAAAAACAAACCAAAACCCTGCTTCTTACATGCGACATTTCTTACCAAGTATGCCATTAAACACAGAAATGAACTGAAGATAGCAAATCTAGGAGTTAAAAAATCTAATCATTGCAGCCTAAACAAAAATCCATATGAAAGTAAAAGAACTATCACTGGTAACATAACTGGTGAAATTAGGATCTTTTAACTATTAAGTTCAAAAAGTACCAGTGTCTATTTGAAATGATTTCTCTCAAAAGCCAAAGCATGGTCAAAATCAATTCAAGTGACATAACACATTCTAATGCTAAAAAATACTTAGTATTATTAAAATGGAGGTTAATTCTAGAGCTTTTGGGGCTTTCTTCTTTTTAAAACTATTCTTACTGTCTGATTCCGTTTCTGACATGGAGCTTTCTGAAGATTTATGTGAACGGGTCTTCTTTTTCTTTCTCCTTTTTCCTTGTGTTTTTTATCCTCATCTTCAGAATCCGAAGAACTGCTGGAAGAATCAGAGCTTGATGAAGAAGAAGATGAATACCTACCAGATTTCTTCTTTTCCTTTTTCTTTCTCTGTCTTTTTTTGGATGAGCTTTCATTTCCACTTAATAGTTTCTCTCTGTGTTTTTCTAGTTCTTTCTTCCAGTTCTCATTCATTTTTCCTTCAAATTCAGTCAATGCCTCGGAGCCCTTCTTTTTCTTTTCTAGTTGTTCTTTCATTTCTTCCTAGGTGGGTCTTGGTCGATTCAGATAATCTTGTATCGTTGGTCCTGAAGACTGAATTGGAGCCCTTGATCTGGCCGTTGCTGTTGGGTTCATATAGGCCACCCGCTTCCCCATGGTGCCAGAGGGCTTAAGGAGTGCACTTAGGACACGTCGAGAGAAATCACGCCGGAGAGGCGGCCAAAGCGGACCGGCCAAGGCTTCTTGTGAGCAGAGATCAGTCTTTTGAGAAGGACATTATGCTTGGAAGGGTGGAGGGACAGACAGCCCAGGAGAGGAAGACCCGGATGAGATGGATTGATACAGTAACTGGGGTAATGGGGGTTGGTGTGTCGGTATTAGTGAGACTGGCTCAGGACAGGGCAGGGTTCCGAGGAACTGTACATAGGATGTATATGGGTCGCAGGTGACTTGACGGCATATGACAACAACCACCACCACCACCACCACCTTGATAACAGCAAATAAATTAGTGTAATATATTGATAAAAAGATATAAAGTAAATGATAATTTCAGCATTTTCAACCAAGTGAAAGATTACTACTACTGATACACAGCATAAACAAATGAATCCCAAATACCTGTGCTAAACAAAAGGAGTTAGACAGAGAAGACTGCATATTGTACAACTCCATGTGTCTGAAATTTACAGAAACAGAGATAGAAAGAAGATCAGCATTTGTTTAGAGATCAGTATGGGACAGATATTGAGATCTCTTAGACACAATGATTTTTTGGATTACTTGATGTGTTCAAAAGCTGTATTCCAGAGATCATTACACTATTACAAAAAATTTAAAAAACTCATCACACTGTATTCTTACTATACATACATAGCTATGACAGTCTTAGGGTAAAGAGCTGTGTTACCATCCCAAAGGTACCACCAGCAGTTCTGTGGGAGACAAATGGGCAACCTCCTCCCTTGTGATTTACAGCCTCTGAAAACCCACCAATTGGAGGGCCAAGTAGGAGTCAGTTGTGTTTTGATAGCAGCGAGATAGTGAGAGTTTGTTACTCTCATCATGAGTGAATATTATGAAGTATTTTAGGAGCTCTGGTAGCCTAGTGGTAAGAAACTGCACTGCAATCTCGAAGGCACTAGGTTCAAATCCACCAGCTGCTCCTCTGGAGAAGGATGGGCAATCTCCTCCTGTGTTATTAAGTGCTTCTGAAAACTCCCTGGAGGGTCCAGCTATGGGTCAGTTCAGACTTGAAAGCACACAGCAACAATAAAAACCACGAGTGAATTTTATAAGTTTTAAAAGATGAATACAAATTTTCTAATGCTCAGGAGATTTATCAGGCCCCACTTCATCATATTCTTAAATTCCAGTACTTGAGTTATAGTAACGCAATAATTCTACTTTCACTCAAATGTAAGTACTAATATTATTATTTTGGTTGTTTCATGCTGTGATTGAAAGCCACACAAAAAAAAAAATCACAGCATTCTTCCAGTGCGTTTCTCTTCTTCCTGCCTGCCTAACCCTTTCTGCCTTCTGAACTTTGTCCTTGGGCTGCCCTTTTGAGTATTTTTTGTTTGTTTCTTATTAATGAATTTCTTTTTTATTTCAGTGTAAGTTTACAGATCATATTGGTTTTTCATAAAATACACAATAAGGAGCTGATTAGATATTTTTCATTAGTTACTTTAATCATTCAATGGTAATTAATTTCTAAACCAAAACCTCTATGAATAATTGTACAAAAGTAAATGCTTTTGTAATGAATTTGTAAGTAGAAATATTTTTTATATTGAAGCAACAAAATAATTTTATATAGACTTTTTATAAAATTGTTATAAAATATTTTGTTGATAGCTTTTCATGACTACATTTTCCTTTTCAGGAAAAATAGAATGAAATTCTATTTATTATAATTATTTTCACTTTTCTTTTTTTAAAATTGGTTTTCATGCAATCATTTGCATATACTTTGGTTTATAACGTTAATTAAAATTGGTTACTGCCATTTATCACAAATTTTACATTTCTGAAATAAGATCCTTGCAACAACAACAAAAAAACCAACTTGATAATAAAAATTAGCCTCTGGAAATGAGTATTAGAACTTATTTTCTCTAACAATTATCTCTATTTTGAGATTGCAATTACTGTGAGAAAGTACATTTTATTACTCTCCCTAAATAATTACATTTCAAAGGGAATAAGATCTTGATTGGTGTAAATGGTTAGGCAAAATCTTGTTCCTGTCCAAAATGTGCATTTTTAGTTTAGAGTTTGTCGTAATTGTATAAAGGAAATTGTCTATTAAAGAGATATTTTCAATTGTAAAGAATAATTTAGTCATTAATAAGAAATATTGATAATAATTTCTCAGAGATCTTAGGGAGATGTTGTCTGAAAAATAACCTAAAATGAACAAGACTAGAAATTAAAAATTTAGTCTCTCAAGCCCTATTTTCATAATCAGGAAGCAGAAAAAAAATTAAATCCATAAAAAAGATGATCCAAGAGAGAGTGGAAATTATCTGACAATATCATTGATATAACATGCAAGCAAGGTTCTGGGGAAGATTATCCAAAAACAACTGGAACAGCACATCAACAGAGATCTATCAGAAGTTCAGGCTGAGTTTAGAAGGGGTCATGGTACTAGGGATATTATAGCTAATGTTAGATTGATCTTGGCTGAAAACAGGGAGTACCAGAGGGATGTCTATATGTGTTTCATTGATTATGTGAAGGTGTTTGATTGTGTGGATCATAACAAACTGTGGCTAACTCTAAGAAGAATGGGAATCCCGGAACAATTGATTGTGCTAATGCAAAACTATACTTGGACCAGGACACAGTCATCAGAACAGAACAAGGAAACACTGCATGGTTCAAAATTGGGAAGGGTGTATGCCAGGGATGCGTCCTATCTCCGTACCTTTTCAGTCTTTATGCAGAAAATATTATCCGGGAGGCTGGGCTCTATGAGGAGAAATGTGGCACCAGGATTGGAGGAAGACTCAACAACAATTTGTGTTAAGCAGATGACACAAACTGCTTACTGAAACTGAGGAGAACCTGAAGTGCTTGCTGCAGAAGGTCAAGGAATGAGGCTCAGTATGAAGGAAACAAAGATTCTCACCACTGGGCCAATTGGCAACATCAAAATGAATGGTGAAGGGATTGAAACTGTTAACAGCTTTAGTTTGCTTGGCTCCACAGTTAACACTCTTGGCAGCAGCAGGCAGGAAATTAAAAGACGTATTGCAACAGGAAAGTGTGCTGTTAGAGACCTTTCCAAAGTACTGAAGAGCAATGATGCCACTAGGAAGACTAAGGTACGCTGATGCAGTCCATGGTCTTTGCAATCACTTGCGACGCGTCAGAGAGCCGGGCAATGTCTAGGGATGATAGAAGGAGAACTGATACCTTTGAGCTGTGTTGTTGGATAAGAGTATGGAATATATCATGATCTGCTAAGAAAATGAACAGGTTTGACCTAGAGAGCCTCTCCTTGGAGACACTCCTTGGAGGCAATGATTCTGAAGCTTCATCTGATATACTTTGGACATGTTGCAAGGAGGGATGAATCCTTGGAGAGGAACATCATGCTTCGGAGGGTAGAGGAGAAGGCAAGAGAGGTGGATTGATTCAGTGACAGGGATAATCAGTGTAGATGTGTTGGAGACAGTGAAATTGGCACAGGATAGAGCAGGGTTTAGGGCTATTGTCCATAGGGTTGCTATGAGTGGCAGTCAACAAGATGGCACATAACAACAACAAACATAATCATCTGTATCTTTCAGTTAAAATAAAAGCATGAGTGGTTGTTGTTAGGTGTTATGGAGTCAAGTATGTCTCGTCAAGACTCTGTGAACAACAGACCTGAATCCCATGCTAACCTGTGCCATTCTCACCATCTCAGATACACTGGAGCCCATTTCTGCAGTCACTCCACCTCAGTGGGGGTGGGGTCTTACTCTCTTTCACTGACCCTTTACCCTTCCAAGCATGATGTTCTTTTCCAAGGACTAGTTTCTCTTAGCAACACATCCAAAGTATGAGAGCAGATGCTTTGCCATCCTTGTCTCCAAGGAACACTCTGGCGGCAACCTTTCGAAGGCATACCTGCTTATTCTATTGTCCGTACATGAATTATTCAGTACTCTTCTCCAACACCACAATACAAGGCAACGATTCTTCTGTCATCCTTATTCATCGCCCAGCTCTGAAGTAACTGAAAAGCCCATGGTCTGAATCAGGCACATTTTAGTTTTCAAACTGCAAGGTCCAGGATTTTCATGGCCATCTATATAGTCAGCTCCTCCACAGCCAGATCCAAGAGGGCCCATGGGCTTAGCCCTCAGGCCACAATCCATACAGCAGTACCAAAGACCCAGCTGAGCTACTGCCTTGGACAAATACCGGTATCTGGATTCCCATTCTACCGTCTCATCAAGGATCTCAGAAAAGGATGTCCTATGCCTTGTGCGATTGGCACAGGACAGAGCGGAGTTTAGGGCTGTTGTACATAGGGTCACTATGAGTCGCAGGCCACTCGACGGCACATAACAACAACAACAACAACAACAACATGCCTTGTTGTTTGCATTCCTGATTGTCTTTATAGTTTGCTATTAGAGATACAACACCTATCTGTCAGTTTGTTGTATCAGGAATTTCTTTGCATGCTGCTTATTACTTTATAGATGAGTGGGCTTTTTTTTTGCTTGCTTGCTTATTATTTGCTTTTGTTGGTACAGTCCTTGTCAGTTTACTGTACTGGTATAATGTGTGGATAAAAGCAGGAGAGGACATGTTTAGAAGAATATATATTTTAAGGAAAGTAAATGGAGTCCATCAGGAGGAACGCAGAAGGGGAACACATTTTGTACAGATTCTATGCTGACATCAGAGAAAACTATAAAGTAAAGGTTTTAGCTTTGTGTGACTCTCCTCCTCTATCACAGCTAGAGTTCCCTGGTCCTGACACCCCTCTCTCCAAAGACCAACACTGCCATCTCATATTGATCACCATGGCCTGACCTCTGTCCCAGCTTTCAAAATGATCTCAATAAGACTCCTCTAGATTCACCCTTTGCTTTACTATCTTGCTCAGTTAAGTGGTTCAAAAAACAAAATTGGTCACAGTAATTCATACTCACAAATTAAAGTCTTAATATGCCCAGAAAGCATTCTGTGTCACCATTTCGGAACTCTGTCTTTCTCTCTGTTTCTGTCTCTCTTTCTTCCCTTCAACTCATAGCTAATCCTCCAGTGGCTTTTCAGAGGCAGGAAGTTGCTTGAGAGTCCCATGGAGTAGCTGGTGGATTCCAACACCGTGCCTTTGGGATGGCAGTGCAACTCCTTACCCATCTACCTAGTGTGCCTGCTTGTTGTTGTGGACTGTAGAGTCGGAATCGACCCACAACCGTATGTAAAAATGTCAGAGTACTGCTCAGTGAAAGTCAACCTCATGTCCCAATTTTCTGATTGTTTTTCTTCTTTGTTTTTCCAGGTATCTTACTCACTTGAAATAAGCTAAAAGCAGAACATGATATATCTCCGAAAGAGAGATGTTGGAGGGAAATTGAACCTCTTGATAGTTACTCAGTCTTGGAGTTATTTACATACCAGGCTGGGATTGATGGTGATTTGCCATGTTGACAGGAAGGTTTAGGGGCTCTCCTAAGAGTTCCTCAGGGTCATCATGACTCCTCACACTATAAGAATTCACTGGAAGACAAATACCAACAAAAGCTTTAAAGGAACTAAGGTCTAGCCTGTGCTAAGTACAACTAACCTTTGTTTGGTTTCTAAAATGTAGCTTAAATGTAGCAGTAGCTCTTTGTCTTTAGGTATGAATATGTATAATATAGTTTTCAATTAAAAGAAAACTGTGTCTTTCTTCCTTTCTGTAGAAGATTGATAAACCTTTCAATCAAAACTGAGGACAGACAAATTTACATCGGTCAAGATGGCTTAGGTCAAATAGTGCAGATAATAGTTATTCTTAAACATCAAATAAGAAGGATTAATAAATGTTATCCAGGGAGAATGGTTCCTAAAGTTTACAGGGATTCTAAAAGCCCCAGGGGGGGAAAAAAAGGTGTTTGGTTTTTTAAATGAAAACCTTTTTTCTATATCAAAAAGTTTTCCCAAAGGAGATGGACATGGGAAATCCACGGAGATTTTTGTATCAATTTATTAATTATTCTCTATCTCTCTACTTTACACACATGCACTCACTCTCCCTCACTCCAGAGCTGGGGACTGGTAAGTGAGTTTGAGGTGAAGAGCTTGAAGACTGTTTTTATGGTCTTAGATTCTCTGGATTTCACCCCGCCCAGCACACTTGACCAGAGGAGGTGCAAGGCCGGAGACAGGCAGAAAAGGGACAAACTGTGCTTTCAGCCTATGAGGGGAGAGTCCCCGGCAGACACCCTCCTCCCTTCTGAACTCCCACCCTTTTCCTGATGCACCGCCTGGAATCTGTGCTATAAGTACTTCAAGGGAGGACTCCCTGCAGAAGTACTCTTGGCCCCTTGCAGAGCGAGGGGTTTGCAGACTCAGAACTCCACCGCCAGGAGCTCTCTGCACAGATCCGCCGCAGCCTCCACGCTCAGCCCGCTGCCCACAGGTGTCCGCCCGCGGCAAGCAGCTGCGCCAGGTGGCGCCGGGACTCAATGAAGCGCAGCCTGATGAAGATGCTGCGCCTGGGAGAGAAGAAGGAGCCCCAGGGCGTGGTCTACGAGGGCGTGGAGGGCGACATGGACGACAGCAAGGACTCCTTTAAGGTATGCCGGGGTCCAGGGAGGTCAGGATGGGGCTGAAGTCAGAGTGAAGTTTCCTTCGTTCTCCACTTTGCCCTCGGGGTTTCCGCTTTGGCAGCTGCAGGACTGAAGCAGAGGATGGCTGTTTGTTTTGGGAATGGATAGTGTGTGCAATAGAGGAGGGGTGCTGTCTCATAAAGTTAAGTTGACAAGTATATATACTCCATTGCAGAGTGAAACAGAAGTCTCTCCCCAAACAAGACCCAATGACCTGAAGTAGATTAGACTCTGAGTCAGGGTAGGAGGGGGTTAGGGAAATATTTAGAGCCCCCTTGAAAGAGCTTTAGTCGCTATATGCTCCGTGATTAAGATTTTCCAGAGCAAACTGATCTGGTTTGAACCTATTGGCAGCCCAGTGAGGTCTTGGACTGCCATGAAGATTTAAAGCCTGAGAAAACTAATGGGACAATTCTACTCTCCCCTACAAAGCCCCTATGAGTCAGAATCCATCTATTGGGCAATAGGTTCTTTGAAGACAGCTGGGTGTTCTCAAAGGGACTGGATTCCACCCAAGAGTGGGTGATTCTCTTTGCGTGAGCTAATCCATGTGCCTTTGGTTTATCTATGTAAGGGCACTTTTGTAGATACAAGTATATGTTAAAATCCTGGCAAGAATCATCAAGCAGTAGTTTTAATTTTGGTTAAATTTGTTCTTCCAAGTTAAGTATTTACACATCAAAGAACACTAACATTTTCCCCCTTATTATTGTTTTTTATGTGCCAGTCGAGTCGCTTGCGATTCATAGCGACTCTATGTACAACAGCCCTAAGCCCTGCTCTATCCTGTGTCAATCACACTGCCTCTGACACACCCATCCCGACTATCCCAATAACTGAATCAATCCACCTCATAGAGGGTCTTCCCCTCCTACGCCGCCCCTCCACCCTCCCAAGTATTTTGACAAATGCCTCTGGCCTAATCCATACAGTTGAGCCACGGGTGGATTTCAAATGCTATAATAAGATCTTTTTTTTAAAATTCTTTTTATTTTATATTGGTTTGCATAAAAATTGTATACATTGTGTTTCACGTATGTACATTATGTTTCACACTTTCCTCTACTCACATCGTGTTTCATACCATCATTTCTATATCTTGTGTTTTATAAAATTAATTACCATTGATCCTTGCCCACGATTACCCCATCTTTTCAGGTCTGCACTGGACCTTTTCTAATTCTTTCAACCCCTCCCTCTGCCCACCAAACTTTTGAAATGGCATTAAAGGACCAGAAGAATATAAACAAAATAACAATAGGAAATTTTTCTAAAAAACTCAAAATCATACTATCAAAATAGCCACTTCTTTTGGCTTACTGATATGATTGTGTTTCCTCAAGATGCTTACAGAAGGATTCCTGTAGCATAGAACCACAAATTTATTATCATTTTATTGCCTAAGACAGTTAGAGTCATTGATTTCATGTAGGGCTTTCAGAGACTATATCAGAGCTTCATAAATTTTTATATACTTAGCTAATAGAGACTTTTTTAATGCTGTATTTTATTAACTGCAGTAATTTCAGATAATTTTTTAACATTTCCAGTGGTTGTACTCATTGTGAAGCAGCATGGATAACAATGGAGAGTTCTGAGGTAGAGGGAGTTATTTCTTGGTGACTTCCTGATGAAACATAAATGGTGCATAGCTTGTTTTCTCCAGCATACACACTCTATCTTGGGATTACCAACACATTCAGAAAACTTAAAAGATGAGAAATCTGGAAGGAAAAAAAAGACCCAAAAGCCCTTTAGCATTTTTCATTTATTCTCTGAAAATTGCACTGGAGCGCAGAGAAGCCAAAACACAAGGAAGAATTCAAGATACTAAAGAGTTGAACAGAAGATTTCAAAAGGCAACACGGGATGACAAAACAAAATATTACAATGAAATGTGCAAGGAGCTGGAGTCAGAAAATCAAAAGGGCTGAACTCGCTCAGCATTTCTTAAGCTCAAGGAACTGAAGAACAAATTCAAACCTCGAGTTACTATAATCAAGGATGCTTTCGGCAGAATGTTAAATGATCCAGGAATTATTAAAAGAAGATGGAAAGAATATACTGAGTCACTGTATCGAAAGGAACTGGCAGACACAGAAGAATTTCATGAAACAACAGATGAGCAAGAACCTATGGTGATGAAAGAAGAAGTTCAGGCTACTTTGAAGGAAATGGCAAAAAATAAGGCTCCAGGAATAGATGGTATACCAATTGACATATTTCAGCTAAAAGATGCTGCCATGGACGTGCTCACCAAGTTGTGCCAAGAAATCTGGAGAACAACCACTTGGCCAACTGACTGGAAGAGATCTATATTTGTTCCTATCCCATAGAAAGGTGACCCAGCTGAGTGTGGAAACTATAGAACAATCTCACTGATTTCACATGCAAGCAAGATTTTACTGAAGATTATCCAAAAATGACTGGAACAGCACATCAGCAGAGAACTGCCAGAAGTCCAGGCTGGGTTTAGAAGGGTACTAAGGATATTGTAGCTGAGGTTAGATGGATCTTAGCTGAAAGCAGAGAATACCAGAGGAATGTCTATTTGTGTTTCATTGACTATGCAAAGGCATTTGACTGTGTGGATCATAACAAACTGTGGCTGACTCTGAGAAGAATGGGAATCCCAGAACATTTAATCGTGCTCATGCAAAACCTATACTTGGACCAGAAAGCAATTGTCAGAACAGAGCAAGGGAACGCTGCGTGGTTCAAAATTGGGAAGGGTGTACGCCAAGGATACATCCTATCTCCATACCTTTTCAACCTATATGCAGAACAGATTATCCGGGAGGCTGGGCTCTATGAGCAGAAATGTGGGGTCAAGATTGGTGGACGATTTATCAACAATCTGCGTTATGCAAATGACACAACCCTGCTTGCTGAAACTGAAGAGGACCTGAAGCGCCTGCTGCAGAGTGTCAAGGACTTCAGCCTACAATATGGATTGAGGCTCAGTGTCAAGAAGACAAAGATTCTCACCACTGGACCAATTGGCAGCATCAGGATGGGTGGTGAAGAGATTGAGATTGTACACAGCTTTAGTGTGCTTGGCTTCACAGTCAGCACTCTTAGCACCAGTAGCCAGGAAATTAAAAGGTGCATTGCCATGGCAAAGTCTGCTGTTAGGGACCTCTCCAAAGTACTGAAGAGCAATGGTGTCTCTCTGGAGACTAGGGTGCCTCTGATACAGGCCATGGTCTTCACAATTACTTGTTATGCATCAGAGAGTTGGACAATGACCAAGGAGGATAGAAGGAGAATTGATGCCTTTGAGCTGTGGTGCTAGAGAAGAGTATTGAGTGTACCATGGACTGCTAGGAAAACAAACAGATTTATCTTGGAGAGGGTTAAACCAGGTGGCTTCTTGGAGGCAAGGATTCTGAGGCTTCGTCTAACATATTTTGGACATGTTGTGAGGAGAAACCGGTCCTTGGAGAAGGACATCATCCTTGGGAGGGTGGAGGGACAGCACAGGAGGGGAAGGCCCTCTATGAGGTGGATTGATTCAGTGACTGGGATAATTGGGATGGGAGTGTCAGAGACAGTGCGATTGGCACAAGACAGAGCAGAGTTTAGGGCTGTTGTACATAGGGACACTATGAGTCGCAAGTGACTCGACAGCACATAACAACAGCAACAACAAACTTTTCATTTATTATCTTTCACCTGAGTTTTTTCTTCTGTCATTTATTCTACCAATAAAACAGTATACTTTTTAAATGTCTCAGTCATTAAAGTATATGTTGTTGTTTGCCATTGAGTCACTTGCGACTCATAGCGACCCTATGGACAAGAGCCTTAAGGCCTGTTCTATCCTCTGCCAACCTCACTGTCTTTTACACACCTACTCCCATTACCCCAATCACTGAATCGATCCATCTCATTGAGGTTCTTCCTCCCTTGTACTGTCCCTCCGCTCTCCCAAACATGATGCCCTTTTCCAAAGACTGGTCCCTCCTTGCAACATGCTCAAAGTATGTCAGAAAAAGCTTCAGAATCCTTGCCTTCAAGGACTAGCCTGGTTTCACCCTCTCCAGGATGAATCTGTTTGTTCTCCTAGTACTCCATGGTATATTCAACACTCTTCTCCAGCACCCCAGTTCTAAGACATCAATTCTAGTTCTAGCTTTTCTAAAGTGTTCTAGTATATTATGTTCTTAATCTCATCATACCATTCAGAATCCAAATGAATCTGATGTGGCCCTGTAAAAATAGAAATAAATGCATGTTAAACAAATGTACTAATCTGTTTAAATGATATCCTTATCCAACATTTAGAATTTAACAAATCAAAGTCTGATTTAATTGACAAGTATTGAACTCAGAGAGTTAAGGTCTCTTTAACTCATACAAAGAGCCTGGATAAAGTATTCAGTTGCTGTCTTTTTCCTTACAAATTCAGCAGTACCTGTGTTCATCAGAATCTCTACTTAATTGGGTTTAGGCTAACAGGATATTGCTGAAAAGGCCTGTAAATGACTCTTTCTGGCAGTTTGGGATGGGCAGTACATCCCTTTATTAAATCACTAAGAAAATATTGAATTCAGGTGTTAAAATGCTTCCAAATATATTCAAGTCAACACTTTTCTGCTTAATTGAGACATTGAAAAGGAATCCATTTTTGTAAGGAACTCATACTAGATGTATAAATTAGGAAATGATTGGAAGCTTGTCATCATATCCTGCCTTAACCAAAGCTGCTGATAGATTCTAGAATAATACAGATATAGAATAACTCTGTCTAAAGGTTTTCCATAGAAGAGTGATTTCTTCAGTACTTATCTGTAATAACAGAAGCAAAATACAAAGTCCAGACTTTTAAGAGATTATGTTTTATTTATTCAAGCTTGACATTTCTTGCATGAGCCCTAATATGTTCAATTCTTTGTTAGCTATATTAAGATACACTAAGTACCTTGGCTTTTTAAATGTTCTGGTTATCATTTCTCTTTAATTGTGAAAGTTCAGAGAGCAAATTGCTTGCCATTCAACCTTTTATACACATGTTGTTTCATGAATCTAATTGAAATGCTCACAAGTTAGCAGTGTTCTTCTAGATTCCTCTGTGTGATTCTTTTTTCCACTAATCCTTGTCTCTTACCCCTTCCTACCTTCTGAGTGTTACCTCTGGCTATAAAATCAAAATGATGACCTTTTGATGTTGAGTGGTATTATTGTTCATCATATAAAACTATTGATTGCTTGGAAGTTGAGCCACAGAAGTGAGTGTCATTCCAGGCTTTGAGGATGAGTAAGACCAACTAATCTGGCCATTTCTATGATTTTGAGTTTTGTTCCACATTTTTCTCCCCCTCTGCCCAGAGCCTGCTGCTGTGATCGATCCCTTTTAGTGGAGTCACCAGCGGTAACTAGTCACTGTCCAGTGCTGGGCTCAGGGTCATGGAGGCTGAGGTGCCCTTGGTCCTTCGGATTGATTGTTTCTTTCTGTCTTTTCTTCCCATTTCTTTGTTCCAGATGGTTACACCTTAGGCGGCAGATTTTAAGACACACTAATATAGCTCCCAGTGAAAGAAAGGAAAATTACCCAAGTGATGGATTTGACACAGTGACTGCAGCAATGGGCTCGAGTGTGTCAGAGATGATGATGATGAGAAAGCCTAGGACAGGGTTTGAGTCTGTTGTTCATAGAGTCACTGTGAATTGTACTTGACAGTTCCTAACAACAAGGGAGCTCTTGTGGCTTGGTGGTACGGAGCTGTACTGCCAACCTGAAGGCATACAGTTTCAAATCCACCAGCTTCTTAGAGACAGAAAGATGGTCAGTCACCTACTGTGCAATTTACTGCCTCTGAAAACCCGCTGGAGAGTCGGCTATGCATCAGTTCCAATCCCATGGTACTTAACTTTATCTTTAAAAAAGTCATTAGCTTATTTTTGTTGTTGCTTTGTGCTATTGACTTCTTGTGATTTATACAGACCTTATGTACAATAGCTCAAAACCCTGCTTTATCCTGAGCCAATCTCACTGTCTCTGATATATCTACCCCCCACTATCCCAGTTATTGTATCATTCCATTTCATCCATGGTTTTCTTCATCTGTGCTGTCCCTCCACCCTTGTAAGCATTATATCCTACTTCAGGGACCGATTCCTCTAGGCAACATGCCCAAAGTATGTGAGAAGGAGCTTCAAAATCCTTGCCTCCAGGAAGCAACTGGGTTTCATCATCTCTAAGTCAGACCTATATATTCTCTTGGCTGTCCATGTTCAATAGTCCAGCACCACAACACAAAGGCATTAATTCTTCTGTCATCCTCAGTCATTGTTCAGCTCTCTGATGTAACATGTAATTGCAAAGACCATGGCCTGGATCAGGTGCAAATGCCAAATGTGCCTAGTCATAATCAAAAGTAGAATTAAGTAAAATATCTGAGTCATTTTTTGGTGGGGGGAATAGTCTGCATTTTTTCAAGAAGAGTAATTTTATAGGGAAATTCCTAAAAAGCTACAACCTCACAGAACATTTTTATTTTGACCCAGAAGAATAAATACTTCCAAGATAGTTGTGAGAAATTTTCAGGCAAGTGTATTTCTTGGCCACATAATTACAGAGCTAGAATAACCACTGAGAAATCATTTTGGTCTACGTATTGCAATGAGTTCCCTTAGTTTTTCTTTCTACATTCAGTTCTAAGATCTCTAGAGCACTACTGTTTATTGTGTAGACCAGATAGATTGTAGATTGTAGAATGTTTAACAGTCCATGGCCTTTCCTGCTGCCCTGGACAAAGTCTGGTACTTGCTTCCTCCAAGTGTCCCCTCCCCATCTCTCTTCCCTTCCTAATATTTTTCTTCCAATTCCTTTTTTTCTTTCTTTATGTTTTCTCTCTTTATTTTCTTCACTTTTTCTCTAGAAAACTTATATACACACATACACATATCATAGAAAATTGAGTGCATTTAGAATGCAAATATCTATTTTGTATAACAACACAGAAAGAGTAGAGAATGAGACCATGTTCTCCAGCTCATTGTCAGCACCATCCGTGGAGTACTCACATCCTGTAGCCTCTGGAAAGCGCGTGTGTTCTCCTGAGAAGATGAATGTGAACAGAGCTGGCCTGTTATCATGGAGGCTCCATGGAGGAGGTAGGATTTGGGAGAGCTGGGGGAACACAGGCAGGTTGGAAGCTGAAAAGTAATAGATAGAAGCAGGTGCCATTCACATGAAAAACATAGTAAATGCACCATGGTGTGAAAAGAGAGCATGCCATGGTGTGGAAGGGTGTGCCTTATGGAATAAACAATTTGTGTTCAATTTTGATTTACAGCAGATTTTTATTTCAGCCCCAGTTTTAGACCAAAATCTGCAGGCAGGCTTTGGTGACTTTGCTCTTATCTTTGGCAGCCAAATAGTGAAAATTCAACTTATACATCATTTGTGACATATCTGAACTGCAGTGTGATCAATGACACCATCATATCTGATCAATGTAACAGTGTTAGCAATAGGATAAGGTATAGCTTTAATATTTATTAATCTATTTACATAGTTTCTTTAAGACATAAACAGGAATTCTAGAAGTAACTTAATGAAATGTTTATCCATCAAAATATAATTGAATAGTAAAATTAAGACTAATGGTCTTGATTTTATATAGAAAACAGATATTAAGACTTTCAAGTATTTGAATAGAGACATTAAGTTGATACAGATATTAGCAGAGAGTACATTAGTTAATTTTAGAAAAAAGACTATAAAACTTTTGAACCAAAATATTTATAAAATGGAAATAATACAAAGAAGTATAGAGACAGAGCCCATCACAAATCACAAGAACTTTCGTAGACTGATAACATTAAACAAAGTTCTTTTCAAGGCTTAGTTTTTAACAAGTTAACTCTACTTAAGACATGAATTTTCAAGAAATGACATCTTATTTGAGAATTCTTCATATCCTGTGAGGTGGGGGAAGAAGAAAAGCGGAATGTCAACTTGACCATTTCAACATTTCATAGGGAGGAAACGCAATGTCATCCATGATAAACTACTTTCAGGCAAAACTAAGAAGTGTTAGAGAAAAATGAGCTGCATGAAATGTTCTTGTTTCCCCCTACCTCATGGAATGTGAACATCTCTTTAGAATTGCAAGTTTACAGACCAGTTAGAGTACCACTGACAGCACTAAAACTGGTTACTAAGCCTACCCTAAAAAAGTACAGTTTTTAAAATCTTATTGCCAGATATTTGAAAAACATTAAGCAGCTTCAGCTCCAAATTACTGTTCTTCCATTTCCTGGTTTACTCTATGAAGATCGAATTTGTCTATAGTTTTAGTTTCTGCTTGCTGAATGTTTATTTTATCGTTCACCATCCAGCCAGAATAGATATTCTCTGCCCCCTTGCTCAGATTCTAACAGTCACTTCCAGTGTGCCTTGAGTAAACTATGAAACATCTCAGCATCCTGACATTTGATGCACACTGATCTTAGCTTATACCTTATGCACTGAGAAAGGAGGAGATACATCTGACACCACTGTCCCGTAGCTGAGTCCTAGCAGTCACTAAGGGGGAGCTGCTTATCCTGTGAATGAGTGGTCAACCATTTTATTTATTCAGTTTTTTTTGGGGTCAACCATTAGATTACTGATCAATTAACATAAATTGAATGCTGGTACTTCACAATAAGGTAGAATAGCCTATATAATTCTAGCTTTGAGCTGTGGTGCTGGAGAAGAGTATTGAATGTACCATGGACTGCCAAGAAAACAAACAGATTCATCCTAGAGAGGGTTAAACCAGGCTGCTCCTTGGAGGCAAGGATTCTGGGGCTTCGTCTGACATACTCTGGACATGTTGTAAGGAGAGACAGGTCTTTGGAGAGGGACATCATGCTGGGTAGAATAGAGGGACAGCGCAGGAGGGGAAGACCCTCTATGAGGTGGATTGATTCAGTGACTGGGATAATCGGGATGGGTGTGTCAGAGGCAATGCGATTGGCACAGGATAGAGCAGGGTTTAGGGCTGTTGTACATAGGATCGCTATGAGTCGCAAATGACTCGACGGTGGCACATAACAACAACAACAACAACAACAGTTTAAGAGGAAGCATTGCCTGGGGTTAGACTGTAGGCAGGAAGACCTATCAGAAGAGGGACAGTAATTTAGATTCTTGTACTTAAAAATTCTTTTATTCACAAAAACCTTTCTAACAAAAATTCTTGACACTACTTTTAAGCACATTTCCTTTTGATGAGAAAAATTCCTGTATATATTCATTATACTTTTTTCACATCCATTCAATTTACACGAAAACTTTGCTCAATGCCTCAATTTTTTCAGAAAATATAATAACACCATCAGAAAGTCACAACTTTTCTGGAATGTATTTAACTAAGTATTTATTAGCACCTTCTTTGTGACTATGAGAATTTTGTCCTTTCTGAGAAAATAATTTACTTTATCGTAAGTAGGAAGCTCTAGTGGCTTCCTGGCAGGAAAGTATGATCAATACGTATTATAAAGGCGTTGGTGTAGTACATTTTTCCCAACTCTAACTTGAAGTGCACATGTTTTACTTATGTTTGCCTGAGGTAACATTACTTTTTAAATGTACGTCTAGGTGGTTTTTGAAAAAAATTCATGTCGATTACAAAACTTCGTCAAGAGAAAATGCAGATCAAGGCAATATGATGACATGAATGCCTCTACTTTGCATCATGCTGCAGCAGACGGACAAGTGGAGCTGATGGAGATGATCGTCAATGACTCCTGCTGTGACGGTATCAACGCGTTGCCATAACTATTCAGTGAACCCATCATCCCTCTAGATTTATGGGGAAGTGTAGTACGAGGTCATTCGGAAGAATCTGTCTGTACCAGGCTGTCTGTCTGTCTCTCTCTCTCTCTCATTGTTATTAAACCAGTACTGATTCATAGCTGACCCACTAGTGGAGAGGTTGTAAGTCACAATGGAGGAGATTGGCCATCTTTCTCCTCCTGAATTGTGAGTGCATTTGAACCACCAACGAGGTGCAGTTTTTGGGCTACCAGAGGTTGTTACAGGCCAGTGCTACTCAAATTCTCCCACTGGAATACCAAAGAAGAGAGTACACATCATACCTAGGGTCTGAGGACAGTCTTCATGTAATTCTGTACTGTTTATGCTCAGATTATTTTGCATTTTCAATTCCTTATTGGATAAAATTGATATTCAAAGAAGTTGTAGCACTTTTTCCTGTCCCTATGAAGATACCTAACCTTGTTTGAAAAACTCAATTGTAGATGTAATGGGTGAGATGGATATCTCAAGAAGATTTTAAGCAGTACTGGGTCAAGTTGAACTTATAGCCACCCTCAAGTACAGAGTAGATCTGCACCATAAGATTTCCAAGGCTGTGATAGCTACAGAAACAGACCGCTGTATCTTTCTACTACAAAGTAGTTTGAACAGGTGACCTTTCAGTTAGGAGCTAAGAATTTAAACATCATGCCACCAGAGCTCCTGAGGATCAGTAGGAGATTCTTAAACTAAAAGCTCTCCATACCCTTTGCAAAAATAACTCCTCAAAAAGGCTAAATGTAAAAGTCAAATTTAAGTTGTGAATAAACTAAACAACTCATTGTTGTCAAGTCAGAACTGACTCTTAACTGACCCTTCATGAGTTTCTGAGACGGTAAGCTGCTTGTGAGGAGATTTCTCATTTTTCTTCCCCAGACTTCTTGAGGATTCTAACCTCCAGAGAGGTGCAGCCTTTGGGTTTGTAGGACAACTCCCTGTTTAGTTGATATGCCCTTCTTCATTAAATTTGATGCAGGATAAAATGTTGAGTGATATATATTGTCATGATCAGAATTATTGTTGCTGTTGTTAGGTGTCACTGAATATACTCTAACTTGTAGCGGCTATGAATGAATCATAGATCTGAACCTTGTCCTATCTCATGCCACACTTGCACTTCTGATATGTTTGAGCCCATTCTCACAGTCACTGTCAATCCATCTTTCTCGGGGTCTTTCTCTCCTTCTTTGATCCTTCCTGTTTTTCCAGCATGATATCCTTTTTCAACAATTGATCCCTCTTGACAACATGCCTAAAGATGATCAGAGAGGATGGTCAAAGAAAGTGTGAGTGTGCGTATGTGTAAGCATGCACACTCATGTTACTGAAAGTTAAGACTTGGGTGAGAGAAGGGACATAGTTGAAAATAAATTCACATCACAGGAGAAATGTCCCATATATCCTAGATTGTCCCCATATGACATTTGAGTGTATATTTCTCTCTCTCCTCAGATACACAACTACACCAACACTAAATAAAGTTTATAAAACAGAGACTCCTATCTTTTTTAGAATAAATATGAGACTCTACAAGATGAAATAGACTTATTCTTAATGCTTAACTCACAGAGTCAAAAGTGCGATATTGTACGTTGTGGAAATGTGTGGGAAGTGCGTGTAACATAAAGGGGCTTGTGCTTAGCTTGGAATTTATTAACTGTATAATTTTTTTTCTTAACAATTTTTGAGCAATTTCTATCATGATGCTCATAACTATGCTAAGGTAGTTAAAGATATTATATAATATTAATTGCCCTGTAGCCTTGCAAGGTTATGAGAAATTAGAGAAAATTACACACCTTAGGAGCTGAATGGACTTGACAAAATTTTTAATTTATCAGGGCCTCAGCTTTTTGGTCTGAAATAAAATCATAATATCTAAAAGGGCTATTGAAAAAGTTGAATAATTGCCATCTTATTCAAGTAAAATACCTGCATGGAATTACCTCTTTTGCATAATCTCAATATCTTAACAATAAACACAAAATTAATATTGGAGAAATATATCTGTTATAAAACAAAGATATATTTCTTATAATTCTATAAGTAGACAGACTTATCCTTTACAATAAGGTCAACATTGACTATCTGTGCATTGTCCACAGGTGCTCAGTATATATTTCTTGAGGACCCAAGGTATATTTTTTTCTATATAATAGGGAAGACACAGACTATGATAATTGGACCTGGTACAGAATTTGGAGAATATAGTCAGTCAGTAGGTGTTGAATCCAGTCAAAGCCAAATCTGATCTTCATTTTTGTATCTTTTTCTAGTGGTGAATGTGATGGACAATTATGGAAATACACCTCTGCACTGGGCTGCAGAAAAAAACCAAGTTGAAAGTGTTAAGTTTCTTCTCAACAGAAAGGCAAACCCCAATCTCAGGAACAACAGCATGATGGCTCCTCTCCACCTGGCTGTGCAGTTTGGGAACATTGAGGTGGTGAAGGTAAGGCTGCCCAAGACTCATGTGGGGCCAGAGGTGAACCCCTTGTTTGCCTCCCTTGGCCTGGGAAGCATGGCCAGCCAAAGATGCCAGGGCAAACTAATGTAATCCTTATCTTCTTTTCTTGTGACCAACTATTGATGATGGTGATGAAAATAACAATAATTTTTCTCACCTTTAATAAATAGCCTTTTTTGTACAAAGAACTTTTGTAAGAGTTTTGCATGTTTTAGTTTATTTAGTCCTCAAAGATAATTGATGCCTTTGAATATTGAATGCCAGGAGAACAAACAGGTTTGTCTTGGAAAAGATGAAAACAGGCTGCTCCTTAGAGGCTAGGATTCTGAAGCTCCTTCTTACAAGCTTTGGGCATGTTGAAAGGAGGGTTCAGTTTTAGGAGAGGGACATCACTCTTAGGAGTGTGGAGGGACTGTGCAAGAGGAGATCTTTGATGAGATGGATTGACTCAGTCGCTAGGGTAAGGCAGATAGGTATGTCAGAGACAATAAGGTTGGCTCAGGATAGAGCAGGGTTCAGAGCTGTTGTACATAAGGTCTCTATGAGTCACAAGTGACTCAATAGAACATAACAACAACATTTAAAAACACAAACTATGAGCTATAATTATTGTAAGATCTATTTTATCACTGAGAGAGAATATTAAAACTTGCCTACTGGGATGTCAGAATTCTTGAAAATTGTCTTTAAAACCATTATGTTGGTTTCGAGCTACCTTTTGAGAGCACATGGTCTTTCAAATCATCAACAGCTGTGGGACCAATATAAGAGAGAGCGCTTCCTACACTATGAGATACCCTGGTGACGATGGTGGAGAGAATGTGGAGATTGTGGCACTACTGTGAAGAGATCATGGCAAGGTGTAACCAGAGGAATCCTGCATTTATGCTAAAGTTAAAGGTTTTGCTTGCCAGATAATTAGAAGAAAAGATGACTTATAAGTGCTCTGAAATAGTTTGCTGAATAATTGGGGAAACCAGAGGTTTCTCGTATTTGTGCTGCTGAACTGAAACCAGACTACCACTAATTGAAGAATGGTGCCTTGTTAATCTAGTTTGGGATTGCTGTACTGAACATAGACTTGAATTATGTGATATTCTTTGCCTCCCCCCTACTTGCCAAACTATTTTTCTAAACAAACCCCACAATTGTGAAACTCTTACCCAATGACTGGTAGAAATAGATTCAGGAGCATAAGGTGTAGCATATCTGACCAAGCAGTTATCTGTTTGCTGCTATGGATGTTAGCAGTTTTGTTTGCGTCTTTGCTTCTTATCTGAGTGTTTTAATGGCTAAAAGGAGGGAGATGATGAGTGACTTGGGGGAAAGGGAGAATATAATTCTGATTTTTCTATTTTGAGTGATTAGAGACTTACCATATGGTTGATGAATTTCTTATTTGTTTAATGTTCCCAAGGCTTGGCAACAGTTTTGCTCAAGTAGATAAAACCAAAAGAATACAAAACTTGAAATAAAAACAAAAAGCCAAAGCTATTTATGCTAACTAGACTCTGACTTATGATGGTCTAGGCGGAGCTCTGGAGCTTAGTGGTAAGGAATTGTGCTATCACCACAAAGGTACACAGTTTGAATCGACCCACAGCCCAGCACAAGAAAGATGAGCAATTTCCTCCTGTGCAATTTACTGCCTTTCAAACTCGCTGACAAATATGGGTCGGTTCTGACTTGATGGTACATAACAACAGGTGTGCTTCCTGGCTTAGTGTGATTGATAGTCTCTGATAACTCATTGGAAGGTCAGCTATAGGTCAATTCCAACTCCATGGAACATTACAACAACTGGTATGTCAACTCTAGAGATATGTGAGCTATAGGGCTTTCAGTGTTTGATCTTTTGGAAGCAGATGCAGGCCTTTGTTCTAGGCCACCTCTGGATGAACTCTAAACCTTTCAGTTAAGAGCTGAACATTCAGTCATTGCACCACCCAGGAAAGACACACTTCTAAGTACCCAAAGGGTAAGATTTAGGACATAGCTTCTAAACTACATCCTGTACGCCCACAGAATATATTTACACACTCTAGAAAACACACATGCATGCTTAACTGGAATCCAATTTAAGAAGGGATCACATTCAAGGAGTTCATTACTGAGAGAGGCTATTTGGGACATATAAAAGTTTTGTTCTACAAAACAGTATTGCAGATAACACTGTGGCTGTTGTGCTAAGAGACACTCAAACCCACTTTATCTGTAAGTGAGCAAGTAGGTCCCAGAAATATTAATGAACTTCTCATTCCCTTTAGCCCAACACCCTTCTCCCAGATGGCTGAGTCCTTGACATTATGAGGCCTATGGAGAGGCTGCTGGAGGAGCAGTTTCCACTTTCCCACCATACCTTGCTCTATCATAACACCCATCCTTGCCAGAATTGTAACCAAAAAAAGCTCATGTGTTTTCCTCTCCCACTTGCCAGTTACGCACTTGAAAAGGGAGGAATTACGCAATCCTAATATAAACCGGGTGGCTCCTTGGAGGCAAGGATTCTGAGGCTCCATCTAACATACTTTGGACATGTTGTGAGGAGAGACCAGTCCTTAGAGAGGGACATCATGCTTGGAAGGGTGGAGGGACAGCACAGGAGAGGAAGGTCCTCTATGAGGTGGATTGATTCAGTGACTGGGATAATAAGGATGGGTGTGTGAGAGACAGTGCGATTGGCACAGGACAGAGTGGAGTTTAGGGCTGTTGTACATAAGGTCGCTATGAGTCGAAGGTGACTCGATGGCACATAACAACAACAACAACAACAACAATATAAATCTCTCCAGTCTTCTGTGTAGTGCTGGCCAATGATAGCTGTTGAGTAGAATGAATGGATGAACAGGTGTATAGGAGTACTGACTGGAGAAGGAGAGAACTGAGTTATCAGCACACGGGAGGATAAGTGAAGCTCTGTCAACAGGAGTAGGTCCTGAGAAGGTGATTTCTGACAATAACCCCCTTCTTTATTTTCAAGTCACTTGTTCATGGGCTCCTTGATGCTTTTGTGTCATTTGGCTTGAGCCATTAATGACTGCAGAGACTCCCAGAGATTTCCCATTTTTCCCTTTGGGGTTTCTTCTGAAGGATGTTTGCAAAAGCAAATGCCTTTTGGCTTAATTAACTTGACTGTGAAAGTATGATTTGAGAATTCAAAGGCAGGTAATAATTGAAAGATTTGTATTAATTAGAAATCAGAAATCTTCAGACCAGCCAATAGAGAATGATAGATAGCATGTAAAAACAACAAAAAATGTTCAGAAATGGGCCTATCTGTGTTTGTGAACTAGAGAGCAGGCACAAAGAAGAGTCCCCTAAGGAGATCCGGAAGACAGAAGAATAGAATTCTAAAAGAACAGAAACTGTCTTTTCCTTACTTAGTCTTCCTGGCTACAAATAAATCTAAGGATGTTTCCACATCATTTAGTTTTATGAAAGATGAAGAGAAAAGGAAAAAAGAGAAAGAATTTTGGGTCCTTCTCTGTGTGCTTACCTGAAATTGTTCTGTTGGTGTATGTCTCCCTGCAGGGATGCCCCTCCAGGCCTGCCTTTTAAAAATGGCTACTCCACCGGCCATCCTTGAGATCTTTCATAGCTCCCCATGCTCTTTTAAAGTAAAAATAATCATCACTAATATATCATCTAACATTGTTTCAGAAACAGAAGAGGGCATGTGTACTGCTTCTTGGATACAGTGGTTGGAATTAGGAGCTGGTCCTTTCTTCTCAATGGTCTCAGACTTTAGTTCTTATAAAGGTTGAAACTCAGAATATAGAATTGTTTGAACTTCCCATGAAAATATTTAGATTCTCACCTGAGATTTCCCTACAGAGCTCATTTGTTAAGCTTCCAGATTTCCTTGGACTGAGTGAATTGACATAAATTCCCAGAGTAGTCACTTTCTCTGGCACTCCTGCCACATGTAATTGATCAGAAGATTTTTCAGTACAGTACATTCATAATGACCCAACAGAGTGTGGAAACTATAGAACAATCTCATTGATTTCACATGCAAGCAAGATTCTACTAAAGATTAACCAAAAATGACTGGAACAGCACATCAGCAGAGAACTGCCAGAAGTCCAGGCTGGGTTTAGAAGGGGTCGTGGTGCTAGGGATACTGTAGCTAATGTTAGATGGCTCTTAGCTGAAAGTGGGGAATACCGGAGGAATGTCTAGCTGTGTTTCATTGATTATGCAAAGGCGTTTGACTGTGTGGATCATAACAAACTGTGGCTGACTCTGAGAAGAATGGGAATCCCAGAACACTTGATCGTGCTAATGCAAAACCTATACTTGGACCAGAAAGCAATTGTCAGAACAGAGCAAGGGAACGCTGCATGGTTCAAAATTGGGAAGGACGTATGCCAGGGATGTGTCCTGTCTCCATATCTTTTCAACCTGTATGCAAAACAGATTATGTGGGAGGCTGGGCTCTATGAGGAAAAATGTGGGGTGAAGATTACTGGAAGATCTATAATCTGCATTATGCAGATGACACAACCCTGCTTGCTGAAACTGAGCAGGACCTGAAGTGCTTGCTGCAGAGGGTCAAGGACTGCAGACTCCAATATGGATTGAGGCTCAATGTCAAGAAGGCCAAGATTCTCATCACTGGACCAATTGGCAGCATCAGAATGAATGGTGAAGAGATTGAGATTGTTCACAGCTTTAGTTTGCTTGGCTTCACAGTCAACACTCTTGGCACCAGTAGACAGGAAATTAGAAGACGTATTGCCGTGGGAAAGTCTGCTGTTAGGGACCTCTCCAAAGTACTGAAGAGCAATGGTGTCTCTCTGGAGACTAAGGTGTGTCTAATGCAGGCCATGGTTTTTGCTATCACTTGTTATGCATCAGAGAGTTGCACAATGACTAAGGAGGATAGAAGGAGAATTGATGCCTTTGAGCTGTGGTGCTTGAGAAGAGTATTGAGGGTACCATGGACTGCTAGGAAAACAAACAGATTTGTCCTAGACAGTGTTAAACCAGGTGGCACCTTGGAGGCAAGGATTCTGAGGCTCCATCTAACATACTTTGGACATGTCGTAAGGAGGGACTGGTCCTTGGAGAGGGATATCATGCTTGGGAGGATGGAGGGATAACACAGGAGGGGAAGGTCCTCTAGGAGGTGGATTGATTCAGTGACTGGGATAATTGGGATGGGAGTGTCAGAGACAGTGTGATTGGCACAGGACAGAGTGGAGTTTAGGGCTGTTGTACATAGGATTGCTGAGTCACACGCAACTCGATGGCACATAACAACAACAATAACACATTCATAATACATGGATGTTATAATTAAATAACCAATTATTGTAAGAATGTAAATTCTATTGCTACTTTGATAGATTATATGTGAAACTATAATTTCTTAGTTATAGAAAATAAGATTATATAACTCGTAGATTGCAGCTTATCTTCTGAGTTCTTTTCATCTGTCTATATTTTTCTTGTCTGTTATGATGTGCTAAATTTTCAGAACACTTTCTTTTATTCTGAGTAGTACTAATCAGGTAGCCTAATTCTTTCACTAGCATTCACGGCAGATCTTTCATTGATAAGGTGCTCTGGTGTTATTCTGTGTACTATTAAAAACACATCCAAAAACCCTGCTTTTTCAAATATTTTTTAACAATTTAATTATAATTATGTTTTAAGGTGTTGATGGAATTTTGCTGTATGAGAAAAGAGCGATTAGAGATGTACAGATTCTTGGCCTAGAAATAGCTGGTAATCAGCCAACCTACTGAGGGAGTAAAGAGATATCAATTAAACTCTGTAAGAAAAATTTGTCACTCATATTATCAGATGCTAATTTCTTACATCTTAGAATGTAAGAAACCACCCCAGATGAGGTCCCAGTTAATTCAGTCGCACCCAAATCACATTAATCTTTGTCCCTACTGAAGTGAAAGAATTGACATTTCCCAAGAGCTTGCAGTTGAGGTAGAATGCTAATGCCTGGGGGTCAACAGGAGAAGGGCTGTTTCTGCTCTTCCCACACATACATTCCAAATGAGTCCATAAATGGACTGTCTTGAAGCTATTAATATTTTTCACTTAAGTGCATATTTCTAGAGCTATGTTAATATCTCTAATTCTTACTGTATTTCCAGTTCCATAATTCAATATTGATGTGACTGATACATAGAGATCAAAGTCATTTATATTTGAGAAATGTATTTCGTGTCCATTATGTGCAAGAAGTTTTTCCAGGTGTTTTTAATACACGGCCTCTGCCATCAGTAAGCTTATAATCTAGTGGAGGACACAATACCCTGGTTGGAGATGTACAGTTGAGCTGTTAGCCAGCCTGCCTTTCTTTGTGTCTTGTGTAGGTCCTGGTGGAACATAGAAGCACTAATATTAATTTGGAAGGGGAAAATGGAAACACTGCTGTGGTGATCGCATGCTCCAAAGATAACAGTGAAGCTCTGCAAATTTTGGTTTGTAAATGGATTTATTTTTCTATTATCATTTTGTTACTATGTCTTGAATTATTGTTGATTTTTTGACAACAGGTCTTCTAGTTTTGTTCTTTAGCAAAATATGTAGAAAATACGCCAGAAAATTTGTTTTGTGCTTTTAGTTCTTAGATACCTAACTACTCTTAATTCCTAAAAGGGTCTGAAATGGTTTACTCAAAAGTGTAGGAGAAAATGTGAGAAAACCAATGTGAATTTATAATCTTAACTCCAAATCTTGGCACCTACTCCAACAACAAAAGTGTAGACTAATTTTTCATAAGAGTGGCATCCACCTCCTAAACAACATGCCTCTGCAAAGTCTTAAGAACTTTGATAAATGAAAATTTAGAAAGGCTTCAGGCCTTTTGTTCATAGGGTCACTATGAGTTGCACTTGACTCGACGGCAATTAGCAACAATTAAATATAGACACAAAATCTTACATAAACTACTGTTGCTGTTGTTGTTAAGTGCCTTTGAATCATAGGCAATTCATAGTGACCCTATGAATGAAAGACCTGAACACTTCTATAACTTCCATCCTTTCTCCAGGTTCATAGGGTTTCCAGCAGCAAGATACTTCAGAATCTAGCAAATTAATTAATAAAAATTAATAGAAGGTATGCCAAGGCTTTGTTGTACCGTTTCCAAGACTGTATAGATACTTTAATATTAGAAAATATATTGATCAATTATATCTACCTATGTTTTTATCCAACAAGTCTATAAATCTGTAAGAAAATGACAATGTTCCAGTAGAAAAATTGACAAAGGACATATGAAATCTCAGCAATATTTGTAATTACCAAAGAGAAAGAAAAATAATGAGATGTCATATTTTTCACTTGTTAATTTTGCATGATATTAATATGTTGTTGATAACCAGTGTTAATAAAAATTTTGATGAGTCAGGAAATTTCATTCACTGTTGGTAAAAATATTTTTTAATAAGATCATTCCATTCTTAGGATAGATCCCAACAAGATCATTAAAATTATAACACATTCCTATGATTAAGGATATGAACCTCAGCATTCTAAGTATCAAAGTGTGAAAACTAGAAAAAGTTTATCAAGATTGATCATACAGTTTTTATATGCAAAAATATAAAACTAGTCAAAAAACTTACTTGAATAGTAAAATATTATTTTGCATACAGACTATTGCTGTTCTTTGTAATTTAGAGTTAGAACTGACCCATAGCTGACCTTCTGGCAGGTTTTCAGAGGCAGTTAATTGTATGGGAGGAGATTGCCTATGCTTCTCCCATGGAGCAGCTGGAGGCCTTAAACTGCATGCATTTGGGATTGCAGTGCAGCTTCTTGCTAGTAGGTCTCCAGAGCTCCCCTATACAGATTATTATTAAGTAAAATAGTTTACAAACAGTATTATAGAAATTAATATGCTAAAAAGACTAAAAACATTATCTTCTAATATATAAACAAATACTATGTCAAATGTGAAATTAACGGTAGTACATATGTTTCATACTTTCCTGCCCTTTTCAACACCTTTCATGACAATAAAAGGTATTTGATAAAAGATAAGAAGCTTTGGTGGCTTAATGGTAAGGACTCGCACTGTCAATGGTAAGGTATATAATTTGAATCCACCAGCTGCTCCATGGGCTACTGATGAGTAATCTCCTCCCATGCAATTTATGGTTTCTGAAAACCCACTGGAGGGTCAGCCATGGGTCACTTTCTACTTGATGGTACACAATAACAATAGAAGATATTTCAAACAATATACAGCTCAATTACCCATGGCAAATGGAAGTTGAAGAGGGTTCCTCAGTTACAAAGGTAATATAATATTCAGTTGTTCTAGCTACATTTTAAAGAGCCCAGGGGTTGTAGGGAGTTGTGGTGCTAATTCAAAGTGGATGCGTCTTCTGCATATTCAAAAGGACCAGTGGCTCTGCAGGAGGAAGATGGGCAATCTCCTTTTGTGTGATTTACAGCCTCTGAAAACCCACTGGAGGGTCAACCATTAGCCAGTTTCTACTTGACAACAATAAGAAAACAAGAAATTTCATTTTAGTAAAGGGCTTTTAATAAGTGAAAATTCCTAATTTCATAGTTTTGAAAGGAATGCTTGTCTAATAATTTATTTCCGTAAAAATAATAAAGGGTTTGGGAAATAGTGCTTTATTTGCGTGAGAAATTGGAAATGTACATAGGAAGAGTCACAATAATGTTAAAAATATTCTCATTCAAAATGTGTTCGTTTTATTTTGCTGGATATTCTATTGAAATTTTGTATCTAGATAATACTTGATTTGGAAAAGACAGAAAATGTAAAGTGCTTCTTTATCAGAATCTTAGTATAGCTGCAAAATTTTTCTTGCCTGCATTCCATATCATGTAACGATTTTCTTTCTGATATTTTTAAACTGTAATGTTCAGGGATATACTAGAATGAAAGACTCAGAATATGGTCTGAAAGCACATATAGATTTTTGTTTAGCCTAGTGGTTTAGAGTTACACTCACTCGTGTCACTTATTTGACTTTTTTTGTTTGTTTGTTCTTTTTGTTTCTGTTCCCCCGCCCCTAGTTTAGTAAAGGAGCTAAGATGTGTATAGCAAATAAGTGTGGATGTTTTCCTATCCATCTGGCTGCATTTTCAGGGGCCAAAAGATGTATGGAACTAATACTACAAGTCGGTGAGTAGAGACTTTACAACATTATATAAAGGGTCTATTCTTGGGGTCGGGTGGATATGGAGTTCTATGTATGTCTAAATGTTTTCTTTTAAAACTTGCTTTTATTGATTTTGAGTATTTCAGTCACCTTGAGGTTTATTTCCTTCTAAAGGTGAAGAAAATGGCTATAGCAGACAGTGTCATATTAACTTTGTTAATAACGGGAAGCACAGCCCTCTCCACATGGCCGTTCAAAGTGGGGATTTGGAAATGATCAGAATATGCCTGGACAACGGGGCACAGATAGATCTAATGGAGGTGATTGTTCCTCATTTTTCGGTAACACATTATTTTCGAATTGTCATAGAAATAATTTCCAAAAAAAATGCTTTGCAGGACTTTTACAGTTACATTAAATTATGATTTATTTAGATACAATATTTAAAAATCAACCTTCCAAACTTATTGTCATCAATTGATTCTGAGTCATAGTGAAACTGTCCTATCAAGACTTCCAAAGTGATGAGCAGATTGACACATTGTGCTCTATAAACTAGTTAGTGAGTTCAAACTGCTGACCTGTTGGTTAGTAGCCAAACACTTTAATCATTGCACCACTAGGGTTCCTGGTGGAACAACTGGAGGGAAACAGATATTGAGGTACAAATCAAGAAAAGATTCACTATTTCAACCTACATAAAGAAATCTGAGGTGCTACCCCAAACACTTTTGGCCATAAAAAAAAGAATTTATTCCATTTACCTGTCTTGAAGTAAATGCATTTGATAATAAATTAAATTAATTTACATAATAATATGCTTAGCCCAGAACATTAAAGATTAGTTGCTAATCTTTTGTGAATTCTTCTCTAAAGTGATCCTATTTTAAATAAGGAATATCTTAACTAATTTATAAGGCTCTGCATGTGAAAGTAATGGCAAAGCTCTGTAGTCCCAACTTCATGCCCACCCTCTGTAACTCTAAGTACAGAGTTGTAGCTTGCTTTGTCTGTTCATCTGGCCTGGGGTCCAAATTCTTCATGTCCTTTGGATGGATGAGAACATGCTCCTTTCCCAGCTATTGTAAAGTCCAGTCAATTTTAGAATGAGAAGGACTTTCTCCAAATCATATCAATGTCCAAATGAAGATGATCAAAGATATAAAACTTCTTTACACAGAAAGAGTTCATAGCAATGATGATTTTACACTTTTAGGAGAATGGCATCCAGATAATGATGATAAAAGTATATATTAAGAACTCACATATTTTAAGAAAATAGTTTTTACTTATAATATTTGTATTGATGACTTTGAGTAGATAAAACTGACCTCTGCTTTCATCATTATTCTTTGATTTTATTGACCACTGAAGAATCTAGTACCTGAAATGGTAGTATACCATATGTTGAGTTTTTAATATTGATTCTGGTGTCATAATTATTCACAGAATGGGAAGTGCACCGCTCTTCACTTTGCTGCCACCCAGGGAGCCACGGAGATTGTTAAATTGATGTTATCCTCCTACTCTGGTGACAGTGATATTATTAATGCAGTGGATGGAAATCAGGAGACATTGCTTCACAGGCAAGCTTCCCATCTTGCTTTCCATATACAAATTTTTAATGCTTACCTGTTAAACTGTATCTTTTAAGTATAACTTAGCATTGATACTGGCAAAGCTTACAGAGCTCAAAAGAACATGTACAATAGAATTCTAGGTTCAACTGGAATCTTGTTCCTCTGGAATTAGAGTAAATGTTAAATAGATTTTCAGAGAATATTCTCCTTAGTAGCACGTTTAAGGTGTTCTGGGAGCTTAGTGGTAAGGAGCTGCGTTGCCAACACCGAGGTATGCAATTTGCTCGACAGGAGAAAGATGGGCAGTCTCCTCCCTTGTGACTTACTACCTCTGAAAACCATTTACAGAATCTTCTATGGATCAGTTCCAACTCGACTATACTCAACAACAACAATAGAGGTATATTTAGACCCAACTGTTATCTATTTAATTTAGATTCAAGGTTATCATCAAGAAAAGGATATTTTTTCAGTTAGATTGCTGAAAAGGTCAAAATACAAGTTTTTTCAAAGCCCTATCTAAACTGCTTTGATTCCTCATCTATGTCTTATGTTAATTTTAAATGAAGATAATGCCCTGGGTATGGATAAATGCTCCACTCTTCTCACCCTGTTTTTCTCTTTTCTACTCCCACAAATATAAAATATTTTCAAAACGTTAGTAAACTATATGCAACTCTCAAACAATGTAAACGTCTCTGGAGAATACGGCACAAAGTGTCTGAATACAGGACAAGGGAATTCTGGTGACATCGTCCATGGAGAGTTGAGCTGTTAACCCAAAGGTGGCCCCTTTCTGGCAGTTCAAATCCACCAGTTGCTTTGTGGGAAAAGATGAGCAATCGCCCGTGTGATTTACAACATCCTGAAAACCCACTGAAAGATCAGCTAAGGGTCAGTTCCAACTTGATAGTGATAAGTGAGAGGTTATGTCAGGAATCAGGCAGGATAGGAAAAAGTTTAGTTCCTTTGGGAAGACAAGAATTAAATGGTCTAAGGAGCACCTAATCCAAACCATGGTGTTTTCAATTACTTCTTATGCTCCTGAAAGTTGGACAGTGAATAAGAATAACATAAGTGATGCCTTTGAATTGTGATGATGGAAAAGAGTACTAAATATCCCATAGACTATCTACAGAACTAACAAGTCTGCCTTGGAGGAAGTGTATCCATGGTGCACTGCCCTATTTTGTGCCATCCTTAACATCTCTGACATTCAATGAGCCCACTGCATCTCACTGTTTCAATCCACCTTGTTGAGAATTTTCTTCTCCTTGGCTGATCCTCTACCTTTCCAAACATGATAATAGCCCCTCCTAATAACATACCTAAAGTATGTGAGATGAAGCTTCATCATCCTTGCCTCCAAGGGGCATTCTGGCTGCACTTTCTCCAAGATGTATGCCTAGCAATCCATTGGATAGTCAGCACTCTTTCCCAACACCACAAACTCAAAAGCATTCTTCCATCATTCTTGTTTATCATCTGGCCCTTAGATGCAAAACAAGTGATTGAGAAGACCATTTCCTGAAGTTTAATTTGTTGTTTTTGTTGTTATGTGCCGTCAAGTCACCTGTGACTTGTAGAGACCCTATGCACGACAGCTCTGAAGCCTGCCAATCTCGAGCCAATCTCACTGACTTGACATTCTTACCCTCACTATCCCTGTTACTATATCAATCTGGCTCATCTGGGGTCTTCCCACCACCCTTCCGAGCATGATATCCTTCTCCAAGGACTGGTCCCTCCTGACCATGGTGCCCTAAGTATAATGAGACAGAACCTCAAAATCCTTGCCTCTGAGGAGAAGAAAATTCACACACACACACACACACACACACACACACACACACACACACACACACATTCCTTCCTCCTCTCCACTTCATGAATACTTAGAATAGCATCTTGATCTTTACAAATTTTGGCAAAGAAAAGCCTATATAGTGTCCTTTCTGACCCCTGCAGTGAATCGTTATGCTTCTTGCTTGCAGCTGATACATATTAAGTATATGTAAATAATTCTATAATTCAACTTATGATTAGTGTTGTTATTGTGCTTTTGAGTTGGCACTGACTCGGAGCTGACCCATCAGCAGGTTTTCAGAGGACGCAGGTGAACACTGCTGATCTTGCCCGTGCAGAGCAGCTGGTAGGTTCAAACAACATGTCTTTGATTTGACAGGTCTACCCCTTACCCACTCGGCCGTCAGAGTTCCCTCCATGGATAGAGAGGGTCATTTATTTTCATCTTATACTTTAAGCTTTGGGGATAAAAACTTGTACTTACTTCAGGGATAGAAAGCAATAATTATGATGGTTTTACAGGGAGAAATAAGTTTACTATAATTTAAGGGAAAATTGTAATGGAGTTGACTGTTTGCTATTATTACTTTAAAAAAATTGTCCTTATCCGAATCATGAATAGGCTTTGAAAGATTCCTAATTAGCTAATATCCTATACTATTGTTAAATAACAAGTGAAATTACAGGCGGCATCTTTATTTTATGCATCTGTACTGACAGTAATCTTCTGTTGTAATTATTTTTTTTCAGAGCTTCGTTATTTGATCACCATGAACTTGCAGAATATCTGATTTCAATGGTAAATATTCAGTTGACAGGTTTCTGTTCCGTGTTACTATTTGCAGTTGAAAATCAGATAATTACATAAAATAGATTTTCAAAAGAAATTGAATTTTTAATTCCTGCTTATTAACAGAAAGTTTTATAAAAGTTGGGTTGCTATCACTGCACACTGTGTTAATACATAATTACTACCCTTTGTTATCAGGAAGTCTGAATTGCTAACGTGTGATTTTGTGCTACCTTGTTTTGAACATGACTTAATAGTACTATCAAGGTCATAGTTATTATACAATGTGAATCAGGGGAAGGAAGCCAGCAACAATAAAAAGAATTTTAAAAATCAACAATAAAAAAAGACATAAATTCTAGTTCCTGGAGTTGACAGCATAGTTGGCAGGGCCACAGGGAGCAAAGATAGCAATAGAGGACTGTGGATAGCTTTCTAGGGAAAGAGGGTGGGAAAAGACAGAACACACAGATTTCATTGGCCAGATATATTTTAAATTTGTGCTTTGGAGTGTTTGCCAAACAGGAAACATAGGAGCTTGCAATCCAGTTATAGAAGAAAAGTTACTTGGTACGGATATTAAAACACTATAACTGAAGCTAGAAAATACAGTTAATCCATACCTGTATCAATGTTTATAAATAACGCTAGAAGTTTATAGGTGCAATGCACAGGAAGTGGTTCTGGTCGACTGTGGCCCTGTCCTAGGAGAGCATTAGATGAATTAGAGGCAATGTTGGGAAGTCCTAAACATAAGTCAGTTTGCCTGCCACTGGAAATGTCACTAGGTGACTCAGGGCTATGTTTCAAAAAAGCTGAAAAAGCAAAGAATTGAAAAACATTTTCGGATAATCTGCTACCAATGGAAGCATGAGATTTTTTTTCCCCCCTCACTGAAGCCAGTCAGCTTTTGGGTTAAATTTTAATACATTTTTTAATAGAGAAATATATGATAGATTTAGTTAAGCCCTATGATCTTAGCAATGAATGTAATCCCTTTTGTAGTACTTAGCCTGCATTTATTGTCGATAGCAGCTATTGAAATTGTAATGTTTACATAGATGAATCCTGGGAAGTGACCATAGTTTTATGATATTCATGATTTCATGTAAATAAAGTGATCTTTCTTTAATTGGCAAAAAGAAAATCCCTATTAAAAAACCTCCTTTCAACATCCCATGGACTGCCAAATGAAAGGAAAAATACATCTTGGAGAGTATGCAGCTTGAGTGCTTTTTGGAGGCAACAATGATGAGGCTTCGCCTCACATATTTTGGGGATCATCTTAGGAGTGTTTATTTCTTGGACAAGGACATAGTGCTTGGAGGGATGGAGAGTCAGTGAAGAAGAGGAGGACCCTTGGTCAGGTGGATTGACACTGTGACTGCCTCAGTGGGCTCTAGTGTGTCAGGAAGTGTGAGGATGGCACAGGAATGATGGGGTTCAGATCTGTTTTTCACAGAGTCGCTATGAGTCGTACT
>NW_006399758.1:15992733-15996197 GCF_000299155.1 Elephantulus edwardii | reverse complement strand
GCGATTGGCACAGGATAGAGCAGGGTTTAGGGCTGTTGTACATAGGGTTGCTATGAGTCACAAACGACTCGACGGCACATAACAACAACAACACAATGTCTTATGGTTTCTAACACACACACACACACATACACACATACATTTCTATTTCTAAGAACTTTGCCTCATCTTATTTCAGTTCTATTTGAGTTGTTGTTAGATGCCATCGAGTTGACTATGACTCAGTACCCTATGCACAAAAGATGTCTCCTGACATATCCTTTGCCATCCTCACCATCTCTGACACATTTGAGCCCACTGCTATAGTAACTGCGTCAATCCATCTCATTGATAATTTTCTTCTCCTTTGCTGATCTTTCACCTTTCCAAGCACTATTTCCTTTTCCGAGGACTTACCCACCTACAAAGTACTAAATAGGTGAGATGAAGCTTTACTGTTCTCAGTGTCCTAGTTTTGATTAATTTTGTAAAATTATATGTTAAATTGCAACTATTTCACACTTTTAGTTTTGCTTAACAAGTATTGCTTTTATTTTTAAAAACTACATATTTTAGTATCTCAAACAAGAACATTAATTTAAAAAAACAAACAAACCTCCTTTCAGAGGGTTACTGCTGCCATATTCAAATGCATTTAAATCCATAGTTGAAATTATGTTTATCAAAATATATAACTTTAAGCATGAATATTTTAAGGTGGGGTTTTTACCATATCAAATACTATAACTAAATATAATGGTACATTAGGGAGTTCTGGTGGCCTAGTGCTGAGGAGGTGTGCTGCCAACCAGAAGGCAATGCAGTTCAAATCCACTAGCTGCTCCAGGAGAGAAAGATGGGCAGTCTCCTCCGATGCTATTTACTGCTTCAGAAAACTGCTTCTGGAGGGTTAGCTACAGGTGGTTATTGTTGTTTGCATCAAATTGAGCACAACTCATAGCAACCCTGTGAACAAAAGGCTTGAAGCCGTTCTATAACTAGCATCGTTTATCAAAGTTCATCGTTTCCAAACACATGTTTAGGAAGTGGATTCCACTCCTGCTTCCAAAGATACAGATTAGTTCTGAATCAAGTTTCCATTACTAAGGGAAACAAGAATAGAGGTAAAGTCCAACTATTCACTTCTTCCACGTTTATGTTCCAGAAGACATGACATATTTTGAGATCATATAAGATCACCTTCTCCCAAAATTAAGTTCATTTTCACATTATATAAACATTCGAGATTCACTGGAGTCATAAATTTTGATTATAAAGTAGGTCATTACACTGATAAATATAACCAAGTGTGATTGTTTTATTGCAAGTACTGTCTGTGATGTATGTTTGATTGTTTTTCAACTTTGTTAAACTATAATTTACATTTAATAATGTTTTAAGTGTACAAATCAGTCACTTTTGGTAATTGGGAGCAATTTTTTTGTTATTGCTAAAATAAAAAGATTGAGTAAACATCTCAGAAAGAGTAAAAAAAATCTGTCATATGATTCAAAATACAGTTTTTAAAAAAAATATTTAATTACAAATTATTTTAGAACTTGAAGTAAAATTGATAATGTAGAATTCTTTCATGTGAATATTTATTTTGAACTCATTGTCATATTTGCAGATATGTGATACTATACGCAGATAATATGAGCACGATTTTGGAGGATCTTTAGCATTTGGTTATTTTAAAAAACAATTTCTTAAAGTGAGAAATACAATAATAGTGTAGGTCAAAGGGGTGTTGTTGTTATTATAATAGTGACAGCTATTGGTAGTTAGCAGTCAATAGATTAACATGTGAGAATATTTTTTTGCTGAAATTGTGAAAGAAGGCTTTAATTTTTGAAGTAACAACATATGAATTATAGAGAAATCTCCAGAAATTCTATAGTTTATCACAAGCTTGACTACTATCTAGCCTTTATTTCAGTGAGTTACTATTATTTAGAGATTATACTGTATGCTGATTTATTTGCTTACAAGTTCTTAGTTAAATGGCTTGTTTTGTTTTAGGGAGCAGATATTAATAGCATAGATTATGAAGGACGTTCTCCACTTCTATTAGCAACTGCTTCTGCATCTTGGAACATTGTGAATTTACTGCTATCTAAAGGTATTGACAAGAACTGAGCCACATCTTTATAATCTCGGTTCAATTTGGATGAATAAGCTTTTATTAACCATCTATTGTGTGCCAGGCACTGGGCCAGGTACTATGACTATAAAGATAATGGAACACTGCCCATGCCTAACATCATTTTCATTCCAATAAGAGATTGGTAGATAAAATGAAAAGTTCAGAATAATAATAGATAATATTCATAAAACAATTATTTCTTAGACATTTGATGAACATTTTATCAATAGTCTTTGAATTAATTAGTTCTTCAAGTCTGCTACCATAACTAGATACTTCCCTAGTGCCATGAGAACTCATAAAAGAGAAGCATTTTGGTCTTATCTTCTTTTCCCCCCATGTCTAATCTTACTTTATTTCTATTTTATGATAATACCTCATATATTGATGAAACATATCAAATATTCTCCCTTCAGCACACACATACACACACAGTTATGTAAACCCTTTAAATATATTTCACACACAGTTATATAAACCCTTTGAATATAATATATTTTCTCATCTGAGTAAAATTTTCTTTGAAAGGCTGGCACACAGTGTAAAGTAATAAGTCATTCATTTTCTCAAACTGAAAACTAAAATAAATTATAGTATAAATAAATAGATAGATAGATAGATAGATAGATAGATAGATAGATAGAAGTTACAGTTCTGTTCTACTCTTTTTAGGTGCCCAAGTAGATATAAAAGATCATTATGGACGTAATTTTTTGCACTTGACTGTACAACAACGTTATGGATTAAAAAATTTGCGACCTGAGTTTATGCAGGTAAGGTGTATATGCTTGTGAGTCTTCTAAAATGGTCTAGTTTTAACAGCCTAACGTGATTTTGCTGTTATGATTTCTATTACTATGAAAGCTGACTCTGGAATTGAAATTATTTTTTAAAAAAGATTGCTTATTTCAATATTTATTTACGTCACAGGCCTAGTAATAAAGACTAGAAAAATTGATTTTTTTCTTATGCTATGGAAAATTCCCACTATTCCCTACCGGGATAAGGAGCTCGAGTGGCATAGTATATTAATGCTCTTTAATCAAAAGGTGAGCAGTTTGACTCCTTGTGTGATAGAGATGGAGATTTTCCTCCTTTGAAGACCCACAGTCTCAGAAATCCATTGGACAGTCACTACAAGTTCAAGTTGACTCAACAGCAGTGAGCATGGTTAGAGTTTGTAAAAAGGATGAGGACTTAAATCACTCAGCTTTATTTCATTATTTAATAATTACAGATTGCATGCTATCAAAATAGAGTTAGTCAAGATGAGTGAATTAGTAATTCTTCATCAATTAAGAAAATAAAGTAAATATATTTTCTGAACAAATTAAGCTAG
>NW_006399758.1:15964549-15989733 GCF_000299155.1 Elephantulus edwardii | reverse complement strand
ATCAAAGATATGTTTGCTTCATAGAATGAATCTGGGAGGGTTCCATCTTCTTCTATTTTCTGAAATAATTTATGTAGAATTAGTAACAGTTCTTCACTAAATGTTTCATAAAATTCACTTGTAAAACCATCTGGTCCAGGGCTTTTCTTGGTTTAACTTAATACAAGTTTAAAAGAAAAAGTAAATTTCATTTGAGCATATTAGGAGGCACAATTTTACTCTGATATCCATGGGCTTGCCATGAGTCAGAATAAACTTGAGGGATCTGGTGAACTTGTCATTTTATTGTCTTATTTATATTTTCTACAGAACACATTGGTTCTAAGGGAGGAGTATTATTGTATCAGGAGGGGAAATGAGAGAGAATGAGTAGGGAGCTCATGGTCAACTACATTTAAAAAATGCTTATGTGAAGTTAAAAATATTTATTTCCTCCTTGTAAGACTTTCTATAAAGCCTTTAATATAATAATGTATCTTGTAGGGAAACAGAGCCTGCAATATTATCTGTGCTTATTTTATTCTAGTACCCTTCAGGCTATTTACATTTCTCCCTCCCAAGAAATGCATATGGATCTTGGTTAGAAAATATTATACTATCCTATGGTATAGTTTCCTGTATTTTAAAAACTACAGTATAGCTTGAAAAAGACTTCATTGGCAAAATACCATAGGAATAAGTAGAATATTCATTTCCCTCATCCCCACAGATGCAGCATATTAAGGAGCTGGTCATGGATGAGGACAACTATGGTTGTACTCCTCTACACTATGCATGTAAACAGGGGGTTCCAGTCTCTGTAAATAACCTACTCCACTTTAATGTGCCCATTCATGTCAAAAGCAAAGACAAGAAATCACCACTGCATTTTGCTGCCAGGTAAGGATCAGTCCATGCAATATATGAAGCATGGTTCCTTCAGCTTAATATTTACTTTTGTGGTTGTTGTTAGGTTCCATCGACACTAGTATGACCCATAAAGACTCTATGAACAACAGATCTGAGCCCTACCCTGGACTGTGCCACCTTCACAATCCCTGACACACTTGAGCCCATTGCTGCAGTCTGTCTAGTTGAGGGTCTTCTTCTCTTTTGCTGTTCCTCCACTTTTTCAAGCAGTAACTTAATCATTTTTTTCCCAAGTTATGGACGTATCAACACCTGCCAGAGGCTCCTACAAGACATAAAGGATATGAGGCTTTTGAATGAAGGGGATCTTCACGGTATGACTCCTCTCCACTTGGCAGCAAAAAATGGACATGATAAAGTTGTCCACCTACTCCTGAAGAAAGGGGCATTATTTCTAAGGTGAGAATATGGAATTGAAATACAGATATTCAAGCATACACATATGTGTGTACATGCACACACACTCTTCCCCTAGAAAATTGACTCTTATAGGGTATTTTTCTATTTTGTTTTTAAGTTTTATACTTAATTTTTGTAGCCCACTAAACACTCTTATCTTGTGACATTTTCCAGACATACATTAAAAAAGGTAGTTGTAGCATTTGAAATCAATCGATGAAGTCTTAGAGACTTGGACATATTAATTAGGATCACATAATAAATGGTTTTGAGTATAGTAACTATCAGAACTTTTGATACAGTTTCTCATGTATCACTTCATAACGTTATAGCTTTATGCTACTAAAAATGGCTCGCATGCATGTGAGGTATACACATACCACATACCTAGACATACAATTTCAAAGACCTTCTTTACATTCAAGCTGGTAAATAATAATAGAAAATGTTCCCTCTTAACTTGAATATAAATACACTGAAATTTTTTAAACTTCATTATACTTATAAAGACAGAAGAGGAAGAAAAGACCAAAATGGATGTCAGAAGAAACTCTGAAGATTGCACTGGAACGTAGAGAAGTCAAAGCACAAGGAAGAATCCAAGACACTAAAGAGCTGAACAGAAGATTCCACAAGGCAGCACGGAATGACAAAGCAAAATACTACAATGAAATGTGCGAGGAGCTAGAGTTGGAAAATCAAAAGGGCCGAACTCGTTCAGCATTTCTTAAGCTCAAGGAACTGAAGACCAAATTCAAACCTCGAGTTGCTACAATCAAGGATGCTTTAGGCAGAATGTTAAATGATCCAGGAGGTATCAAAAGAAGATTGAAGGAATATACTGAGTCATTGTACCAAAAGGAATTGGCAGATACAGAAGAATTTAATGAAATAGCATTTGAGCCAGAGCCTATGGTGATGAGGGCAGAAATTCAAGCTGCTTTGAAGGAAATAGCAAAAAATAAGGCCCCAGGAATAGATGGTATACCAATTGACATATTTCAGCTAACAGATGCTGCCGTGGATGTGCTCACCAAGTTGTGCCAAGAAATCTGGAGAACAACCACTTGGCCAACTGACTGGAAGAGGTCAATAATCTTTCCCATCCCAAAGAAGGGTGACCCAACTGAGTGTGGAAACTACAGAACAATATCATTGATTTCACATGCAAGCAAGATTCTACTGAAGATTATCCAAAAACGACTGGAACAGTACATCAGCAGAGAAGTGCCAGAAGTCCAGGCTGGGTTTAGAAGGGGTCGTGGTACTAGGGATATTGTAGCTGATGTTAGATGGATCTTAGCTGAAAGCAGAGAATACCAGAAGAGTGTCTATCTGTGTTTCATTGATAATGCAAAGGCATTTGACTGTGTGGATCTTAACAAACTGTGGCTGACTCTGAGAAGAATGGGAATCCCAGAACATTTAATTGTGCTAATGCGAAACCTATACTTGGACCAAGAGGCAGTTGTCAGAACAGAGCAGGGCAACACTGCATGGTTCAAAATTGGGAAGGGTGTATGTCAGGGATGTGTCCTGGCTCCATACCTTTTCAACCTGTATGCAAAGCAGATTATCAGAGAGGTGGGGCTCTATGAGGAGAGGCGTGGCGTTAGGATTGGTGGAAGATCTATCAACAATCTGCGTTATGCAGATGACACAACCCTGCTCGCTGAAACTGAGGAGGACCTCATGTACTTATTGCAGAGGGTCAAGGACTGCAGCCTTCAATATGGACTGAGGCTCAATGTTAAGAAGACAAAAATTCTCATCACTGGACCAATCGGTAGCATCAGGATGGATGGTGAAGAGATTGAGATTGTTCACAGCTTCAGTTTGTTCGGCTCCACGGTCAACACTCTTGGCACCAGTAGCCAGGAAATAAAAAAAACGTATTGCCATGGGAAAGTCTGCGGTTAGGGATCTCTCCAAAATACTTAAGAGCAACGGTGTCTCTCTGGAGACTAAGGTGCGCCTGATACAGGCCATGGTTTTTGCAATCACTTGTTATGCATCAGAGAGTTGGACAATGACTAGGGAGGATAGAAGGAGAATTGACGCCTTTGAGCTGTGGTGCTGGAGAAGAGTATTGAATGTACCATGGACTGCCAAGAAAACAGATTCATCCTAGAGAGGGTTAAACCACGCTACTCCTTGGAGGCAAGGATTCTGGGGCTTCGCCTGACATACTTTGGACATGTTTTAAGGAGAGACAGGTCTTTAGAGAGGGACATCATGCTGGGTAGAGTAGAGGGACAGCGCAGGAGGGGAAGACCCTCTATGAGGTGGATTGATTCAGTGACTGGGGTACTCAGGATGGATGTGTCAGAGGCAATGAGATTGGCACAGGATAGAGCATGGTTTAGGGCTGTTGTACATAGGGTCGTTATGAGTCGCAAATGACTCGACGGCACATAACAACAACAACAACAACAACATACTTAAAGGAAATTGACAGAAGGAATAAAACCAAGTTAAAAATATGTGAGCAAATTAGAAAGTATGACATCTCTCATAAACAAAAATAGCATGGAAAATATTTATAGTGAGAAGGTTGATTATATTCTGTTCAGTTACGTTTTAGCAATTAATTTGTTAAGCTAATATTCATAACCCTAGTTTTTTACCAGGAATAAATATCTCGTTTTTGAGTCTCAATTATGCTTTTTCCCCCTTCAAACCCACCTATTGGATTAATAAGCCAAGTGGCATCACTTGTCCCCTTTCATCTATAAAGTGTATGCACACACGCACACGTCTTTTCTTAACTCTTCCACAGTGACCACTATGGCTGGACTGCTTTGCATCACGCTTCAATGGGTGGTTACACTCAGACTATGAAGGTCATTCTTGATACCAACATGAAGTGCACAGATAAACTAGATGAAGAAGGGGTATGTACTGTTCCACCTCTCAGTCCCAAATCTTCAGCATCAAATAAACGTCAGCATTGTAAGATAGCTTTCTTAGCCACCCTCTTCCCTTCCTTGCTCCCCCAGCCATGTGTTGACTTCTTAACACCCAGAATTTGAAAGAATGAGTAGAAGGAAACAGAGGAAGGTGGCTGCCAACATGTGGTCTCATGCTGAGAACCAGTTGCACTGAGGCACATCCTTTGTGTAGATTTATGAAAATGTTTCACAGTCACTGGAGAATGGATACTAATGAGGAGAGCAGGGTAAATTTGCAAAAAAGAAACTGTATTTCATTTGAATTCCTATCCCTCATTCTGCTCTTATGTCCTTCTGCTCTAATAGCTCCTCTGTGTGGATTGATGAGAAAACTTTTCACAATCTCTGGTGATCTAGGAATAATGAAAATGGCCAGGTAGATTTTCATTAAATGAAGTGTGTTTAATTTTAAGAACTGCCTCTTACTCTGCTATCATATCTTTCTTTCTAAGGAGAATGGGAATATTGACGTTTATGTTCTTTTATGAATTAATTGTTGCTTTAAAAAATATGCTTATATGCTAAAACTAAAAATTGTCAGCCCAATTTGTTATTTTTAATGTACTGGGAGATGAAGGCTGACATTTGTAAACAACTTTTCTGCTACATGAGAAATCTCTTGGGAGTCTTCTTGCATTTCCTCTAGCATCCTAAAACTGAAAGTGTGTTTTTGTCTTTGTAAAATCATCCAGCACAAAATTCAAGCAAAATTGAGCATTGGAATTCACAAATACATGCACAAGTCACTCCCAGTCACAGCTCCGCCAAACATGAACCATAAACCTCTTGTTTTAAATTGTGATCTACCCTGAGTTCCACTTCTAAGTATTATGCATTTTATAATCACCAGTTATTAGATCTTCACATAGGAAATCATCAGTGTTGCTAATACTTGCTCTTAAACAATTCTAAATTCTGTAGAGTAACCCAGAGATCAACACCTATCCTCACTGCATCTCCCACACTCTGTTTTCTCTACAAGAACACTGCGCTCCACTTCGCTGCACGGGAAGGCCATGCCAAAGCCGTGGCCCTTCTTCTTAGCCACGGTGCCGAGATCCTCCTGAACAACCAGGATGCTTCGTTTTTGCATGTTGCAATCCATAATAAAAGAAAGGATGTGGTTCTTACCACCATCAGAAGCAAAAGGTACAATGACTTACAGTCCAACATTGTTGATATCTTCTGGCAGAAGGGATGATTCACACCTCACAGGAAACCAAAAGAGGGGAAAATAATTTTCAGTTGTTTATTACAATCTTAAAAATGCCACTTGCTTACATAAATCTTTGAGTCTTAGTTAACTTTCAGTGGCAATAGATAAGTTGTTTAACTTTTGTTGTAGGCACATTTTCATTTCATCCAGCTAGTTAGGGAAGACAAGAAGGGCAAGCTCTTCCGTGTTCTGATAGATTCCATGCTTATTACTGTACTTGACATGTATTATTTTGACATTTAATTCAATGAATGATGCATATGTTTGTATATTGTATATTATATGTACAATTCAATGCTGCTGAAATATATAAGCAAATATAGATAGCTACCCAACACAGTCATCTTTAAAAGCACATACATAACATTGCATGACTTACGGAGGAAAGGAAGATGAAAGCTTGCCTACTTTGGAAGGTGTTTAGTGAAACAAAAGAATATTGATTATAACCACCAGCCTGGAATCTGCCTAGATTCCTAGTGTTCACATAATGGACAGGGATCTCATTTAGGGATTGGTGGTGGTGGGGACCAGTAGGTGATCATTACGTTTGGCATGTACTACAGGTCCCATTTTCCCTGCAAGCACAACCTTAACATTTAGCTTTGTCAGGTGCAGGACAGATTAATACTTGCACCTGTTTGTTTTTAACAGATGGGATGAGTGTCTTAAGGCATTTAGTCACCATTCTCGCAGTAATGGGTGTCCTGTCGTAGAAATGGTGGAATACTTGCCTGAATGTATGAAAGTAAGTCCTCCAAACAAGACCTCTTCTGAGTGTATATGTCTGTCATATGACATAAAGTAAGAGTTTATTGTACTCACATACCAAATTTTAATCTTTAATGCTTCTAGTTTTCCCTGGGTTTAAGAGATGTTAAGCAATAATATTTACTGAGAATCTAATTGGTCTTAGAACATTCTATTAGTGTTTATGTGGAATATAGAAAAATAAGGGAAATAGATTTTTTTTTAAATTTAGATTAATTAAGACTAGAGAAAAAATGACAAACTGGTGGTTAATGGTTGAATAAAGCCTCTGGGTATGTTGTCTTTTGAGATAAATCTTGTTGCTATTATTATTTCAAATTGGTGTTAGCTGCTAAGAATTAAAGCTGAGACATTTAAACTTAAACCAAAACCACTACCATGGAGTTGGTTAGTCTCACAGAAACCCTCCATTGGGCTCCTCAGACTGTAAAGTTTTCCTTGAGAAGTTTAACCATCTTGTTTTTGTTGTTGATTGCTGTCGAGTTTAGCACAACTCATAGCGACACTATGGGAACAAAAGCCTGAAGCCTTTCTATAATTATCGTCATTGATCTAAGTTCATAGAGTTTCCAGAGGCATGTTGTTTAGGGAGTGGATGCCACTCCTGCTTCCAATACCCATCTTAGGATCCAGATCTATGGCTACCCATAGAAATCAGAGAGCCTACTACCCTCTCATCAGAAAGCTGAACAATGACTAGGGATGATAGGAAGATAGGATGACTTTGAGCTGTGTGTTGGAGAAGAGTATTGAATATAGCGTGGACTGCCAGGATAACACACAGTTTTGTCCTAGAGAGGGTGAAATCGGGCTGCTCCTTGGAGGCAAGAATTCTGAAGCTTCATCTGACATACTTTGGAAATGTTGCAAGGAAGGACCAGTCCTTGGAGAGGGACATCATGTTTGGGAGGGTGGAGGAACAGCTTAGGAGAGGAAGACCCTTGATGAAATGGATTGGTTCAGTGGCTGGGGTTATAAGGGTAGGTGTGCCAGAGCCAATAAAGTTGGCTTAGGATAGAGCAGAGTTCAGAGCTATTGTCCATACATTCACTGTTGAGTCACAGATGACTTGACGGCACATAACAACAACACCCTCTCACAGGGCAGGATACCTGAGAACCAGCTGCTTCAGATGGAACCTCTGCCTCTTGTTTTCCAAGTGTAATGCCTAGTGCTCCTCACCATGTGTTGTCATCCTGGTGAAATTCTTTTGATTGTAGGATTGAGATTTGAGTCTACCACTGACTGAGGGAGAGAGTTGGGCAGACTTTTCCCATGTGATTTATAGCCTACAAAACCTTCTGAGGGTCCGTTATGAGTTGGTTCTAACTTGATGGTAATAAGATTTTTGGGATGACAAACAGACTGATTAGTATAAGGGGATGGTTAGTCTTTCAAGGGAAGATGTACATTCAAACCAAAAAGAGCACCAGAGTCTAACAGTCCTAAGATTTCACCCAGGTCCTGCTTCTTGTTGGATTGCCTTATGCAAGCCATTTCATGTCTCTGAGTTTCATTGTATTTTTCTTTATTGCTCAAGCAGCGATGCTAGTACCAGTTTTGCAAAATGATTTACAAAATTAGAGGTGAAATCTGGGTCATTTTCAGCAGAGTGCTTAGCATAACCTACTAGTTTGATGCTGTTTCTACAATACGACCTTTACTACTACTCTTAAGACGAATACTTCTGGAACCTATTTTTCTTATAATCAATAGGAAGGTAAAATATACATTTCCCCTCTCCCTTATGGTATCTAGTAGAAATTGGGATATTCTAGTGCAAAGATGGCCTGCGGATATACTTTTAGGTGTATATATCCTTTCAAAGTGCACATGACACTTTGGGGTCCAAAATGCTCTCAGATTCTATGACTCTGAAACCCCAGTTGAAGGGATCTGTCTTAATGAAGGTAGAGTTATATATGCTTTGCCGTTCCCTACAACATTATTTACAACATAAGATATATTCAAACTATTCACATATGAAAAAACACCCAAAAAAGTCAAGAAATTGAATACAAATTTTAACAATAATTATCTCAGTAAAATGGTACTTTATTTGCTTTCTTTTTATATTACCATATCATTTTCAAGAACCCTGGTAGCTTAAACGGTAAGGAGCTGCACTATTAACCCAAAGGCGGGCATTCAGGGGAGCTCTGGTGGCCTAGTGGCAAGGATCTGCAACTACAATCCCAGAGGCGCTCGGTTCGAATCCACCAGATGCTCTGCAGGGGAAGGAGGGACAATCTCCTCCTGTATCAGTCAGATCTGATTTGACGGTACACTCACGCAAAAATAATAAAATAAAATTTTTAAAAAAGGCGGGCATTCTCTATAGACCTTGAGAGATATCAAATAGAATCTGTTTCCCAAACTTTAGTAAAAATAATGTTACTCAAGCATAAGTAAATGCATTTTCCCTCTCAATGTCTTTTTCTCAATCACATAGAATTTCTGTGGTATTGTAGCAGTGGTAGTGGTAACACTGCTGTATTTTAATCCTTGTTCCTACAATAAATGGCTTATACTTTGTCCTTGAGGTGAAAGATTCAAAGGAGAGGGGATATTTTAAATGTTATTTTAGAAATAGGATAAAATTATGTGTTTAGTCTTTTGATCTAGTATTTCACTAATCTTTGCTCTTCCAAGGTACTTCTAGATTTGTGCATGATGCACTCTACTGAAGACAAGTCATGTAAAGACTACTCTGTAAGTTTATCTCATCACAATACTATATCTTATTAAGTTCTTTGAAGAATTAAAAGAATATGGCTATAGTTTTAAAATCGCAAAAGATGATAACAACTTGTTTAATTATTATACTTGTTTTAAAGGTAATATTTTCCTCCATAATCTTCAGTTTTCTCCATTATTTTTCTTCTTCTAACAGTATCATTCAGGTTGTTTGTAATTTTTCTATTTTCTTATATAGTTTTATCTGAAGAATGGGATTTAAAATATCCAAGTGACCTTTTGAAAATTTAGCTTTTATCAATATATATTACTTATAAAGCAATGAAATAACAGCCTTTTTGTATTCTTAAAACTATAATATGAAATAATTTCATTAAATTCTCACCAGATAAAAAAGATCAACTTTGATTCACTTAATTCTTAAAAGAATTTTAAACTTGTGTATTTGATTTTTTTTCCCCGGTAACCGCTTCTGGGTCTATAGTAAACTGAATATAATTTACAAAACATTTCTATTTCATATAGATTGAGTATAATTTCAAGTATCTTCAGTGTCCACTAGAATTCACAAAAAAGACTGATCCTGCACTTGGAGTTAAATATGAGCCTCTTACAACACTCAATGTAAGTCCTGTGTTTTCATTAACCAAGTAGTTTTGCATGCAATGTTCTGATAACATAGTCCTACAGTCGAAGAAAAGAGTGAGGATAAAGAATTCAAGTTTATTGCTCTGTGTTTGTATATGTTGTGTGGCCCCACGCTTTATTCTTTAGTAATTTTCTACAGTTGTTATAGTTGTTATAACCCTAAAGTCTACATGTTATGTCATGTCAGTCCTAATGGTAAGACCAAACTCAACTCAAAATCCACATAAAATATGGACAATACAGAGATGATGATAATAAAAAGGTAGAGCTCATTTTCTAACAATGTCCACTTTATATATAGGGCTGTGGATGCAATTTTATCTCCCTAAAATACACATTATACATCCTAATCTCTTTTTCTGTGACATAGTCCATGGCAAGTTGCACCGCTTACTTGAAGTCAGGACTTCTCTGGCAGTTTATGTCCACTAGCTGCTCAATGGGAAAAAGTAGAACAATTTCTTTCCATACAGTTTGCTATTGTTATATGCTATTGAGTTATAACCAACTCAGAACTGACCCTTCAGTGGGTTTTCAGAGAATGTGCCTTCAGATTGTCAGCACAGCTCCTTACCACTAGTTCACCAGGACTCCCTACAGCCTCTGAGAAATCTGCTGGAGGGTCAGCTATGAGTTTGTTCCAACTTAAAGACATTGACAGTTTTTATGTTTTTAATAGATTGAGGCAAAATTAGTGTAGGGTGTATTTTGGGTTAGTCTCTTTTGAGATCCCTCTCTCTTTCATTTCCTTCGAGTTCTGTCTCTCAAAGGGTCATAGGGACCTCTACTAACTCCACAGAGGGAACTGTCCCCATCAACAAAATCCACATTACAAAACTGATTCCTATATGGTCATATATGGTCTCCTATGCTCCTGCAGCAACTTTTGCCAATTACAAGACCAATATTACTGTTTACTTGCATCTGAAATACATTGCAGTGACCACACAAATCTTACAGATTTATTACTTACTATCATGGGATTTATTTGGATGTTAACAGATTAATTCAGGTTGACAACAGGTAAGACCAAACTCAACTCAAAATCCACATAAAACATGGACAATACAAGGATGATAATAGATAGGTAGTGTTTGATGCCCAACAATGTCCACTTTATATGTAGTGCTGTGGATACAATTTTATATTCAGACAGCTTCTCAAGCATGTTTGTAAGCCCTTTGCCCTTCAGTCTTACAGCTTAGATCAGTGTTAGAAAGTTTCCTTATTCCTACCAGATATGACGTCTTCTCTAAGTCCTTCAACAACCTTGGTTGAAGGCTACCTCCTTTTGTTCTCTGGGGCAGCAGTCCCAAGTCAGCTTTGTGTCATCATGGTCTCTAGCTTTCTGCTAAGGTACCTGCTACTCTTGTAGATTTTGATCTGACTGATGCATGAATCGCTAGCCCAGGAGAATGCGCACATAGTCTCTGATTCTTCTTCCTTACTGGTAGTGTAATTCTTACATTCACTACTAATTCTGCTCAATTTAGTTTGCTGGGATAGAAAAAAATGTCCAATCCTAAAATAATTACTTTATATAAACCCTATTATAAGTTCCCTCCTATTCATGAGACCACATTCAAAGTCAATGGCTAGGAAAGCCATTTTGAACACTAAATTCTTGACATCACACGTATTTCTGGAATGATTGAAAATTATTTTTAAAAAATAGGTACAGTTCTCAATTTTCATAAAAATTTAAAATCTAAAGCAAATTATTTTTATACAGATTCTATTATTTAAAACATTTCTAGAAAGATAAGCCTAAATAAAATACCATTTTAAAAACAAACATATACTGCCAATTTTATTTCATGGTCATCCACTATTGCTTTCTAAGGTTATAAATCGTGCTCTCCACACATGTACTAAAATTGGAATGAAACAGAGAAGATTAGCATGGCCCCTGGGCAAAGTTAGAAATCTTTATTTGTAAGTCTTTATGGGACTGTCTAACTTTTTCTCTTAGGACAGCTAGTGAATTTGAAATCATGACCTGTTTCATTAGCAGCACAACACTAATGCACTAGGCCAGAAAGTATAACTCTTGCTTATTTATTTTTACTGTGCTTTCCATCTGTAATCTTGTATACTTTTTTTTTTTTAAAAAAAGGATGCTATTTCAATTAGCCAGACATCAAAAGAGGTAAACTGACTCAAATAATTGCATCTATATAAAGTCATTATCACTACCTAGTGCTTTTTATTTATTTTTTGCTTTTATACTGGTTTATTTACAACGTTCATATACATTGTTTTTCATACCAGATCTTTCCCAATTTCCTCCACCCCCATCCACCCATCAAATTGTGGAACCCTATGATTAACGCCCACCTCCCACCCCACCCCTGGCCCATCCTCAGCCCTCTGCTCCCAACCTCTCCCTACTTGTAGCCTCACACTCATTCTATAACAATGTCTTATTCAGTATTTGTCCTTATGGGACTTCGTGGTTGGACATTTGAGTTATTTTCATGTTCTTGCGATGATGAATAACGCTGCAATGGACTCTAGAATAAAAGTCTATGTTTTAAAAAGCCATACCTAGTGTTTTTTTAAAAAATTACTATTCTTGATATAATTTTTTAACATTTTCTAAATTAAGCAAATGCATCTTTCATAATAATGTAAAGTTATACACCATCAGGAAAAACTTCACTTATAGTCAGTATTTTAATATTTTTGTGTATAGCTCTTTCCTTATTTTTCAGGCAATGGTACGACATAATCGCATAGAGCTTCTCAACCATCCTGTTTGTAAAGAATATTTATGTATGAAATGGTGAGTATTGAGCACCATTTCCTTTTTACAAGTGCTCTGTTAGATTTGTTTAGAAGTCTTCCAAATTATTATACTTCAAATCTTTTAATTTTAGCCTCTAGTACAATGGAAAGAAAATGAATATCAAGAGTAAAATAAGAAATATTGATGATGTTCCTGTTTGGCAACAAATTAAATATTTTGAGGGGAAAAATTGTCATATATAATGTTAAGAAACTTTCTGGATCCTGTAGATCAGTGAACAGTGAAGTGAAAGGTGTGTGCTAGAGAATAGTATGCAGCCCGAGGTTAGAACACACAAGCTAAACTCTCAGCTTCTCCATGAGTTGATGAGACATATCAAACAAGTCATGGGTGTTCCTGAAATAGAGATTTCTTTTCTGAAAATGAAAAAAATTAGAAGATCTTGGCTCTAAAGTTCAGTGAATGTAACAATTAGGCTTTTGGAAAAGAGTATAATCATTTATTCCACAGTTATCATAAGTGTTTTTGTTGAAATTGGTAATTGATAATGTGGTTCTTCTCTTTCTAGGCTGGCTTATGGGTTTAGAGCCCATTTACTGAACCTAGGATCTTACTGTCTTGGACTTATACCTATGACCTTGCTTGTTATCAATATAAAGCCAGGAATGGGATTCAACACAACAGGAATCATTAACGAAACTAGTAATCATTCAGAAATATTAGACACAACGGTATTTTCATCTGCTTTTTGTGCTTCAGATTTTTAAATGAAGGATTAATTAAATGTGTATTTTTTACACTAGGAAAGTTAAACTCACAATATATTTGAAATATAAGAGTTTTGATTATTCTAAGTAGTCTACCAAATTTGCATGTGGTGCCCAATATCTTTGAAATTCTTTGAAGAATGAGAAAGAATAAATACATAACAGGGATCCCTGGTGGTACCATACATAAGGACTTGCAAACCCAAAGCTGGTGGTGCCTGTCTGATGGGTGGAATCCACCAGGTGCTCTGTAGGAGAAAGATGGGCAATTTCCTCCCTTGTGATTCACAAAACCTACTGCAAGCTCAGCTGTGAGTTGTTTCTGACTAGACAGCGATGAGAGTTTATAACCTAATTCAATAGGAATTGATATGTATGAAATACTAGCTTGAATGCAGGAGTACATAAATTAAAGTAATCTACAAAAGTTGATTTGTGGTTTCCAGAATTTGGGATAGGAGGAAGCGGGAAGTTACTGTTTCTGTTTGGGATGAAGGGCAACTTCCATAACTAGATAATAGTTGTTCTACAACATTGTAAAGACACACTCGTACATTTAAAAGTAGATAAAATGGTAAATGTATATGAATTTTACCAGGCTATAAATGAAAATATGGCTATAGAGTCATATTATTTTAGAATTATATTGGCAATATTTTGCCAACTTTTAAAAGGACATTATAGAGAGTAAGTGCAAATCTTTGTATTTGCAGCCTAGTAATCTGTTTAAATCAAATATTAAGAAAATTTAAAAAATGAAGCAAGAAGTATTTTATAGTGAGAATTATAAAAAAATTAGTGATATTTTATATCTTACTAATGACTTGTCTTACATTCTTCATTGTTTCAGAATTCATATCCTATAAAAGTCTGTATGATATTGGTTTTTTTATCAAGTATCCTTGGATATTGCAAAGAATTGGTCCAAATTGTTCAACAGGTATATTTTAAAATATTTTAATATCTAAAAGCAAACTGACTACAGGGGAATTCTGGTGGCCTAGTGGCAAGAAGCTGCACTGCAATCCTGAAAGCACATGGCTCAAATCCCACCAGCTGCTCTGCAGGAGAAAAATGGGCAATCTTCTCAGAAAGCTCACCAGAGGGTCAGCTATGGGTTGGTTCTGACTTGATGGTACACAACAACAAATTGTTATTTTAAATATTATGTCAGGATAAAACAATGCAGTTTGACTAACATATAGTTGAGACACACTTTTGTTTTTCAAAATGTAAATTTTTTTAAATAAATTACTGCTATGCATCTGAAGCAGAGAGGATAACACTTCTTACTTGTTCATGATGGGTATGTCTGATTAATTATTTACACTTTTCTTATGTTTTCTCTTATTTTAGTTTTAATATTTTGCTAGAATAATAGTTAGATTTATTAATCTGAGCACTTTTGAGTATGTTGTTGTTGTTGTTGTTGTTGAGTGCCGTTGAGTTGATCATGACTCATAGCAACCCTACAGCTGTTATTAAAATATCTACTTAAGACTCCCTTTTCCAAGGGAGTTTTCCTTGGATTTGTTTTTAAACCATAATGGATTTAATTTTTTTTTATTTAATTTTTGAAAAATAGGTCAAATCATAATAAAATTAGGGGACATTTTGGAACATAATTCATACTCTACATTTTATTGTTCTTAAAAGGAGAAACAAATTCAGAACAGACCTGAAAATTATGTAAATTAGGTGGCAGTTCATGCTTTGGTTGGCTCAGATTCTCTTTACTTTTCAGTGTGGTGATTTAGTGTTTCTTTTTTGCCTTGTATAGAAGCAGGAGTGGCATCCACTTCCAAAATAGCCTACGTCTAGAAACTCTATGAACTTGGAGAAATGATGACTGTTATACAAGTGTTCAGGTCATTCATTCATAGGGTCACTATGAGTTGTCTACAACTCCACGGCACTTAACAACAAACAACAATATATTTTTATGAGTCCTTTTTCTTGCATTGCCTCATTTTCTATGAAAATTTCTATTGTTGCATCATAAAAGTGTATATTTACATTATGTTATTGATAGCAATGATTTGCAATTTACTATTATACTTTCTAAGTATGATGGTAGTTATAGAGAGGCTTCAGGCCCTTTTTTCATAAGGTCATGCTAGACAAGATGGCAGTCATTAACAACAACCAATAAATACACACACACACACACACACACACACACACACACACACACTTTCAGTTACTTGCATTCATTTATTAAAATTTCCAAGTACTTTCATAGATATATTTTAACATTTATTAGTCACAATTCTGAAAAATAAAACCATTATTCTACTTTGCCCAAATGATTTAGAACATTATGTTTACTCTTATTTGACATTATTTTCATTTCTTTAAACTAGAACTACAGATTAGTCATTAAATCAAGTCATTAAATGATATAATTTCTTGGTAAGATTTAATCTCCACATTTTTTATCAGTGTTCAAATGATTCCCTGTATAAGAAAACTGATGTTCAAAACGTGAAATCTTTAAGGGTGTTAATAGGATTTGCTCTTACTTTTCCCAAGTACTTCTCAGTGTATAGTTCAGATCTCCTTAGAAGCAAGTTGAACTTTAGCTTGCATGTATCTTAGAGATTTGCATCCATATACGTGTGTATGCAGTAAGGTCCTGTGACTAACTGAATGCATGTGCCATCTTCAAGAATACTCCATAAAGTGGAGTGGAACTCTAGTAGGAAAGACTAAAAACTTGTGGGACCTTTGACATCAGACTTCCGTAATTCTGAATGACAGAAGAAACTGGTTTATCTCCACCACTGACCCACACCTAAAGGAGTTCTTCACACCCACCTAGGGGAAGATAGCAGAGTTGGTCCCATGACCTCACTTTAGTTGGCTGCAATGCTAGGAAATTAAAAAAAAAAAAGAGTGTTATTAGTTGTATACATATAAAACCATCCATAAGCTGGTTGCTAGATCTCTACAGAGAGATAGTAATTCTTCATTCTTTTCAACCCCAGAAACGAAAATACTTTTGGAATCATGACAACGGAGTTGAATGGGTAATCTACACCACAAGCATCATCTTTGTACTGCCTTTGTTCGTCGGTATTCCAGCTCATGTGCAGTGGCAGTGTGGGGCAATTGCTATATTCTTCTACTGGATGAACTTCTTATTGTATCTTCAGAGGTAATATCAACTTGGATAATTTTTATACCTTTTGAGCATTTTTATATAAATTAAAGACTTAATGCCTTTTAAATCCTATTAAGGAAGAGGATGGTTCTGGAGTTCAGCATGTGGACCAACATTTCCAAAGCTGGGCATTATTGACACTTGGAGTCATATAGCTTTGTTGTGCAGGTTTGTCCTTTGCACAGAAAAATGTTTAGTGGGCCTACTACTTGCCAGCAGCTTCTTCACCCAATTTTTACAGCCAAATATATTGCCAAACTGCCAAATGTTCCTTAGGTGACAAAATTGGCCCTTGTCAACCATTGGTCAAGACACATCAAGAATAAATGTAAAGAGTCAACAGGAATATAAAAATTGGTTATTCCTGTACTACCTGGTAGCATTGAGTGAAGTAGTATTGATTGTTCATGCCATTGGGAAAACTCCTCAAAATGAACTGATAAGTGTAGGAGAAAATGGAGACGCAGGAGTGAAAACAAGTCAAAAGAAGCTATTTCTACAGGGTAAAAAGGTTAGGCTACCATCCCTCTCACAGTTGTCAAATGTTGAGTTGGCTTGGTGGTAAGGGGCTGTGCTACCAGCCCACGGCCACAGAATTCTACAATCCAGCAACTGTTGTGCAGGAGAAACATGGGCAGTCTCCTCCTGTGTGATTTACTGCCTCTGAAAATTCACTGGAAGGTCAGCTATGAAATGACACAAAACAACAATGACAACATATCTACAATACTAGGAGCTAAAAGTTATCAACTGAAACTTTGAGTAACTAATTTGCCTCATATCTCAGCTAAGAGATTTCAGTCAAGACAGAGACATTTCACCAAAATCTTCATGACTTTGGGAACTGTGATATTCCCATTGTATATCTATGTCCACGAGGCATGAGTACAGTGATGTAAAGAGACATAGAATAGATAGAGCCCAGACTTTTGGGGAGAGAACATGTATAGTGGCAGAGCAGTGCTTTGGAGGGCAAGAATATTCAAGACAGGTCCTAGTATCATCACTCTCTTCTCTTTCTAATTTTTCAGTGACTTGAGTGTTAAGTCCTTTATGTTTTATAATCTTGTGACTCTCTTTTTTAACAAGTTATCTTTGCCTAAGGAAAAACAATTCATCTCTACTTCTACCATGCTTTATCAAACAGTTGGTAGTATTAGTTTTGTATCTGGAAGCACTAATATTTTAGGTAACATTATTGTTTTCTTTTAAAGTAATTCTATTTTATTTCTTTATATATATTTTCTTTATTTACTATTTTGATGTTAAGCTATGAAATTTTCACCTTCATTTAATAAAAATCTAGTGGTCAAAAAATAAAGTAAGGATAAAAATCAACAAGAAGGGAAAGGAAAAATAGCTCAATGAACTGTTCTGAAAATAAGACTTGATTCCTCATAACTTTCTACTTTTTAAAAGTAACTGGCTTCAATTACCTCATCTGTGAAACCTAGTGCCTGACATTATTAATAATAAATGTTGATATTGCATTAAAATATAATTGGCCATAAAAGTGAGTAAATATTTTCATATTTATGTTTCTAGATTTGAAAATTGTGGCATTTTTATTGTTATGTTGGAAGTGATTATGAAAACACTGCTGAGGTCCACAGTAGTGTTTGTTTTCCTTCTTCTGGCCTTTGGACTCAGCTTTTATGTCCTCCTGAGTTTACAGGTGAGGCCTTTGCTTCAATAAATAGTTCATTGTCCTGCTGTGAATATTGGAAATGGACATTTATGCTTACATTTTGATGGCTTATACAATTATTTATAATAACACAAGTTTTTAATGCTTTTTTCTGTATTATATATAATAGCATTAAATTAATTTTTATTTCTAGGAAAAGGATAGTTTTACTGAACAACCATGTCTGTTGTCAAAAGTTTATGTTATGTGCAGTGCATGATCATTTGTAATTTGTGCTTGTGGTTCTGCATTACAGTCCATTGTTGTTGTTTTTTAACCAAACCAACCCACTTCTGTGAAGTAGCTCCAACTCATGGAGACCCTCCATTGCATTTTTGAGGCTGTTTTTATAAGAAATGACTGACCAACTATTTCCCAAGTTGTAGCTGGTAGATTTGAACCACGAACTTTTAAATTAGCAGTCCAAACATAACTCATATACCATCATGACTCCTTGGTAATTTACTATATCATTTTATTAATTTTCTGTCACTCCATTTCAATAGCTTTAGTTATATTACTTTAAAAAAAGTCTTTCAGGATAACTTTTGTTCTTCTCTCCAGGAAATATTGATTCATTTTGCGTTTCATTTCTTTTGTCAGGATGCCTTCAGCAATCCACTGCTTTCTATCATCCAAACCTTTAGCATGATGCTTGGAGATATCAATTATCGTGACTCTTTTCTGGAACCATTTTTGAAGAATGAATTGGAATATCCAACTCTGTCCTTCATACAACTTATTACCTTCACCATGTTTGTTCCAATTGTCCTCATGAATTTACTTGTAAGTTAGATATCTTCCATTTCCCAGGTGGATATCCATCTGGGACATGTGATCATAGTCTCAGTTTCTGTCGTCTTCCTCTATAGTGAGAAAAGGAGTAACTGAGATGTGTTAAGCATTAATGAAGTTTGTGGCCGGTGTAGTATAAGCCTCAGGGCACAAGATGGTACGTTGGCATGACAAGTACTTTTCAGGCATCTCTGGACTTGTAGCTCTAGTGTAGGTACTAGAAAACAGTGGTGAACAAAACAGAATAATCCCCTGCTTATGAACTTATCATGGAGTTACAAGAGTATATGTAGCACAGCGTCAGGAAGTGCTAAATGACAGGAAGAACTGACAGCAGGATAAGGGAGAGAGGTAGATGATGTGTTATGCTTATTGGGTGCATGGAGAGTCAGAGGTTAGGAATAGGCCTTGTGGAGTAATAAGCATTAAGATCTTGTCTATACTCTCAAATTCTCAGTAACTAGAGACTCAAGTACCAAAAGTCTCTCATGCCAAGGGTATCAGGAGTGCTTGGACATCTCTTCATCGCTAGGAAGTCTCATTTCTCAATCTAATCCTTCTCACCAGGGAGCTCTGGTGGCCTTGTGGTAAGGAATGGTGCTGCCAACCAAAGGTACATGGTTCGCATCCATCAACTGCTTTATAAAAGAAAGATGGACAATCTCCACTGGTGTGATTTACTGCCCCTGAAAACCTGCTGGAGGGTCAGCTATGAGTTAGTTCTGACTCAACTGAACATAACAACAAACCTTCTTACACATTGTTTACCAGTCATGTTCTATTAATGAAGAGCTGAGCACATCAATTGCCCTCAACACTTTTCCTTCAACTTTTCAGGATGCTCAATCATCTAAAAGCTCTCTTGTCCACAAGTCAAGGCCCTTGCCATAATGCCAAACTCTGAAGCGCTCACCCACTGTGGACTAAACATATCTACCAACGTCTCACCTCACACCATCTTGTGCAGGCAGGTCTTTTGCCTGCAGTACTCCCTCACCTTGAGTTCATTCTTTCTTTCTTTTTCTCTTTCAAAACTTCACTCAAGTGTCTTTGTTTCTTGTCAGACTCCTTTCTTGTGTTACTGTAGTTTGGGGAATATTGTTTTTGTTGTGCTATTGAGTAAATTCTGATGCCTTTATTCGAAAAATAATAAAAGCTAATTCATAAGTTTTATGATAAGCAAATACAAAGCATTTGGAACAGTACCTGACATGTGATAAGCATTCAGTAGATGTTAGCTAATGTTGTGGTTACATACAGTTGAGTTGGAACCTACTCCTACCTGACCCTCCAGTGTTTGCAGAGGCAGTTAATCACATGGGAGGTGATTGCCCATCTTTATCCCAAGGAACAGCTTACAGACTCAAACTATGTACCTTTGCATTGGCAGCACAATTCCTTGCCACTAAGCCACCAAAGCTCCCTAGAACTTCCTGTTAGCTACCATTAAATATTAGTGATTGGCAAGTCCTATGACTCCGTACTCAGATGGCTTCAAAGCCCAGGTAAGTAAAGATCTCTGATGCATGGGAACCAGCAGGTACGAGATAGTTGATTTTGCTGGAGGCTGTTGTAAACAAGATAAAAACATCCATCAAAACTCTTACAAAGTCTTATAACAAAACACATTTTATGTCAAATGAAACATATCTCCTGGTTCTGATTGTCAGTGTTTGAATTTTCAAACCCTGGATTATACTATTATACTGTTCATTCTGTCAGAAAAGGTGTGTACTTACTGTGTGCCCTGAATTGCCCTAAGCAATGAGTTTCTAGTAGAGACCCAGACAGAACTATTTCTTCAGTGGGTTTATGAGACTCTGAGCTTCTTGAGAGCAAGAACTGCATGAGAAACATTGAACTGGTGGTGGTCAAATGCTGTGCTGAGTGCTTTAAAAATTAATCTCTATTTGAAATAAAAATACTATTGCACCTTGGAGTCAAGGAATGTGAAGCTTCGCCTGACATACTTTGGGCATGTTGCAATGAGGGACTGCTCCTTGGAGAGGGACATCATGTTTGGCAGAGTGGAAGGAGAGGAAGATCTTCGATGAGATGGATCAATTCTGTGACTGGAGTGGTGGGAATAAGTGCATTTGAGATGGCGAGATTGGCACAGGGTAGAACAGCATTTAGAGTTCTTGTACGTAGGGTCACTATGAGTCGCAATGAGTCACTATGAGTCACTATGACTCGACGGCATATAACAACAACAACATTTTGGAAAAGAAGGAGATATCACATCAAATTGGATGTAACCATACAAAATTTCAGGACTTTATAATCTTAGGAATACTGATTTGTCAACATGGAACTGTAGAAATGTGTGTCTTCATAGATCGACTGTCGATTGGCTCAGTATTTGGCAGGGAGATCTGATGGTCTAGTGAAGAGGTTGTTGCACTGCCAACCCAAAGGTGGGTGATTTGAATCCACCACCTGTTTTGCAGAAGAAAGATAGGCCATCTCCTCCAATAAGATTTACAAACTGTGAAAACCCACTGAGATTCAGCTATGAGTCAATTCTAACTTATTGGCAATGAGTGGTGTTACAAATAAATGAGTGAATGTGGCTCCAATATATTGAGTAGAATTGAAGCAGATAGCTTCCCCTCACCTAATTCCACCTAGCCATAAGTTTCAAAAGCCTTTTCCACCTCAAAAAATGTGCCTTTCCTTGTCAAATATATATGTAAGATACAAACACCTTTCTTCAGTTGCATGTGGCCAAGTTAACACTGTCTTCCTTGGATGCTAAATTCCTGAACATTCACATGGTTACATCTAGTTGCATATGAGATCTTGTACTTTCTATGCTCCCCCAAATGCAATCATATATTTTTTACTTTAAATTGAAATGCATTTATGAATATTTAGAGTCTTAAATTTTCATAACAATACTTAAGATTACTTGACACATCAGTGTGGGCATCACTGTAGCAAGGTACATTGGTTTTGCAGCTTTCTGTAAAAAATATTAGTAGAATGTTTAAAGGCGATTAATGGTAAATTGCCTGCCTGCTCCCTTCATTTACTTGTCAAATCTTAATCAATATGATCTGAAGTATCTTTTTAGGTGAATCATTAAATTGGTAGTGATTAAATGTTTTGTCATCCCACAGATTGGCTTGGCAGTAGGTGACATTGCTGAGGTCCAGAAACATGCGTCATTGAAGAGAATTGCTATGCAGGTGAGTCCTGTATTTAAAATGTGTGGAAATTAGCACCATCTTAACTGCCTGTGTACGAGAATAGCAGGTTTTCTAAGAACTCAGTAATTTTACACAGACATTTTCTCAATACTAGGAAGTAACATACTGTATGCCTGCTCTCTGATCTATAATCAAAGTATCAAAACAAATTGTCAAAAAAAGATGAACCAGAACAATCTAAAAGAGAAATTGAGAAATTTCCCAGGTAAGTCTCCTTTTATGTCAGCATGTGACCAACCAGATAGCCAGCTTCTTGACCAAGAACATCACTGGTAATGGGCCGATCCTGTCGCAGCCCAGCTATCTGAAGGAGTGCTTCCTTTACATCCCTGCTATAGAGTTACATCGTCCTCATAGTATATTTTAATTGCAGTTTAACTGAAAGCACAAAGTTTTGTCCTTGTGACAGAACACATCTCATGTCCATCTCATTTCTCTAGATGACTTGATTTGGAATTTGTGTCAAAGGTTTTAGGACAAACCCTTCACTGGTATAGGTAATTTCCTATCTTCTGAGATTTCTGGGATTTACTTCTTTGGTTTCTAAATTTCAAATTTGAATGAGAATCTTTCCTTTTTCGAAAACATCTCCTGGCCAGTTGAATATATGCATTTAGAAAGCAGGATCACGCTAAAGATCTATTCCATAGAAATATAAGTTGATAGTAACATACAGAGCTTTCTCTTCTTTCTTTCCTTTGTCGATCTTTTTTTTTTATCTCCTATTTATTCATCTATGCATTGGAATTTGCATTTTTCAAACCCCAGTGTTCCAGTATATCCAAAGCACAGTGTAACACATAGTAAGAATCCAGATTCATTAAATGATGTTATCCATTAGTTATTAAATTTTCATGTACAAGACAGCAAACCAATAAGAGTAAAAAACATAAAAAATAAACTTTTAGACCATTTTATGAGTAAAATAATAATCGGAACAGCAGAAATACCCACTTATGGAGAGCTTTTCTTGTTTCGGGCACTGAAATTCTCTATTACAAAGGTCCTCTCATTACTTTGATTTTAAATACTGGAAGAAGGCTCCATATGATTAAGTAACTTAAAAATGACATTGCTGAGATTTGAACAAAAGTTCTGTCCAACTGCAAAGTTGGTGCTCACCATGCTCTATGGTTTATCTGGGTATATGGCACCAATTCAAAGACTTTGGATGGTGGTGTTGAACATACTGTGAACTTAAAGAAGAGTGAATGACTCTGTCTTGGAAGAAGTATATCCAGAATGTACCGTAAAAAATAAGATAGTGAGAGTTCAAATCAAATCCTTTGGACATGTTCTCAAGAGAGACCAGCTCCTTGAGAAAGACTCCATTCTTGTTGAAGTGAGGGGAAATGAGGAGGAGGAAACACTTCAACAAGACAGACTGGCACAGTGGTTCCAACAATGGGCTCAGATATAGCAATGATTGTGAGGGTGGTGCAGACTAGGCGTTGTGTCCTTCTGTATGGATGTCATGACTTGAAACCAACTTGATGGCACCTAACAACAATAACAAAAGTCCAAAGTGTGGAAAGCATGTGAGACATTAAAGAACAAAATCATGTGAATGAAACGATTATATTATAAAGTACAAAAATATGCAGAAATAACTAAAGGAATGGTACACAAGAGAACTGGCGTATGAGCTGGCCAGTCACAGATGAGTCACTCTGGAAAAGAGTAAACACTGTTTTAGAAAGAAGAAACACTACATGAGCAAAAGTTCAAAGGCAGAATCAGGAGGGCTCGGCTCTAGTGCAGTGACCGGACAGATGACTCATATTAGAGGGGAGTGAGATTGCCCCAGGTGTTGGAGAGTTCTATCCAAACACAGCAAACAAAGAAAAGAAAAACTTGAGTTTTGAAAGAAAGGACAGTGAATGATGATATGCTTCATGTTATTTTGATAGTAAATAGTTATTATCAAAGAACAGCAGCAAAATCAAAACAGTATTTAAAATGATGTGTTATTATATTGATTTAGTGGGGAAGGATTAGAGGAAAGAAGATCAAATAACAGGTTGTCATAAAGCTGAGATAGAATTGTGGGCTCCAGGCATGGTTGATAAGGCACGGAACAGGGGTGTGTAACCTTTAAGGCAGGTAATCGGCAATACCTCGTGTCTAATAACTTAAAAAAAATAAAAGGGCAAGAAATGAAAGGTTCTAAATGAGCAACAGAAGTAAGTAAAATGTCTGGGAAGAAAGCCCACTCAACCATGGTCTCAGAGATTCAGATTTTAAGAAAATATAATCCCCTATTCCGTTTGTGGGAGAAGGATGGGCAGTCTCCTGCTGTGTGACTTACTGACACTAAAACTGGCACAAGGGTGAGTTATGACTCAGTTCTGACTCGAAGGCAAACAACAACAACAATATATTCCATTTAGGGAGCTGCTTTGCAATCCCAAAGGCATGCAGTTGAAATCTAACAGCTGCTCTGCAGGAAAAAGATGGACAATCTCCTCCTATGAAAACCCACTGGAGGGCCACCTATGAGTCATTTCTGACTTGCTGGCTCACAGCAGCAGCAATTAACAACATATTTCATTTACTATGCTTCCTGAAACAAAACAACACAGAGGGCTGCAAAGGAGACAAAGCAACACTCTTCATGTTATCTACTTCTTGTTTTGAATCAAGAACAGGATTTCATAGAAAATCACTCCTATTTGTCAGAGTTTATAGTTCAAGCAACTTTCTGAATCCATCCAAAAGCATGAATGAGATTGCAACAGAACTCACAGCCTAAGGAAGCTAATAGTTATGCCTTTCACACAAGGGCATTCAGAACTCTCATAAAGTCAGCTCAAACACCCTGTCAGGGGTATTCTTAAGCGTAAATAGTCCGTGGTGAGATGTATATTCATGATATAAACAATGTTTCACAGATAAGAATTATGAGTACTTTTAAGGGCTGGGCAATCTTTGGTTGTTTTTAAACATTAGTATCCCCAACTACAGAACTCTTCAGAAAACTATAGTTACCTCTTACCTTGCTTTTTCTCCCTATGTTTCTCGCACTCCCTCCTTTCCTTTCTCCTTTCTCTGTCTCTGAATCAATCTTTGTTTCTGTCTCTCTCTGTCTTACACACACACGCACATACATATATCTATTGATCTATCTATAAAATTAAGACAGAATATAAACATTAAATAGTATTTTATACTCATTTATTTATAAAGTTTTTATATATTGTTTTTCACACCAGATCTTTCC